>NC_044310.1:148324761-149524761 GCF_007474595.2 Lynx canadensis
CAGTTTACATTCCCACCAGCAATGCTCAGGGGTCCTATTTCTTGACATCCTCGCCAACACTTTTTTTTTTTTTTTTTTTTTTGATAGTGGCCATCCTAATAATGTGAGGTGATAATCTCATGGTTTTGATTTTCGTTTCTCTAATGATTAATAATGTTGAGCATCTTCTCATATGCTTCTTAGTCATTTGTATATCACCTTTAGAGAAATGTATATTCATATCCTTTTTAAGATTGGGTTATTTGGGTTTCTTATTGTTGAGTTGTAGGAGTTCTTTATATATTATGGATATTAATCCTTCCAGTGTCATTTTGAATAATTGGTGGACTGTCAGATTCACATGAAAATCTAAGGTGACTTCTTTTCAGCAATTTGAGTAGCCCAAGTGATTTTTCCTCTGTGTTCCATTTCTGAGTGACTGCTGTCATACCACGTCAAATCAAGCTATGTACCATGGTCTCAAACCTTGCCTCTTTACATACCCAATATTTGAGTCTCTTTCCTAAGCCTTAAAGTGCGTAATAATTGTTTTTTTTCTAATCTCAAGCTGCTAGTTTTTCTAGCTTGCTATACCCAGGCTGTGTGGGTCTGAGTGTTTCCAGAGGTCCCATTGCTGTAGACTGCCAGTATGTAGGAGCTGTTGTAGAAGTCTGCCTCCTAAGTAATTGGAGATGAAAAGATGACTGTGGCCATCCCTGTGGTCTGGGAAGTTGATATGCATATACTCCTCTGTGGTATATGAATGCATGTACATAACATGTCCCTCCCTAGGAGTGTTCACCCGCCTCCCTCATTGCTGATGGCAGAGTGGACTTTAGCTATGGATTATAACCCTCTTTTCGGTTACCCATTGGCTTCATTTCCATTAGGACCCTTCATGGCCAGAGGCGTTGAAGATCACAGTAAAGCTAAGACTGCCAGTTCCACCCCAGGATGCAGAGGTGGGTGGGGTGTGACACCTCTGCCACCAGCCACCCCTCAGGGCTCTGTCTCTCCCTGCAGGTACTGTATCTGGTTGAGAAGGGAGCCGTGATTGAGCACGTGGACCACAGCGGCATGCGCCCCTTGGATAGAGCCATTGGTTGTCGAAATACATCTGTAGTGGTTACACTGCTGAGAAAAGGAGCCAAATTAGGTCAGTGAACACCTCATCTCAGCAGCGGGAGAGGGAGGTTCATTTCAAATTCTAGAGTATGTCCGGGGCCATAAAGACTTACCTGATCCCAGGTTAAGAAGATGTCAGGTGCCTAGAGATTTCTTTTCTGTCCTCTACAAGGCTTATTTAAACACAGTCATTCAGAATGCTTAAATAACTCATGACATTATCACTGCAGTGTGGGTAGAAAGCAGTGGCCAATGTTGAAGACCAGTCTAGAATTGTAGGGTGTTAGGGATGCCCGGGAGCCACGGCAGTGAGCAGCTCCATTCAGCTCTTCGGGGGAGGCTGGTTATGTGGTTAAGAAAGCTCACAGGTGGCTCTGCTGAGCAGCTGAATTGGCGAACCACTGTTCTGGAGTAGTCCTAGTCGGGTAGGGTAGCCACAACTCCAGCAGTTTCTGTGAAGTTCATGGGATTTTACTGGAAACTAGATGGGGGAGGGGTGTCACTGAAGGATAATGACAGGGCAGAGGGGACTCAGAGTAGGAAGAGCCTCGTTCTCTGTGCTTGGTCGGAGCGTGAGCCCCCACTCACAATGTGTGGGTAAAGAGCAACAAGAACATGGCTCTCGTAGTTTAATACGCCAGACCTTCGGCCAGCGGCAGCCCCCAGGAGGGGACTGTGGCAAAGATGAACAGATCTGATGTTACTAAGCAGTTCACAGTACCAGGAATTATTCTGAGCAGTTTCATGTTTTATCATAGTTAATCCTCACCTACCCTCTAAGTAGGTAGAGATAACACCATCATGTTGCAGAGGAGTAAACCAAGGCACAGTGGAGGTAAATAGCTTCCCTAAGGTCATGGTAATCAGCAGAGTCAGTGGAGCAGAGTAGTCTGACTCTGAGACTGTCCTCTCTTAAGCATTATTCCCTGCACGTGCTCAGAAGTGGGGCTGGCGGCTGGAGAAACATGAGCTGTGACAAGAGGGCGGACTAGCCAGGGCCAACCTGTCTGGGCAGATGCAGTATAGACTGCAGCAGAGAGCGAGAGGCTGCTAAGAACACGTGCCTTCACTCACCAGCAGACATGGGCCCTGCAGGAAGCTAAGGAGATTATTCAGAAGCCACGTTTGATTTTCCCCAAAAATCCCAGCAGAAGGGAGGGATGGGCCTGGCTGCTCTGACGCCTTGGTTTCCCAGCACTCTTTTCATCAGAGTAACAGGTGCACGGGGTACAGCCTCCTCCCAGGAGCCTCATTCAGCGTGAGGCAGATTGGAAGGGAGACCAACTCCTGGGGGTCCTGCTCCCTGTCCTTACTTGTACTGTTGTCTGGAGGCTGCAGGACACAGTATGCTGCCGTCTGTGACCTGGGCTGCCATCTGGACCCAGCAGCAGCAAACTCCTTCCCTCCCGGAGCACTGACGTGCCTCTGAATGCATGTTTGTTTTGCAGGAAATGCCGCCTGGGCGATGGCTACTTCCAAACCTGATATTTTGATTATACTTTTACAGAAATTGATGGAGGAAGGAAACGTGATGTACAAAGTAAGTGGTATCGCCCTTTTCTGGGATGTGACAGCCTACGAGCAACCTCTTAGTTTGGTGTGGACCGGGCAGGACCACGCTCCTGCCCACCACACCTGTAGCCAGGCGTCCGTGGACGCTTTGGGAGATGCACACCTGGCCTCGTGCCCAGGCTTTCATGTCTCCACAGCAGAACCTTCAAGGTGGAAGGCACTATTCTGTCGTTGAGAACTGTTATTTCTGAATGCATCCTCATAGCTATGACTGTGATGTATGGCCTGAAGCCTTGGTGTGAAGGTAGAGTAGCCTCAAGCAGGACATTCCTTAATTCAGGAAAGGGCCACTCAGGAGGCATTTTCTGAAGAAAAGAATCATTAAGTCTCCTAAGACTTTATCTTATTTTTAATAGTTGTAAGCTTCTGCAATTTGAAACAGTTTCTAGAGATATTTTTACTTAAGATAGTCAAGGCATATATAATACTCAGTTACTGGGGAGATAATTTTTTCCCCATTTTCCCTTAGAAATGGAAATATAAAGATTAATAAAAGTAAACATTTTAAATAAAATTTGAAGTAAAATTTCCAAAATAAGCCATTAGTTTAGATCAGAGGTCAGCAGACTTCTTCTGTAAAACGCCAGACAAGGAAATAGGCTTTGCCATATGGTCTCTGTCACTGCTCCCCAGCTTTGCTGCTGTGGCATGAAAGCAGCCACAGGTGATACAGAACAGATGGGTGTGGCCATGTCCCAGTCAAAGTGCATTTGTAAAAATGGGTGGCAGGCGAGATTTGGCCCAGAAGCTGTAGTGTCCCACCCCTGGCTTAGATAGATGCTTAGGCCATAGACCTAGATCACTGTTCTTTCCAGGTCTGTAATTAGACAGAAGTAAAAGTTCTGAAAACAAAACAAAAAACTGCATTATGACCATTTTAATCCTTTTATCAGGAGGCTGCTGCATGGACTGCATTTAGTTTTTCCCTTTTCTTTTTTTAATAATAACAAATATGTAGGCAAAAGCACGACCCAGCGGGGTTCCTGACTTGTAATCCGTTTGAAATTGAGTTCAGAGTATATGTTGTTGTGGCTTTGAAGTGGTTTTAATATGAATTTTGGTAGGCAATTATGTTAGAAATATCAAGCCATTTTCAGCAGAGTTCACACCTGCTGTGCTATGGAACTGACTGAGCAAATTGATTTCTTTAGCCTTGAAAATGATGTGCGGTGCTGTTCCAGTTTTTAAAGCCCATACTTTAGTTCCTCTCACAAATGATTATTTTACAGCAAGCTCTAGGTTTCTCCACAAGACTGTACTTGCCTTGGGAAGGGCATCATTTCTTTATCTGATTTCTATCGTTACAGTTAGCATTAAAGTATTTGTCGAGGAAGGATCATTCCTGAAATGGTTTTCAAAAATATATAACAGAGAGGATAATCTGATGTATTAAGATTGATGGTTATCAATTAGGCAGTTTACAGACTGTTTCCTAGAAAACCAGTTTGTGCCTTCCCCGTGAAGCACGTGGTGCAGAAGTCCATGCGGACAGTGAGGCTGTGCGGGCTCATAATGGTCAGGGCGCTGTGTCCTCTGCAGGACCCTTCCATGTGCTCGGATGGTTTCTGTTGCGGGATGAGAGGGACGCGGAAACCTCACCAGGGTCTTCAAGTTGCAGGAGGCTGTTCATCTTGAAGCATCCAGGAAAGGATCAATTTCTGTGCTTTTTTTGATTCCTAGAAAGGGAAGATGAAAGAGGCAGCCCAGAGGTACCAGTATGCCTTAAGGAAGTTTCCGCGGGAAGGATTTGGAGAGGACATGAGACCATTCAATGAGCTAAGAGTTTCCCTCTATCTCAATTTGTCTCGCTGCCGAAGAAAAACAAATGTAAGCTGTGGGCCCTAACCTTAGTCTGTTCCTTTAGCAGTAGAGTGTTTTCTGGCGGTGAAGGCCAGCCCTTATGCAGACGGAGTCACGGAGCCTCCTGTGTGGTTTGTTTGCACGGTGCTGTGAACTTGGCGTGTGGGGGGCTGCTTCTCCTTAGGTGGCCGTCACGTGATCGCCGTCACTGCGTCCTTAGAGTGCTGAGGGAATGCACTTGGAAGGCACTTTCCTCGGCCTCAGCAGTGACAGGCTAGCTGGCTGCCGCTCCTCCCCTTGCCAACGTGCACTTCTGTCACGGGCCACCCTTCCCAGACTCAAAAGGGTGCTGTAAAGTTCAACACGGATGTGTTACAATCCGTATGCCAGTAACTGGTTAATTTGTAGTTCTCAGTAGTTAACTCATAGTTAATTTGTAAACAGAAACTATAGATGTGCTTCAGTACTTCTTTCTCCTGCTTTTTGTTGCTGTTGTTGTTCATTTCATCTTCTCACCACCGAATCCATTGACCGCCTGCTTCTGTGCCCGCGAATGCGGCCCACCTTGCTGTTGCAGTGAGTGGGCGTCTCCGTCCTCTTGGAATCTGACCCTCCGTGCGCCTGCGCGTTGCATGCTCCCCTGCCTTCTGGTGCGCTGCTTCTACCCGCTGTCCCGAGTCGTCCGTTTTTACTTCTCTACTGGGTTCTTCTCTTAAAATATGAAAAAGCATTAACTATCTCCTAACTTTACTTATTTTAAACTCCTTAACTTTAAAACAAAATAAATAAAACTTATGTTGCCCTTTACCTATTCAGTTACGTCCCAGTTCTCTGCTAACCTTGAGAGGAAATCTGTTAAAAAGATGTCTGTACTCATGTCTCAGTGCTTCTTTTGACTCCTGTATTTAAATGTTGACACCAGGACTTTGGCATGGCAGAAGAATTTGCTTCCAAGGCTCTCGAATTGAAACCAAAGTCCTATGAAGCCTTTTATGCCAGGGCAAGAGCGAAGAGAAATAGCAGGTACTGTCTGGGGTCTGATCTATGACTAAGGAAGCCTTCTTGTGTCTCTTTGGTATCAGAGCTGCTGTTGACTTTGGGAGTTTCTGATTCACCAGCATTGCTCTAATGACTCTCCTCCCTTTTGATACTAAATTGGTAGCTTCCAGCAGTGGATATTATCAGTGATGGCTAGACTTTTGTTTTCTCCTAACATCCCAGTAACTGTTCCTTCCCTGCACACTTGCTGCAACACAGAATCCCTATTAGTCTGTGCTCACAGGGAACCTGCCAGCTAGAGACATTAGAGCAGGGGAGGTGGGGAAGGGAAGAGAGTCCTATAAGGCTTTTGGGTTAGAGATGGACACGGTGAGAGGCAATGGTGAAGAAAACTAAGAGGATTCTAACACCCACTGGTTTATGTCTGTTCCTGCTCCTGGGCCAGTGGTGGTTAGAGATGTATGGGTCCTGGCATGGTGCAGGTGTGGGTCAGCGTTCACTCCCACCTAGTGGAGTAGCTCTAAGCTTGTGTAGAATAGCTCCTGTCCACCACAGTAGGTGTGCCAAACTCACTCAGCTGCCTTTTTTTTTTTTTTAAAGATTTTATTGTTAAGTAGTCTCTACACCCAATGTGTGGCTCAAACTCATAACCCCAAGATCAAGAGTTGAGTACTTCACCAGCTGAGCCAGCCAGGTGCCCCCCTCCCCTTCTCTTTCTTTTCAGCAGAACTGTTTTAGGAACAGTTACATTGGGAGCATGCTCTTACGTGGCTCCTAACCGTATCCTCTGCTTTCACGTATAGGCAGTTTGCCGCGGCTCTGGCTGACCTCCGGGAAGCTGTGAAGCTCTGTCCCACCAATCAGGAAATCAGGAGGCTGGTGGCCCGCGTCGAGGAGGAATGCAAGCAGCTCCAGAGGAGCCAGCAGCAGAAACAGCAGTGCCCAGCGCCAGCCCCACCCAATGACTCCGACAACGAGGAGGACGCTCCGACCCCTGGGTTAAACGACCACTTCCATCTTGAGGAGGCTGGGGAAGAAGAAACTTCCTCCCAGGAAGAGTCTATTTCCCCACCGCCCAGGTCTCAGCCATCCTCCTGTGTCCCCTCTCCGTATATCCGAAACCTTCAAGAAGGGTTACAGTCCAAAGTCAGGCCGGTGTCCCCGCAGCACAGGCCAGTCATCGGTAAGGCCCCGAGGGAAGCTGTAGCTCCGCCCGGGCTGGTCCTGCAGCCCACCCGGCAGGCACAGATCGTGAAGACCAACCAACATCTGGGTGCTGGACAGGCCGGCGTGAGAAACGGTAGCACAAAAATGCAGGTCGCTGCTCAGAATCCTCCCCCGAGCCCTATGCCAGGTGGGATCCCTGCAGCTCCTGGTGGTGGCAGAACCCAGCGTTTGGAGGGCACGGGCACTTTGACTGTGGGCGCCGGGTCTGGCCATTTTGGAGAGAGGCTGGGCCCCAGCCACGGTGTCCAGCTGCAGCACAGCGAGGGTGGTGCTGCCTACCCTTTACCGAGCAAGGTAAAGACTGCAGAGAGGCTTCTGTCTCACGCCTCCGTAGCCGTGGATGTAGCCCCTCTCAACCAGGGCGGGCCGGTGAGCTGCGGTGACGGGCGACACCCGGCTTCCCTCACCAGCTCAGGCTCTTCTGGTTCTCCGTCTGGCAGCATAAAGATGTCAAGTTCAACCAGTAGTTTGACTTCAAGCAGCAGTTTCTCAGATGGCTTCAAAGTCCAAGGACTGGATGCTCGCATTAAAGACAAGGTTGTTAGCCAGGGTCAAAGTGGGACAGCCGAGCACAGACCACGCAGTACTCCGTTCATGGGCATCATGGATAAGACTGCAAGGTTCCAGCAGCAGAACAATCCTCCAAACCGTACCTGGCACTGTCAGGTGCCGGAGGGACTACTGCTGAACACGTCCTCTGCAGCCGGCTTGCAATCCTTGAACTCTGAGAAGCCCTCTCTCAAACAAGCAGGAGGATATAGTAGCCAAGCCAAAACCTGTGCTGTTTCTACCCTGGGTGGAAGTGTCCATAATGGGTCACAGGTGAAGGAGCTAGAAGAAAAGAAATGCCAAATTCCAGTCCACTGTCAAGATAGCAGGATCACTAAGACTGTTTCTCATCTGTATCAGGAAAGTATCTCCAAACAGCAGCCTCATGTCAGTAATGAAGCTCACAGGAGTCACCTCCCTTCAGCAAAACCAAAGCGATCATTCATAGAGTCAAATGTGTGAGCCTTAAGAGAGACGCATATGTGGGATTGGGGAAACTGTGTGCCACCTCCTGGTGGTGATTCAGAGGTTTTTCGTGAGAAAAATAACCTTGTAGCCATGTATGTTTTTTTTCTTTATTCCTTGGGGGTGGGTCACATGCCACTGATATATATAAAATATGGGATAAAATTTCTTTGATAAATAGCTAGGAGTCACCATAAATAAGAATGCTAACCAGAATTAAAATTTATAATTAGTTATGCCTATTAAGTTAAAAAATTTAAGACCACCAAGAAGACATTAACTCATGGTTTTCTCTTATGAAATTGGTTTTTACCACTTTTCTCCTAGCGTTTGCTATGTGGTAAAATCATAATATTTCTTAGAGAATGTAAATGTCTAAGTGATAGGTTTAACTTATGACAAATATCCAGATGATGTATTCTGGAAAAGATGGAATCTTCAAGTTTCAGTTCCATTGAGTCAAATCCCAGTTTTTACATATAAATATATAAAAATTTCTGGCTGAACATGTGTGACTATAAATGTTATACAGCTGATTCTTTTCATTTTTTTTAAGCAAAATACAAGAATATCCAAGTATTGTTACCTTCATAGTAGTTCTCTTTTATTTCCATGTTAGGGTTCTCACTAAAAACATTTTTATAGCACCTTTTTGGAATTACATTCCCACTTCAAGGTGTTTATAATATTTGGAAATAGTATAAAGCCATTTGGAAGCAGGATTGGTGGTCAAGTTGGATTTGGACTAAACTAAGGATACAGCTTTCTTTACGATATGTAAATTCGTTCTCAGCTGGTTCCCAAACTGCTTTTAACAATGATACCATTCCTGGAACAAGCCCTCCAGGGTCCTTTAAGGACAGTATTTAATTTGGATAGTTAAGGTATGGTTAGTTGTTGCTTTTGTTTCATTATACAATCATTACTTTATAGTCACATGTTGTACATATTAAATAGCCAAGTTGTATTCTGACTTGTAAATATAACTATTTCAAGTAGTTAATCATAAAAAAACCTCATATATTTGCATGTTCTTTGTAAGCTTCATTCATGCTGGTTGTTGCACTGAACGATATATTACTATGGCATGTTAACAGTATACCAGTAACAGCACTTTATCTCATTTATATGAACACCTTTGAGGTGCTACTTAAGTCCTAACTGATGTATTATTCATTTGTAAAGATAAGGTACAGCAATGAGCCTTGGTTTAAAGGTATTTTTATATGAAAATGGTGTGCTATTGGAGGATGTTAAAGTGCTAGTTTGAGAGAGGTAGGAGAATAGTTGTTTTATATGGTGGGATGTGAAATTTATTTTCTAGAATTGGGGAGAAGTAAGTTCTATATTTACAGAAAGTTTTAAAAATGAATCGTTGTAACGACGTTCCTCTGAGCATCATTATGGTTTTGTACGAACAGGAAATCTGGTGTCATTCTTCAACATTTGTGCCTGAGTGTGAACGGTGTACTTTGTACAGCTTTATCATTTTTCTAGGCTTTCCCTGAGTTCTGCTAGAAGTACTTTGGCTTATTTATTGTTTGTTGTTTTCTTTAATATTTGTGAAAGTCTTACTCTTGTTATGTAGTTTTGTTTCTGCACAACTACTGTACTTTTCCATATGGAATAAAGAGTATTAATAGAATTTGTTTTGTATTAAATGAAACAGTGGATAAGTAGAGACTATCCTGAGGACAGTGCTTTGCCTTGGTTTAATCCTGGGGGATCTTGTTACCCTCAAGAAAAGAGTGAAAAGTCTATTTTTATAGTAATACTACCACATGCATATTAAATGTCATTCAATAATAATTTCAGAACAAGGGTGACAGCTCCAAGAGATCCCAGAATACTCAGTGGTTAACATGAATCTTTTTGCCTGAACTAGGAAGAGCATTCTGTAATTCTCTGTTCCAGAAATCTTGGTGTCTGTTGGATCTGAACAGGATCCCTTTAGTACTGTCAGTCACTCTCTAACACTTTGGTCAGACACCAAACTCTGTGTTGATGATGAAAGTTCTTCACGTTTGTATCATCATTCAGTTAGTCTTTATACCCACATAGTTCTGTATCAGGGTAGGATAAATGAACATCAAACTGGGTTGTACTGGTATAAAACCCTAATATGCAATCCGGTACTGCTTCAGGTACTGTCTGGGTGTGGCTATTACATCAAGGCTGGGTATCTGCAGCCCTTCTTTAAAGCTAAATATTAAACTAGTTCAAAAACAAAAACAGGTGGGAGGAAAAGCATTATTGGCCCATAAGTGTTGAATGCCTTTTGCTACGAAGCTGATGTGACTACGGGAATTTATTATAGACTACGTTATGATTTTGACATAGTCTTAAAGATATTTGGTCCAGTTCCCCCAGAAAGAAGTGAAGTCTTCCTGGGAAGCTCTGGTCAGTCCTGAGAGCCAGTGAACGCTGCTCCCACGAACACCTGAGTGAACAGTTGGGCCTGGGAGTGTAGCCGAGGGGCCTTGTGGTGTCCCTTCCTGTGGATGGGTTTGGATTTTGGCGTGGGAGCGGGGAGGAGGCGCTGTCTGGCTTTGGTTTGTGTACATGACTAGAAGTACTTCACTTCAGTAAGTTACTGGCATCTTAGTTTTCAGCCACAGGAAACCATGATGGTGAAATGTAGAAAAGAAAATCACCTTTAACACATTTAAGAGATAACCAGTCTTTTATTGTGTTTTCTATCAATGACGTCAATAATTTTTAGTAATTTTTATGTAAAAAACTAGTGTGCCTCCTTTGGAAAATAAGTCTACCAAAACAAATATTTGGCCCATTAGTGGACTCTAGGAATTAAAATCTTTTGTTAAAATTAGGTTAACATACTTTCTCTATAGAATACAATAGAAAAGCACCTAATGCCTGTTCCAACTTTTTTTTGGTCTTCACTCGAATGTAAGCAGCATGGGTGGTATGAAAAAGAAAATCCTCTTGTAGAATCACAGATTGTAAATCCCAGCTATGACACAAAGGAAATAAAATTCAGTAATACATTAGGATGACAGAAATTTTACAAAGCAGTTAAAAGATAATTGGGAGATTTTTATGGTAGCTAAGCTTTCCACGTCTGTAAACATGTAGCATATTAGCTGTAAATTTATAAAATATAGGAAAAGAATATATACATAATTACATCACTCTTCCCCTCTCATTTCTGAGTTTTTGAATTTTAGAACAGCTAAAATGAGGGTTTTGGGGGCACAGAATCTTGGTTCCTGCCTTGGTTCCAGTTGAGTTCTGACCAGCCTTCCCACTAATGGCTTTCATTCTGGGAAACAACTTACAAAAGGTATGTGAAGTCAATACCACCTCAGCTTTGTGAACTGGAAGTTTTCTTCTTGTGAACGCTTATCAGGATGTTGTATTAAATATCAACCTATTGTGTAAAAATGTATAGTTACCCTAGCTTAGGATATATGAGAACTTTAAGGATTCTGAACTTTAAAAAGGAGGCCAATTTAGTACTTTATTTCAACAAAGTCAACTTGACATATTCATGATAATTGATTCCATCTAACTTGTACACAGGTTTGGACTGCAGGGAAAAATCACTGCCACCTTGCAAATTTAGAATGCAATAAAACTGCTCATTAAACATGTCCAGGTGATTTTCCGAGTTTAGTCATTTTGCTACAATCTAGTTATTTTGCTACAAATTCTCTCTAGAAGGATTCCAAAGAGTTATCAAATTAATGGCTATTAACTAGGATTTTAATGTTATATTCTAGATTATTCTGATGTTTGGTTTTAATGAGAATATGACCTACATCTAGCAAGAATCAATTTTGCGTATTGCAATTTTAAGTCAAAGTAAAACTTTATTTCTCCACAGATTAAGATATCTTTCACGTACAGAAAAGGCTTTTATAGTAGGAAAGGAGGTCAGATATGTTATTTTGTCCATATAATTCAAAGAATAAGTTTTTACAGGTAAGTAAATTCACTTTTCTCCTGTTTTGCTTTAATATCTGATTAGTATTTACCTTGAAATCATTCAAATGAGATCACTGAAAAATATATACAATATAAACTATTTTATTTTTGATGTGTCTCCAGCCATCGGCTAATGGCCATTTTCAGAGTCCTGTTTGGTGTAAGTACCACTGAAGGAAGAACAAGATTTGTCATGGGACTTGTACGTTTCTTTTTGCTGATCCAATTTTCCATTGCTTCCTTTTCATATGAATAGCCGTCTAAAAAAAAAAAAAAACAACACAAATTATTTGCAATTTCGGGAGGCTGGGATTTACTAAAATGAGTTGGGTATACCAGCTCCACTGCCAAGGCCATCACTGTGATTTAAGTGGGAGTCTTGTATCACTACTCCTAAAATACTTCTGCCACAACACCCTAAATATTCCTTATAAGATGCATTGAGATTGTATAAATTACCTTGAATAGTGTCAGTATTTTATGGATAATTTTGAACACAAAAAGTATTAAAGAAAAAAAGAGAGACCCTGTCCAAAATTCAGATATGGCAGAAAGGAAGAAAGGAAAAGAGCCAGGGAAAGGTGAGTGGTGGTGATGATAAATGGCTTCATTAGAGCTGTTAGCGACATGTGAAAATTAATATGGCTAAAGAGAAGAGCCTTAGGAGTAACTCAGCAAAACCCTGACATACTGAAAACTCAGGGAACCAGATACCAAGAGATTATAAAACTCACCCCACTAAGGACTTGACAGTAAAGGGATTTGTGATTAAAAACAAAAATTCCACTGGCTAATCCATGTGCTTAATACCACATCTGTGCAAAATTCTTTATATGTATAGCAAAGGTAAAGCTTTGTTTTTATATATGTATATACTTTTAGCTCTTTCACAAAATCTTCCTTCCTAATTACATTTACACATTTATTTGCTTTAATTTATGATGCGTACAACAGTTTCAAACTAACAGTGTCAATATATTGCTAACATAAGACTGAAAGAAATTGCGGATTTCTTTCTGGCTCTTTGTGTCACCAAAAATAGATCCGGTAGGGCTTCTAACTGAAATACTGTGAAAATCACTGGGGTAAAAAAAAATTCTTCCATTTCATTATGTCACCACTTTGACATACAACTATGTTCATTTGCTTCCCTCTTTATCCTCTCACTTTTTATTTATTTATTTTTTTTTAATTTTTTTTTTCAACGTTTATTTATTTTTGGGACAGAGAGAGACAGAGCATGAACGGGGGAGGGGCAGAGAGAGAGGGAGACACAGAGTCGGAAACAGGCTCCAGGCTCTGAGCCATCAGCCCAGAGCCCGACACGGGGCTCGAACTCACGGACCGCGAGATCGTGACCTGGCTGAAGTCGGACGCTTAACCGACTGCGCCACCCAGGCGCCCCTCCTCTCACTTTTTAGATTGGTTTGTCTTTCATGATTTATCTCTGTAAAACACTTAAGTGAATTCCAAGTAAAAACTATAAAAGAAGGTGCATTCGGAGGAGTCTAATCAGTCTCTGTTCAACACCTGTTCCCTGCCTTCCCATACAGGGAACTATGTACACTTCTGTTTATCCTTTTGTTTTTTGAAAATATAAGCAACTGTATGTGTACACACAATACAAACATTCTTACATGAGAGCTAGCCTACTGTGCACTACTTTGTACCTGCTTCGTTTTCACTTAACTGTAACTTGTTTTATTCCTCCCCTCCCCCCACAGTAGTCCACTGTATGGATGGACTGTATGGAGGCATTGATGGGCATCTCGGTTGTTTCCAACCTTTGCCTTGTACAAATAGTGCTGCGATGGACAGTCTTGTTTTTGGAGAGATTCCAGAAGTAGGACTGCTGCATTACAGGGTATACGTAATTTTGCTAGATATTCACTAGATAAGAGTATATATAATTTCGCTAGCAACATTAATAAGAATGCTTTTTCCCCCCAAGAGCTTCATCAAAAGAATATGTTGTCAAATCGGATTTTTACCAGTCTCTCACGAACACTGCTATAGGATGTCAGGTAGCTTTATTTTGAGGGAGCTAGAATTTTTTTTTTTTTTTTTTTTTTTTTTTTTTTTTTACATTTAAGAGCCATTTGCTTTTCTTTGTCCTGTGAACTGTTAATATTTTTGGTTTTGGCCCATTTTTCCATCGAGTTGACCTTGACTTAGGAGGATTTTTTCCTTTTTAAACATTAAGATATAATTGACATATTAGTTTCAGATGCACAACAATTCTTCACTATATTGTGCAATGATCACTATAGGTCTCATAAACATCCATCATGATGTACAATTACAATTTTTTCCTTTTTCTTGTGATGGGAGACTTTTAAGATTTCTGTTACGGTTAAAGGGGAGAGGAAGGTACAGGCTTCCAGTTAAGGAATGAATAAGTCATGGGGATGAAAGGTACAGCACAGGGAATATAGTATATGTTATATATGGTATAGCATTCATTATGCTCTACTTACCACAAATGTATACAATATATATATACTATACATTTTGTATAGTATATACATTATATAATATATATGTAATACATTATTATATATACATTGTTTAATATATATTATATACATTTGTGGTAAGCAGAGCATAATGAATGCATACAGTTGTTGCAATCACTATGCCTCACAAACTGTGTCAGGTAGACTTCAATTTTTAAAAATCTTAGCAAGTTTCTAATATATATACAGTATTATTAACTATAGTCACCATGCTGTACATTATATCCCTAGGACTGCTCATGTTATAACTGGAAGTTTGTGTCTTTTGACTACCTTCACATTTCAGTGGTTGTCAGAGATGGGGGGTAGGGGGCCAATTTGTTCTCCATATCCATGAATTCAGTGTTTTGTCTTGGATTCTACATGTAAGTGAGATCAGTGGGTCTCTTTCTCTGACTTATTTTACTTAGCACAATGCCCTCAAAGGTCTATCCATGATGGCACAAATGTCAGGATTTTTTTTTTTTTTATGGCTGAGTTACATTCCATTGTGTACATATATATTTTCTTCATATATTCATCCACTGGTGGACACTTGGGTTATTATGTCTTAGCTATTCTAAATATTGGCAATGAATGTGGAGGTACAGACATCTTTTCAAGTTAGTGACTTGCTTCCTTTGAATAAATACCCAGAAGGGGATTGCTGGATCATAAGGTAGTTCTATTTTTAATTTGGGGGGGGGGGGAATCTCCATATTTTTCATAGTGATTGCACCAACTTACATTCCAACAAAACAGTGCATAAGAGTTCCTTTTCTCCACATCCTCACCAACACTATATTTTTTATTTTTATATATTTTATTTATTTTTTTAATTCTGCCTCCCTTGAGAGAATGTGGACCCATAGTTACTGTATTCTCTATCCCTCGGTCTCTTTTTGGTGTTTTTATTTATTCATTTATTTATTTAAATATGAAATTTATTGTCAAGTTGGTTTCCAGTGCTCATCCCAACAGGTGCCCTCCTCAATGCCCATCACCCAATTTTCCCTCCCACCCCCCATCAACCCTTAGTTTATTCTCAGTTTTTAAGAGTCTCTTATGGTTTGCCTCCCTCCCTTTTTTTTTTTTTCCCTTCCCCACCCCCATGGTGTTAAGTTTCTCAGGATCCACATAAGAGTGAAAACATATGGTATCTGTCTTTCTCTGTATGGCTTATTTCACTTAGTATAATACTCTCCAGTTCCATCCACGTTGCTACAAAAGGCCGTATTTCATTCTTTCTCATTGCCAAGTAGTATTCCATTGTGTATATAAACCATAATTTCTTTATCCATTCATCAGTTGATGGACATTTAGGCTCTTTCCATAATTTGGCTATTGTTCAAAGTGCTGCTATAAACATTGGGGTACAAGTGCCCCTATGCATCGTCTCCTGTATCCCTTGGGTAAATTCCTAGCAGTGCTATTGCTGGGTCATAGGGTAGATCTATTTTTAATTTTTTGAGGAACCTCCACACTTTTCCAGAGTGGCTGCACCAGTTTGCATTCCTGCCAACAGTGCAAGAGGGTTCCCGTCTCTCCACATCCTCTCCAGCATCTATAGTCTCCTGATTTGTTCATTTTAGCCACTCTGACTGGCATGAGGTGATAGCTCAGTGTGGTTTTGATTTGTATTTCCCTGATGTGGAGTGACGTTGAGCATCTTTTCATGTTCCTGTTGGCCATCCGGATGTCTTCTTTAGAGAAGTGTCTGTTCATGTTTTCTGCCCATTTCTTCACTGGATTATTTGTTTTTTGGGTGTAGAGTTTGGTGAGTTCTTAACAGATTTTGGGTACTAAACCCTTGGTCTGATACGTCATTTGCAAATATCTTTTCCTATTCCGCCAGTTGCCTTTTAGTTTTGTCGATTGTTTCCTTTGTAATGCAGAAGCTTTTTATCTTCATGAGGTCCCAATAGTTCATTTTTGCTTTTAATTCCCTTGCCTTTGGAGATGTGTCAAGTAAGAAATAGCTGCGGCTGAGGTCAGAGAGGTTTTTTCCTGCTTTCTCTTCTAGGGTTTTGATGGTTTCCTGTCTCATATTCAGGTCCTTCATCCATTTTGAGTTTATTTTTGTGAATGGTGTAAGAAAGTGGTCTCATTTCATTCTTCTGCATGTTGCTGTCCAGTTCTCCCAGCACCATTTGTTAAAGAGACTGTCTTTTTTCCATTGGATATTCTTTCCTGCTTTGTCAAAGATTAGTTGGCCACACTTCTGTGGGTCCAATTCTGGAGTCTATTCTATTCCATTGGTCTAGGTGTCTATTTTTGTGCCAATACCATGCTGTCTTGATGATTACAGCTTTGTAGTAGAGGCTGAAGTCTGGGATTGTGGTGCCTCCCGCTTTGGTCGTCTTCAATATTACTCGGGAAGCATCACAATCCCAGGCTTTTTTTTTTTTTTTTTTAATAAGCATTTCTAACAGGTGTGAGGTGACTGCTCATTGTGGTTTTGTAATTTCCTGATGATTAGTAATGTTGAGCACCTTTTCATGTACTTGCTGACCCTCTGTAGGTCATCTTTGGAAAAATGTACATTTAGATCCTCTGCTCATCTTTTATTCATTTTTTGCTATTGAGTTATAGGAGTTCTTTATATATTTTGGATATTAATCTTTATCAGATATGTGATTTGTAAGTATTTTCCCCCATTTTGTAGGCTGCCTTTTCACTTTGCTGATGGTTTCTTTTGCTGTGCAGAAGCTTTTCAGTTTGATGTAGTCCCACTTATTTTTGCTTTTGTTCCCTTTGCTTTCAGTGTGGAATCAAAAAAAAAAAAAAAATCATTGCCAAGCCAGATATCAAGGAGCTTACCATCTATGTTTCTTCTGGGAGTTTTTTGGCTTCATGTCTTACACTGTCTTTAATCCATTTGGAGTGGATTTTGTATAAGGTGTAAGGTCCCATTTCATTCTATTTGCACACGGCTCATGTTTTCCTAGCGCCAATTATTGAAGAAACCATCCTTTCCCCATTGTATATTCCTGGCTCCTTAGTTGTAGATTAATGATCATATATGTGTGGGTTTATTTCTGGGCTCTCTATTCTGTTATGTGTCTGTTTTTATGCCAACACCATACTGTTTTGATGCTATATATAGCTTTGTAATATAGTCTGAAATCAGGAAATGTGATGCCTCCAGCTTTTTCATTAAGATTTCTTTGGCTATTCAAGGTCTTCTGTGCTTCCACACAAATTTTAGGATTGTTTGCTCTATTTTTGTGAAAAATGCCATTGGAATTTTGATAGAGATTACACTGAATCTATAGATTGCTTTGGGTAGTATAGACATTTTAACAATATTCTTTCAATCCATGTCTTTCCATTTCTTCATGTATTCTTCACTTTCTTTTCTCAATATATTATAATTTTCAGTCTATAGATTTTTTACCTCCTTGGTTAAATTTATTCCTAGGTATCTTTTTTATTCAGTTGTAAATGGGAGTATTAATTTCTGACAGCTTGTTACTAGTGTACAGAAATGCAACAAATTTCTGTGTATTAATTTTGTATCCTAATACTTTGTTGATTAGTTCTAACAGTGTTTTTGTGGAGTCTTCACACTTTTCCATGTATAAAAACATGTCATCTGCAGAGATCATTTTACTTCTTCCTTTCCAATTTGGATGTCTTTTCTTTGTGCTTTGCTTCACCTAACTGCTCTAGCTATGACTTCCAGTACTATGTTGAATAAAAGTAATGAGACTAGGTTCTCTTATTCCCAATCTTAGTGGAAAAGATTTCAACTTTTCACTGCTGACACTGATACTAGCTGTGGGCTTGTCCTATATGGCCTTTATTATGTTGAAGTACATTCCCTCTATACCCATTTTGTTGAGTGCTTTTATCATAAATGAATGTTGGATTTTGTCAAAGGCTTTTTCTGCATCGAGATAGGATCTTTTATTCTTCATTTTTGTCAATGTGATATATGATGGTGATTTACAGAGGTTGAACCATTCTTGCATCCTTGGAATAAGTCCCACTTGATCATGGTGTGTAACCCTTTTAATGTATTGAATTTGATTTGCTACAATTGAGGAATTTTACATCTATGTTCATCCGGGATATTGGTCTGTAATTTTCTTGTAATGTCCTTGTCTGGTTTTGCTATCGGAGTAATGCTGCCCTTATAAAATGAGTTTGGAAGTGCTCCCTCCTTTTCTAGTTTTTGGAAGTTTGAGAAGGATTGGTATTCCATGAATATTTTTTGTACCTTTGGAATATTGGCACTTCATCAGTTTTTCAGAGATTTCTCTTGGATTTTGAGTCCAGGTTAGGAAATGTCTCTATTTCCAGATTATCAAGGAATTTATCTGCATTTTCTTTTGGGACTTGTTTATCTCTAATCCATTTGAAATTTACATGTACAGTATAAGAGATGAAGCCAGTTTTACCCTTTTCCATATGGTTATTATGTTGTAAGAATACAACTTGTTAAAAGTATTTATTACCACTGACTTAACAAACGCCATTTTTATCATTCACTAAAATGATTTCCAAATGCACTTGTATCAATTCCTCGATTAAAAAAAAAAGTATTTCCATTCTGTTTATTCATGTGCCAATCTCGTACTGTGTTATATAGAGGCTTAAAACATGTTTTAATATTTGATAGGACTATAAGCGATACTGTTTTATTTTCTAGGTTATTTGTTGTGTGGTCCTTCCAATGGAATCTATCATCATCTGTATCACTAATAGTGGCATCTTGCTGACATTGTATCTTCAAATTAGTGGGGTATGCTTTCCATTTGTTCCAAGTTTACTTTGTAGGGATGTGTTATAGTCTTCTTCATGTTGATCTGGTACATTGTCCTCTGTTATTTTTTTTTTTAATTGAAATTGACACACAATGTTACATTAGTCTCAGCTGTACAACATACGGATTTGATAAGTCTGTATATTGTGCTATGCTCACAAGTGTAGCTACCATTGGTCATCATACAATGGTATTACAATACTCTTGGCTATATTCCCTATACCGTACCTTATATCCCCCTGACTTATTCCAGAAGTGGAAGCCTGTATCCCTGTTCCCCTTCACCAATTTTGCCCATTCCCCTACCCCCCTCCATTCTGGCAATCATGAGTTTATTCCCTGTATTTATGGATCTGTTTCTGCTTTTTATTATTTCTTTTTAGATTCCACATACAACTGAAATCATATGATACTTGTCTTTCTTTGTCTGACTTCACTTAGCATAATATCCTCTCAGTCCCATGTTGTGGCAATGTTATGCCTTTTAACTGCTTTTTGTTTACATATATTTACACACAAGTGAAAGGCTATTGATTCCTCTTTGATTTAACTTGGTAAATGCTGATTAGACTTATTAAGCTATTGTCGCTAAGCTCCAAATTCATGCACAATACTGGGGATTCAGCATGCTGGAGCCAGGATAATGCAAACCACATTTCTGCTTTTGTCAGTTGACTCCTTGTTAGATCTTGCAATAGGAATCTTCTAGAGGAAGACAAAAACAGAGTGATATCTCCTATCAGTGTTGTGCCTGGCCATGGCCCTTCATCTGGCAGGGGTAGTTGGTTATACTCTCCAGATTTTTTTGCTTGCTTCTTTGTAGGTGTATGCCCAAATTTGTCCTATCCTACCCCTTTAGAGGCACCAGTTGGGTAGTACCCCTTCTTTAAAGGCCTGAACTCTGGTTCTGAGAGACCTATGTGAGGTTCTGATAACCTCAACTTGCTTGTGTTCCCCAGAGTCCTAGAGATGGTACATGCTTTCTGTAGATACTGTTACTGCCTTTTTGAGATATAATTTACACACCACAAAATCCACCCTTTTTTAGTATACAATTTAATGGTTCTTGGTGGTGATGATTGCTTAACTTTGAATTATACTAACTTCGAAACATTTTCATCACTCAGAAAAATCCTGTACCCCTTAGCATTCACTCTCCCCTCTCTTGGCAACCACTCATCTACTTTCTGTCTCTGTAGATTTGCCTATTTTGGACATTTCCTATAAATAGGATCATACAATATGTAGTCTTTGGTTTCTGGCTTCTTTCACTTAGCATGTTTCCAAGGTTCATCCATGTAGCATGTAGAAGTATTTGTCCTTCTAGCTGATCAGTATTCCATTGTATGGGCATATCACATTTTATTCATTTATTCAGTGATGGGACATTTGGGTTATTTCCATGTTTTGGCTATATCAATGTTTTGCATATCAATAAGGCTGTGAGTATTCACGTAAACTTTGTGTATGAATGTTTTCAATTCTCTCAGATGTAGATCTACAATTGCTAGACATGGTGACTGTGTTTAGCTTTTTGAGGAAGTGCCGGTTTTAAACAACAGCTGTACCATTTTACATTTCCATCAGCAATATTTCTGCACATGCTTCCAACACATGTTAAGTTCTAGTTTTTGCCGTAGGTGTCAAGTGGTATCTAAATGTGGTTTTGATTTTCATTTCCATGATGATATTGGACATCTAATACTTATTGACCGCTTGTAGATCTCTTATGAAGAAAGGTCTATTCAAATCCTTTGCCTATTTTTTAATTGGATTATTTGTCTTACTGTTGAATTGTAGGACTAGTTTGACAGGAAAACATATTCAATTTTTATTTATAAAAATCTGAGTATAATGGGGGTACCTGGGTGGCTCAGCGGTTTAAGCATCTGACTCTTGGTCTCCACTCAGGTCTTTGTCTCAGGGTTGTGAGTTCAAGCCCTGTGTTAGGCTCCATGCTGGGCATGAAGCCGACTTAAAAACAAAACCAAAAAAAATTGAGTATAATGAACCTCAATCTTATGTAGTACCATCACGCTGGCCTATTACTGATAAATGATGTGCATGTTAATATTATTACTATGTGGAACATTATGAGTTCATTAACAGCTAATTCATGTGTCACGAGGCTACATAAATCTGATAATAGAATGTTTTTGACCTTCCAGATGAAAGAGGCCCACTTTTGTTATTAATTTCTTAGTTATGTTCCATTGTGGAGAGATAATGCTGTTTGTGTTACTTCTGGTAGTGATAGTGTTCGGTGCTTAAATATGGCTAATATTTATGAATGTCCCATATCTGTTTTAAAAAGTGTACTTTCTATTTTGAACATTCAGTGTTTGATACACAGATCTATTTTCAACTGAGAGATACGATCAAGCCTATTACTGTGCTTTTTCCGCACACTGTAGTTTCTACTTTAAGAAAGTTGTTGCTGTTTGAGACTGCATAATGGTTATCTTCACTGAGAGCTTTGATCTTCAATATCACATGGTATCTTTGTGTGTCTTAAAAATTTGTTTTTTGGTCTGAGGTCTATGTTTGCAGACAAGTATGTAACCTTTCTTTACTTTTACTTGCAACTGTGTCATTTTTGCCTATCCTTTTATTTCTACCCTCTCTGAATCCTTGCTTTTAGGTTGGATTATGCTTTGTTAGCTAATGTCAAATCTTTTTTCTCTTTAGGGAGGAATTAAATCCACTGGTAGAATTACTGAGCAATAAATTGGTAATACTTATCATTCTTGTTATATATCACATAAATAAACTTTCACTATAGGAGCTAGTTTCACCAATTTTAATGCTTAGGGAGGTTTGTATTTTTGATTTTTTGGTTACCTTTACACTAATATCTTTTTTTTTTTTTTTAATGTTTGTTTATTTTTGAGAGAGAGAGAGAACTCATGCGTAGGCCAGGGAGGGACAGAGAAAGTAGGAGACACAGAATCCAAAGCAGACTCTGAGCTGTCAGCACAGAGCCCCCTATGGGGCTCAAACCCATGGACCGTGAGATCATGACCTGAGACGAAGTCAGACACTCAACCGACTGAGCCATCCAGGTACCCCTACACTAATATCTTTTAAAAAGAGACCAAGAATACTATTAGCATCCACTGGTTCTTTATAGTAAGTAGTACTCAAAACTTCAAATATGTTTTCCATCAGTTAATAATCAGTGAGCATATTCAATTTTTTCATATTCTCTACTCTCTACTTTTAATATATATTTTATCTGCACTGTTAGAAAATGTTATCACACGGTGTTTTGTCACCTTTAATTGAATTTTCTTAGGTGAATAATTTTTCCTTGCCTGCTTGGGTGGTAGTAGTGTGTAACATGTCAAATCATTCAGTCTATGGAGGTACAGGCTTCCTACTGTAACTAAGTCAGTTACACTGGCCATAGTTTACCCTAAAGTTCAATATCAGCTTTTCATGGTTATTCTAATGAATCACTATTTTATAATACCAAGAGTTTTCTACTGGTAACAAATACTTGATAAATAGGAAAATCAGGAATTTGGGTTGGATCTATAGCATTGCTAATAAGGTTTCAGACTGTTCTGAAGGTCATCCCAGAGCAGAGGGATTATTAGAGCTACAAAGCAAAGGCCACATCCCCACCCACACATATACATAGAGCCTTTCATGCATAAATGAAAAGTCACTGAAGCATTATTATAACTAAAAACATTTGCAGCTTATAATTTGTATTAATGACACTCCTGGTTTCTTTGAAAAATTCATGCATGAAGTTTACTACAATTAGAGTTAGCTTATTTGAAATCAAACATGTTGCCAGGGGGACAAATGACAATATTTAAAAGAATATATGTATTCAGTATTAACTAAGTTTGCTTATTTTTACTACTTTTTAAAACTGACTTAAATTTTAAAACCTTCAATAAAATATTTTTTGTCCAAATGGTACCATTTGACTTTTGCTATAAATTAGGATATCAAGTTGACAAATCAAGAACTGTACCAGCTAGTTCTAAGGGGTAAGCAATATTTAATAAGTTCCACTCACAAAACTTTATTTAATAATTTAATATACTCAGATGAAGAGGTTCTGGTAAAATACCAAAGTAACAATACCTTTTTAAGATTTGTTTCTTAGACTTCTATTTCTGGTAACAAAGCAGATTAAGTGAGCCCTTATATTTCTTGCTACATTATACTTAGAAATGTGACAAAAAGGAACCATCTTTTTACATGTATAGCTGACTTCCAAGTTCAAGTGAAAAATATTAGCTAACTGGCCTGGGCTTTGAATTTATATTGTCTTTGTCCAAGAAAAAAGCTTGCTCTGTCCCCTGTTGCTCTCCAACACCTCTCTGGAGCTAAATGCCCTCTTCCTGCCCTGAAATTCCGCAGGTAATACTTGACTGAATAGACAACAAAGAACAGAATTAGGATCCCACAAACATCAGAAAGTGAAAACAGATATAAGCTCTGAATATTTCTAAGGAATGAACCTAAGAAACAATATCTTCCGAAGTATTTAATACTCACACAGCTAATTGTGTATAATTACTGTTCAAAAGCATTGTCAGGAATACCTGACTAGTGTAATGTTTTCATTTCTACTACCCACTCCACCCCCAAATTAAGTTTGATTTTAGGTTTCTGTAATTCTAATAATAATGTCAATTAGATTTTCTTTTGTTTAATACGATGATTCTAAAATTCATCAGGAGGTCTGAATGGGCAAAAATTGGGCAAGCCAATTTTTAAAAAGAATGAAAGATGAGCATAATTAAAGTATGGCAGTACCTATCAATATTAAGATTTTTATCCAATAGTTACATTTAAATAAGTGTACCTGTATATACTACATGACTAAGGATTTTTTCTACAGAATTACTTGGAAAACTTTATGGCACAGTCATGCCATGAAATACATCCTGTAGTTGAGAATGAGGTAGTTCTGAATATACTAAAATGAAATACTCTCTGATATATTAAGTAAATGAAAGCAATTTTTTAAAAGATTGTATCATATTGCTTTGTCACAGGATGAAATTATAAATAGAAAAATATCTGGATGGATATATCAAAGCCTCCACATTTTCAAAATATATATTTCTCTATTGCTTGTTTTTCACCAATCACATGCTGCTTTAAAAAAAATTTTTTTTTAACATTTATTTATTTTTGAGACAGAGCATGAACGGGGGAGGGGCAGAGAGTGAGGGAGACACAGAATCGGAAGCAGGCTCCGAGCCATCAGCCCAGAGCCTGACGCGGGGCTCGAACTCACGGACCGCGAGATCGTGACCTGAGCCGAAGTCGGACATTTAACCGACTGCGCCACCCAGGCGCCCCTGCATGCTGCTTTTTAAAAATACTCTGTAAGAATGCTTCTGAGGCAGTTAGTTTAACAGATAAGGTATAGAGGCCTTCTGAAACATCAAGGGAAAAACACCAAAAAGGATGTGATTAATTCAGAAAAATTCAGGAAAGAAGGGGGGAAACGAGCTAGAAGAAAGCAGAATCAAGTGGAAATATGTTGGCAGGAATTAGCCCAAATTTATCAATCACAATATAAAGCCATCAGTTCAATTCCACTAAAGAT
Organism: Lynx canadensis; assembly: GCF_007474595.2. Taxonomy (NCBI): domain Eukaryota; kingdom Metazoa; phylum Chordata; class Mammalia; order Carnivora; family Felidae; genus Lynx; species Lynx canadensis. Next base: position 148,349,270 of record NC_044310.1, read on the forward strand.
GAAGACTGAGATTTTAATTCAACTTCAACTATATGTATGTTTTTGTATGTTTTCCACAGGGAACACCTCTAAAAGTAACACAGGAAGACTAAAAATAAATGAATGGCAACTCTCCCTGGATAATGCTAATTGAAAAAACCTAATCCCCAAATGTTATTTACTATATGATTCTATTCATAAGGTACTTTTGAAATGACAAAGTTTAGAAATGGAGAATAGAGGGGCGCCTGGTTGGCTCAGTCAGTTAAGTGTCCAACTTCAGCTCAGGTCATGATCTCATGGTTCGTGGGTTCAAGCCCCATGTCGGGCTCTGTGCTGACAGCTCAGAGCCTGGAGCCTGCTTCAGATTCTGTGTTTCCCTCTCTCTCTCTGCCCCTCCCCAACTCGTGTTCTGTCTCTCAAAAATAAATGTTTAAAAAATTTTTTTTGAAAGAAATGGAGAACAGAATGAGGAGAGAGCAGGCAGGTGATGGATATAGTTAGAAAAAGACAAAAGAAGGTGTGTAGGTTTGGAGCTGTTCTGTCTTGACTGGTGGCTGATGCTCAAACTTCCAAAAGGGACAAACTTATAGAACTTAATACACATTACATGGAGCTGGGGAAATCTAAATAAGCTTGGTAGATTGCATCAGTGTTCATATCCTACTTGTGATATATCATTTTGCAAATGTTGGCACTGGGGTAACTGGACCAAGTGTACAGACCTGTCATTTTTTAGAACTGCATGTGGAAGACACAGGCAATACCAAATAGAAGTAAGGCTATGGAGGAACTATAATTCTTATACACTGCTGGAGGGGGTAAAGCTGTTTCAACCACTCTGGATAATAACCTGTGCATATCTACTCTATGGAATATACCCAATAACAATGCATATGTGTGTTCACCAAAAAACATGAATAAAGATTCATGGCAGGTAACAATGACAGAATGGATAATTTATAGTATATTGACACATAAAAGTTAACAAATTACTGCTTTGTACAACAACATGGATAAATCAAACAATGCTTCAGAAGCTTAAGAACTCCAGAAAGACCTACTTTATGATTCAATTTAGGTAAAGTTACATCAAGATGTACACTACGTTTATTTTAAAAGTAGATTGAAAGAAAAATACTATGCAACTATAAACAAAAAGAGAATCAAGATTAAAACAAATGAGATACAATTCAACAAAAAATATATTAAATGATGCCAACAAGTATATTTTAAGGTAACAGAAAATGCAAACCTCCAAGAAGAGAGAATACTCAGAAATCTAATTTGATGAAATTATGTATTAAAAGCTAGATTTGGAATTATAATTAAAAGAAACTTTCCTATAATAAAGCAAGAAAACTCCAGTATCTCTTAAGAACACAGATACAACAACGCTGGAAATATTAGCAGGTCAAATCCAGCAATAAGTGAAGAAGATAATTCAAACCCTAAAGATTCCAAAAGAAAGTTCTAAGAAATCAATTCAGCAAAGCTGCAGGATACAAAAATCAACATATAAAAATCAGCTGTGGTTCCACACACTGACCATAAAGAATCCAAAAATAAAATTAAGAAAATTCTATTTACAAATAGCATCAAAAAGAATTAAATACTTAGTCATAAACTTAAAGAGGTGAAAGACTTGTATGCTGAAAACTATGGAACACTGCTGTAAGAAATTAAACAAAAAGGGCATCCTGTGCTCATGGACTGGAAGACAGTGGTTAAAATTCCCATACTACCTAAAGAAATTACAGAGTCCATGTGATCCACATTGCAATCCCTCTCAAAATCCCAAAGACATTTTGTGTATGAATTACAATAGATCCTAAAGAGCCAGAACAATCCTGAAGAAAAAAGGTTGGAAGACTCACATTTCTTGATTTCAAAAGTTACTATATACAAAGCTACCATAATCAAAACAGTATGGTACTGGCATAAAGACAGCTATGTAGACCAATAGAATATAAGAGAAGCAAACCCCCACATAGTCAAGTGTTTTCAACAAGGGTGCCAAGACCATTCTTTAACAAACGGGGTTGGTAAAGTGAGTATCTGCATTCAAAAGGATAAGTAGACCATATACAAAAGATAATAAAACTCAGGGGAATGCTTCAAGACATTGGATTTGGTAATGATTTCCCAAATATAACACCAAAAACACATGCAGTAAAAGAAAAAATAAACTGGACTTCATCAAAATTAAGAACTTTTGTGTATCAAAGGGCCCTATAACAAAGTGAAAAGGCAACCTGTGGAATGGGAGATACATTTCTAAATCATATCTGATAAGGGATTGATATCCAGAATACATAAATGACTCCTATAACTAAACAACAAAAACAGATTGAAAAATGGCAAAGGACTTAAATAGACATTTCTCCAAAGAAGACATATAAAATGGTCAATAAGTACAGAAGAAGGTCAGCATCCTAATCACTAGAGAAATGTAAATCAAAACCGCAATGAGATACCACCTCACACCCATCGGGATGGCTATTATAAAACAATACAAACACCAGAAAATAACAAGTCCTGGCAAGGATGTAGAAAACTTGGAACCCTTGTGCACTGATGGTGAGAATGTAAAATAGTGCCGCCCCTGTGGAGATGGTATAGGTGGTTCCTCAAAAAATTAAATATAGAATTACTATATGACCTAACAATTCCACTTCTTGATATATACCCAAAAGAACTAAAGGCAGGGACTTGAGCAGATATTTGTACACTCATGTTCACAGTGGCATTATTCACAATAGCCAAAAGGGAGTAACAACCCAAATGTCCATGGCTGGATGCATATACTAAATATGGTATATCCACACAATGAAATATTTTTCAGCTTTAAAAAGGAAAGCAATTGTGACACATGCTACAGTGTGCATGAACCCCGAAGACATTATACTAAGTAAAATAAGTCAACACAAAAGGACAAATATTCCATGATTCTACTTCTATAAGGTATCCAGAATAGTCAAATTCAATACCACTGAATTGTACACTCAAAAATTGTTAAAATGGTTTTATATATATGTATATCATCACAATAAAAAAAAATCAATGAATCTAATTGTGTTAAGTAGAATAATGACTCACAAATATGTCCACATCCTAATTGGAACCTATGACTGTGTTATGTTAACATGGCAAAAGAGAACTAAGGTTGCAAAGGAATTAAGGTCACTAATAAGCTGATTTTAAGACAGGAAATTATCGTATCACATGAGTTCTTAAAAGCCAAAGAGGAAGGTAGGAAGGTGGGTCAAAGAGATGCAATGTGATACAAGAAGGATACTGTCACTAGGTTTGAAGATGGAAAAAGGCCCCAAGCCAAGAAATGAAACAGTCCAAGAGGCCAGTGTATTAGTTTCCTATTGCCTCTAGAACAAAATACTACAAACTTAGTGGCTTAACACAATTTGTTATCTTACAGTTCTGCAAATCAGAAATATGACATCAGTTTCACTGGGTTGAAATCAAGGTGTCAGCAGGGTGGCATTCTCTCCAAAGGCTCCAGGGGACAGAAAATCTCTTCCCTTGTCTTTATTAGCTTCTAAAGGCTGCCTAAATTCCTTAGCTCATTGTCTGGTATCAGATAATAACCTCTATCCTGTTGTCACATCTCCTTCTCTGCCCAACTCTTCTGCTTCCCTCTTTCACTTATAAGGATCCTTGTGATTACACTGGGTCTACCCAGATAATACAGGAGACGCTTCCATCTCAAGATCCTTAATCACATCTACAAAACCCTTTTGGCCTTGTAACATTCATAGGCTCTGGGGATCTAGGACATGGACATTCTGCCTACCACAGCTGGAAACAGCCCTCAGCTTATAGCCAGCAAAAACATACAGGTCTCAGTCCTAAAATCGCAGGGTACTGAATTCTACCAACAACCTAAATGAGTAAGAAATGGATTCTTCCCTAGAGCCACCAGCAAGGAACAGAACATGCCAATACTTTGACTTTAGCCTGTGAGAATGTACTGGGCCTCTGACCTACAGAAATGTTGTTCTAAGCCACTAATTTTGTGATGATTTGATATGGCAGCAACAGGAAACGAATACAGTAATCAATCATAATACAGGATAAAGGAGAAAAACCATCTTATTTCAGTGGATAAACATTTTAAATATTCTCAGCAATTAGAGATAGAATAAAACTTCTCTAACTTGATAGAAGGCAGCTTACATCATACTTAATGGCAAAAGATTGAATGCTCCCCCCCCCCCCTGCCCAAGAGCAGATTAAGGTATGACTATCTACTCTTACCACTTCTGTTCAACATTGCACTGCAAATCCTAGCCAGTGTAACAAGAAACAGGAAAAGGGGTGGGGACAGAGGGAGGCATACAAATTGGAAATACAAATCCCTACTTGCAGATGATATGATCACGTATGAAGAAAATCTATGAAAGAGCTATTATTACCAATAAACTAAGCAAGGTCACAGAATACAAAGTCAGTCTACAAAATCAACTGTGGAATACCAAGCAATGAAGAATTGGGAATTGACAATTTTTAAAAACTACTTTTTTAAAAGTTTATTTATCTTTGATAGAGAGAGAGAGAGAGGGTGTGCATGTGCACATGCATGGGAGAGGAGCAGAGAGAGGGAGAGAGAGAATCCCAGGCAGGCTCCTCACTGTCAGTGCAGAGCCCAACATGGGCTACCCTTATGAACTGTGAGATCATGACCTGAGTGAAAATCAAGAGTCAGATGCTTAATTGACTGAGCCACTGAAGCACCCCACAACTAGTATTTATAGTGTCATAAAAATAGTAAATACCTAAGGACAGTATTAGCAAAGTATAGGCAAAACCTATAGACTGAAATATAAAGACCTAAATAAATGGAGAGCTGTGTGATATTCATGAGTTGGAAATGTCGATTCTGAATTGCTCTATAGATTAAACACCATTCTCATCAAATTCCTGGCAAGCTTTTACACAAATTCCTGGCAACCTACAAAACATTGTGGAAAGAAGTAAAGAAGACACAAATAAATGGAAAGGCATCCTGTATTCATGGATTGGAAGAGTTAATGTTGTTAAAATTCCATACTACCCAAAGTCCTCTATAGATGCAACACAACCTCCATCAAAATCCCAACGACACTTTTTACAGAAATAGAAAAAAATCCGTACTAAAATTCACATGGAATCCCAAAGGACTCTAAAGCGCTAAAACAATCCTGAGAAAGAACAAAGCCAGAGGCCTCATACTTCCTGATTTCAAAACATATTACAAAGTTATAGTAATCAAAATAGTATGGTACTGACTGTACTAAGACAAACATATAGACCAATGGAATGAAATAACCGAGAAATAAATCCTCACATATGTGGTCAAATGATCTTCAACAAGGATGCCAAGACCATACAATGGGGAAAGACCACACACTTTTCAAATGTCCACTGAATATCCTAACAAAAACTGTCAAAATTGTTCTTTTTCATGTTCATAAAATATTCTCATTGATTAATTCTGCTTTAGAGCACACATATCATAAAAATAACCCTAAGTAATGGGTAATAATAGAAAAAAATAAGTACTAAGATATCAGTGCAATGATATTTACAAAATAAAGATTTCTACTGTTTGGTGTTTGTATGTGTTTGCAAGAGTCAAAATGTAGCATAGAGCCACAGTGGAATAAAGTTATTTAGGCTAAGTCAATATTTAGAAGTGTATAAAGTTTTACACAAAGATAAAAAAAAATATGGATTCACTGATTACAACTAGATAAAGTATGTATGCCTATGTCTACTGACAAAGATTAGAAATTAATGTGGAATGATGCAACTTCATAATCTATAAATCTTATTCCTGTAAGGTTGTTTAAATTCATGGTAGACAAAATAAACATAAGAGATCTCAACAGTCTATCTCAAAAACAGTATTTTAACTTGCATTCTTGTAACCGAACACGCATTTCACAAGTTTAAGTAAAGCTTGTAAAACTTATTCCTTTTGTCCTAACCTACTCCATCCAGTTTTATTACGAAATATATAATGTTCAGGGCACCTAGGTGGCTCAGTGAGTTGAGCGTCTAACTCCTGATTTCGGCTCAGGTCATGGTCTCACCATTCATGAGTTGGAGCCCCATGTCAGGCTCTGTGCTGACAGCGTGGAGCCTGCTTGCAATTCTCTCTCCCCCTCTCTCTCTGCCCCTTCCCAACTGGTTCACACACACTCTCTCAAATAAACATTTAAAAACAAAAGAAATATATAATGTTCAACAGTTTACTTCAGATTAAATGACTTAAAAAAACTTATGAGCTATAAAACAGATTTAAAAAACTTTCCACATTTAAACAAACTTCTGTAAACTATCTACATCATTTATTCATTTAGCACACAACACGCCCTCAAACTTACAAAAGCATCACACATACCTGATGCAATGACAGGATCTTTCATAAGCTCCCTAGTTATTGGACATAGAAATTCATCAGGAATTCCAGAAGAAAGGGTTTTCACTTCTGTCCTGAGCTCTTCAATTTTCCTCAGCACTTTACTCCGCAGCCCTAGAGATTCTGGAAAGAAATTATTCTGTTAGGATGGGAGAACCTCTGGTAACCTTTATGCAAGTCTTTAGCAAATAGAGAGGTTATCTATTACAACCCCAAATCTTCACACATACTGTTTGACCACACGGAATGGTTTTCTTTATAAATTCTTTAACCAATATTTATAGTACAGAATATCATTTGGTTAAAATAAATCAGCAACTAATGGTGAGTTTATTCTAAACAAGCTTAGATTCTAAAAGTTTGAGAATTTCAGACTGCTGAATAGTAATATACCGCACAACCTTAGAAAAGGCTTGTTGTTATTGGTTATGTATTTAAGCAAAAAATTTCCTAAGAACAATTTTTTTTTTAAATTTTTTTTTTTCAACGTTTATTTATTTTGGGGACAGAAAGAGACAGAGCATGAACGGGCAAGGGGCAGAGAGAGGGAGACACAGAATCAGAAACAGGCTCCAGGCTCTGAGCCATCAGCCCAGAGCCCGACGCGGGGCTCAAACTCACAGACCGCGAGATCGTGACCTGGCTGAAGTCGGACGCTTAACCGACTGCGCCACCCAGGCGCCCCCCTAAGAACAATTTTTAAACTTCTTCAGTTTAATAATGGAAAAATTCCATTTTATATGTAAAACATTTTTGAAATTGGAAATATTATTGGCCGATCTCATATGAAACACAATCATGAAGCTCATCTGTTTGTCCCAGACTGTACACACAAGTTAAACTCACTCATTTGCATTTTTACTTTATCAAGTTTTAAAAATTACCTTCATTTTCAGCTTCTGGAAGTTGAGAGTAATTAATTGTAGGAGGTTTAGTGTTATTAGCTGTTTACCTTTTTAGGACTGACAGTTCTACTTTATTTTTTTTTAATTTTTTTTTAACGTTTATTTATTTTTGAGACAGAGACAGAGCATGAACGGGGGAGGGTCAGAGAGAGAGGGAGACACAGAATCTGAAGCAGGTTCCAGGCTCTGAGGTGTCAGCACAGAGCCCGATGCGGGGTTCGAACTCACGGACCGCGAGATCATGACCTGAGCCGAAGTCGGACGCTTAACCGACTGAGCCACCCAGGTGCCCCAGTGACAGTTCTACTTTAGACAGAGACATGTGAAGGTAGGGGGGTGGGTAGAAGAAAAAAATTATATTTCACAACACCTCACAGTTTTCATGAAAAGCCAAATCAGCTTTTTATTTTGTTGGGAGGCAATTCTTCAGGGTGTTTATACACCCCTTATGATGACTTTTTTGCAGTAATTTGTGTCCCTCCCAGTCAGAGGGCAGATTTGTTCTGTGATAGGTACAAAGATAAAATGACTCTTGGGCTAGGTTTGCTAGCAATCCCCTCAAAAGATGAAAGAGTTTTGTGAGCTCAGGGTATCTCCGCTATGACACAGACACAAACTGCCCTCACAAGACTTCGGGGGGAAAGAAAAACCTTGAAGCTCACACTGCTTGCTGTGCCCTGAGGAATACACTGTTTAAATCTATTCGGATTCGTTGCCCACAATCTACGGAAGTGTGGCAAGTCAACCTAGCAGCCGCCTGCCTCTTAGGGACTACGGCACTGCTTTCCTAGGAATTCTTTCCTATGTAATTCACCGAAACCAAATTGAAGAGTTTTTAAACAGTTTTTTAAAAGTACCACAACATGTTTACAATTAGAAGTCATCTCATTTAAAGGGATAGTTATAGAACATACAAGAAAAAGATATAGAAGCATTTAATATTATGAAATATATATATTTCCCTGTCAAAAAATATGGGTGCTAATATTTAGAATGCTTATGATTTTTATAATAGAGAACACAGAAAACCTATTTCAAAATGCCCCCAGATAAGAAAAAGTTAAATTGGGTGTTATCCGTGTCCAATTTTAATGTCATTTAAAAATGGAATCAGATCACTTTGCCCTCAGGGAAGCAATTACCAAGTGATATCCCCAGAGCTTAGCCAGAAACAAATATCTCCTTTTGTGACTGGGGGTTGGGAGTGGGTGTTATTAAATTTAATTGCTCAGGAAGAAAAGACCCTTACCAGCTGATGGCTACTAAACCCTTAGTATGGGTAATGGGAACTATCTGGATATATTTATTGTAACTCTGAAAAGGCATGTGGTTCTTAATAAGATGTCAAGTTAAATAGGACAACAATTCCTGTACTCTCTTCTCCAACCCTGAAAATGCTACATAATTGAGAACTGATGGAGTCTACACACAAATAACAACCAAAGATATAAAACAAAACTCTGAAAAGCCCCTAAGAAAATAGAGGTAACTGGGTTCCAGAGTGAGGGATGGAAGATGGCCACTTACAGCAGAGATACGTGTACATGAATGGAAGAGAGACCTTGATACCGCTACCGTTCTCTCTACCAGCTGTGTCCTGTATGGATCACTGCTGAAGCAGCAAGGCCAGCAATGGCTGGAGGCACCATAACAAGACAGAGCTGTCGCCCAGAACTAAGAAACACAGCTCATCAGGCTGGTCACTCCATCACCTCTCCACTGCCCAGAGAGAGAACAACAAAACCAGAAGCCAGTTTCTCAGGAAAGAACAGAACAAAAACATATTTTTAAAAAAAACTATTAAAAAAAAACAACTCCTGACTAGAATGGTCAAGGGAAAACAAAGACGTACAAACGATAGGAAAAGAAAAGGGAAACGATGATAGATACAAGTAGGGATTTTTTTCAAAAGGATTTGGATAAGTCGGTGGTAGAAGCAGTATAGTTTTTTAATTTCTCCGAATCTCCACATAAAAAAAGAGTGAGAGCAAAATCAAATCCCACAGACAATCTCCGCAACAAAGTAAAGTGGCAAGGTGTCTCACAAACCCCACCGTATAAGCAGGCGAGGACAAACCACCAACCTCCACAGACCTGTGGTTGACACCTGTGTGGAAGTAACAGGACATCTGACCAGCCTAAGGAATGGAGCCCCCCCAAATGCCCACAAGTTCCCACTGGAAAGTGTGGTGGGCCAATTTAAGAGCAGCAACTGAACTGCCCAGTCCAGCAGCAGGTCCATGCACAGGCTCACAGTAACTAGACCAGAACTAAAGGGACTGTGTCACTTTAATCGTGCATAACAACAACAACAAAACAGTGAATGTTCCAGTAGTTCATGATAGTTCACTTAGGCAACAAATGAAAATCTACATAAGGAAGTAGTTCTAGGAATTGAAGAAACTCAAAATCTAAGGATGTTCAGTTGCTGCATAAAGTTTGAAAAAGCATCTGATTGAACAATTTGATATTATAATTTTAAGCTAGAAAATGATAAAAATGTCTCATGTGCTTTATGGTTTCTTGGAAAGACAAGAGCAAAAGGTAGAAGAAGCCTTTTGAAAAAACTTCATTCCCAATTAGGACTCGATGATTGATAATTATTTGAATGTAGGTGTAAGGACTGACATGATATAGAATAGTTCTTCAGCATTTGTCATTCCAGGTTTCTACCACTATATCATCTACAGCAATTCCACACTCCAAGGCAGGCAGCAATTTAAAATTTCTGAGACCCAAACATAAACTGAAGCCAAGGTGCAGATGAAAGTCATGTGGCCAGATTTACTGCTTGCCTACTATCACATCTCAGAAGCGAGAGACTCTCACTCTTCACCCTTCATACTTAATGACTTTTGAATGAGAGATTAAATACTATAGTGGAGTTCACAAATTCATGGATTCACAAATGTCTTAAGACAGCTCTCTATCTCAACGTCAAGGATCTTTTGTACCTGTAATCTGTCTGGACATTTCTTATGCAAACGTGAGACTAAATATAAAGAGTTATCGTCTAGTTACAACTGGCTAGTGTACCCTGGTTTCCATTAACACAATCCTAAGAAAGGATGGCTATCCTAGATTAAACCATCAAACTCCAGCAGATTCAAGTCTATAGAAAGTTCCTTTATTATATATTTATAAAAGGCTCACTAGAAAATTTCATAGACTGCTTGATTCCTTAAAAGTAACTTTTTAAGTGTCAAACATAATAGATACACATACTTTGGTCTCTAACACCCCAATGTGTTTACTGCAAAATTCCTCCATATGGCGAATACACAAATTCCTATTTACTCGCGTTGACTTAGGAACTGTTCTAACAATTATATCACAAGTCAAAAGCAAGTAAGAGAGTTATGCATCTAAAGAATAAAATTCATTATCATTTACTCATCAGTTTGCCTCTTAGCACATTTTTTCTTTAGACTCAATTTCAATTCTCTATTATGCCAATATACTATCTTAAGAACCTGCTTTTCTTAAAATTCAAGACTAAAAGAAATTCACTGTAGCTTAAAGTAGTACTTGTAGAAGATTAAAGTTAACTTCTTGATCCTTTATAATTCTTTATAATTCTATAAAAACTTTCAAATACTGTAGAATTATGTGAAAAAATAAATGCCCTAGCCCATTTACTAATTTATTCTGTTTAATTTGCCAACTTTCCAAATCTTAAACACACAGAATACATTCCTTATTTACTAGAAAATGTTAATATTTTTGTCTCCATTCATAAGAATAATTTTCCTAATTCCACTATTAGACCACTATAGAAGTTAAATTATATTTCAATTTTGGCTTGGGCCTGATAGTTCTGAAACTTATTTCACTGAAGTTTAAAATGACTGTAACTACTAATCCTGGGACTCATCCTTCAAAAACTATTTCAAATCATTCATTAAATCCTATAAGAATTTCTTATTTATTTATCTATCAGAATAGAATTCTATTCCTATTGTTTTTACTATGCTTCTTTTGTTTTCAAACATCCTTTGTTGAAATCTGAAATTATTGTTTTATAGTGTTAAGTGCTTCTAAATGATAAGGTACTGTTAAGATTTATTGTGAGAGAGTAATAAGAAATCAACTAATGAAGATGCAAAAATCAGCAGAAAAACAAACAAACAACCCTACACTCTGTTACCAACTTTCAGGAGGAAAGAATAAATTATAAAGGCAATAAGTCATTAGAAATACAAAAACAGCTCTCATAATATGGCCGGAGTACAAAACCATCTGACCCTAAGTATTTTCACAAATCATCATTATGTTAACTTTTTAAAGGCTGTAAGATTTCAAGAGATTTAAATACACTCATATGCTATATTTACCATATAAGGAAAGTATAACACTATACTCCAAAATGGTTTTAATATTTTTTTTTGTTATTTGACTCTTCATTAACAATAAATCTCACTATGGATATCCTATTTTCTATGCTTTCTCAGTAGGATTTCATTATAGCATGTTAATAGTAGTGTCCGGTTATTAGTTTTATTACAGCATGACATTAAGTCTTCAAACTAGGGGCGCCTGGGTGGTTCAGTCGGTTGAGCACCCGACTTTGGCTCAGGTCACAATCTCACAGTTCGTGGGTTCAAGCCCAGCATAGGCTCTGTGCTGACAGCTTGCTCAGAGCCTGGAGCCTGCTTCAGATTCTTTGTCTCCTTCTCTCTTTGCCCCTCCCCCACTCACGCTTTGTCTCACTCTGTTTGTCAAAAATAAACGTAAAAAATAAAAAAATAAAAACAAAAGACTTCAAACTATTTTTGATAAGGATCTAGTCTCCAGAACATAATAAACAACTCTTACAACTCAACAACTTAAAGACAAATAAACCAGTTTAAAAATATTTTTAACAATTTTAACTTCTCAGACATTTCTCTGAAGAAGATACATAAATGGCCAATAAGAACTTGAAAAGATACTCCATATAATTAGGTAAACACAAACCCAAACCACAATCTAATACCACTTCACATCTACAAGGGTGGCTATAATCAAGATGACAGGTAATAACAAGTACTGAGAAAGAGGTGAAGAAACTGGACACCTTACATATTGAAGCACTTACACATACAAAACATGGATGAACCTTGACAGCATTATGTTACATAGAAGAAGCCAGATACAAAGGGCACCTACTGTATGGTTCCACTTACAAGAAATATCCCAAACAGACAAATCCATAAAGACAAAGTAGATTAGTGGTTGCCAGAGGCTAGGGAGAGAGAATGGGGTTCTTTTGAGGGGATAAAAATGTTCTGAAAATAGACAGTGTTGTTGATGGTTATAAAACTCTATGAATACACTAAAAACCACTGAATTATACACTTAAGGAAAGATGACTTGTATACTGAAAATGACAAAGCATTTTTAAAAGAAATGAAGAAGACCTGAATAAACTGAAAAACGTCCTGTGCTTATGGATTGGAAAACTTAAGATGACAATAATCCCCAAATTAATTCACAGATTCAATATAATCCCTATCAAAATTGGCTTTTCTTTTTAATGTTTATTTTTGAGAAAGAGCAAGTGGGGGAGGAGCACAGAGAGAGGGAAACACAATCCAAAGCTGGCTCTGCACTGTCAGCTCAGAGCCTGATGCGGGGCTCAAACTCACAAACCACGAGATCATGACCTGAGCTGAAATCAAGAGTTGGACACTTGGGGCACCTGGGTGGCTCAGTCAGTTAACTGTCCAACTTCAGCTCAGGTCATGATCTGGTGGTTCATGAGTCTGAGCCCCACGTCAGGCTCTGTGCTGATAGCTCAGAGCTACTTAGAGCCTGCTTTGGATTCTGTGTCTCTCTCTCTCTCTCTGCTCCTCCCCAGCTTGTGTTCTCTCTCTGTCTGTCAAAACTAAAATAAACATTAAAAATTAAAAAAAAAAAAAAAAAAGAGAGTTCGACACTTAACTGAGCCACCCATGCAACCGCGAAATAAGTGGCTTTTTAAGGAGTGCGCTTCTGATGAGCACCAGGTATTGTATGGAAATGTTGAGTCACTATATTGTACACCTGAAACTAATATTATACTGTGTTAGCTAACAGGAATTTAAATTAAAACTTAAAAATAAATTAATTAATTAAATAAATCCACCTGATTTTAAACAGAAATTGACAAGTTGATTCTAAAATTCATATGCAGGGGTGCCTGGGTGGCTCAGTTGGTTAAAATTCATATGGAAATATGGGGCGCCTGGGTGGCGCAGTCGGTTGAGCGTCCGACTTCAACCAGGTCACGATCTCGCGGTCCGGGAGTTCGAGCCCCGCGTCAGGCTCTGGGCTGATGGCTCAGAGCCTGGAGCCTGTTTCCGATTCTGTGTCTCCCTCTCTCTCTGCCCCTCCCCCGTTCATGCTCTGTCTCTCTCTGTCCCAAAAATAAATAAACGTTGAAAAAAAAAAAAATTTAAAAAAAAAAAAAAAAAAAAAAAAAATTCATATGGAAATGCAAGGGACCGAGGAAAACAAAACCAATCTTGAAGAAGAAAAAAAAAAAAAAAGAGGGCCCACACTTTTCAATTTCTTTTTTTTTTTTTTAATTTTTTTTTTAACGTTTATTTTTAAGACAGAGAGAGACACAGCATGAACGGGGGAGGGGCAGAGAGAGAGGGAGACACAGAATCGGAAGTAGGCTCCAGGCTCTGAGCCATCAGCCCAGAGCCTGACGCGGGGCTCGAACTCGCAGACCGCGAGATCGTGACCTGAGCTGAAGTCAGACACTTAACCGACTGAGCCACCCAGGCGCCCCTCAATTTCAAAACCTACTACAAAGCTACAGTAATTAAGACAGTGTGAGCATAAGAATCAACAAATATGTCAATGATAGAATTAAGAGTCCAGAAATAAATCCTCACATTTGTGGTCAACTGATTTTTAACAAGGGTGCCAAGACAATCCCAAAAGGCAAGAATAGTCTTTTTGACAAATCGTGCTAGGACAGCAGCTGGATATCTACATCTGAAAGAGTGAAGCTGGACCCCTATACTCATACCATATCCAAAAATTAAGTCAAAATTGATCACACACCTAAATGTAGGAGCTAGACGTATAAATTCATAGAAGAAAAACAGGCTTAAATCTTTGAGACTTAGAATTAGGCAACAGTTTATTAGGTATGACACCTACAGCCTAAGCAACAATAGGAAAAAAGATAAATTGGACTTCATCAAAATTTTTAAATTTCTGTGCTTCAAAGGGCACTATCAAGCAAGTATAAGGCTAACCTACAGAAAGGGAGAAAATATTTCCAAATCACATATCTAATAAGAGCCTCATACCCAAATTTATATAAAAAATAATAAAAAGACAAATAACCCAGTTTTTAAAATGGCCAAAGGATCTTAACAGACATTTCCACAAAGAAGATCTACAAATAGCTAACAAGCATATGGAAAGATGTTCAACATCACCAGTCACCAGGAAATGTATACTGAAACCATAATGAGAAACCACTAGGATGGCTATAATTAAAAAAACACATGTTGATGAGGATGTGGAGAAATCGAAATTCTTGGGGTGTCTGGGTGGCTCAGTCAGTTAAGTGTCTGATTTTGGCTCAGGTCATGATCCCTGGTTCACAAGTTGAACTCCCACATCGAGGGCTCTGTGCTGACAGCTCAGCGCCTGGAGCCTGCTTCAGATTCTGTGTCTCCCTCTCTCTCTGCCCCTTCCCTGCTCGCACTGACTGTCTCTCTCTCTCTCTCTCTCTCTAAAATATACAGATATTAAAGAAAATTTAAAAAAAAGAAAAGAAAAGAAACTGAAATTCTCATATATATAGCTGGTGAGAACATAAAATAGCACAGCTTCTTTGGAAATAGTCTGGCAGTTCCTCAAATGTAAGCACAGAGTTACTATATGACCCACCAATTCCACTCCCAATTATACACCCAAGAAAACTGCAAACAGATACTACACAAAAGCGTGTACACAAATGTTCAGAGCAGCATTATTCACAATAGTCAAAAATGGAAACAATCTAAATTCAATCAACTGATAAATGGATAGCAAAAAGTGATAAATTTATACTGTGAAATATTAGTCATCAGAAGAAATGAAGCACTAATATATGCTATAGCATGGATGAACTCTGAAAACATGCTAAGCCAGAAAAGGCAGCATATTGTATGATTCCATTTCTATGAAATGTCAAGAAGAGGCAAATCCTTAGAGACAAAATGCAGATTAGTGGTTGCCAGGAGCTAGAAAGAAAGGGAAAGAGGAGTGACCGCTCATGAGCATGGGGTTTCTTTTTGAAGGGATGAAAATGTTGTGTGATTAGACAGTGGTGATGGCTATACAACTCTGTGGATATACTAAAAATCACTGCATTGTACACTTATAAAAGGGTGAGTTTTATCATGTGAATTACATCTCAATTTCTAAAATAAATACATTTTGAAAATTAATTACATGGTGGCTTTAAAGAAATACCACATAACATTTCTTTTCCATAATCTAACCTACATAATCCTTCTCTACAAAGAAATATACCAGCATAATTACTGTGCCAGAAAAGCATTACTGTGCCAGGAAAGCATTAATACAACTGAAACCAATTTCAGAGTAAATTATTAAAAGTCGCTTTTAAGAATGCCCATCTTCCACTAATCTTACCAATTTTCAAATCATCAGCCAGACTTTCTTTGGTGAGATTCAACAATTCTCTTCCATCAATGTTATTCATTTTGAAAATACCAACAAGGTCATTTAAACCTTGGGCACAAAGCCACACTGAAACATCATCCTCTGACCAGTCTTCAGGAAATTGCTTCGCCTCGTCTTCTGCGCTCCTTGCTTAAAAACAAACCCACAAACAGAAAGGCAGGTAAAATAACAATGAAGGAAAGTATTGCCTTTATGAATATTCTCACTGAGAATTAAAAACTAAATAAAATTTCCTTAAAGCTGTGTTTTAACAACCTTTTAAGAAATTTCAAAAAAATCAAACAACACTATGTACAGTTACAATATTATTTAATACTATATTAAATACTACTCTCTTGGAACTTTTCAGTCTAGAAAAACAATTTTTTATTATATAAAATTCATATCAGCAAAAGTACTCTGCTCTATCGTCTGCATATCAGCACCACTATTCGGTTAATTCTGACAGTAATAAAAGTAAAATTCCTAAATTATGTGTCAACATTGCTTGATGAGGCCAAAAATAAAATGAACAAAGTAAAACTCTGCTTTTTATTTTGTTCTCAGGCTATATTTATCTGAAAAAACAGTATGCGTACAAATAAATAGCTTATAAAAAAATTGGGAGGTATGATTTCCATGAATGTGCTCCTAAAAGGATTTACCAACAGCTTTAACGTATATAAACTACTTGAAACACTAGATTCTCTAAAATTATTTTTAAATTATACATTCGGATATACACTTCATATTGAGAAAAAGCAAAGTGAGTAATTTGTTAAAAATTTACTTGATTTAAAAAAATTTTTTTTAATGTTTTTTTATTTTTGAAAGAGAAAGACAGAGTGTGAATGGGGGAGGGGCAGAGAGCGAGAGGGAGACAGAATCTGAAGCAGACTCCAGGCATCGAGCTGTCAGCGCAGAGCCTGACTTGGGCCTCAAACTCGCGAACCATGAGATCACGACACTTAACTGATTGAGCCACCCAGGTGCCCCCCAAAATTACAGGATTTTTTAATTTAATGGTGAATGGGATTGAACTGGGTTAAATATGATGCTCTTACTAACCTTGGCAAGGTGTTTCCAGATCAAATTGCCAGATGTTCACTGTTTTGTCCATTGAACCAGTAGCAAGTAAAAGGATATTGGGTGCAAAGGCACAAGTTGTGACATACCTAGTTAATAAAAACAACTATTATGTATCCTCAGACTAATTTTTTTATTATATTAATACAAAATGAGGTTAAGTTCAGACCTGGTGTGCTGAGTCAATGTGTGAAGTATATTCTCAGTATTCTGAAAAACAATAAAAACAGCTTTATATTTACTCAGGCAGGAGTAAAGTTACTGATAAAGGCTCATTTGACATAAATAGTTTATATGATACCAGTATTTTATTATAATTAGTCACTAATGTAAGTTGAAACTTTACCCAAAAAAAAGAGAACAGCCTCTATAACTAATAATATTATCAGGTACTTATTTCACTCTCAGTAATTAGCACTGTTGTCTGCTGACCACCCTCCTAGAAATTTTTAGTATAATAGATCCTGGGCTTCTGCTGATGGTTTTGAATTTACTAACAGTAGCCTAAACATCTATTACATGAAATGACCTGTATTTTTGCTATGGCATTTGACTTGTACCCAACTGCAGGACTGGTGAAGAGAAATTAGTCACTTAGATTTTAAGTACACTTAGCTGGCCATCTAGCATCTAGATGTATTTATTAATTTTTAAAAAGTGAAGTATAATTCACAGTGTTATATTAGTTTCAAATGCACAATTAGTTGTATTTAGCTGAGATTCATATACATATTTTATGGAGGAAGTTTAGTGTTCTAGCTATTCTTGTGAATGTAAAATCTTAAGCAAATTTGTTGAGAAACATTCAGGATCTACTTCACCCAGTTTGTATTCTTTTCCATCTCCTGCCAGAGCACTCTGCGATTTGAATTCCCACATAGAAGACTAGTTTAGATTCCTTGCTTGACCGACTACACTTTGATGATTAACATCTCTGGTTCATTTGCTAGCACGCTGCAGCCTGAACTCCATCATTGTAAGGCTCCATTCAACATGGATTTCTCTTGAAGAATATTTTCATCAACCACATCTTTGCTACATGTAAAATGTTTTTTTTTCATACTCATGCAACTCGGTCTTTATTCATATGGCTCTACCAAAAACTGCCATTTTCCCAAGTCTATTAAAACTTACTCTTCCTTCTATCAGTCTCTAAAGCCAGCCATATCTCTACCAGTGGTAGGCCACTTTCAGCACACCCATCCACAACCCTGGGGTAAATATTCATTCTTTGCTATTATGGAAACCTGGTATAAAAATTTAAGAAAAATCACTTTGAAGTGGTTTTTTTTTTTTTTTTGGATATTGGTGCTCTTTAAATCTGTATTTTCTTTGATCAGATTAATCATCTATCTTAGACATCTCTCCATCTTAAAATCATTACTGAAATATTTAAGGGCCTGCCCCAGAACCAATAACTTGCATAACTATCTTAGCACTTTTGAAAATGTATATTCTTAGGCACTCTAAAAAGAAAAGAAAGTATTTTATCCATCTTGCCTAACAAAACTTGAAGTTCAGTACCCTAACATAATTTACGCATATCACACATGCAAGATTTTGAAATACTTACAGTATCATACACTATGACAGATTTATCCACTGATCTTTAAAAGAAAAAGGAAATTATGGGTGAGAAGTTCTATAAAAACCAGGTAGTTATTAATATTTTTAAATCATTTAAATAACTTTTTTAGAAAAGGCTGAGATACTGATATACAAACATTTAGAATGCAAGCTTTTTGTTCATATGTATGAACTTTTATTCAAAAGACTACATGCCACATATAAAATTTTTCAGAAAATTATAAACTTTATTAAATACTAGCTTATTAATACTTTATTAATACTAGTATATGCTATTTATAACATCTAGCCATAAACAGAGTAAGCATTTATGATGTATAAATAAGACATAATCCCATATCAAGTTAATAACTCAAAGGGAAAAACCACTATAAGGGAAAGCTATTTATTTATTTATTTATTTTTTTTTTTTTCAACGTTTATTTATTTTTGAGACAGAGAGAGACAGAGCATGAATGGGGGAGGGGCAGAGAGAGAGGGAGACACAGAGTCGGATACAGGCTCCAGGCTCTGAGCCATCAGCCCAGAGCCCGACGCGGGGCTCGAACTCCCGGACCGCGAGATCGTGACCTGGCTGAAGTCGGACGCTTAACCGACTGCGCCACCCAGGCGCCCCGGGAAAGCTATTTATAATTGACCCTCAAACAATGAAGGGATAGGGGCATTGATTCTCCTCTTCCCCATGCAGTTGAAAATCTATGTATGAGAAAGACAGATACCATAGGATTTTTACCCACATATGGAATTTAAGAAACAAAACAGATGAACATAGGGGGAAGGAAAAGAGAGACAGAGAGAGAGAAGAAAGCAAACCATAAAAGACTTAACTATAGAGAACAAACTGAGGGTTGATGGAGGGAGGTGGGCAGGGGATGGGCTAAATGGGTGATGGGTATTAAGGAGGGCACTTGTGTTGAGCACTGGTTGTTATATGTAAGTGATGAATCACTAAATTCTACACCTGAAACCAATATTACCATATATGTTAATTTCTAACTAGAATTTAAATAAAGACTTGAAATAAAAAACAAAAATTTAAAAATAAAAACTATGTGCAAATGTATATCTAGCTATATGGATATATGCATAAATGTATGAATCACAAAAATATTCTTGTCAAAAATGATACTATGAGCTACAATTCAAATCTCATTTAAGAAAAAAGAAAATCCACGTATAACTTTTGACTCTTCAAAAACTTAACTACTACTAAGCCTCCTGTTGACTGGAAGCTTTACCAACAACAAATAGTTGATTAACACATATTGTGTATGTTATATGTATTCTATACTGTATTCTTACAATAAAGCTAGAAAAAATAAAATGTTAAGAAAATCTTAAGAGGGGCGCCTGGGTGGCGCAGTCGGTTAAGCGTCCGACTTCAGCCAGGTCACGATCTCGCGGTCCGGGAGTTCGAGCCTCGCGTCGGGCTCTGGGCTGATGGCTCAGAGCCTGGAGCCTGTTTCCGATTCTGTGTCTCCCTCTCTCTCTGCCCCTCCCCTGTTCATGCTCTGTCTCTCTCTGTCCCAAAAATAAATAAAAAACGTTGAAAAAAAAAATTAAAAAAAAAAAAAAAAAGAAAATCTTAAGAGAAAATACTGTACTGTACCAAAAAAACTGCATATAAGTAAACCCATGCAGTTCAAACCCATGCTGTTCAACGGTAAACTATACTTGTTACTTGGTTTTTGTTTCAAACATCATTGTTCTTTATCATTAATATAGCCATGACTTAATTGCCAACCTCTCTCTCTACACACACACATATACACACACACACATACGTCTTGTGACTCATTTCTGAAAACTGTAATTCTAAACTTGGTATGAACTCTGCAAGGTTTCTTTTAATAGTATAAAATTAAAAACAGCCATCTGGGATTATTCTGGTGGTAAAAAGAAAATCATCAAACAAAGAAAAATGCAAACATTGTAACAAAGTACATAATTAACAATAGATAAATGTGTTTCTGCATAGTATCTTCCCTCTTTAAAAATACATACGATGCTATATATATGCTATATGCTACACCACGATATACGCTACAAGGTAAGATAATACAACAATATAAGTGTTACTAATGTCTGTACAACTTTAATAATATTTATAGTTATTATTATTAAAAGATAGCTGATAAGAGACCACAGGAGTCATACCTACTGGAGGGCTTAAAATTCCTTGTTTAGTGTAAGTTATCCAGGGTAGAGGATGGATTCTGACTGCAGAATCTTTGTTATAAGTTCAAAATAAGAATTACACTTTAAATGTTCAAATGTAAAATAAAATACAAGAAAGTGGGAAGCACACAGAATGCTTTCTGGATGTAAAAAACAGTTACAGCATTAAATGTTAAATTCCAGCCAAAAAACACTGAAAATATTAATTAGTAGCTAACATTATTTGAGTACATATATACTAAACATAATTTGTGGATACTCTTATTGAGTCCTAAATTCCTCAAGGTACAAGGTATGATTATCAGAATATATAAAATTCTTAGGGAAAACTTTTACTTTTGAGCAGCCTAAAAAAGAAAACAAAGGAAATTCCACCTTCTTAACTACACGTAGTGCAATTAAAACTGACTCATCCTAATACTATAGCACTTGAAAAGCTGGATCACCATTAGTAATCTTTATGAGCATCTAATATTGGGAAGACAGAAATAAGGACAACAAGCAAGAGTTCACATACGAGAACAGCATGAAATAAGGCCGAAAATGTAGACTAGAACAAAAATACAAAGTACCCAAGAAATGTAGGCAATCCTGTAGGCAACAGATAGTCAGCCATGAAGGCAATGGAATAGGTTCACTTGACATTGAGGTAAAAAAAAAAAAAAAAAAAAAAAAAGTGAATCTGAGAAGCAAAAGGCCAAACATTAAGATCTCCTAAGAGTCTAAACATCCAACCAAGAAGAATAGAAATTATGAATGAAGATGTGTGGACTTAGGAAGATAGAAAAGATTGTCAACTCACCTCCTATAACCTCTAATTTGACTAATGGGATTCAAAGAAAGATACCATAGGACTTGATAGCTGATTAGATTTAGTGGAAGGAAATTAGAGTTAGGAAAAAAATAATAGTTTTTAATATTTGAGATTTGAGTTGGAAAGACCAGGAGAATAACAGAATCACTGTAAACAGACACAAAATAAAATACTTTGAAATCACTCAAGCAATGTAAAACCTCAAAATATTCCCTAAATTGAACCTGAACCAACACTGAACAAGAAGTCCAATTGTCTGGTGCCCCTGGTTATACATTTCCTGCCTGCTTTATGTAACTCTTTCCCCAACTTTTCATAGCTACATCCCACCACAATCTGCCCTGTCATTTTAAGCCCAGGTTTCCTTATAAAGGAAGTATTAGTTTTCAAGCCTTTTGATACTGCATTCCTTCAGTTTTGTGGCACTCTAAAACCTCAACTCCGCTCACTCAAGACTACAAGACAAACATGTCAATTATATCTAGACAGTTACTGGGTGAGAGCAATAATACATATTGTTATGTGTTTGATATTGAAGAGCATACATAGACTCATGGGTGATCAGTGACATTATGACGTACAGCCACTCATATCAGAAATCACCAAAGCATTTTAATCTAAACTAGCTTTATACATTGGCAAAAAGAAAAAAACCCTAATCAAATGAAATTACCAACATTTCTTTAGGTCAAGTGTGTTCCTAAGTTTTAAAGATTTATTTTACACTCAAGCATTTTTATTTTAAATGTATTTATCTATGGGGGTGCCTGGTGGCTCAGTGAGTTAAACATCTGACTCTTGATTTCGGCTCAGTTCATGATCTCTGGGTTGTGAAATCAAGCCCCTCATTGGACTCTGTGTTGAACGTGGAACCTGCTTAGGATTCTCTCTGCCCCTCCCCTAATCATGCTCGCTTGCTCTCTCTCTCTCTCTCTCTCTCTCAAAAAAAAGGGAGGGGTAATTATCTATGTTTCTTCTCACTCATAAAGTATTTGAAGTCTCTTACAAGATGTAGCAAAAACAAGGTAAAAATTATATGAGGAAACTGGAGACGAAGAGAATACAAAGATGAGGTGGGGAAGAAAAATAAAGATAAAGATTAAAAATAAAAATATACGTCATAAAATCCAGTCCACCTTGCCACAGGAGGGCTGCAAGTTTGGTTCTGAGCTTCTTTAGCAATTAAAAAAAAATGTAGAAACACAAACTCCAAGTTTGGAAAAGAGACATCAATTCCTCAGACTGAGACCTGAAAGAACTATTTTCCCCAAGGTGTTTACAGAGAGGATACTATGACAAAAAGTCCTCAACAACTGTTTCAAAGACACATGGTTAATTTCAAACATTTATTTTATAATACCCCTCAGTATAGGACAACGGTTGAAACTTCAAGCAGAAGTCAGAAAATGAGGAAGTAAAATGTTATGTTATATAACTGCCCAATGTTTTATATTACACAAAAAATAATATACATAATGTTTAATAAACAATTATTATGCCCCCAAAATAAATAATGCTTTGCTGGAATTTTCTTTTTTTTTTTTAAGTTTATTTATTTTGAGAGAGAGGGCACACAGCAGAGGAGGGGCAGAGAGACAGAGAGAGAGAGAATCCCAAGCAGGCTCCACACATCAGTGCAGAGCCTGACACAGGGCTCAACCTCATGAACCAGGAGATCATGACCTGAGCAGAAACTAAGAGTCAGACATTGAACTGACTGAGCCACCCAGGTGCCCCCAGCATTTTCTTATTTAAGCTTCATAACAATCTTATGAGGAAAGTGTTATTATTTTCTCTATTTTATAATTCAGAGAAATGAAGTTGAGATAAGATATGGAATTAGAAACTGTTCAAGGTCACACAGCTAGTAAGTGGCAGGACTGGGATGAAAACTAGTTCTATGTGATCCCAAAACCCAACTTTTTGCATTTTACTTCCTAGAACATTATCCCCCATGAATGTATTAACATTAAAATTGATTCATAATGGGGATGGTTTTAGCCTAAAAACACATAAGGCAGATGACATGGCCATTCATATTTCATTAAAGCTTTCACAAGACATCTAATTTAAAGCAATGCAATATCTAATTTTATCTTTATTTATCTATTGATAAATCGCCATCATGCACTTTTAGGCTACTAAATGTACTGACCTGTTCTATAGGATTATAAACAATGTTGTAAAGAGATAGAGGGGAAAAGATGATTTTGGAAGAGTGATCTCAAGCCTTATTCTAGTCATTACTGAGCAAGAGAAGGTTGTTTGTTAAAGCCACTCCAAATTCATGACAATAAAACTCTATCCTTTACATTTACAAAATAGATAAAATATATACAAACATCTTGTTGGATGAAAAGGTACACTTCTCAGCCTTTCTGGAATAAGGTTCCTGGTCTTATTCCTCTCCTGCTTAGCAGAAAAAGAATGACAGATGACTGGAAAGTTTGGGGGAAGACATTAGGCCATTTGGCCTAGCCCTTTCTGGATTTTCTCTTTTACCTGATCTGCCTCTGCAGGGGAAGTCTGCAGTGGTGCTGGCTGCCCAAGAGCAGTGAGCAAGTCAGCTGCAAATCTACAGACATGTCATCCAGTCTGTCCTGTAGTTCTCTGTCACTGGTTTCCGACTCAAGAAGAAGAAAAGGGTGGGCACCTGGGTAGCTCAGTAGGTTAAGCATCCAACTTTGGCTCAGGTCATGATCTCACAGTTCATGAGTTTGAGTCCCACACTGGGTGCTCTGCTTTCAGTGCGGAGCCTGCTTATGATTCTCTCTCTCTCTCTCTCTCTCTCTCTCTCTCTTACTCTCACTCTGCCCCTCCCACGCTCATGCTCTTTCTCTCTCAAAAATAAACATTTAAAAATTTTTTTAAAAGAGGGGTGCCTGGGTGGCTCAGTCGGTTAAGCGGCGGACTTCGGCTCAGGTCATGATCTCGCGGTCCGTGAGTTCGAGCCCCGCGTCGGGCTCTGTGCTGACAGTTCAGAGCCTGGAGCCTGTTTCAGATTCTGTGTCTCCCTCTCTCTGACCCTCCCCCGTTCATGCTCTGTCTCTCTCTGTCTCAAAAATAAATAAACGTTAAAAAAAAAAAAAAACCTTTTTTTTTAAATTTTTTTAAAAGAAGAAAAGAGGGTTTTATCTATTGAACTCTAACAACAATGAGCATTTTATTTTTTTTTTAAACTTTTTTTTTATTTATTTATTTGGGACAAAGAGAGACAGAGCACGAACGGGGGAGGGGCAGAGAGAGAGGGAGACACAGAATGGGAAGCAGGCTCCAGGCTCTGAGCTATCAGCCCAGAGCCCGACGCGGGGCTCGAACTCACGGACCGCGAGATCGTGACCTGGCTGAAGTTGGACGCTTAACCGACTGCGCCACCCAGGCGCCCCAACAATGAGCATTTTAAAACTGGTTTCCAAGGAATCCTACCTACTAGAACTGAGAATTTATGGAAAGTGGCAACCCTATTTGAATTAGGAAGACTGATCTTTCCTGCCTGAACAAAAGCTATATGTTTGTTTTATCTGGTTGATCAAGAGAAGTAGGGTAGAACAAAAGACAAATTCTGCCAAAGCCTAGAGGAAAATTATTAGAAGAGAGATGCAGAGAAAGATGGAATAAATTCCTACGTATTTTGTTCCATCGTGGGTGATGCCATCATAGCTCTGAGAACTAATGAAATATGTGAAGCAGACATGAGAACCCATGTATCTTCTGCTAGCCCAGATATTGAAGAGATTTTAAATAATGTAAAACAATGCCACTCTTTTTATTTTTCCTAAGAAAAAAAATCTTAACATGCAATGAGTATATATTTTTAATGAATTAAAAATATTTTAGAATTTTCTCAGTTTTATTTTTGGTAAATAGCAATATACATATATATATGTATATATATGTAATATATATATCACATATATACACACACATACATGTAATATATATATTACACACATATACATGTAATATATACATATATATCATATAGATATCATATATAGATATATATAGATATCATAAATATAGCATATATATGATATATATCATCCATATAAGCAAAAGCTCTTTGAGGTCAATAACTTTTAAGAATGTCAAAGAATCCTAAAACCAAAATGTATGAGAACCATTGACCTAAATCATAGTTTAATTTCTTGATTTAACCTTTAACACCCATCTCTCCTATAGCTAGGAGATGCATATTAGAAATGCTTTCAAAGTTTCAATTGTTTTCCTAAATCTATACCAAGTTATAACAACATCCTAGTTCTCTTTCATCTCTACAATCTATTTTTCCAGCCTCAATTCCCATTACTCCTTTTTACATTTATCATACTTTTTTTTTTTTTTAAGATTTATTTCGTTTTGAGAGAGAGAGAGAGAGAGAGAGAGAGAGAGAGAGTGTGTGCAAGCTGGGGAGGGGCTAAAGGACAGAAAGAGAGAGAATCTCAAGCAGGCTCCACACTCAGCATAGAGTCTGACAAGGGCTAGATTCCACAACCCTGGGATCATGACCTGAGCCAAAATCAAGAATTGGACACTCAACCAAATGAGCCACCCAGGCACCTCTCCATTTATAATACATTGTAATTCACTCAAGAATTTCCTGCCTCTTGGAATGCCCTATTTCCCCAATCCTCCCATATCTGCATAAATTCCATAATGCTTTTTACATAGTTACCCTGTATCTATCCCCTATACAACTTCCTTAGCACACCTGACCTATAATCCCATTCTGGGGTCAATTCATTTTTCCTGTGTAGCCACTTGTATTCAAAAATCTTTTATCCTACTCACTTTTTTCCTACTCTCTCTTTAGCAGATGTATCCATTCCATCTTACCAATGATTCTTAGTTGCAGATGGAATCTATTATCAACCAATTAACTTGTTCTTTATCTACTCACGAAATATAGTTAAAACATATGTCCCAATTCTCCTAAAAGACTAAATGTTTATCTTTCACCATCCTTTACATTTCCAAATAATTCACTTGCCTGTATATTTATCCAAATGAACTAAGAATATTCAGAAAAATATCTGAATGTGACCTAGAGCACATATGCCAAAAAGTATTTAATAATGTAAAATTCCATTAATCCAGAATGACTGAAAAGGTCTATCTTAGTTAACATAAAATACTAATTATAAATGACATATATATAAGGAAGTATGCTATAAAATGCCATTTTTATAACACAAATAGTAACACAAAAACTATACTGAATATCACTTAATACTTCTTTCATGATTCAGAAAGCAAAGACATGTTAGATCTTGTAATATTATTAGGTTATCACGTGAACATCAAGATAGAGAATCAAAACGTCTTTAAGGGCACACTGTCTTATACTTCCTTTTACATGCCCTATTGCAATGGCAGAGACCTGGGTACATAAGAGAGTCATAAATACTTGCTGAATTTCATACCATCATTTTGTCAATTAACCTCTCAAAAATGAAATGCACAATATATCCCCCCCAAACAACAGAAGGAAATCCAACTTTATTTGTTTAAACTTTCCACTGATTTCAATCCTAGGTCAAAGGAGAATTACTATAAATGCTTTTTTGATGAGCATTTTGATGAGCCATTTTCATCGTTTGAGATGAAAGAGTCAATCTAAAATGATGGCAATATAACTAATTATTTGGCTTTTATCTGGCAAGGATTAGAGAATATGGGAAAAGAACTATTAGGTTCAGTCCAGAATATTTTAAGTGAATGTTAGGAGCCTAAATATCGTGGCTGGAGCAAAAGCTGCTGTGAAGAGCTATGAATGTGCATTTCAGTGCTATGACCTGTGAGATCAGACAGGCAAATTTGCAAAAATCCAATGGCAGCAAGGAGAAAATATACCAAAGTACACAAATAGGAGAATATAAAGTAACTGAATCATACCACTGTGTACCAAACCAATTGCTTTATAGAACAAAGTTTTGGAAAATAGAAGCCAAGATTAAAATTTTCAACAGAGAACTAGAGATCACAAAAAGTGACATAGTGGACCTGGAAAAACTAGCCAAATAGAAATGCCAGGACCAAAAAGTAAAATAACCAAAATTAAAGATCCATCAATGGACCAGTTTAAAGTAACATATCAGATAAAGCTAAGGAGGGCATCAGCAAAGGAGAAATTATTCAGAATACAGCACAAGAAATAAGAGAATGAAAAATACAGAAGAAAAAAGATACAAAGTTTATAGTAAGAAGGTATATTTTGCATTTAATTAGAGTCCGAGATTTAGAGGAGAGAAAGGGCAGAAGTAATATTTGAAGAGATAATAAGAATTTCCCCTTAACTGATGAATTATTACTCTACATATTTAACAAGCTCAGTGAATTCCAAAGCAAACTAAATAAAAAGAAATCCAAATCTAAATACAAAGTAAGTGCAAAAAACCAGAGAGAACATTTTTGTGAGCAGCCAGTGAAAAAAATACAAATTACAAAGAAGTAACAATTAGAATCAGACTTCTCTACTGCAATACACAAAAATACAAGTCCTGAGTAAACTGTATTTATTCCAACAAAGCAAGGTTGGTTTAACATTTGAAAAGTCAATATAATTTACCACCCTAACAGAATAAAAGAAAAATCATATGATTATTTCAAAAGATACAGTTAAAATCATAATACCTCTTCATGATTAAAAAAAAGAAACTCATAAGCTAAAAGGAACAGAGGGGCTAATAAAGTTTATCTCCCCAAAACCTATATGATCATACTTAATAATGAAAGCTTTCCCTTTGCAAAAAGGAATCAAAGGATGGCTGTTATCACTGTTTCCATTATCTTGGTAGTGTCAGCCAGTTCAGCAGCACATAGATGATATCAAAGGTACAATGATTAAAAAGGAAGAAACAAAAATCATCATTATTAATGTGATATGATCGATTTTTGTTATCAAAAACACAAAATTTAAGATCTTTACAGGTAAATATGTGGTTTTCCCATACTTACTTCCCTACATTTGCCATCTCTTTTATAATAGCAACAAAAAAAATTAAGTGCTTAGAAATAAATCTAATAAAAGATGAGGAAGACTTCTACATAGAAGACAATTATTGAGAGAAATCAAAACAAAAATAAATGGAGAAACATACCACATTCATGGATTAGAAGACTCAATATCAGAAAGAGGTCAATTATCTCTGATTTTGTCAGACTCATTACAACCACAATCAAAATCCAAACAGGCCTGTGGCTGTACAGAGAGTAACTAGAGGCAATATGACAAGCTAAATCTAAAATTTATATGGAAGTGTCAAAATTCAGGAATAGCTAAAATACAAAGCCTTGGAAAGACAGAATGGTTTTAGAGAAGGGATAAACAGAAAAAAATAGTAAGTTTATTATTTAGAACAAAAAAAGCAGGCTGAGAACCAGATCCACACACACATGGAGAAAAGATGGTATTTTT
The DNA here is from genome assembly GCF_007474595.2 of Lynx canadensis. Classification (NCBI taxonomy): domain Eukaryota; kingdom Metazoa; phylum Chordata; class Mammalia; order Carnivora; family Felidae; genus Lynx; species Lynx canadensis. The sequence continues at coordinate 148,378,312 of NC_044310.1, forward strand.
GATGCACAGTACTTGGACAACTGGCTATCCACATGGAAAGAAAGAATACTGGATTCCTATTGTACATGATGCCGACATATCAAATTTGAGAAAAGAAAAATAATGAAGGTTTTAGAAGATAATATGGGAAAATACCTTTATGACTCAGAACATAAAAAACTAAGTACACTAAAATTATAAACTGTGAACAGGCAAATCCACAGAAGGGAAAAGATATTTGTAACATATATAACCAATAAGTGGCTCATATACTGAAATACAGAGAGTATATATATATATATATATATATATACACACACACATATATATATTTATATTATATATATGTGTGTGTGTATATATATATAATATAAACAATGAAAATCAACAAACCACAGCTGTATGCATTAATATGAATGTCATAAACATCACATTGACTAAGGAAAGCCAGACACAAAACAATACACATTGCATGATTTGTTTTAAATCAGTTTAAAAGAAAAAAGCAATATTGTATATGACCTGAGGTGCTGTCACCCTACAGGGGTACCTGGAAGGGGAGGACTTTCAGAGCAGAACCAGTGATGTTCTATTTCTTGACCTGAGTAGTGGTTACACAGGTCTGTATAACTTTATTGAGTTATTCTCTTATGTTTTATGTACTTTTATGTATGTCCTATTTCATATGAAAATGGTGTAAGGAAATTAAACTAAAAAGCTTACCCCGAGACTAGCATCTGCCCATTATGAGAAAAAGCACAAGCCAGAACAGGAGCACAGTGCCCACTCAGTGTACTTTTATATTTTAATTCAAAACCTGCAAATAACAAGGTGAGAAAAATTAGCAAGCTGACTGTGCTTAGAATTTATCTTTAAGTCAAAACTATTTCACTTATTCATTTTAATAAAAAAATTAAAAATAATTAAATAAATAATGAATTAAATAAATATTAAATAATAAATAAACTTAATAAATCTTTAAGTGCCTAAACAATACAAAAATGAAAAAAACTCCCCCTGCAACTCAGGTACTGGAATGCAGTGTGATTAAGTGGTTTCAGAAGTTCAGTAATGGATAAAGTAAATGGTGCACTCAGCAAAGGTCCAGAGGATTGTAATGATCAAATGCTTTAAAAATTTTTAATGTTAAACTCTATAAAATACATAAAAATATGAAATTTTAAACTAATATAAAATTTTAAAATACAGTATAAGATAATCTTGGCATCTAATTTTAAAAAATATAAAAAATATACATATTGGGGTTCCTGGCTGGCTTAGTCAGTGGAGAATGTAACTCTTGATCTTGGGGTCATGAGTTTGAGCCCCATGCTGGGCATGGAGCCTACTTATAAAGTATATATATGTTAAAAAAGTAAAAATACATACACACATACATATGTACATATACACACACACAATTGCCCAAATGCCTAAAAAGGAATCAAATTGCTCAAATGCCTAAACAAAGATCAGTTTTCAAAATATGATATTAAAAAAATATTTTCTCATTCCACAAATAAAAATAATCAATGGTAATTTATCCATCTTATAATTCTAATATATAATACTTCTACAAAGTATGGGAACACTAAAATCCTTTTCATATCTTCTATAATTACTGAAAAGAAATAGCACAACTATTTTAAAGGTAAACACAGGGAATTCAATACATTTTAGTGACAAGCTATAAAAATTATTAGGAAGTTGACCTGAGGAGATAAGGAAATAAGTGAAATCTATTAATTTTCTCAGACCCAATGAAAACTTTTTTGAAGTGTTAATGGCTCTTATGATAACAAGCATTTAATTAAACAAAAAGTCATTAGAGCAGGTAAAAGTTTCAACAAGTAGGAAAAAATATTTGCAGTTTGTAATTTAACTGAAGCTTATTAGGTAACAAATAATCAAATAAGAATATTTTTAGGCATCTGAAGCAAGATGGCCAAATGACCATATAATTTCAGAGTCCTCATTGAAATGATAGTGGAAGAATTAATAAAGATATAAAATCACATCAATGAAGAGAATAGAAAGAGAGGTATCAACAATCCAAAATTCAAACCAATTCTGGAAAGTCAGAAAGCAAATTAACTAATGAGGAGGAAAAAGTAACAGCCCAGAGTGCAAAAGGAGGGGCTATGTCCAAGAATACCCCAAAAGACTTAGGACTATCAAAAGCTAATGAAAAGGAAAGTCAGAATGACACAGACATCGACCTGAAAACAAAAAAGTTAGTGAAAAGCCTGTTTATGAAACAGTGTCTACCTTTAATTCCTCCCTGGTCCCACCCATAGCATACTGAACGAAAGCCTGATACTGCTTTCTGAGCAAAATATTTCTAGAGAAAATAACAGCTTTCTGGGGAGCTCCCTGGCAGCTCCAGGGCAATTCCCTAAGCCCCTAAATCCTCCTCAGTAAGGGCCAACAACCCACCCCTTTAATCGAAAGGGAAGCCAGCAACAACAAACCACTGTGTGCATAGACCCTCTAAATACCTTATTTTTGCCTAGTTATTAAATGTAAATGGAAAACAAGGATCACCAGACATTTGAAGAAGGTAACCATATGAAAGAGAAAGATCAGAGTAAACAAACAAACAAAAGGCCCAAGAGCAAACAAAGATAATCAGGAAACCGAAGGGAACAACAAAACAAAAAGCCTCTAATTAATACCCTGAGAGTTTTAAGATGATCTTGCATTCATAAAATAAAAACAGTAAGAGAAAGAAACAGAAAATAATATGAGCTAATAGAAATTGAAAATATGATGGAATAAAAAATTCCATAGGGAATGAAATTAGGAGGTCCAACGTTCTATTGATGAGAGTTATTAAAAGAGAGGACATGGGGAAGAAGTTACTAAAGAAATAACTTAAAGGAACACTTTTTCAAAACTGAATAATGTAAGTTTCTTGACTGAAGGGTCACCTGAAGGAATAGCGCAATACAGGGAGGAACGACCTCCCACACACTACCAAATAACAATCCCTACAGTGAATACATTTAAAATATAGTGGTATAACAATATTTACAGAAACTGTGAAAACCACCAAGAATTGCAAACAGATAAAGTGAAAAGCAGTTACCTCTGGTCAGCAGAAATGTGTGTGGTGATGGTGTTGAGGTCATAATCAGTGATGAGCATCCAATTTTTTTTTATTTTTTTTTTATTTTTTAATATTTTTTAATGTTTATTTTTTTATATATATATGAAATTTATTGACAAATTGGTTTCCATACGACAGAGCATCCAATTTTTAAATCATGTCTATGTAATTTCTCTGATTAAAATTTATTAAAGCATATTTTTATAATCACTTCTAGATATCCAGAATTCCTTAAGTAAAAAGAATCATTCATATAGAAATTCTATCTTGACTACAAATAATTTTAGAGAACTACTAATTAATACATACCTAAGATATGGGTAAAAGAAACAACCCAAATTTTGATCTGGCAATCCTGACCACATGATGCCAATCGAAAATACTGAAGACCTTGCTCTCCATCTAAAAACGTAACATTTGTTAAAAATAAATACACAAGAATTGATAAAACATTTAAACCAAAAAATTTTCAACTTCCTATATCGAGATGTTAATTCTATTCATTTAAACCATATTCACAAGAGATATTAACTTTAACCAACATTTCATTCTATGGTATAAGAATTTATTTTCAACAAGGTACTTCAGAAGATTAGGACTCTAACCCCTGAAGTTGCTTCAACAAAATACCTTTTTTTATTTATCTTCCATTAAGGTAACTCAAGGTTCCATGGGCCAATATTGAGCCACTAAGCCTAGAGAATTTTCCAGCCCAATTTTAGAGTCTATGAGGCTAGCACTGATGGGAAAAATTAGGAAGAAAAGTTATGAGTGTTAAATGTTTAATTATTTCCAACTTAACTTTTTTTTTTTTTAAAGAACAGACCCATTTCTTTTTCTTTTTTTTTATTATTATTTTTTTTTTTTTAACATTTATTCATTTTTGAGAGATGGAGGGAGACAGAGTGTGAGTAGGGGAGGGACAGAATCCAAAGCAGGCTCCAGGCTCTGAGCGGTCAGCACAGAACCCGACACGGGGCTCGAACTCACGAACACTGAGATCATGACCGGAGCTGAAGTCGGATACCTAACTGACTGAACCACCCAGGCACCCCAAGAACATACCCATTTCTTAAAAGCTTAGTCTATAATTCACATGAAATAATAATGAGATTTTTCCCCGCATTTGATTTAATCAAGACAAATGCTGGAATTATATGAATCCAAAATAACATTAACTCGGTCTATTTTATTTGGTGGAAATTATACAAATTAGGGAAAGTAATCAGTAAATTTGGTGTCATAAAAAAACCCATTAGTTTGTAATGTTTAGTGAGATAATTTCAGTGTATAATTACATACACACTAGATAAGCTCCTAAATACCTGTTGGTAATGTAAATATTGAAATCAACTCAATTTTACATAATTCCACTCAACATCATCACACATGTAGCTTCATCAAAGGAAGTTTGGGCACGGATATGTATTAAGATACAATTAAATGGGTAAGCACAGGGGAGGTTCATCTGAAGTGATTTTTACCTGAAATCTAAAGGATATCTAAGAGTAACCAGGTGAAGGGTTCACATGTAAAACCCTTGGAAAAATCTTACAAACATTCAAGGAATGAAAGGAGACCAGTGTGGCAAGAGAATGCATGAGGCCAAGTGTGCTTTAAGAGGCAGGGAAACAGAGTGTGTCAGGCTTTATGTTTTGGATTTGGCATTTTCTCTTACCTTAAACTTATTTTAACCATTCACTGATAGGTTTGAAATAGGGAAGTGCCAAAATGATCCTGCCCACCTTCTGGCCCTGGGCTGTGCAATAAAGGTAGTCACTAGCCACATGTGGCTACTGAATGCCTAAAATGTGGCCAGTATAAATTGAAATGTGACATAATACACACACCAGATTTCAAAAACCTAGCACCAAAAAGTAGTAAAATATCTTTTTTTTTTTTAATTTTTTTTTTCAACGTTTATTTATTTTTGGGGGGACAGAGAGAGACAGAGCATGAACGGGGGAGGGGCAGAGAGAGAGGGAGACACAGAATCGGAAACAGGCTCCAGGCTCTGAGCCATCAGCCCAGAGCCTGACGCGGGGCTCGAACTCACGGACCGCGAGATCGTGACCTGGCTGAAGTCAGACGCTTAACCGACTGCGCCACCCAGGCGCCCCAAAAATATCTTGTTGTTACTATCGATTACTGAAATATTTTATATTGAGTACAATTAAAATATATCATTAAAATTAATGTCACCTACTACTAAAAAATTCTAAATTTACAAACGTAGCTCCCATTATACTGCTAATAGGACAGCACTGGTGGTGTAACAAGACTGGAAGCAACAAAGGCAGAACTCCCATCCTAACACAGGGGATGAAACAGAAGAAGAAAGCTTCCCAACTCACTGCTATCTATTTAAAACCAAGAGTCTATCTATATTCAGGAGTCTGTACTTCTTCTAAAAGCTAATTGTGTTGTTAAACATGTCATAAATTTAGCTTTTGCTTCAAAGATTAAATTAGTAAACTTTTGAAAATTTAGCTTCTGTTTCCAATTTTTTTTTAACTTCACATTTCTCTTTGAATATTAACATACTGTATTTTAAAATAGGGTCAAGTCCTCTAAATTACCATATCCAAGGAATCCAGATGTACTGTACAAAGCTGAGTCATCCCCAACATATATTCAAGAACCTGATTTTCCCCTATCATGTTCTTTGTGATTTCATTTTGATCAAGAGAAAGGAGAATGATTTCCTTAAAAGGAATTAATTAAAGGGGCTTCTCATTTTACTAAAGGTGAAATGAAAATGAATAAAGAACCAGAAGTCATACACAAATTACAAATAGGAACCACTAGTGCTTAAAAGAGTAAAATAACTAACCAGAAACTGGCTGTGAAGAAAAATCACAGCAGGTAATTCCAAGATCATGTGCTTTTTCACTATGCAAACACCTCATTTTATCATCCCACACTGTTAAATCTCCACACGAGGAGCCAGTGACAAAGAGGTTTCCATCAGGAGAAAATGCACAGGCCACCAAGGAGCCATCCTTAACACTACCACACCTGAAATAAAAGCAAAAAAATAAATAAATAAAAAGAAGAAGAAGGGGGAGGTTTTCATTTCAGAGTATCTTTTACCTTATATTACAATTTCTAACAACAGCTTGATATAGTAAAAACAGGAAAAATGGCTATCTGAGAACTAGAAAGGGCAGATGTCTATATAAATAAAAAATCATACACTTAAAAAAAAGAGGCTCTAAATGTTATCTTAACTAACGAATTCAAGCCTAAGCTATACAGATCTAAACCAAAGTCCATGTATCTTCGTATTTTTCCAAATGGCAGGTCTGTATGAACAGGTTAAAATCTACAAAACTTAAAAAAAGCTCTGACAACCACTACTATCAACCATGGCCACATATTTCTTAAAAACCTATTCTTACTGAAAAACATGTTGTTAGGGTCAAAAGTACTTTCAACTTTAGTATTAAAAGAAGCAACAGTGAAATCTTTTATTTTCAACTATGAATTCTTTATGAAAAGAAAATTATCTTGGGAAGAAACAGAAGCACTGTGCTGACAATATTATTTTCTCAATTAGGAAAAAAACTGGTAAAAGCCCAACAATTAGCGCAGTGTCCCATCCAGCACTTAAATCTGCAGTGTATCATTTTACAACATACATTAGGGTCGTAATGCCAGAGGGCCAGAAGTCATCATCTAATAAGTGAAAAGGAAAATTCCTTAGTTGACCTCTATATTTCACGCATGTAAAAAAGATGTCTGTATGGAAACCAATTTGACAATAAATTTCATATATTGAAAAAATAAATAAATAAATAAAAAATAAAAAAAAGATGTCATTCCTCCTGCGCATTCTCTTTAAACTATTCATTAACACTGTTTAAAACACATGACCTTATTCAATCAAAAGACCTAAATCTAATGAGCAACAGTTGTTTACCAGCTGGCATGTGCTCTGAATGATGCTGGGGGGCAGGGAGGAGAAAGTACACTGGGCTATTTTACTTGGTAATATTGAAAAGTTTATGGGTGGCTCAGTCGGGTGAACGTCTGTGTGACTTGATTTTGGCTCTGCGCTGACAGCATGGAGTCTGCTTGGCATTCTGTCTGTCTCTCTCTCTGCTCCTCCCCAGCTAGTGCATGCAAGCTCTCTCCCTCATTCTCTCAAAATAAATGTTTTTTAAAAAAGAAAGAAAAAAATACTCAAAGGGTAAACTTTTTGTTGTATGTATTTCACCACAATGTACATAAAAATACATAGCTTTCATGTTGGCAAGTTGCAACAGAACATTACCAGTGTAACATAATTGATGTATTTTTTATCTAAAAGGAGTTTTCAGTTGTTTTTCGTTTGCTTGTTTTTTTAAATGTAACACAACACTACACTAATCACAAGGTTCTTTTATCTGGGGTTGGGGTTGATTATTCACCCAGCAAGAATCCTAGTCAGGAAAATAGCTGTGTCTCTTTAGGTGAGACTTACCTACCATTAGTCTATTATTGAGAACACCTGGGTCATGAGTGACAAAAATAAAGCCTAAAATTACTGAACCTTATTCAAAAGACCATTTTCTTCGTCTAGCTCTTAAAGTCAAAATCCATAAAAGTCTAACAGATTAATCCTTATTTTACAAGAGAAAGATTGGAAATATAAAACTCTCAGAGCCAAGCAGATCTACTTTAAGAACCACTTAAACATCTGTTTTTATGTCCTTCAGAAATCAAGTCAAAATGTTATTCCTTGTGATGTCTGAAAAATATCTGCTTCTTCAAGTCATCAAAATATTCTGCCTTCTATTTTTATTTTTTTGGTAGACTTGTTAATAGGATTTAAATATTCATACCTATACAACTTGTACGACTGAGCGTTGTAATATTTTAATTTAAATATTAAAGCAGAAAGGATTTAAACGTTCATACCTATATAACTTGTATGACTGAGCATTCCACAAAACAACCGTTCCATCAGCTGCGCCTGACACCAAACAAGTGGAGTCTGGGGAAAACTGGCAAACCCTCACGGGGCTACCACTGGGCTGTTCCATCACTGCCAAAGGCTCTCCATTTTGAGTATTCCATAGGACAGTGGTACCATCTGTTGAACAGGAAGCCAAAATATGTCCTGAAGGGGAGAAACAGCAGCAGTGGACAGCATAGGTGTGAAGCTTCAATGGTGAGTGGGGCAGTTCAGTAAAGTCACTGAGGGAGTACAGGCGAATTGTTTTGTCCAAAGAGCAAGTGGCCAAGAGGGAAGAGGAGAATGCACAGCAGTTGACATCATCACCATGATCAGCTAATGTGTGGATTAGTTTCACCATGTTTCTTATTTGAAGTAAAATGTCCTGCAATTTTTAAATAAAGATTACTTCATCGTCGGAATCAAATAAATACAACTCAAGTCCACATAAAAGAGTCAAAATCAATTCAAGAGTTTTCTCAGAGATGGCTTCTACATTCATATTTTTACAGGACAAACTATTATACTTGAGATAAAAATAATTGGGAGAGAAAATGCCAATAAGACTATAAACTCTAATGATGATCACAGTCACAACTGGCACACCAATAAAGTTCCATAACTCTTGAAAAAGAACCTTGTTGTGTAACTTCAAACTGATTTGATACTGAACATCCAAAACCTTGAGTATGTATTTCACCTCTGAAGCCTTTCCCTTAACTAATTACTTCTCAAAGATGCCTCATTCCAGATTGGCTACTCTCAACTCAAAAAGATTTTCCATTCTTAAGAAACTGTTTCGGCTGCTCCTTGCAGAGGATGGAGGCAAGGCTAAAGCTCTACCTTTAAGATGCATTTAACTGCACGGTTCACTCATAAAAACTAACAAACGGTTTCATTCAAAATTTCACTGGCAGTGTTGAAAGCTCTCGTGGTCCACCATCTTGCTTAATAAAGAATAAAATGATATCGAACACTTGAGGTGAAGAAACAATTTAATAAGTCAAGGAAACCAAGAGAAGGAAACCAAAGAGAAAGAGTGGCAATAAGGACTTAGCCAGACTGCGCTTAAGAACAAATTTACAAATTTAGAATGAAATCCAAGCCCTTTGTCACTGCTTACGAAATGTTATATGATCTGGCTCTTGCCTGCTTCTCAGATCTCAAGTCCTGCCACTCCTCCTTTCCCTCATTTCCTTCCAGCCTCCCTGATCAAATGGATTTGGTCCTAGCTCTCCATAAAGTTGTTTTTCCATGTTGAAATTCTCTTCCCTTTGCTTTTGGGATCTTATTTCTCAATGTAAATTCCAAGGGAGTAGAGATCTTGTCCATCTTGCTCATTTCTATATCCATAGCACACAAAACAGTGTCAGGCACCTAACATGCTCAAATAAATACTTACTGCATATTTTTTTCCCAAATCCACTTGAGTTTTACCTTTAAGTATCATATATGAACACAATATAAAGTTATTAGAAATTTTAAAATAAATCTACCAATAGTAAAAAAAAAATCCAGCAGGGGAAAAAATAATGCAAAATGAAACAATAACCAGCGCTGAAATACTCTTAGATTGTAATTCATGATCCCTTGTTAAAATGTTACTTACAGAATTCTTTACAAACATATGGAGCATAGCTTTACCAATATTTATCATAGCCCAAACTTCAGCATTTTTCCAAACATAAACTTCAATAAAGTCTTAAAAAATAAAAAACAAACAAACAAAAAAAAAAAGCAAACCACATTATGTCCTGATAGATTGTCACCTGTACTAGCGCACTGAAAACAAGCAAGATCATGCGATGACTTCTGGGAGAACTCCCAAATCCCAACTGTGCAGGTACACATAGGTAATCTTGCAAATAAACTTTGGCTTCCACACCCTTGTGGCACTCAGCTCCCTTTGCAGTTCCAGACCGAATAGCGACATTACCACTTGAAAGAACAGCCTGTTTGGAAGAGCTCTCTCAAGCCTACCGCTTCCTGCCTCCGGGTGTGGGCGTCTCCACTCAGGGCTCAGCTGTCACTCCAGAGGTTCCATCCCCGGGCCGGCCGGTGAACTCGCCAGTGTCAACACACGCATCCCTATCTAATCCAAAGCAAACCGGGGATATGCCCCAAGTCTCCCCAAATAAAGCCCGCGACTTACTCCCCCTGCACGTAGGGACCAAGAGTGTGCCCTAATCTGAGAGCCTGCCAGGCCTTAGCGGACTGAGCCACCCAGGAAGGAGGGCTGCCGGCTGGCCGGCGGGGAGACAGGCCTTCCGGGGCGCAAGGCGGCTTTTGACTCGGCCCAGCTGCGGCTTCCACGCAACGCCCGCAGTCCCCGCCCGGCTCCCGGCCCGGGTCGCACGGCCGCGCCCTGCTCCGGTCCAGGTGCTGGCTGGCCCCTGTCGCGCGCTAGGAACCAGATTCCGAGGACCAGAGGTTCAGACACCCCGAGTAGGGAGGCTTCGCCGGCTGACCCCAGCCATGCTCCCCCACCTGCCTCTGTCGCTGCTAAACCTGTCCACGGATGCGGCCACTTCCACCTGGAAGACCCAGGGCCTGCGGAATCCGCCCTCAGGTGCCCTCGGAGCGGCGCGGACCACGTGACACGCAGGTGAGGCGGGCGGGGCTGGCAAACGCGGAAATCCAAAGAGAATGGAAACGGGCCCCGCCCCCCCGGCCCGCCCCTCGCCGCGGCGCATGCGTGCATTCCCTCCCTTCGCTGCGGACGTCCCTTACTTCTGGCGCCAGTTCCAGATGAGTTCAGTTTGGGGAAGATCCTTTATTTACAGGGTTTTTTTTTTTTTTCCCTAGTTGAGGAAACTGAAGTCCCAAGGCCTAACGAGCGCCTGAAATATGGTTTTAAAGGTGGGATTGTATCAACTGTCTGGTTATTGCAGTTCAGGGTTTTTGAAGCTTCTTCCTTTCTCATTTCTCGTGTGTATTGTCTGTTCTCCTCTGACCTCCGTGATTCGCTTTTCTGTTTAGGCTAGCTCGGCTCTCAGCGGTCCATGACTTGGTGTTTTCTGTCATCGTCTTCGTGCTCAGGTTTCCTACATCTCTTCAGGGCAGCCTGCGGTTCCTGCGATTCCTGCTGTTCCTGCTGTTCACTGGACAGGCCCCTGTGGATATCCTGGTATCACCTTGAAGCCGATGTTCATTCCTCCGACCTTTTTGAGTGTGTCTCCTGGGCTCACGAATGAACCGTGGTTTCGCGTGTAATTGACTACAAAGTCGTCCTGCCAATCACTTTTGAGATTAAAAGGTTGTGCAGAAAAACGTTCCTAAGCATGCTAACGCTTGTTAACCAAGTGCAAGTACAGGATAAGTACGTGACATTATAGGGCTCCCAGATGCAAAATCAAAGATACAGACAACTTTTATTTTTAAATTTTCTTTGTAAAAATTTTAAAACTAATATTTAAGGAATATAGTGAACTGTTGAAACTTTGAAAGCTGCTAATGATTTTGCTAGTTATTAGTAAGTATATATTGGCAAATTAGCAACCTTTAAGAAAAAAGCCAATATAGTTTAGTCACATAAATATAATTTTGCTATATAACTTAATTGTAGTAACATCAATCAAAACACATAATTTCATGCCAGTGACACTGTGGGCACATTGTAAATAAACTACTACAATCCTAGAACTTAGATCAGTTTCAAACTAAGCAGCATATACAGGACACCTTCTTGTTTCAGAATACATGCTGCCTTTTGCAATGGTACTTATCCAGTCCTATATCAGCTTACACTGGCTATTGCTATTGCTATAATACAGAGACTATCCTCCTTAAAAGGAAGATTAGTTACATATTGAATAGAGTTATGAGGCTGTTAGAACCTAACTAAAGCTTCTCTTCTGGTAAATCATTGAAGTAATGCTACAAAACATAGCTTTTAAGAGAAGTCTTTTGTTTTCTGTTGATCAGACTTTTTTGTTTTGTTTTTAAATTAAAAGCATATCCATGGGAATGCAAGCTGTTCTCCACTCTGGAGAACAGTATGGAGGTTCCTCAAAAAACTAAAAATAGAACTACCCTATGACCCAGCAGTTGCACTACTAGGCATTTATCCACCCATGTTTATAGCAGCACTATCAACAATAGCCAAAGTATGAAAAGAGCCCAAATGTCCATCGATGGATAAATGGATAAAGATGTGCTATATATATACAATGGAGTATTACTCGGCAATCAAAAAGAATGAAATCTTGCCATTTGCAACTACGTGGATGGAACTGGAGGGTATTATGCTAAGTGAAATTAGTCAGAGAAAGACAAATCATATGACTTCACTCATATGAGGACTTTAAGAGACAAAACAGATAAACATAAGGGAAGGGAAACAAAAATAATATAAAAACAGGGAGAAGGACAAAACAAAAGAGATTCTTAAATATGGAGAACAAATTGAGGGTTACTGGAGGGGTTGTGGGGTGGGGAATGGGCTAAATGGGTAAGGGGCACTAAGGAATCTACTCCTGAAATCATTGTTGCACTATATGCTAATACTTTGGATGTAAATTTTAAAAAATAAAATTAAAAAATAAAAATAAAAGCATACCCAGTTTGCAGTTATGTGAGGGAGGTATTCTATAATACAGTCTACTTTAAGAATTGTTTTATAAAATCAGCCATCAGGAGATAGCTTTTATTTTTAATCCATGCAACTTTAGAGTTTAATGAGGGAACATTATAAAAAGAAAATGAGGAAACCAAAGTCATATATTTGACCTAGCACCTAAGATGCTCATTTTATTTTTCTTTAAATTTTTTTAACGTTTACCTATTTTTGAGACAGAGAGAGCGAGAGTATGAACAGGGGAGCGTCAGAAAGAGAGGGAGACACAGAATCTGAAACAGGCTCCAGGCTCTGAGCTGCCAGCACAGAGCCCGATGCAGGGCTCGAACTCGCGGACCGTGAGATCATGACCTGAACGAAGTCGGACGCTTAACCGACTGAGCCACCCAGTCCCCCCTAAAATGCTCATTTTAAAGATGAAATTGAGATCACTGTCCCAAACAGTGTCTGTCCCAAACAGAAAAGGGACAATCAAAATTCATGATTTTGAGATGCTCCTGTGATTTTTTAATTAAGGGGTGCATCATGACTGAGATTTTGGACACCTAATTACATGCCAAAGTATTGCCAAAATAGTATGTTTCTAAAAACAACTTTGTGACTGTATGAATAATAGAGCTCTTTGTAGGAAATAAAGGAAATATAAATAAGAAAAATAGCTAATAATTGCATCACTCAAAGATTACCCACTCAAAGCGTATTCTGCTAAGTGAAAGAAGTCAGAGAGGGAAAGACATATACCACATGATTTCACTTATATGTGCAGTCCAAAAAACAAAAGAGAAACCAACTCACAGGTACAGAAAACAAGCTGGTGGTTGCCAGAGAGTGGGGGAAGGTGGGAGATGGGCAAAACAGAGGAAGGGGATTAAAAGATACAACTCCTAGTTATAAAATAAGACACAGGGATACAATGTACAGCATCGGGAATATAGGTAAAAATGTGACAGCTTTGGATGGTGATAGATGGTAGCTAGATTTATGGTGATCACTTCATGATGTATATAAACGTTGAATCACTGTGTTGTACCCCTGAAACTAATACGTTGTGTGTCAACTACACTTCAAAAAAAAAAAAAAAAAAAAAAGCCCAGAGATAATATTTCCTTTCAGTCTTTCATTCATATAAATATCAATAATTTTACAGAGTCCTGCAAACTTCCTTTTTAAACTTAAACTTATATCCTGAGTATTTTCCATGCCTAAAATTTCTCCAGTAGCTTATTATTCTGTATAATAGTTCACATTTCCAGCAACAATTTATTTAACATTTTCCCTGTTTCAGTATTTTTGTGATTATAAACAGTACTGGATTAGATGGCTTTGAGCATAAATCTTTATCCACATTCATGAACATTTACTAAGGAAATTGTTAAATAGAAATAGAATTCCTGGGCATAAGGGTGTAAAAATTCCTAATAGATACTGCCATATTGCTTTTCAGGGGGGCTGTATGGTTTGCACTTTAGGCAACATGTGGTTGTGTCTGTTTCTCCACACTCTTGACAGACTTGAGTAATATTTAATCTTCACTAATTTGATGAGCAAATTGGTTATAATATTCTGTAAGTAAAATATGTAAAACAACCCCCTGTCTACACATGACATAGTACAGCACAGAGACCTTGAGGCCAATATGGTTAGCTGCAGGGAAAGGCAAGTTCAGAGACGGATGCCTTGCTGTAGCTGTTCTCTAGTCTATGAGTTTGCACTTTTGTGAGATATTAAAGTATCTTGCCAATAGTCTAGAGAAACATTGTAACAATTCGTAGAGATCATTGATCACATAAGTGACTGGTTATTTTCTCTCACAGGACAGAGTCTCAAAATAGTTGGAACTTCAACTTAGAATCTTAAAGATTCAAATTTTATGCATTTTTTTTTTAATTATGTAACTGTGAGCAATAATCCTATTTTATCTTTATTTTCTAGTTGTTCCTTGTAATAATGATACTTAAGGAACATAGAAGAACTTTTAAAATGATATATTTAAAGAAAAACTAACTTTGCAATTAAATAGTTAGCAATACATGCTCTCGAAATAAAATTGCAATGGCAATGGAATGGGTGAGAATCAGTCAGTGAGTACAAAAATATATGGTTGAGGGTAGCCAAGAGCTCAAAGGAGGGAGACATGATAGGAGCTGGAGTGATTAGAACAGGTGGGCATAGGAATGGGTCCTAAATTAGCTTGAAGTTTGGACCAGCTGAGAAATGAGCTTGGGAAATTACCCAGTTCCACAGTAACTACTCAGGAATGTATTAGGGTTGTTTCACTTTGCCCTTTCCTCTTCTTTAGTACAAGAAGTATTTTTCTTGTTTATGGATTTTTAAATTCTAAGTACCATAATTTAATTAAAAACTTTTCTTATTTCTCCTGTGTCATTTTCTCAGTTCTTTATTTTCTAATGTCTTTTTATTAACGCTCTTTAAGAGAATTCAAGATGTTAAAAATGCATTTTTTTTTAAACATTTATTTATTTTTGAGACAGAGAGAGACAGAGCATGAACAGGGGAGGGGCAGAGAGAGAGGGAGACACAGAATCTGAAACAGGCTCCAGGCTCTGAGCTGTCAGCACAGAGCCCGACGCGGGGCTCGA
Organism: Lynx canadensis; assembly: GCF_007474595.2. Lineage (NCBI taxonomy): Eukaryota > Metazoa > Chordata > Mammalia > Carnivora > Felidae > Lynx > Lynx canadensis. Next base: position 148,393,515 of record NC_044310.1, read on the forward strand.
ACTCATGGACCGTGAGATCATGACCTGAGCCGAAGTCTGACGCTTAACCGACCGAGCCACCCAGGCGCCCCTAAAAATGCATTTTTGAAAAAAACACCGCATTTTTGGTTTCAGATTCATGTTTTTTTATTACATAAGAAGAAAATGTGATGGACACAATGTCCCTTATGGACAGTACTCCTCTGGAAAATTCTCCACAAGTCCCCTAGTAGACTTTCTCTCATCTGTCACTGCCCAGAATTGTATCACTTGCCCATTTGTGAAGCACTTTCAAGAGGTGTGTACTTGCCACTTTGGTGTACTAATTAAGATTTACATTCCTGGGGCTGATAAAGGGCCCACTTTCCCCTGAAGCACATGGCCAGCCAATATCTACAAGAGTGGATGCTGGAAGGAAATAAGGAAACAGCAAATGAATACAGTTAAAGTGTCTTCCACATGGAAAATATCTATACACTAGAAATGTATTTAACTTAAGAGAATAGATGTGAAAGTCACATCTCAATTATGTTATGCCTCAATCTTTATTCCTGAAATGGTATTACTCAGTATATTCACATTGTATTTACCACCTAAATCTACCATACTTGGTTGTGTCTTTTTAAATGTGAAAATGAAAATAATGCACATTTGTTGCAAAGATAATTATGATATATGGATAAGGAAGATGACAGAGATGTTAGTCTTCTTAGATTCTACCAACCAGAGAAGAAACCACTGTGAACATTTTTATACATCCCTTCAGAATTTTCCCCACACTAAGTGCATTAAATATATTTTAACAGAATTACTATACATTCTATAGTATAATCACCTTTTACATTTACCAATATTGATATAGATCTACATGATAGTTTTTAATGGCTGAATAGAATCTATTTTTAAAAAGTCACTTCTATATTCAAAAGAATTTTAGCTTTGCGACAATGAAAATATTCAGAAAAGCGTATCACAAATGCTGAAAGCAATATTAAAAAAGAAATTGTAAACATGTTTTGACAATTGGAGGAGTCACTAGAATACGTATATAGATAGCTTCTCAAGGCATCACACTGTCTCCCATACAAACCTACATCATGTGTCTCACTAACCTTTGGTAATCTAATGAACTTATTGAGCTTTCCTTTCACTTCAGAGCCCAAGATTTATTCCCAAAGGGCTCTAAGCCTTAGTCCTCTATCATTCACTACTGAATTCCCCCTCAATATTCACCATATTCTTTGATATCCACTACCATGATTATTAGGGCTATTTTTTTTTTAAATTTTTTTTTTCAACGTTTATTTATTTTTGGGACAGAGAGAGACAGAGCATGAACGGGGGAGGGGCAGAGAGAGAGGGAGACACAGAATCGGAAACAAGCTCCAGGCTCCGAGCCATCAGCCCAGAGCCCGACGCGGGGCTCGAACTCGCGGACCGCGAGATCGTGACCTGGCTGAAGTCGGACGCTTAACCGACTGCGCCACCCAGGCGCCCCTGGGCTATTTTTTTTTTTTTTTTTTAATTAAAGGGGATGGTAAGGAATCTGTTCTGGGAGCATAAGAATACCCTTAGAAATAGGGGCGCCTGGGTGGCTCAGTTGGTTGGGCGGCCGACTTCGGCTCAGGTCATGATCTCGCGGTCCGTGAGTTCGAGTCCTGAGTCAGGCTCTGTGCTGACAGCTCAGAGCCTGGAGCCTGTTTCAGATTCTGTGTCTCCCTCTCCCTGACCCTTCCCCATTCATGCTCTGTCTCTCTCTGTCTCAAAAATAAATAAACGTTAAAAAAAAATTAAAAAAAAGAATACCCTTAGAAATCGAGCTTGATACTTATTTTAAAAAAAAATGTTTTTAATTTGGGGGCACCTAGGTGTCTCAGTTAGTTAAGCCTCAGACTTCAACTCAGGCCATGACCTCACGGTTCCTGAGTTTGAGCCCTGCATCTGGCTCTCTGCTGTCAGCACAGAGCCCACTTTGGATCCTCTGTCTCCCTCTCTCTCTCTGCCCCTCCCCTGCTCACTCTGTCTCAAAAATAAACATTTAGAAAAATTTAGCTAAAAAGTTAGAATTTTTTTTAAGTTCAAGAATGAACTATCTACAATTTATACCCCACAACACTTTTATTTAGTCATCCAATGAGAACAACCCAAATGATTTTCACGTGTATGATCAAGGTAAAGAAACTACAAACAGATCTCATATTACTTTTGCTACTGCCTCTCTCTTGATTTAAACACTAAGGTGCAAAATTCTCTTCGACTGAAGATCCAGAGGATCCAAATTAGCTTTTCCTGTAACCCTGCATGTAGCCAACTCCTTACCCACCACACCTCCAAGCACTACTTTTGCTGTAGTTAACTCATAAATATATACAGGCCCCAGGGATACCTAAGAACTTTCAATATTTTCTGTTCAATATACCTGAGCTTTTTCTTTAGCAATATCAGCTGTCCCAACTAACTAGAGCAAATGCAAATGTTTCATCTCCTGAATATCAATTTGAAAATAAAATTTGGTTGAAATAAAATTTGGTGCAGTTTTTACCATCCCTAGAAAGCAGACAGGGTTAGATATGACAGTTACATTAAAAGAAAAAAAAAACAAAAAAAAAAACAAAAAAAAACAAAAAAAAAAAATTCAAACATACACAAAGTTGAAGCTACTAATATGATTTAGATAAATTGCTTGATATTTTTCAAAACATGGTATTCAAATTCAATATCTATAATAAATTGTTAGTGAAAAATAATACACACAAAAATTGAACATTTGTTGGAAGATGGGGAAGAAGAGTCCTCTTTCACTGCTGGTAGGTGTGTAAACTGGTGCAATCATCTGGAGAGTAATATGGCAAAAACGTGGAAAGTGTGCACATACCTAACTTGTATAGATCCTAGAGAAATTCTTATCGCAGTTAGTTTTCTACTGTTATGTAACAAATTACTCAAAACTGAGTGACTTAAAACAGTATTTATTATCTCATAGTTTCTGTAATAATTCAGTAACATGTAGAAATCAGTTCCATTTCTATACACTAATAACAAGCTATTGAACAAAAATTAAGAAAATAATCCCATTTATAATGACATAAAAAAGAATAAAATACCTAGGAATAAATTTAACCAAGGTGAAAGACTTGTACACCAAAAACTATAAACACTGATTAAAGACACAAATAAATGCAAAGATATTCTGTGCTCATAGATTGGAAGAATATTGTTAAAATGACCTTAGTATCCAAAGCAATCTACAGATTCAGTACAATCCTCATCAAAATACCAATGGCGTTTTTCACAAAAAAGGAACAAACAATCCTAAAATTTGTATGGAACCACAAAGACCCGGAATAGCCAAAGCAATCTTGAGAAGGAATAACAAAGCTGAGGGCATTACACTTACTGATTTCAAACTATAATACAAAGCTATAGTAATCAAAACAGTATACTACTGGCATGAAAACAAACACATCAATGGAATAGAATAGAGAGCCCAGAAATAAAACCTATGCATATATGATCAATTAATCTATGACTAGGCAGGCAAGAATATGCAATGGGGAGAAGACAGTCTCTTTGATACATGGTGTTGGAAAAACTAGACAATTACATGAAAAATCATGAAATTGGACCATTATCTTATGCCATATACAAAAAAATTTACAAAATGGATTAACAACTTAAATGTGAGACCTAAAACCATAAAACTCTTAGAAGGAAACATAGCCAGTAAGCTGTTTGACATCAATCTTAGCAATATTTTTTGGAGCATTCTCCAGGCAACAAAAGCAAAAATAAACAAATGGGATTACATCAAATTAAAAAGCTTTTGCACAGTGAAGGAAACCACTAACAAACGAAAAGGCAACCTACTGCATGGGAGGAGATATTTGCAAGACATACATCCAATAAGGGATTAACATCCAAAATATATAAAGAATTCACACAATGTAATATCAAAAAACAACCCAAATAAAAAATGAGCAGAGGATTTGAATAGAAATTTTTCCAAATGAGGCATACAGATGGCCAATAGTCATGTGAAAAAGTGCTCAATATATTAATCAGGGAAATGCAAATCAAAACAAAAATGAGATATTACTTCATACTGATTAGATTGGTTATTATCAAAAAGACATAAAGTAACAAGTATTGGCTAGGATGTGGAGAAAAGGGAGCCCTTATACACTGTTGGGAATATAAATTGGTGCAGCCACTATGGAAAACAGTATGGAGTTTCCTCAAAAAATTAAAACAATACCACAGGATCCAGCAATTCCATTTCTGGGTACTTATCTGAAGAAAACAAAAACACCAACTTGAAGAGATGTATGCACCCTTATGTTTGTTGTAACAACAGCCAAGATATAGAAGCAACCTAAATGTCTGTCAACAGATGAATGGACAAAGACGATACGTTGTGCGCGCGCACACACACACACACACACACACACACACACAACGAAGTATTAGCCACAAAAAAGGAATGAAATCTTGCCATTTGTGACAATATAGATGAACCTAGAAGGTATTATGGTAAGTGAAATAAGTCAGACAAAGACAAATACCATATGATTTCACTTATATGTGGAGAAACAAAACAAGCAAAACAGACTCATAGATACAGGAAACACACCGTTACCAGAAGAGGAAGGGTTTGAGGGGGGCTGCAATAGGCAGGGGAATCAAGAGGTACAAACTTCCAGTTATAAAATAAAGTCATGGGGATATAATGTACAGCATAGGAACAGAGTCAATAATATTGTAATAACTTCATATGGTGGTAGACAGTAACTACATTTCTCATGGAGATCAATTCATAGTATATACAAAATAAATCACTATGATGTACAATTGACGCTAATATGTAAACTATCCTTTAATTAAAAAAAAGCAACAACTTAGAAGTAGCTTGGTTGGGTAGTTTTGGCTCAGGGTCTTTAATGAAACCGTAGTCCAGATGTTGGCTGGGGCTCCAGTCATTTGAAAGTTTAACTCGGGCTGTAGGAGCCACTTCTAAGATGCTGCAGTCATTTGGCTTGCAAGCTGGTGCTAGCTATCGGCTGTTCCAGATGGGTATCCTCATAACACAATAGTTGGGCTTACCCAGAGCAAGTGATCCAAGAAAACAAGGTGGAAGCAGCAATGTATTTTGACCTAGTCTGGGAATGCACAGGCCATCACTCTGCCATATGATGTTGGTCACCCAGGCTAACCCTGATACAATGTGGGAAAGGATTATACAAGAGCATGAATACCAGAAAGTGGAGATCATTTGGAAACATCTTGGAAACCGGCTTCCACACATAGGCCCATAGAAGATATGTATGACAATATTCACTGCAATATTAGATTTTCATTCGTAGAAAAATTGAAACCAAGTATGGTATAAGCCTGTGACGGAATACCTTGCAACAATCAAAAGTAGTGAACTAGATGTACACATTACTTTTTGTAACTCAAAAGAAAAACAAATTTATAGCATAATGCAACTGATAAAGTTAAAAAAACACTATGCTTTGCACACCGTATATTTGTAAAAATACACATGTAGCTAAATAAATATGTAAAAGGCTAATTGGAAAGACACAACAAAGTATTTGTACGTGGGGGGAAGGAAATTGAAGAGTTGCTGAATGAAGAACTAGAAAAATAAAAGAAAGTCTTTGCAAGAACAATGTGAAGGATGTGACAAGAATCGAGGAGAGAAATTACCTTCATTGTATACAGTTGAGGCTTAACTTTTTTTTTTCTTTAAGGTATAGTAGTGTAGCCCACTCAGGTTTGGGAGATCTCTCACTAGAGCCAAGTTCCTAGTAGATAAGGCTCTATTAGTTTCCCAGTGTTGTATTTTTTTTTTTTTATGAGTCATAATCCTATGGAAGGGAAATTTTGATTCTCTTAAAAATACCTACTCTGTCTCCTTGTTGGCATGAAATTCTTTTAACAGAACACAAACTTCTTTCATTTCTCAAATGGACATATTTAAGATACAAATGACCTTGAAGAGAGGGAGCCCACAAATAAAATTCACAGGAGAAGTAAATGATTGATACCAAATTTCCTGGTTGAGAATGTGTTTACGGGTGGCTAAATGAATAGGATTTTAAATTTCTTGAAAGGGGATGAGGTTGGAGGTGATGGAAAAGAGAAGGAACACAGAGGGGGTGCATAAGGTACCAAGGACAGATTAGATCCTCATAATTTTGATTAAATTGGTGATTTTAACACATTTCGTTTGGGGGTTGAAACAAGAAAAAACAATCACCTTGCATTTATTTACAGTAAGTTAGTTATTATGAGTTCATCGTGTACCCATAGATAAATTTTCACTGTTCAATTTTCATGACGGTTAACAACTAAATAAATACTGAGTTATTCTTTACAGATTTCAAACTGATGACTATTTTCTGTGTTTTCTGTGTTTCTATTACTCAGTTATTTTTGGTTGGTTATTCCTTGAGTGATAATCTAAATCTAAATATGTGGGGAAGCCACATATAATTTACAGAGCCATCAAAACTAAAGTGGAGAGTGTTCAGGTTTAAAGCCTACTTTAAAGTATGTTGCGTATACTTGTTGTGTGACAGCAGAGGGTAAGGAAAATGTTATTATATTTAAAGTGAAAAAATGATACTGGTTTATTGTAGATATACCCAACCCAGGGTACTGTCAGTGTAAGATTCATTCACAAAACAAAGGATCCACAAATTTATAGTAACAATAGTTACCCAGACCAATTGCCCTTTTTCAATCATGTCCACTTCTTGAACGCCTACCCTTGGTGAGTAACAATAAGGAAGACACTAATCTAAAGGAGCCACTATTGGACACCTGGGTGGCTCAGTTGGTTAAGTGGTTGATGTCAGCTCAGGTTATGATCTCACAGTCTGCAGGTTTGAGCCCTATGTCAGGCTCTGTGCTGACAGTTCAGAGCTTGGATCCTGCTTTGGATGCTGTGTCTCCTCTCTGCCCCTCCTCTGCTGGTACACTGTCTCTCTCTCTCTCTCTCTCTCTCTCTCTCTCTCAAAAGTAAATAAACATTAAAAAAATAAGTAAAGGAGCCAGTATTTACCAAGATTTCCTTTTTTTTTTCAGGGACATTTATTTTTAAAAGAAAATTATCACTCTTGAAAAATTGTACTTTGTGTGTTTAAGTATTTTATTTCTCATTTATGAGCTCCTCAGACACCAGACATATTATTATCAAGCTGCTTATATACCATCTAATATAAATTAATGTAAGCATGTATCATCCCTAAGGCACAACACCCCCATGAAGAAGACTCCCCATGGAGCATCTGGCAGTTCAATAAACACAGAAACCAGACACTTTATTTACAGCACCACCTTGTTCTTTTCTTCACATAGTCTTTTTGATGAAGCACCAGCCCCTTAAGGCATCAGTGCAGTATATGGTTAACAAAAACTGACATATTTACAGAACAACAGCTGATTTTCATAGAAGTCTCCACAAACAATCTAGAAATTTTGGAAAATACTCAGTGGCTTCGAAGCATTTTAAAGTTAGTAATATTTTCTTCAAAACTTTTCTACTCTTCCTTCACTATTAAAACCATTCTCTAAGGACATCATCTCAGGACCACATCTTCACTAGGTTGTACGCTCCACGACGGGTCTGTGCCTGTCTCGTTCACCACTGATTCCTCAGAGCCCAGCAAGGCATCAAATCATATTTCAAGAATGCTTGAATTGGTAGCTCATGACTTATTAGACTAATTCATAGGATCAACTTTGCTTATTGACAACTGGGTTATATGTCTACCAGTAGAGACATTTCTCATTCAGAACAAGACTTTTAAAATGTATTCTAAAATTTTCATATTGAAAATATGAAAAAAACAAACAATAAAATGCTGTTCAGAGATGAAAGTCACAACATTTGACTTAAAACCACCCTCCTCCATCCAGCCCACTGTCCTTTGAGCTACAGTCTGTTGTTCCTCCTTTATGGTTTTGAAAAAATCAAATTTAAATGAACATTTTCAGGCTCATTAAGAAAAACTAAAAAACTAGTTTGTAAAAGTCTTTTATTGTATCCGTGCCACACATAGTAGTGAAAAATAACACTCCTAAAAAAAAGAATGCTACCTTTTTCACAACATTTTATTTTAAATAAAACTTCAAGTACTCTTACATAGGTACAAAAAAAATTCTGATCTATTTGCCTCCAACAGGCCACCACAACACACAGTAGATAAAACACAGTGGTTACAAATGTCTTTTAAATTTATTTCTGAGGCAAGGCAAATGGGAAGGAAATGTTTCCATGAAAAAATACTGTGTGTGTAGGAAATTGTCACAATTTTATTCCACATGGATACAAATGATTATACTTTAATTTAGGCCCTGGTGGCTTAAAATTATATAACAAAATAGAAAAATGGAAAACTAATATCCCCTACACCCTGTTTCAAAGGCAGGCACTACCAAGATCAAGGAGACGCCACAGTGTTGGTAGAGGATAATTACTGTACAAGCTGTATAGCTATAATTACCTTCAGACTAAAATAAAATGCTACAATCCTTCTAAGGCATAAACAATAATGTCTCCAAACAATATATACACATAATACATATTTAAAACAAGACTTAATATAAACAATAATGAACAGTATATACATGTCAATTTTTCTTCACTGTCTTGAAATACAATTTAACTACACAAGTGATGCAGCAACATATATATATATATATATATATATATATATATATATATATATATAAATGTACTTGTAACTCTACAGTAAAGTTTATTTTTGGTGCTTTATAGCACATCAGTGTAAACAGTTTAACTTGGCTTTGTTTTATATTTTAAAACATTCCTTGTTGTATTTTCAAGATTTAAAGCAATTTTCTAGTTCTTCCTTTTCACAGAAAACGAAGATTCTGGATGTGGTTTAATCATAAATAATTCATAAAATTAAATACATTCACTAAAAAATAAACTACAAAGTAAAAAAATGAAAAATAGATATTTATTGAGAGGGAAAGGAGAACCATTTCCCACATTAGAGCTCTGGTGTTGAATATTCAGTGCGATTTGATATATTTTAATTGCTATTGCACTATAACACCCTTTCCTTTGAAAATTCTTTGGGTGTGCTTCCCTGTTCTACCTAAGTTAGCTGATAAATCACACAAACCAATAACCAAGGGCCTTGGTTGTTGTAGGAGTGAAGCCTTTAAAAATGGTATCATTCTTCTGATACTTTTTTTTTTTTGTTTTTTTGTGATGCTTATTTTAAGGAAAAAAAAAGTCATTATGTATGTGCCTTGCACATTTATGTAAATACAGTTCACATTGCTGGTCTCATTTGTCCTTGTTTAAAAGGAAAAAAAAAGAGAGGTTATTATAACTTCAGCTCACTTTGAAAATATCTGTCCACTTTTTTTCAAAATACTTCCTCATACTGTGGCCAGCTCTGCCTATATCAGAATCATCTTCATTAAATGTTTCACAGTTGTCAAAAACAAGCCTGACATCTACAGCAAAGGTTTCAAGGTTTGGATATCTGAAAGAAAACACATGATTTAGAGATTGTGTTTACAGGGTGGCTTTCTTTTATCAACAAATGAAGATATAATAAAAGGTAAAAGGAAAAATAAAACTGAAAGAAAAAAAGATTAGGATAACTACATTTAAACTGACAGAAAACATATACTTTTTTATAGATAAATATTTAAAAAATTGCATGTGTTCTGAACCATGTAGGATTTAAAAAGATTAAATGGAAAAAAAAAAACATTTCTCTGAAGATCAAGATATATTTCAACTAACTAGCATTTTCCCACATCCAATTTCCTGTCTGACCTGTACACAGTTCTCTGTCCCAAGACTCATCCCACTTGAATGATTTATTAGTTCCTCTGACCAACTGTGGTACCCTATCATTCATATTCAAAAATATTTAGTTGTGGGGCACCTGGGTGGCTCAGTTGGTTAAGCATTTGACTTTGGCTCAGGTCGTGATCTCACAGCTCGTGAGTTCGAGCCCCACATCGGGCTCTGTGCTGACAGCTCTGAGCCTGGAGCCTGCTTCAGATTCTGTGTCTCCCTCTCTCTCTGTTCCTCCCCTGCTCACGCTCTGTCCCTCTCTCTCTCAAAAATAAATAAACATAAAAAAAATATTTAGTCGCAATAATGTAAATACTTCCTATGCACTGTAAACGTTATACTTGCCCTGTAGCCTTTACACACATCTCAGGATATATTGCTCTGTGTTAAATCTGCCCCATTTCCCATTTCTGTTCTTTTCTCTTCAAATGTGCTCTTTTGCTAAAGCACTGGAGTGTGATAATCAAAACAAGCCAAAAAAAAAAAAAAAAAAAAAAAGTATGTGTTATCCCTTCATCAGAGGTAACATTATGAGGACCTGCCTTTCCATAAGAAGCACTGTGGCTTCAAGTTCTTTTTTGGCAGAATAAGTCCAATCCTCTTTCTCTGTAAGAACATGGAGAAAAGAACAGAAAGGTGAATGAATCTGCCTAAACTCATTAGTTAAAAAAAAAAAAAAGAGTGGTTTGTTTCAAGCCAACTGAAGCCAAACCAATACAGCTCACAAGACGGCTTCTGGAAATTTAAATTAATTCTAGCTTACGGTAAGCTAGATACTAAAATAATTTACCTATTAGAAATACCCATGAAGTACACACTGAAGCTCTGAGACCTGGGAAAGTAGAATTATTTCTTTGATGGACTGTCTTGTATAGTCTTCCCCTCCTTCCCACTTCCATTCTACTATGTGCCGTAATAAAAGGAGTAACTTTTCTCTATCTGCAATGGGCTCACCAAATTAATTCAGAATTTATGTCACCTCACCCATTTTCCTGTTCTTCTGGGGATTATTTTTTAATGAAGGCAAATTCACATAAAATAAAGTTACCCATTTTAAGGTGGCATTTAGTACATTCACGACATTTACTATTACCATTTCTATCTAGTTCCAAAACACTGCCATTATCCCCAAAGGAAACCCTGTATCCATTAAGCAGTTAATCCCCATCCCTCCCTATCTTGTCTCTGGCAACCACTAATCTGTCTTTCTCTGTGGATTTATCTACTCTGGAAGTTTAATATAAACGGAATCATACAACATGTGTGGGAATAATTTTTATAAAATATTTTAAGGTTACTTTGAGAAATATTTACCTCTTTAGACTGTTCCTTACTGTAAGAGAAGGTTAATGATTTTTGCTGGGGAGACTAGAATCCAGGTGAAACAAATACTATTCTTATGTCTCGTCCCTCTTCCTTTACAGAAGGATGGAGCAGCATATGGAACCCAGAAAGAGTTGCTAAAGTAGGTACTTCCTCCACTCTACTTTATACATTTCTAGTTTAAACATTTGAAATAATGTTTATGAGTTTTGGTTGCAACTTATTAGTTTGGGTTTAATCAAACAACTTGGATTTAGAAGGGTTTGAATCCACTAAATTTTGCCTCCCACACAGCTGGCATCACGAACAGGATTATAGAGAACTGCTTCCCTCTTTCTGCCTGCTTCTGCTGTGACTTCCTCCATTCACCAGGCCTCATTCCAAAAGGGTGTGCTAATGTTTGGTAATGTCAACGCTCTGCCTTGGTGTTTATTTTGGGGATCTGGAGGCTTAGGTTGATCCTCCATCCAGGAATTGGAGACACATGTCAAGTCTTTCTGTGTAAGTCTTGTCGTGGCCATGTTGACCATAGAGCCCATGATGCTGCCCACCTAAACATCTCATGTTTTGAAAGAAAAAGCAAAAAAACTAGTTTATATCCAGACAGCAGCCATTGCTTTTTGGTTCACATTAGAACCAATAGTTTTAATAATTTTAAATGTTTTCTGATTTGGGGCAGATCCCTTCTATAATTTTTTAAAAAATAAAACAAAACAGACATAATCTTTTGAAAGGCTGACATTTCAGTCTCCAAAGAAATAAGCTACTCATTTGATCAGTCTCTTAAATCCTTTCATACATGTGAGAAGGACACTGATTATTAGGAGTTAAATTCTACTTAACTCTTCTACACTGAATGTAAATTATGGAGCACAGTGATTTTCACCAAAAGAACATTTAGGAGGAACTAAACAACATATTGCATTGTAAGGATAACAACACCACCACCACCAACAATAATAATGTGATTAAAATCTATCTTACAGTTATTCTTTCAATGTAAAATTCCTTCTTTCTCCATATTTTTTGTGACCTTGCCTGAAATTACGGTCACAGGGTAGATTAAGCTAAACCAGTACGAAGGAGTAAGAGAAGCAGAGAAGAATGGAGAAGAGAACACACAAGCTCCCAGCTCCTGGCCACTTACATGGGGGATGCTTTTGTGTGGGCTTATTTGGTAAGTGAACAGCCTCATTTTTGTGGCTGCAAAATGGGCCACTGTTCAGAACCAACTCAATTCCACTAACAGCTGCTACTTGCTGGTAGGAATTTGAGGTAGTCTAACCAATATCATTAACTGTGGCCAGGAAGTCACTTTATTCTTTGGGTAGGATCACAGAGAATGTGGTAGAGAAGAGCAGCAAATAGTAGTTTTCTTTCACATTTTAGTAAGTAAATTTTTAGTATTCTCCAAGATCTCACAAGAAAACTTTTAATATTTAAAATTTCCAATGACCTTCTATCTCTACATTATAACAATCTGAAAATATTACAGTCAATTTTTATTAAATCCACACGAGATGTTATCAATATTCCGCTGATGTATGATAAAAGCTCTCAATTATGTTATTTACTTACTTTGGGAGACTTCCCTGTTACTTTTCTTTACCTCTTAGGCTGGGTCAGGTGGCCTTCAATGTCAAAAGCAGCTTTATCACACTGGTTTTCCATTGTTCAAAAAATTTTAATTGACTTGTCTAAGCAAACACACATACAGACAGACATATACACACAAACCCCTCCAAAGGTAGGGCTTTTATTTAATGTGTCTTTGGCTCACTAGAGGACTACCCAACACATATTAAGCATTCAATAAATATTGAATTGAAATGATTTACTTACTGCCCACTACTTAATTTCTCTCTAATTGTGGAAAAATCCATAGGCTTCTTAATAACTTTCTTATAACCAGGAACGAGTTTCAAGTTTACAGGAAGTAGAAAAGGCCACGCATCCTCATGAGTTTCCATTTCAGTAAGGATCATACTAAAAAAAAATAATAATGTTTGAAGTCAGTATCTATGCTTTAGAATTATCCATTTTTATTAAAAACTTAGCTTTTATAATCCTTCAAGTAAAAACAACGCAAATTCATTAATTAAAAGAGATGAAATACATTTACTGATATTGTAGACTGTACATTTTCCTGTCAAAAGTTGTCCAAAAGTCACCTTTAATACAGTAGAAAGTTTCTAAACAAAAAAAATGAGTACGTGTGTCTGAAATAATTAATACCTGCAAAGAGCGAGGTCTTTGGAGTCATCTCTTTTAGGTTTCTTAACAGAAGTAGAACTTTCCTGTTTTGACAAGTTAATAGAAGTGTTTTCCTCTATTTTTCTTTTTTTCAGGTCTTTGTTTCCTCTCTTCAGTGAACTATTTGTAGATGCAGAGTCTTCATCTTCAGTATCACCTGTTAAAGTTCCTTTCTTGCCTTTCTTTGACTCATTAGTCTTTTTTCCTTTGACATGAAGTTTTTTGATTTTTAGAGTTTGACCACTTGCCTTTAATTAAAAAAAAAATAAATAAATAAGAAAATAACCATCTACAGACCTTTTATTACTTTAGCGGTGCCTGGGTGACCCCATTGGTTGAGCATCCGACTTTGGCTCAGGTCATGATCTCACTGTTTGTGGGTTCAGGCCCCATGTCGGGCTCTGTGCTGACAGCGTGGAGCCTAGAGCCTGGAGCCTGCTTTGGATTTTGTGTCTTCCTTCTCTCTCTGCCTCTCCCCCTCTCACACTCTCTCTCCCTCTCTCTCTCAAATATAAATAAACATTAAATTTTTTTTAATTATGTAAGTCTAACAGGACAAAAAGAATATTATCTCTGATCTAGAAGGCTGATAATTTTATTTTTAATAGAGATTTATGAATTTGTTTTCCCATAAGGTTAAAATCTAATAAAGCATGAAAAATCTATCTTAAGAATTCTTAAAATTCGAAGATGTTGATCTTGTGGTAATCTATCTTTGGTACTAAAGAACTTAGCAGTATTCCTTTAGTGTAGTCACTAACCAAACGAGTTTAAAGGTACAAAAGGACTATCTTTGAGAACACAGTTAGGAACAAAGGTGAAAATGAACAAAAGTATAGACCTTATTAATAAGATACTTGAAGAGGTAGTTGAAAAGCTAGGCTAAAACATGAAAAATAGCTCAGAAAGTGTCAAATAAAGGAAAAGTCCTTTATATGTGATTAAATATACTGGAAATTGATATATCTCTGTTTTTTTTAAGATAAAGAAAAAAAAAACATTTGCTATGAAAAGAGAGCTCCATAAAATTGTGGTTCTCAGGTGTGAATAAAGCAATGGTGAAAAATGAGAGAGAGAGAGAGAGAGAGAGAGAGAGAGAGAGATGTCTGTTTTTGCAGAAAACAATAGACATAGTATAAAAGAGATCACATTTGAAATTTAAGGTTACGAATTCTAGCTATAGCTCTGTCAGTGACTAGCTATGGAATTTGCACAAAAATGTCTGTGAGGCCCTATTTCGTCATCTGTAAAATTAGAAAAGTAAGCCACACAATTGGTAAGGTCATTCTAGCTCTAAAATTACATGAACAAAAATCTCAGTGTGGCCTTCTGCAATGTAACTACAACTGTAGACAGCACATTGATGTAACAATGAGCCCCCGTCCTTCATCTAGAAATAGGGAAACAAGTCTGTATTTTGACAGTTAAATGTTATAATAAATATAATGGATCTTAGGAGAGAGATAGGCAGTCACTGGTAATGCACGATTTTGTTTTGGTTTTCCAGAATAGTGCTAACCTTCTTTTTAAAAATGATTTTTTCTCCTACCCAGACTGTTAAAAATTCTTAGACCGCAGAATCAGATATTTGGTCTAGCCTTAATCTAAAGTTGGCTCTATTCTTGAAATACAGTTGGCTGAAAACATTACTTTGGAGTATTTCATATTAATTTCTTTGACAATTTCATGAACTCTGCTATTAACATTTTAAAATAATTGCTCTTAAGCAATTAAAATTATTTGGTTCTCTATTGGGAAGTTAGAAATATAGTTAAGGAGATATTTTAATTGCCTAAAATAAGAAAGCAAACTATCAATCTGATACCTTCCCCATATCATATCAAAGAATCACTACCCCCTTGTCACTAAAATAATTAAAATGTTTTACTAAGTCTCCTTTCCATTTAGTTTATTAATTTTTATTCACTAATATCTGATATTCTGAGTTTTCATATAGCCTGAGCTTCTAGCACTCTTAAATCATAAGAAAACAGAAAGAGGATGCTTAATATAATGATGAAAAAGTCCATTTAATGAAGATTAAATTAAGTTAGATTGAATAATTATGCCACTTAACAAGGACAATATTTCATGAATACGGGCCAAAACTTCTAGTTCTTTATGTGAACTAAATTATTACTTGGGATAATTTTCTAATTACTCATAACTACGGTAGGAAAACATGAAACTTAAATCACAGAATCAAAAGGTTTTTGTGATGTTTCAAAAAGACAATGAAGTTTATACATTTCTTTAATAAATAATGTTTATCAGCTTGCCTCATTACACTGTACACATACACACACACACATATATATCTATATATTACATTTTCATTTTAGAAAGAGAGAGAGACCGCATGCAAGTGAGCAGAGGAGAGGGAGAGAGAGAATCTTTAATTAATTAAATTAATTAAATAATGATAAATGTATATTAATAACATTAACTTAAAAAATCTTTTTACGGGGTGCCTGGATGGCTCAGTCAGTTAAGCAACTGACTTCAGCTCAGATCATGATCTCATGGTTTGTGAGCTTGAGCCCCTCATTGGGCTCTCTCCTGTCAGCATGGAGCCCACTTCAGATCCTCTGTACCCCTTTCTGTCCCAAAAATAAATAAACATTAAAAAAGTCTTTTTACATCAAAATCAAATGTTTAATATTTTTATTGCTATAAGAAACGTAACATCTAATTCACTACATTAAATAAACAAAGAGAGCAGAGGCTTAGAAATCTGCATTACATAAAAGCACTTGGATTAGATCATAGGGTTTAGGATTCTTAGACCACTGCTTGAATGGAGTGATATAATTTAAGCAAATTTACTGAAAATAAAACCTCCTATAGTCTACCAGATGATTAACAAGAATTAACACACCAATTTGTTAGTAATTCGTGAAGCTTTAAAGAAAATTTCTATAAATTGACAGTTAAGAAGCTAAAACATAATTTATGTACAACCAATGAAAATTATTATTGAACTACACTTAACTAGATAGGATAAAATAATCAAGTAATGAAAAATTAAAAAGTGATTACTAGCAAATATAATGCCAGGCAGAACCATCTGCTGTTTTATAAAATATAAACATATAATAAAAGATATATTATAAAAGTAAAATATAATAAAAATAAAATATAAATAATACAAATAAAACGTAATAAAGTATTATATACATGTCACCAAACTTTAAAGTCATAAAAACTCTCACACACATGACTATCTTTGATCTTCAAAACCTCTATAAATTAGATACTATCCCATTTTACAGATAACCCTGAAGCTAAGAATGTGGTCCAATGTTTATAAATCAGGGAGGTGAGAAAAACCACCAAGGGACCGAAAAAGAGCAAAGGCAGGTAGACAACCAGTTAAGTATGGTATCTTAGAAGCCACGTGGAAACGGGGTTTTAAGGAGAGGAAGTGCTCCACTCTATTAAATGTAACTAATAGGTTAGATGAGGTCAAAGCACTGATCGCTGAGTTGAGCAATGTGGAAGTCATTTGTGGTCATAATAAGAGCACTTATGGAGAAGCTGTGGAAGTACAAATCTTACTGGAGTAAGTTCAAGAGTGATTTGGAGGAGAAAAATCAGAGAGAACTAGAACAGAAAACTTTCCACAAGTTCTTCTATAAAGAAAAGGGGAAAAATGGAGGCAGTGGAACAAGGAAGAAGTGAGGCCAGAAGAGGGTTTTTGTTTAGTTTTCTCAAGATGGAAGGAAGGAGGCTGGATGGAATTTTAGTAGGCTGATGAGAAGAACCCAGGGGAGAAAGAAAAACGGATGATGGTGCAGGAGAAGAGAGAACTGTTGGTCATACTCCTAAGAAAGTGAGGGGGGGTGCCTTGGGTGGCTCAGTTGGTTAAGCACCCAACTTTTGATTTTGGCTCCGGTCATGATCTCACAGTTGGTCATGAGATTGAGCCCCACACTGGCTCAAAGCTGAGCATGGAGCCTGATTCAGATTCTCTCCCTCTACCTCTCTTTGCCCCTCCCCTGCTTACATTATCTTTCTCTCTCGCTCTCAGAAGAAGAAGAAGAAGAAGAAGAAGAAGAAGGAGGAGGAGGAGGAGGAGGAGGGGGAGGAGGAGGAGGAGGAAGAGAGAGGGGACGGGTTCCTCAAACCAACTTAGAGCCACTAGTAGTTCATGGCAACAGGAGAGAAGGGAGGGTATGTAAGCACACATACAGGAAGGATGGTGGATGTAGTGGCAAATTCTTATGATCTTTTCTTCTGGCGGCTTCTATTTTCACAGGGAAATGGAAGTAAGGTCATCAGTTGAAAATACAGATGGAGGAGACAGAGCTGGAGGTAAATCATCAGGCACCATTAAAGGCCCTCTTAATGACTTGAATTTAAAGGGCTGGGTGTTTATTCCAACCACATTCAGATATAAAAGTATAGGTGCTGGAGAAGTCAAAGTTGGATTAGCCAGAATCATGGTTTTCCTAAGTGAGAGAGCGGCAAAGGGGATAAAGGTGGATACAGTGATTATGATAATGAAATGTTGACACATTACAAGCTAGGTTAGGAGAAAAGAAAGGACCTGAAGGGGGAGAGGGTCTTCAGATAAATGGTGAAAAGGTCTTCAGATAAACGGACTGGAGGCCAAAGGACTGTTGGAGTTAGAGTGAGAAAGGGGGTAGACAGAAGAGAAAGGAGGTGGTGAACAGATGCGTGTTTGGAATTTACTTTATGGAGAGGCAGCAGTTACTGGTAATGATTAATGATAGCTAGTGGTCAAGAGGTTAAACACGGGAAGGGAGTGCCTGAGTTAGGAAACACCTAACAAAGACTCTGGCCCTCGGTACACACTGACCCTTTCACACTTCTTACTTCTTACTTTCTAATTCTATTATCATGTTGCTTCTCTTTAATCAATCGGTATGAGTGTCCACAGGTTTCTAATTTAAATGTGACCAGAAAGTGACTTAAAATATATATGCTTGTTACAATGACCTAGCAATTTAACTCCTTAGATATATACCCAAGTGAAAACATTTATTCATACAAAAACTTGTGTATGAATGTTTCACAGCAGCATTATTCATGGTAGCCAAACCATGGCAACAACCCAAATGTTCACTAACTGAAGAATGGATAAACAAAACGTGGTTTATCCATATAATGGATTATCATTTGACTATAAAAAGGAAGTACTAATACATGCTAGAACATGAATGAACCCCGAAAATATTGTGCTAATGCAAGAAGTCAGGCACAAAAGGCAGTATATTGTAATGACCAGAATAGGTAAATCCACTGAGACAGAAAGTAGACTAGTGGTTGCCAAAGGCTAAGGGGAGACGAGGAATGGGGAGTGACTGCTCATGGGTACAAAGATATACTTTTTTAGGGTTGTGAAAATGCTGTGGAATTAAATAGTGCCAATGGTTGTACAACTTTGTGAATATTATAAAAACCACCAAACTGTATACTTTAAAAAGGTGATTTTTATGACTTATGAATTATATCTTTAAAAAATCTCCATACGACTCTGCATTTTGATTTGGCAATTAAAAAATTTAGTGTTAGATCAGTCTTACCTTAGCAATGCAAGCTGGACAAAACCAGTCCCCATCTGGTATGGTTGTAATCTTGGGTCTATGGCAGTATGTGTGACAGCCTTTGTCACAACCATCACAAAGGAGGAGCAGTTCTTCATTATCTCCCTTTCGACAGATCTGGCAGTACTATAATACATGAGAAATCATTTAAAATTAACTCTCTGCTATGAAGAAGAGTTACTGGGATATTAAACACACCATAATTCCTAATTTGTATTAGTAACAAACATTCCGCTTGCTAACAAATATACAGTAGCCATACACATCTATGTATCTCTCATTACACAGATATGGACCACATGACGGGTGAGCAGTTCAATTGGGGTAAATGCACATTTCGGGTACACTGCAAAGAACAAAGCTAGAGGCTGAATGCCTGCACACACTTCAGAAGCATGTACACATTAACATATGAAATAATTAACATGACATTAGAGCACATAAAGCAATGAGTAGCTTTAATACATGGTGTTTTAATTTTTAATGTATTTCATCTTTTGCTTATCTTAGTATCCTCATGATATCCTGAGAAAGAAATAAGTAAGAGTTAGAGTAATTTTTAAGATAAAAATTAGGAAACTTGTATTAGTATCAAAATTACATATGGTAATAAAAAGATGACCCTATATATTGACTAAGTTATCCATCTATTTTTTGTGATTGATTAAAAAATGTGTCCAAACCAGGAAACTTTGGAATTCAACCCAAATCAAACAAATGTGTCACAAGTGCAGAAAATGGATCCCACAAAATGTAAAGAGGAGAAAAGTGATACAATAAATTAAATCAAATAATTTAATTAGTTATGATTTATTTTGTAGAACAAAATAAAATTACTTCTCTGTGAAAAAGTTTCTAATGTCATTAAGAACTTTAAAATATATAAGGAGAGTTTTCCCCCCATGCATGCATATTCTGTACAACAAGTTTCACAAAGGGAAAGAAACAAAGTCAGATAAGAAAAACTTTCAAGATGGCTTTATAAACTGTATTTTGACCTTTAGTTTATATTCTCAGTCACAGTAGTAAATGTCTTGTAGTAAATGTCTTGTAATCAATATTTTAAAAAATGGAAACATTTAAACTTTAAAGCATACCAATTTAAAGTTATATATTTATACTCTTAAAAACAAAATAGCTTAACTGCTCAAACTTATTTTTAAAATTTTCAATATAACAGTAAACCTTAAACTGGGAAAGTCTAAAATAGTGTTATGTAACTCAATATGTACAATAATGATAGCTTAAAAATTTTATCAAATTGCAGATACACACTATTCAGCTTAAAAATCTATCAAATATATGTAAAATACATAACACTAAAATTGGCATGTGTGCTAGGAGCAAAAACAGCAGAGGTTAACATTCCAGCAGTAAGTATTTATTTTATGACCTTTCCTAACACCGTATCACTAAATACCTCAGCATGGTATTATTTCTCCAAATTTAAACTACAGCTTTAAAACTTCCACTGTAAAAACATTCATTGCGAAATAACATTTGGAAGGTTATATTTAAATCCCTATAACAGTAAAATTAAAACATCAGATTCACGAACATTAAGTAAATTCTGTTTCTATAACAGATAACTAAAAATACTATAAAGTGTGTCTTACATCTCACATTTATGATTGAAAAATAAAATTATTTTCTGATACTTATTAAGAAAGGATGGCAGGTATCAAGCTTATAACACTTGAAAAATCACAGCAGTGGCTCATAATATGCTAGAGCAAATGTAGAGCATAAACAGTAGATATTGCGTATGCTTAACATTACCAACAATATAAAGCAAACTGTGGACAGAGAATTATCTAGAGGCAGATTATGATAGCTTCTTCTTTCCTTGGTAAGCCTGATCTCTGACAAATGAGGAATATCTAAGGGTAACAATACTTTAATTTTGTTAGGACTTGTTATGAGGATTAGTATAGGCACTATTACATTACTAGTTAACAGTTAAAAAGTGCTCATTAATCTTTGAAAATGAAACTATGCCTTCTTTCAAAGATAGTTTCATAGAAAATAATGTATTATTAAATATTAAAAAACAAAGATTATAACATGAAATTAAATAATAAATGTATATTAATAACATGCAAAACAGTTTATGAATTTGCTAAAAATGACATAAAGCTTTTAATTGCAGTAAGTATACTAATGTAAAGGCAGATTTTGGTAACAAGCTCTGGGCTTCTATATATAAATTACAACAAAACTGACCACACTGCAATGACTATTATGGTGCATATGAGAAAAATAATGGTTTGATGTAGGAATTCAATTGTTTTTAATCATTACAGCCTAGATTTCACTGAATAGATTTCTCCAAGGTGATTTTCAATGTTTTTTTTATTTTTTTTATTTTTATTTTTTTGGGGACAGAGAGAGACAGAGCATGAACGGGGGAGGTGCAGAGAGAGAGGGAGACACAGAATCGGAAACAGGCTCCAGGCTCCGAGCCATCAGCCCCGAGCCTGACGCGGGGCTCGAACTCACGGACCGCGAGATCGTGACCTGGCTGAAGTCGGACGCTTAACCGACTGCGCCACCCAGGCGCCCCCCAAGGTGATTTTAAAACTGGTTTTAATATTAAATTCTAGAAGAAAAATTCTTTTTACCTGGTAAAAATGCTACCAGATGAACAAAACAATGCCTTAAAATTTATGGTAAATCATAATATGGATTGGAAAAGACCTAAATTTGAGAAGATTGTGAAAACTGCAGATTCATTATTCCATGGATATTTTATGAAGAAGGGAAAAACCACAGAAGAAAAAAAACACATTTTTTTCTTCACAGAAGTAAAGAAAAATCATATTTATTTGTAGGAATGAATTAAGTAGTCTAAACTTAGAGATGAAAATGAGGGCAGGAATGCTAAATTATTTCAGGATCACTTCTTTTCTTTCAAAGTCATTAATAAAAACATATCTCAAATGTTTGGATTTTAAAGCTAATCTGTAATTCAAAAGCAAATGATAAATTAAGCCATAAAATTTCACATATTATAAATATTTCTATATACGATATATAAGAAGCAAGAGGGACATGAACATGACTTAAAATAAGTACCTCCCTGGAAGATATATGGAATATAGCTTTTATTTTGAGTATACTGTATTTGGTGCCTGGTAAAAAGTAGAGGCCACTACAGGATAATAACTACTTGGGCTTGAGCAAAGAGGTGAAAAACTAGTTTTTAACTGTGAGTGGAAAAAATAAAACATCTATTCTTCTCATCAGCTATATCCCATGTCAAATATACAACATCAAGTGCACAAACTAAGAGCTCTTGCTTATCCTGTATTTACTAATCTAAGCATTTCTCAGCATTACAAAAGAAGAAAAAGAAAATTGATAGAAATATAAAGACATTTTAAGAATGCAATGAATGGCTGTGCCTGGGTGGCTCAGTTAAGCGTCCGACTTTAGCTCAGGTCATGATCTCACGGTTTGTGAGTTTGAGCTCTGCGTCGGGCTTTGTGCCGACAGCTCAGAGCCTGGAGCCTGCTTCACATTTTGTGTCTCCCTCTCTCTCTGCCCCTCCCCCACTCATGCTTTGTCTGTCTGTCTCTCTCAAAAACAAACATTAAAAATTTTTTAAAAAAATATTAAAAAAAGAATGCCGTGAATGTCTGTAGCAGATAATGTTAGCAACTGGAATGTTTACACGTGTGAAAGGGTCTTCAAAATATTTAGATTAACAGCTATTATGTTGACAGAATACAGAAAACAACTTCAGTCAGAGTTATAAACGATATTCAATGGAATGCGAATCAAGATTTAAAAAAAAGAGAACACATTTGGTAGGTTCCTTCAGAGAGCTCAAAATAAGGAAAAAAGTATCACACTAATACAGTATTTAAGAATTAAGCAAAGTGTCAAGTAAAGCATACATTATTTTGACAATAAGTAATGTACAGTTAAGAAAGATTTAGAGGTTGGGAAAAACAGGACAAAGTAAATTAGTTATAGTATTTCTTAAATGAAAACACTTACAACTTTCATAATTGATTTTTCCCATGCTATTGATTTCTGTAACTGCTGAATGCACAGAGCTACCTGTGCAGCACTGCGAGCTTCTGACAATGCCCTTCTCCATACCCTGAGCCCTGGAGCAATATCCTCTTCAATTCTGCATTGAAATATAGAAAAATTAAGTAGGTCATATCCATATTTATGGTCACTGAATGTGAAACAATCATCACACTGAAAGCCAAGCAATGACAAAAACATGTAACAGCCAATAAGAATAAGGTTTAAGCAACTAAATTTGATGTAGTGCACAGACTGTGGCTACGTGCCTCAAAGCTTAGTCACAACCAGGTAAATGTAAGATCACTTTGCAGGATTATCAACGCACATAACAAAAAAAAATGTTTTTACAAAGCACCATGCAAATAGCATGATCCATATGGATCACAGACATACAAGAAGATACATAGATAACAGGCAATAGAAAATAGGCTCCAATTAGCAAAGAAGCACAATAATTTTTCAAGTTAATCTCAATAACCTACCCGTCACCATCACCACTAATGGATGGTGCAGGAGCAGGGACAGTAACTGTGCCCACATTATCCACTTTGATCTGAATGGTGGTACTTAAGGGGCTCTTCAGATACCTTCTCTCAATGTTCCGCTCCAAATCAGCCAGCCTGGTTACAGCTATATCTAGGGGGTTGTCACTCTTCCGTTCTAGTGCATGTGCACTGCTTTCTTCTTCGCCAGTAAATTCTCCATCATGCTCCTTGCACAACTTAGAAAATGACTTATGTTCAAAATATACCAAGTCCTCCCTTTCTGATGCAGGCTCTGGACACATCCAACCCTATATATCAAGAGAATAATGTTATTATGGTTTCCTCTTAAAATGCCTGATGGGTGAATTACCTGTACTTAAAATACAGCAGCAGACACCAGCTGATCTCAAGGATCTTTACTGAAAATTTTTACCTTGTGTTTCCTAATGCTAGGTAGAGACAAAAACAGAAAATTAAAAGAAACAGGTGTAAGGAAGGATTGAAGAAGAAAATTTAGTAACTTTTGATATGAAAGGTATAATGAAAATCAGCAAATATTCCAAAGGACTTGAGAATACATGCTTATTGATTTCGTGGGACCACTTAAATGAAAAGCTCTCAGTAGTCTCTAAACTTTGCTCTTCCTTTCCATTTTCATTCCTTCCACCACTCTTCCATACAGATCCTTGTACTTACCATTTTTGCTTCAGCCACACAAGCTTTGCCGAAGCTGTTACATTTGTCTGTATGGCTTCTCCCTCTTCTCTTTACCTACCTAACTCTACTCATCCTGTAGCTCTCATGTTAAAATTTAGTTCCTCAGGGAATTCTTCCCTGATGTCCTTTAGGAAGTGAAGTCTCCCCATTACAGGCTCTCACAGAACCACAAAATACTCCATAGCTTTGTGATAATCCCAATTTTACACTATGAGGGCAGGGGCCATGTCTGCTTTTAGTCACTTTATCTCCAGCATAGTGAAGGCAAACAGACGGCACTTAAGATAGAGATGTCGATTGAATAAATGATCTTACAATTCAGCTTGCTTATATCAACCTTCTAGCTCTAAGTCCTTCAAAGATTCCCTACTATTTAACTATTCCCTATATTTTTACCACGACATTCAAGTACCTCGAGCTACCCTTTCTTTCATGTTCCCATTTATACATCCCCCACTGCAGTCAAAATCCATGACCTGTCACTCCACAAATATGTTCTGAGCTTCCTGATCCTTGTGCTCCATTCATGCTGTTCATTTTTCCTGGTATGGCATTCCCTATTCCGGGACTGTCAAAAGCTTCCTCATCTCAAGTTCCAATTCAACTTCTACATGAAATCTTCCCTGATCGCTCCCATATCACCACCAGAAGTCATATATTCTTTTACTAAATTCATGTATGACTGTATACTTCCCTGCAATCAGTTACTAGATTCTGCAGAGATGTATACGTCTCTTGTCTCCTTATTATATGACAAGCTTTCTGAGGGCAGAAACCACCTTTTATCCCATTTTGTGATGTCCACTGACTAATGTGGAATGGGCACACAGTAAATAAAAAACAAAATGAACACTATCCATTTTATTAAATCTCTTTAGAGATAATTACCTTGTCTTATATATTGGGATGAATTCTTCCTCATTATATTTAATTTTTTTTTTAACGTTTTATTTATTTTCGAGACAGAGAGAGACAGAGCATGAACGGGGGGAGGGGTAGAGAGAGAGGGAGACACAGAATCAGAAGCAGGCTCCAGGCTCTGAGCCATCAGCCCAGAGCCCGACACGGGGCTTGAACTCACGGACCGCGAGATCGTGACCTGAGCTGAAGTCGGACGCTTAACCGACTGAGCCACCCAGGCGCCCCTTCCTCATTATATTTAGAAAGGACATTTATATTTAGAAAGGGTGAAATTATGAATAGTACACATAAGTGCACTAGGTACAACTCGTGTCAAATGTCCTCATTCTTTTTTAAATTTTTTTTAATGTTTATTTCTGAGACAGAGAGAGACAGAGCAAGGGTGGGGGAGGAGCAGAGAGAGATGGGGACACAGAATCCAAAGCAGGCTCCAGGCTCTGAGCTGTCAGCACAGAGCCCGACACAGGGCTCAAACTCACAGACTGCGAGATGATGACCTGAGCCGAGGCTGGACGTTCAACAGACTGAGCCACCCAGGTGCTCCTCAAATGGCCTCATTCTTATAGTTTGAAAGGGACCCTACATCCCACTTAAAAAAAAAAAATTCCAGGGCGCCTGGGTGGCTCAGTTGGTTAAGTGTCTGACTTGGGCTCAGGTCATGATCTCACGATTGAGGAGTTCCAGCCCTTGGGCTCCTGCTGGCAGTGGGAGTCTGTTTGGGATTCTCTCTGTCCACCACTCCCCCACTTGCGCTTTCTCTCTCTCTCTCTCTCTCTCTCTCTCCAAATAAATAAGTAAACTTAAGAAAAAATTTCCACTTAGCTACTGAAAACACAGCCAAACACATCTAAGCAGCCAATAATGTGAAAGGGTCAGTGCACTAAAACCTGAGTGTGTCTCCAGGAAAATGTTTCAGGTCCATGTTCTGACTTTATACATAAGTTAGAAAAGCATGATGATATGCTTTTCCAACCAATAGCCAATCAGAACTGGCAAATTAGATAGAGGGAGGGAAGTTGGAGGAAAATAGGGCTATTAGAACCAAATTTATCTATTTATTTTGTTTTTGTTTTCGTGATTTTAGAGCCAATCAAATTTAAACCAGCAAGTAGTAACAACTGACCATGAGAGAAAACAGACTATAGAAAGCAGATATTGCCATTTAAAAAGCAAAGCACACTAAGAATATTTAATGTAGGGGTAAAACCTCTTCACATTTCCTGAGGGAATCACTATCTAATATTGGTCTTCATACTGAAGATACTATGTCACCAATATAATTTAAATCAAACTCATTATTCTCAATTTAAGAAGGTAGTGTAATGCATAACATAAGTGACCCAACAAACACGTTAAAAAAATTATGCCACTAAAAGGAATAATTATAATTTCTGCAGAAAATTAATTTGTGTAGAAGAGTTCATTTGTTGAAGATGCCAGATAAATGAGTCAGTTTTATATTGTATTACAGTACCAGGAAGAAGATTCATATAGTTGGCTAGGACAATGGTTACAGTAAATGATAAATTTTTGCTTCCCAAAGTAGTTATGGTAGTTATGTTTGTGGCAAGAAAAGGATATTTTATTGGCTCTGGAAAATGGTATTTTTTGGAGATCCCTGAAAGTTTCTGAATGCCAGCATTAAAGTAATTTTGAAGAAATATTTTAATTACCGGATAGGATAGTATTATGGCATAAGCTTCTCATTCCGGATAAAACATGAAATATCAAATCGAATTACGTGGAAACTACATTTTCCAAACCTTTTCAGGTGTATGTCTCACACTTATTCATCATCAATCCATTTATATCCTCAGAGACCTCACCTTATTATCAATTGAGAGGACCTTTATACTCTTTACAAAACCAAAAAAGTCTTGCACAGAGATAAAGCTTTTCTTTTGCCTTTCCACTGGAAACCAGTTCTGATCGTTGTTTGTGACACGGTAATGCCCAGTAGATAAATACATATATTAAGAGCTTACATAATATGTAGGTTATGCGTGCCTGAGTACCATAATATAACATACATTCAGATATAGCTACATTCTCCAATTTTACATTATATAGAGTGAAAGTCTGACACAGAACATGGCTTGTATAGAGGTTCTTCCTGGTCCTATATGAAACACTACAGTAGGAGTTTAATAGAGCATTATATTATCACGGGTAAAACTGTGAAAGTCTGCTTGCAGTAAAGAACTGCATACCAGAAATGAGATTTTTGATTGTCATTAAGGACGCAGTGAGGTTTAATAAAAAGGGCATATGATCTGGAGTTAGACTGACAGAGTGACTTGGTTTGAACGCACATGTAGCCACTTACTCTAAGACTACTGGCAGGTTACTTACTCTGAGCCTGTTTTCTTACCTGTGCGATGGGAGAAATTAATTCAGGATTGTATGGAGACTTAAATGAGATAAAATGAAAACATTCAACACAGGAACTGGCATATATCAGGCATACAATCAATGTTAGTTACCTTCCATTATCCTAAAAACAGATTTTATTCCAAGCCAATTTTACCTTTACTTGCAAACTTGCTGATGCAACTCTCCTTTCTAGATCTTCTACCTGTTGAAGAATACTCAAATCCATTTCCATTGCTTGTTCTTCTACTGACCAGTTCTCCACAATATCTCGAGTTACCTGGTTTTCTTCATTTTCATTTAATTCAATAATAGCAACTACATTTGAAAAGAAATTAATTTTAAAATCTACTTTACTCCTCAGTGATTTCTCTCGGAAAGTAAACAAAATTCCATGGGAACTCATGCATGTAATCAAACACACACAAATGCACCTGTGCATATGCAGGCAGCTTATTTTTAAAAGCAGGAATATTCTTTTTTAAGAAACAATACAATATGTCTGCAGGTTGTAAAAAATTGTAAGTAATACCACTTCAAGGAATGTAAATAGTTACTGTTTGTTGAGTAAAATAGGAAAAAAAGATGCCTTTTAGTAATAAATTAAGACATACTAAAATATATCCTAAGGTAAAAGAATTAGTAAAATCTTCATAAGTAAGCAAAAGAGCAGAAATTTCTTTTAGATACATACCATCCTTATTCTTGATGCAAGCTTGGGTAATATAATCCAAGTGTTTCTGAATTTGTTTCTGTAATGCCTTTTCTCTTATTCCTCTGAGATGCAGCACTTTGAGCAAAGCTTTTAGGTCCTCTGGGTCAATAATTCTCCACCAACCAAACTGCATTTCTAAGTCAAGATGAATATGTAGAACTTTTACAAATATCTTGAATACAAATTAATGGCACAATGCAAATCAAAAGATTTATAACTACATATATAACCATCAAAGATTCAGTTATGATACAGGATTCTATTAACAGTGAAATAATGTAAGTGACTAAACACCATCTCAATGTACCCACCTTCTGGAATAGGTTTTGGACTAGGAAAATCTACTGGTTTTGCTACTTCAACAGCTGCAGGTTGAGTTGAAGAGACTTTTTCATTCTGTGGGACTGGAGATTCACTTTTACTTGAAGCAACATTGGGAGTCAAGAACGAATTACCATTTCCTTCAGATAATCCCAACCCCGATCCCAGACTAGGTAAAGGTGACGTAAATGGAATATTGGAGGTAAGCACGCCAGTGGGCCATCCACAAAACTGGAGTCCCATCATAGATACTCCACTTTTCATCTACAAAAAACAAAACATTTCATAAGTAGAATAATCTAAAAAGTTAGGAAAAATGTTTAGCATCTTAAATTATTTTTTAAATTCTGAAAACAAAGTTATTAAATACGCCTCTGCATTAGACTAGAAGTGCATAGGTTTGTAATGAAGCTTGGTAATAGCAATTCTGACTTTTCCCAGTTTTCAAACAGTGGCAGGGATCATACAAATATTCAATGGATTCCCCATCTTCATGGGGTCAAAGATTAAAGAAAGCAACATAAAAATGACCAGTACAAACCTGAAGAGGTGATACAGCAAATGGATTTAGGCCAACAGGATTCTGAGCAGAAGATGACCCCAAGAGGGGAGCCGGAGCAGGGGAGGGGGACTGGGATGGTGGCTGAGACTGAGGAGTCACCACAGAAGCAGCTGATGCATCAGCATGGGTGAGTGAACTGTCATCACAAGGGTTTCTTGGCAAAAGGCTGAACCACTGTCTATTCTTTTCAGTCAGTGTTTTTAACAGCTGGTCATTGGGTAGAGGGCTGTAGAACTTCCCTGGACCACTTGAACCAGGACTGAATGGATTATTAGAGTCTGTCTTCTCCATGTTGCTTTGTGTTGCTGTTGATTGAATGCTGGCCAATGAATGTTTTCCACTGTTTTGATAAGACAATGTACACCCGTTTGCACTGCTATTTGGTTTGGGGGTTATTATGTCTGACTCAGGAGACATTTTAGCTACTTCTAAAAGCTTGCTTAATTTTGAAAAAGAGCCAGGTTTCTGAAGAAACAAGTTTGTGTTATCTTTTTCTTTAGGATCTTCCTTTTGCTCACAAAGATCTGGATTTGAGCAATTTAAAGTATCTTCAGAAGTCTCAAATATTTCTTCTTTGATCTGGATACTTTCTGCCTTTTTTAGTTTTTCTCTTTCTTTTGCAATTTCTTCTAGTCCTATAAAATTGAAAAGTATGAAGGTCAGTTATTCTATCAAACCAGTATTTTAATTGAATTTTATTACTATTTATCAAGTTATATGCATAAATATCTAAACAAACTTCTAGATTACTAATATTCTCCATTTTTTCCCTTTCTTTATAGGCTAGATTTGTTTGCTCATTGGAAAATTAATGTAATTTTGTAACTAATCATTACAAAAAATTAAAGTATTAACATATTAAAAGCCCTAATACATGACAAAAATTACTATTAACATTTTTTTGTAAATCCTTCTAGGAGTTCTATATGCAAACACATATATACCTAAGCCTATAAAGTGAAAAGAAAAAAAGGAAATCCTATTATAATATTCTAACCTACATGTTTTACTGAATAATACTCCGTAAACATCTTGATATATCAATAAATATATAACTGCACCATAAATTTTAATGGCTATCTTCAATGGAATGCAATTAATTTAAATAATCAATCTTCTACTGATAGCTATTATTAGGGTCTAATTATTCTATTATAAACAATGCTGTAAATGGTGAATGATCTAGTATCTGTATCACTGTACTTTAAAATTTTTTTTCTGATTTACTTCCTTAGCATAAATTTCTAGAAAAAAACCTTACTGAATGTTGAGATAGGTACTTTTCAGAATTTTTGAAGTATAATTGTCTTACTCCCCTCCAGAAAGTCTAAATTGATACACATTAACACCAGAAGTACACAAAAGCATGTATTTCCCTTAGTCCTCAAATAAACTGAATACTATTCATATTTTTTGTCTTTTCCAATATCTGGGGGGTGAAAGTCCAAATTGTACTTTTTTAATGATCACTACATAAGATTATCTTCTCATAGGTTCATTGGTATTTCTCCTTTGTGGACTTCTGGTTCATATGTTTGACCAATGTTTTAAAAAAATAATTCATAAACACCCTTTTAAAAATATAAATACAGGGGCACCTGGGTGGCTTAGTTGGTTAAGTGTCCAACTTTGGCTCTGGTCATATCTTGCAGTTCATGAGTCTGAGCCCCACATTAGGCTCTGCGCTGACAGCTCAGATCCTGGAGCCTGCTTCAGATACTGTGTCTGCCTCTCTCTCTGCCTCTCCCCAGTCACCATCTCCCACTCACACTCTGTCTCTCTCTCTCTCTCTCAAAAATAATTTAAAAAAACATTAAAAATATAAATATACTAGTTTATTTGAGAAGTAATATGTGCTCAAGGTAAAATATTTAGTAATGAGAGGTGTAAGGTAAAACCGTTTCTGTCCTACTCCCTCAATCCCTATTTCTACTCTTCATAGGTAACCATGGTTAACCAATTATGCCTGTAGATCCTTCTGGAGATCTTATATGCATACACGTGACCATCATTTTACACTATTACATAAATGAGATACTACTCTTCACTTTTCTGCAACTTAGAATAAAACCCAAACTCCTACACAAGGCCTACAACAGTGTATGATCTAGTTCCTGAAAAACTCCACAACCTCTGACCACTATTGTCCTTGTTCTTCCTTTCTCCCTTTTTTTGCTTCTCAAACATGCTAAGTTCTGACCTTTCTTGAGGCCTTTACACTTGCTATTTCCTCTGCGTAGAATACTGTTGTAACTTTATCCTCATATTTCAAGCTAAGTGTCATTTTCTCAGTGACGTTTTCTCTAATTTTTTAAAAATGTTTATTTATTGAGAGAGAGAGAGAGAGAGACAGAGCGGGAGTGGGGGAGGGGCAGAGAGAGAGGGGGAGACACAGAATCCGAAGCAGGCTCCAGGCTCTGAGCTGTCAGCAGAGCCTGACGCAGGGCTCGAACCCATGAACCGTGAGATCATGATCTGAGATGAAGTCCGGCGCTTAACCAACTGAGCCACCCTCTGATCACCTTATCTAAAGTAGGGGCCCCATCCCATTCACCTTAGAATATCATTCTGTATATTTACTTTGCAGAATTTACCATTAGACACAATAATGTGTTTATTTTCTATTCTACACCCCCTCACCCACAAACTAGAATTTAAATCAACAAGTTTGCTTAAAGGTAGAGCAATGTCTATCTTGCTTATTATTGGATCCCAAATGCCTAACATGATGGCTGCTATCAAATGGAAACTCAATAAATATTTTTTGAATGATGAAATAATGAATTTAATGTTTTCACTATATATATACCTTCAACAGCTTTCAATGGCAGAACACATAATTATACTTGATCAGCTGCATAATATTCTATTATCTAGGTATATCATGACTTATTTACCCAATTCTATTAATGTCTGAAATAGCTCTTCTATGCTTCTCTTGAAATTCATTTCTACCCCAAATTAAAAGTCTATAACTCAGACTTAGGCTTCTGGCCAATCAAGAGTCATAGGGACTAGATTTACCTCCTTGCATGAAACAACCAAAAAACAGACAAAATATATGAAACAACAGTTTGTAAGAAACTGGACATCAGGTGACAATGAGAGAAACCAAAAGCAGCAAGACCTATGATTGCCCTAGTTTACTGCCTTGGGATAGTTTCCAGGCTACATCACAGAGAGAGAAATCCAGACACAGCTGGAAGACTCCTGAGATGAGGAGATGGAACTGAGAGTCCAGGGGAGACCCAAATGGCTAGAGTGCTCAGGAAGGAGAACTGGAGAGGAGAGAGCTGCCTGGAGAGAGAACTCCACAGATGAGTGGACAGACCCCTTGAGTGTTCAGCTAAATAATGATAAGTGCCTATGTGTCAGGAATGCACCTGAGACCAAGGAAAGAACCACCTGAAAAAGATTAGAGGTGAAAGTGCTAGATACTCACACATGCTGGGAATGGACCTATTCCTACCAGCCAGGCTTGGAAACCTCAAAACTCACAGGCATCAGGTAGAATACTCAAGGATCTTGCTTCAGTAGTTAGGGGATAATTAGCCCTAGAATAAACACTGTTCTAGTCCTGCCTAACAAATTTTAAAAGCAAGACCTGAAAGGATCAAACTTTTCTCAAGTACCTTAACAATATTTCAGTTAAACAAAGCTCAAAAATGTTTGTGGGAATTAAAAAATATCCAGTACCAAATGAGATAAAATTCACAATGTCAGGCATCCAATCAAAATTAGAAGGCATGCAAAAAAACAGGAAAACACGATGCATAATTAGAAAAAAATCAATCATAAAAACTGACCCCAAACTAACAAGACAATAGAATTAGCAGACAAGGACATTAAATTTGAAAAACTAATGGCTGACGCTCTGGAAAACAGTGTGGAGGTTACTCAAAAAAATTAAAAATAGAACTACCCTATGACCCAGCAATAGCACTACTAGGTTTATCCAAAGGATACAGGAGTGCTGATTCATAGGGGCACATGTACCCCAATGTTTATAGCAGCGCTTTCAACAATAGCCAAATTATGGTAAGAGCCTAAATGTCCATCAGCTGATGAATGGATAAAGAAGATGTGGTTTATATATAGAATGGAATACTACTTGGCAATGAGAAAGAATGAAATCATGCCATTTGCAGCAACGTGGATGGAACTGGAAGGTATTATGCTGAGTGAAATAAGTCAGTCAGAGAAAGACAGATATCATATGTTTTCACTCATACGTGGATCTTGAGAAACTTAACAGAAGACGATGGGGGAAGGGAAGGGGAAAAAAATAGTTACAAACAGAAAGGGAGGGAGGCAAACCATAAGAGACTCTTAAATACAGAGAACAAACTGAGGGTTGATGGCGGGGGTGGGAGGAGGGGAAAATGGGTGATGGGTATTGAGGAGGGCACTTGTTGGGATGAGCACTGGGTGTTGTATGTAAGTGATGAATCACGAGAATCTACCCCCAAAACCAAGAGCACATTTTACACACTGTATGTTAGCCAATTTGACAATAAATTATATTAAAAAAAAGAAACAATAATGGCTGAAAAAATTCCAAATTTGGTGAAAACTATAAAACACAGACCCACGAAACTCAGCAAACTCCCAGGAAAAGAAACATGAAGACAACTACACCAAGACATACAATCAAATTGTTTAACACCAACGGATACAGAAAATCTAAAAGGCAGGTAACAAAAAATCTTATGCCTCATATAATCTCTATGCACTTTGTACACATTTATTCTAAGAAAACCCTACTTTATCACCCTAATTAGGCACATGTGGAAAGTGTCACTGTGCTTTATTCAAGTTATTGTTTAGTAAGTACTACTACTTGTTCTTGATTTATTCTGAGAACTAGTATCTTAAACGACTGCTGTCATATGTTCCAAAACAAACAGATTAGCCAAACCAAAAAACCAACCAACCAACCAATTTTTACTGGCTTGAGACTAGTAGATGATGTCCCATTTATATCTAATAAAGTAGATGGAGCTGATGATACATTTTAATAGCCCATTCATCGTTGTCTTCAACTTTGGTATTCAAATTACTTAATTATGAACAGTTAAACCTCTTATTAAAATGTAATATTATTTTAATGTAAATTATTTAATTTACACAGGATGTTTAGCATAAAGAGATTTTTAAATTTTAAATAATTTTCTATCTCCTATCTCATACAACCCCCCCTGGTTCCTTCCAGTTCTTACTTTTCTGACATGTGTCAATAAGTATTAATAAATATCTTCAAAACAGACTGAAGGCAAGAGATGAAACAGGGAATGCTGTTCACTTGATTCATTTCCCTGGTAGTAAACGCTAGTGCATTATAACCAAGAAAATACCATTTCGCATTAAAACAAATCCTAAACAAATAACATGCTTTCTACTGGAAAGAGACGATGTCTTCTTGAATTTTATCAGAATCACGCTGAACCTTCTCAGTTCACCTAACAGTTGTCATTGGACACTAGGTGTCCACCACTCTGAGGTCAAGTGAAAAAAATTTTCCTTTGCTCTCTTTAGTTAGGCTGAAGCAAACTATAATTTTCAAATAAATTTTACTACACTGTAAGTAAAACACAGATAGAGAACATAAGAAAAGTAAAAACACTGGCATTTAGAATACAGGTCCCTGTGCAGTGGCTTCCTCCCAGGGCTCAAAGGCACTTTTCCCCGGAAGTGCTCTCACTGATTTTTAGTTGTCTTCATGTTGAGCTCCCATGACCCAGTATCCAGGAGATTTCTTGCTATTATTACTGTGGAGAAGACTAAAGGAAGCAGATTCTCATCATTTGTCTCTCTAGGATTGTTCCTTCCCCGTCTGATTCAGGAATTAAAAAAAAAGATGATTGATACCATAATACCCTTTCCCTTCATATAAGAGTCCCCCACATATCCATAACAGGAATTATGTTTTATTTACACTTCTAGATCAAATGCTGTAATCATATCCTAATACAAAATAGAAGAGTAACATTCACATCATAGTATATACATATAATTAACAACAAACTTGTTTCATTTTTGTTGCAATACTAAATAATCTATAATCTAACATACCCCTACACACACACACACACACACACACACACACACACACACATCTTTGGGTTTAGCTGGGTGGCCATGGGGGCTTTTTTCCTTCCCACTTTGCTGAGGGACAGCAGGACACTACAGCCTTTTAGCAGCTAATATCAACACTGTTCTCAGGGTCCTACATGTGTAGACTTTGCTTTTTGGTGTGTATACCCCCAAGCACTGTTCCTAGACCCGAAGTTCCCTTGATACATTTATTGTTAGAGAAACAAAGTGCTTTCTACCCTTTCTCACACTAACCCATAAATACAGAGCAAGCCATAGGATATAGTATTTTATCTCTTGGAGTGCTTTTGTCACAAATCCAAGTCCTATGGAACCACTATGGGAGCTGGGAGATCTTTTGTACTGTTCCTTCTCTGCTTGTAAGTTGCCTTTACTAATAAACTTTGCTGCTATTAGCACTATGTGTGTCATTAGTGGTTTTGTAACTGTGCATCTTGTACAACAGTTGGTGTCCAACAAAGTTTAATGTCATGGATATTTGGAAGGGAAGCAGGCAGGGGTGTAAGAATTTCTCCTTGGGGTCAGTGGTAATTCACTTGGTGGACTTAGGAAGGTCTCAGTAGCTATGCCCAAGCACTACAGTGTATACTAAAGTGGGGGACTAGTGGTGATAAGGTGGTTTGAAATTCAGTTCTGTCCTTCCTTCCTTACCAGCTTAGAGATTTTCATGAGCCCTAAGTGGGAGAGTGAACTAGAAAGAGTGATAGGAGCCCCTTTAGAAGAGAAAGTGGGGCAAACTCCCACTATTATGTTAACTCCCCTGTTATGATGTGAACTATCCCCTATGATATGAAGCCAGTTATTGTGAGGCATGCTCCATAGGAACCTGAATGGGAATCCCAGCAGAAGGAAATCCATCAATAAACAAAGTAAGAGCTGGGTTCTCAAACTACCATAAACACTTGGAAGGATCCTTAGAGGCTTGGCTTGCTTGTTTGCATGATGAAGGGACAATAGTGGTGTTAAAACAAGTGGAGTAGGGGGAATGCCCTTGCTACACAATAAGCAGTCTGGGTTAACTCATAGTGCTGGGACAGGCATTGTCACCATTTTCAAACTGGATGCTTGGTAGCTTTGGTAAAATAGATCCCTGTTGGGGTGATTTTCCCGAGGCTCTTTATGTGAACTGGACTTGATCCACAGCAGATGTAGACACTAGCTACGTTACCATAATTCTAAGAAAACCCAGGGCTTGGGAGGGGATGGGCCTGACAACATGCCCTTGGTATAAAGAATGTTAAATGACTGAATCAGAACAGGTCCATGTATGTGGATAACGGCTTTGATTTTACTCCTTCACCTAGGAGGCAATGTTAGAAATGAAATAGTTCTTTTGGGTCATACAAGCCTCATTTCAGGGAAGGAAATGGAAAGCGAGAGCCTAAAATGTGGCACAGGTTTCTATACAAAATAAAAAGAAAAAAGGTACAAAGGAAGAAGATAGGCTAGACTTCTGGTATTGCTCATAGAGAGAAGCAATGATAAGACAGAGGTGATGTGTTGTATAATTTTAGAGTATGGAAGTGTTATCCACTTCAAAAATCTGAGAAGGTGGAAAAGAGACCCATGGGATGAGACACAGAAGATCCAATGGCCACTGGCTTGAGGAGTTGTTAGGAGAGGGGGAGTTGCCAGAAGATTAGGTGAAGAGAGTCCCTGCAGAGGACTATCCCTCAGACATTACAGTGGTTGAGCCTCACCACATTCACCATCTGGTAAGATCTCACAGTCTCTAGACTCTTCAGGAAAGGATTTGGAGAACAGAACCAAGGGAAATACCCTGTTTCATCTCAACTCTTGAAATGGGATTATGGGTTGGAACATTCACAGTCATCAGCTCTACTTTATGAAATTGATTCAACTCCAGAAGCCAGGCTTTCTTTGTTCCCTGATCTGGGCTCTTTCAAACTTAAGAAGGACCAGGGCTGGGCTCTATCCCTGGGTCCCCCTCTAAAGGACTGCTAACCACACTTCTCAGTTCACTATGCTAGAAAGAAGAGCCTCAAATATTTATGGGCTTGCTAGAAATGAGGGCCCAAGTGTCTACTGTTCTAGAATGCAAAACAGCCTGGGCAAACAAGTTCCCATATTGCGGCTGCGAGTTGGTGTTACCTATGACTCAAAGCCCAGAATCGCAATCAATGTAAAGGCTTTTGGACCTTTTTGTGTGAACTCCAATTGTTCCTTTATCAGACTGCATAACTGGCATGAAAATACTGTGGTATTTAAGTCCTGCACAAGCATGTCCACATATCAGTGGGACATATTTGTTGTGACTTCTACTGGCAGTTTTGGTAACTGTTGGCCAGGCATGTTGTCAATACCCAGATGCACTGACCAGGCCTGCCATGGCTGTACAAGAGTGCTACATACCTGGAGGAGAAAGATTGCATTTCTCATGCAAGAATAGATTCAGATAGGGGTACTGAACAACACCATTACACTATTTAACGACGCTGTTTGACACTAGCATTGTAAGTGTCTATGACTGAAGTCAAGACACTCTGATGACATTTGTTAACTTTTGAGTATCTCATTTCCTCTAGCTACTGAATGGTATATACACCTTTTCTGGATATAGAGATACTGTGTCTCTCCATGTGTGGACCATATAATACTATTAAGACTGAAGCATATTTATCACATAGTAAGATTTCCAGAAATAATACAAACAATTGGAATGCCTTTCACAGTTGTTGCCAAAGCCTGCCAACATAGTGTTGAGTGGCTGGCTTGTCCGTGTTCCCTCTTCTCTACAGGCAGTACAGAATGCTGGAATGATATTCTAAAAGATGGGTGCACCAACACCCCTCCATAGTGACCTCTGTACATTGTCCAGTCTGGCTGTCCTCTTCCGTTTATACTTTGAGCACTTCTCATACCTCATAAAGGTCCTTACACTGTGGTGAAGTTCCTTGGCATATTGGATTTGAAGAGCAGAAATGGAGAATATGCTTGGTATGCCAGGACCCTGAGTTTTTATACCTCAAAATTTCTCTCCTTTTTTGGCACCTTTCAACAGGTGGCTGGGAAGTTACTGTTGTTCATATTACAGATGAATGGATGGACACAAATGTCAATATTCTCCTACTTTTCAGATGACATTTGCAAGTTACACCCAGAGGAATGGTAATTTTTATTCTCTCTTTGTTACAACAGTTTTAAATTTTTGTTGTGCACTCACCCTACAGGCAGGAGATTTTGCTGTAGTCCTTTTACCCATACAATATATTCTGCCTGGAGGACATCTTTGGTGGGAAAATGGCACCTCCTGGTTTTGTGTGGAACTTAATGTTCCAGAAAAAAAGGACAGTCCATATAGATCACCACTGAAGATAATGATGGACTTGGCATGGGCATAAACATAACTGACCACAGAAGGTAAGAGGGTGAATATAGCATGAATAATTCTCCTGTTGCCTATAGATATTAACAAACTATACTGAATAATCCTCTACAGCTATCCCACACAATGACACTTATTTCAAAGCTATCAGGATGTTGTATTTGTCATCCTCAACCATCTTAATTATGGAGGACATTCTGTGCATTCCACTCCCAGACAGTGTCATAGGAATTACTCATTACTCCAGAGTCCTCATTTGTTCGGGCTATCCATAATTCTGTCCTTACTAATTATGCTGTGTAAAACTCCCTTTATCTTCTTAGAGGCAGAAGGACACTCATATCCTGACATCTCAGCTCCCAGTGATCCATCAGGGCCACCTGGTAGCACTTTTCCCCACTTCAGACCTACAGTTGAGTCTGGCTAACAGCACACTGGCAGTGTGCTAACCCCAGGGAAACATAAATGCCACATAGATACAAAATGTAGCATTGAACCAGACTGACTGGCACTCTCTGTGATCCAGGGGAACTTGTTTTCTTATGTGAAAAGCAAGGCCTTCCTGCTTCCTATCTGGACATAACACTCTCTACATACTTTGGGAATAACTATGAGACCTTTTATAATGGCACTAATTGGCTGGTTAGCTCATTTGGTTAGAGTGTGGTGTTATATGACTCAAAATCTAAAAGGCACTGGCAACTTTCCCAGCTGTGATCTCTAGGGTCAGCATCAAACCTACCTGCAAGATGGCAGGTATGTAGGGATACAAGCTTTCATTACTTTGCACAAGGGCTCCTTCCTTGAATAGGCACCCATGAAGCTGAGGGTATGACCCCAAATCATCTACACTGAGGGACACTACCACTGAGAAGGCTTGGGCTGTTATCACTGAACAAAAATAGCATTGATTCCTTGACCCGAGTAATATTATAAATGCATAGCTTTGGACCATTTGTTGAATATACTATAGGCAGATTGCTCAGGGTAATTGATGTTGTGCAATATTGTTTGTTTTGGAATTTCTCTGGCTTATCTGATTTCTCCTTCAGAAGGCACCATTTAAAATCCAACTGATAACTGTTCCACCTAGTGAAGGCATATACCTACTGAGTCACAAGGGTCAGAGGGTAGACTGAAGGGGAATAAACCCTCAGTTTTAGCTAAATGGCTACAGGGGCTCTCTTCCTTCTCTCTTCCCAGAGGCCCAACAGAAAGCCAGATTAGTCACTGAGCTGGTTTGCAGATGGACAGTAGGGCCTTTGGCTGATGTTGGCACTGTTCCCAAGGCCCTCAGTATGTGGAACCTGCCCTTTGTAGTCATATTCCCTATTGCTGTTCCCAGGTACAGAATTCCTATATATATAGGACCTATATAAATGTTTTATATATACATACACACACACACACACACACACACACACACACACACACACACACACACACACTCACACACGTAATATGTTGTTCCTTAGAGAAACAAAGGGTTTTCTACCTCCTCTTGGACTAAGCTAAAAAAATAGAGTGTGAAAGAAGGCATCTCTCTCTTTGGGTGTTCTTGTTGCCTGTCTAGGCTGCAACTGGACGACACTCTTGTGGAACAAACATGGGGGCTTAGAAGATCCTGTGTGCTTTGTTATGTGCTCTACTCTTGAGTTACCATACTGATAAACTTTGTTATTAGCACCATGTGTTTCACTCATGGTGTGGGTTATCTTGCACGAACACCCTGAATTTAATTAATAATTTTCTTTGGAGGTAATCCCAGATCTGATTTCTTTTTTGTTATAATATTGAGGATAAAGATAATTTTAGGG
Organism: Lynx canadensis; assembly: GCF_007474595.2. Classification (NCBI taxonomy): domain Eukaryota; kingdom Metazoa; phylum Chordata; class Mammalia; order Carnivora; family Felidae; genus Lynx; species Lynx canadensis. The sequence continues at coordinate 148,433,902 of NC_044310.1, forward strand.
ATTTAAAAAAAAACTTGGACATTTATTTTTTAAAGCTTGTGCATTTATACTTTTAAATAGATGAATGTTGTTAAATCTAACTTTATTAAGAATAGATGGTGTTTTTAGGTAACTTTTAAAAAGTGACAAATGAGAGGAATAGAATATTGCATATTGTTAATATTGTATTAACTTTTGTTTTAAAGTGGGCTCCATGCCCAACATGGGGCTTGAACTCACAACCCTGAGATAAAAAGTCATGTACTCTACTGACTGAGCCAGCCAGGTGTCCCCTGTATTAACTTTTAATATCCAATATTTTATGGTCGTTTCTACTAGTTGGTACTTATTCATCTTTATCAGCCTTGCCTCCCAGATATAGTACTTGTCTATATTACATATTAATATGCTTTTGTTCTTTGTCCTCATATATGGTATATCTTTCCAATTAGGTTGTGAGCTCTTTCTGGAGACAGGTTAATTGATTCTTTTGTATCTCCATAGTACTTAGTACAAGGCACAATACAAGTGCAGATTAAACACTTGATTAAAATCATAAAGGTTTTTTTCTACTTTAATTAGCTGTAAGATAAAGAGAAGGAATCTACATCTGTTATTTATTTTATAAGTTTCATAGCACTTAGAATAATATAGCAGATGCACATTTATCAGCGAATTAATAAAACCTTTATGAGAAAACCTTTAAGTGAAAATTTATTCCTCCTTTTCCGCTGTACTATGCAATGACCACAAATAATAGTATAAAGTATGATTAATATTTATATATCACTTTGTAGCTCTTTTAAATTCATTATTTGACATGATAATAACCAAAGAATTTATACAGAGCCTATTACAATTCTCTTGTAGAAAGAAAAATCAGAGTCCAGAGAGGTTAAATTGTGGGACCTGAACAGAAACTGAGGTCCAGTAACTATAAATTCAATAAATGTTATTTAATTTGAGAGGTCTCAAATTAAAGAGTTTCCTGTAAGCTATTCTTACAAACCTGATAAAGACATTTAATTACTTTCTTAAAGTATTTTTAATGTGCCTGTGATATATAAAGTACAATGTTTTACACTCCGTAGAATCAAAAGTTGTACATACAAGGGCTATAAAACTTAAATAATAGAAATAAACTGAATGTATATCAATTGCCAAGATAATGATACAATTATTTGGTTTTCTAGGAGTTCACAGATAAGCTGGAGAAGAATTTATAAAAAGGCTAGAACTTGAGCTGGATCAAGAAAGGTGAAATTTAAAATGATTAAAGAAAAGGCAAATTAGCATTATATTGAACAGAACTCAGCAAAACAAAGTATGCAAAGTAGGAAGAATGCACATGTGTTAAGCAGTGGTGAGTAGATTGGTCTATGTAAATTCATATTGGGGAACAGTATGAAGACATTTTGAAGTCAGATTTATAGAAGGCCATGAATGCTTGTATGCCAGGTTATATAAAGACTTATTACATCATCTTATAGGCAGTAGGAAGTCCTTCGAGGTTTTGAAACAGAGACATGATATGATGACAGAATGTAATGGAAGGAAGAGATTGTATAGAGAGAAGTTGGGGGCAGCTGTAATAATCCACATATATATTAAGAAAGAACTGATTTCAGCAGTGTTGCAGAGATTGACTTTAGACATTTTGAAGGGAAAGCGGACATCCTAGATAACTTCAACTTTACAAGCTCAGGTGACTGAGATTAATGTGGACCTTAGTCAAATCGAACAATATGTAATTGGTCTGGGGTAGGGCTCAGGTTTTGTGATTTTTTAAGGTTCTCATTTGATTCTTGTAGCTAAGGTCAAGTTAGTCATCGGGCACTTTATTGCTCTTAAGCTTCACCAAGGCTGTGCACCTCAGTGACTCACAATTTATAATATTTTTTTCTGTAATTTTATAATTTAAAATTTTTTTTTCAACGTTTATTTATTTTTGGGACAGAGAGAGACAGAGCATGAACGGGGAAGGGGCAGAGAGAGAGGGAGACACAGAATCGGAAACAGGCTCCAGGCTCTGAGCCATCAGCCCAGAGCCCGACGCGGGGCTCGAACTCACGGACCGCGAGATCGTGACCTGGCTGAAGTCGGACGCTTAACCGACTGTGCCACCCAGGCGCCCCTGTAATTTTATAATTTTAAATTAAATCTCTAAAGATATATGCACCTTTATGTTTATTGCAGCATTTTTTAAGGTTTTTTTAAAAAAATTCCAGTTAGTTAACATACAGTGTAATATTAGTTTCATGTGTATAATTTAGTGATTCAACACTTACATACAACAGCTGGTGCTCATCACAAGTGCACACCTAAATCCCCATCACCTAGTTAACCCAACCCCCCTAACCGCCTCCCTCTGGTAACCATCAGTTTGTTCTCTATAGTTAAGAGTTTGTTTCTTAGTTCGCTTCTCTCCCCCCCCCCCCCATGGTCGTTTGTTTTGTTTCTTAAATTCCACATAAGAGTGAAATCATATGGTATTTGTCTTTCTCTGACATATTTTGCTCAGCATAATACTCTCTAGCTCCATCCATATCATTGCAAATGGCAAGATTTCATTCTTTCTTATGACTAATATTCCATTTTGTGTGTGTGTGTATGTATAAAGAAGTGATCTATATATCAGTTGATGGGCACCTGGACTCTTTCCATAAATTAGTTATTGTAGATAATGCAGCTATAAACATCAGGGTACATGTATCCCTTCGAATTAGTATTTTTGTATTCTTTGGGTAAATATCTAGTAGTGCAGTTGTTGGATTGCACAGTGGTTTTATTTTTAACTTTCTGAGGAACCTCCATACTGTTTTTAACAGTGGCTGTACCAGTTTGCATTCCCAGCAACAGTGTAAGAGGGTTCCCCTTTGTCCACATCCTTGCCAACACTTGTTGTTTCTTGTTAATTTTAGCCATTCTGACAGGTGTGAGGTGATAGCTCATTGTAGTTTTGATTTGCATTTCTCTAATGATGAGTGATGCTGAGCATCTTTTCATTATCTGCCATCTGTATGTCTTCTTTGGAAAAATGTCTATTTATGTCTTCTGCCTATTTTTAAATTGGATTATTTGTTTTTTGAGTGTTGAGCTTTATAAGTTCTTTATATATTTTGGATAATAATCCTTTATCAGATCTGTCATTTGCAAACATCTTCTCCATTCTGTAGGTTGCCTTTTAGTTTTGTTGATTGTTTCCTTCACCATGCAGCTTTTTATTTTGAAGAAGTCCCAATAGTTTACTTTTGCTTTTGTTTCCCTTGCCTCAGGAGACATATCTAGTAAGAAGTTGCCAAAGCTGATGTCAAAGCTGATGTCAAAGAGGTTACTGCCTGTGTTCTCCTTTAGGATTTTAATGGTTTCCAGTCCCACATTTAGGTCTTTAATCCATTTTGAATTTATTTTCATGTATGGTCTAAGAAAGTGGTCCGGTTTCATTCTTTGCATGAAGCATTATTTTTAATAGCCTAGATATGGAAGCAATCCAAGTGTCCTTCAATAGATGAATGGACAAGAAGATGTGGATGGACAAGAAGATGTGCTATGCATACATACGCATGTGCACATGCATGTGCGCATGCACACACATACACACAGGAATATTACTCAGCCATAAAAAAGAATGAAATCTAGGGCACCTGGTTGGCTCAGTAGAGTTAAGTGTCTGACTTTGGCTCGGTCATGATCTCACGGTTCATGAGTTTGAGCCCCACATCAGGCTCTGTGCTGACAGCTCAAAGCCTGGAGCCTGCTTCAGATTCTGTGTGTGTCTCTCTCTCTCTCTCTCTGCTCCTCCCCTGCTTGTGTTCTGTCTCTCTCTCAAAAAAAAACATTACAATTAAAATTAAAAAAGAATGAAAATTTGCCATTTGTAACAACATGGGTGGGCCTAGAAGGTACAATGCTAGGTGAAATAAGTCAGGGAAAGACAAATTCCATAGGGTTTCACTCATATGTGGAATTTAAGAATCAAAAAAAAAAAAAAAAAAGAACAAAGAAAAAAACAGACAAACAAACAAACCTAGACTCTTAAATACAAAGAACAAACTGGTGGTTGCCAGAGTGGAGGTGGGTTGGGGGATGGATGAAATAAAGGGGATTAAGGGTACACTTATTTTAATGGGCACTGAGTAATTTATAGAATTGTTGAATCATTATATTGTACACCTGAAACTAAAAACAGTATGTTAATTATACTTAAATAAAAAAAACAGATTTCTATACTAAAACTTTTACTTAATTTCATACTTAACAAGATCCTCCTCTTGACTTTTCTGATTCAGTTTAAAATATCACAATTGGGGCGCCTGGGTGGCGCAGTCGGTTAAGCGTCCGACTTCAGCCAGGTCACGATCTCGCGGTCTGTGAGTTCGAGCCCCGCGTCAGGCTCTGGGCTGATGGCTCAGAGCCTGGAGCCTGTTTCTGATTCTGTGTCTCCCTCTCTCTCTGCCCCTCCCCCGTTCATGCTCTGTCTCTCTTTGTCCCAAAAATAAATAAACGTTGAAAAAAAAAAATCACAATTTTTCTTTTTTTTAAAAATTTTTAAATGTTTATTATTTATTTTTGAGAGAGAGAGTCAGAGTGAGAGTGGGGAAGTGGCAGAGAGAGAGAGGGACACACAGAATCCAAAGCAGCTCCAGGCTCCAAGCTGTCGGCACAGAGCCCAACGCGGGGCCCGAGCCCAAGAACTGCGAGATCATGACCTGAACCGAAGTCGGACACTCAAATGGACTGAGCCACCGAGGCACCCCAATATCACAATTTTTCTATTAAGGATTAATTCATCCAATTTTTCTCTGATTTCATTTTTCTTACATCACATTCAATCTTTCTTATAGTGATTCTACCTTCAAGATATCACACTCTAGGGGCACCCGGGTGGTTAAGCATTGGACTTCAGTTCAGGTCATGATTTCACGGTTTGTGAGTTCAAGCCCCACATTGGGCTCCCTGCTGTCAGCACAGAGCTGTCTTGGGATCCTCTGTCCTCCTCTCTTTCTGCCCCTCCCTATCACTCTCTCTCTCAAAAAGAAATAAACATTAAAAAAAAAGATATCATGGTCTTCCCATGTTTCTTGTTTGTACTTGAGCTTAGGGCCTCCCTACTTTTTTTCTAGGCTACTAGAGTGATCCCACGACTGATTTCTCTGCCCCCTTTCTCCTCAATCCAATGTGCACTTTGCTCCAGATTATTTATTTTAGCATAGTTCCCCTGCCTATATTACTCTCTGCCTTCAAGACCTCACAGTCTAGTGCCAGAAATGGCCATGTATGCCAAAAATTGTAAATTATTAAAGTAGGCTATATAACATTTTCCTGGTTTGAGTATTAAGCACTTTGTGTTTATTCCTTTGACTACCTCCAACTTCATTCACTCTCTGGTTTGCAAAGTCCTAACTTTTCTTAGAGTTGCCTTTGGGGCCACCGCTGGAATGAAAAACAAGTGTATAGGATATAGGTCTAACTGTAAAGGCTAGGAGTTCCCCAAATACATCAACCAGAACAATTCTGGTTTTGTGAGATATTGGGGTTCTGCATAAGATTTGTAAAATTTTAAAGAATTTATTTAAACAAAAACAAAAACAAAAATAAAATCCCAGTTACCTCATTTCTTCCACCCCTCCCCCTAACCTCTGGCAACCACCAATATGTTCTTTGTATCTATAACCTTGGTTTTCTTTTCCTTTTATTATTTTTTAGATTACACATATAAGACAGATCATATGTTATTTGTCTTTCTCTGACTTATCCACTTAGCATAATGTCCTCAAGGTTTTATCTATCTTGTGGCAAATAGCAAGATTTTATTCTTTTTTATGGCTGGGTAATATTCTACATGAGGTGTGTGTGCGTGTGTGTGTGTGTGTGTGTGTGTGTGTATGTATGTGTGTAGACCCTACCACCTTTATCCATTCATTCGCTGATGGACACTTAGGTTGTTTCTATATCTTGGCTACTGTGAATAATGCTGCAGTGAAATGGGGGTGGATATATCTTTTTGAGTTAGTGTTTTCATTTTCTTTGGATAAATACCCAGAAGTGGAATTGCTACATCATATGGTAGTTCCATTTTTAATTTTTTGAAGACCCCTCATATTCTCTTCCATTGTGGCTGCACCAATTTACGTCTCTACCAATAGTGCATAAGGTTCCCTTTTTTTCACATTGTCACCAACATCTGTTATTTCTTGTCTTCTTGATACTAGCCGTTCTAACAGGTGTGAGGTGAGATCTCATTGTGGTTTTGATTTGCATTTCTCTGATGATTAGTGATGTTGAGCACTTTTCATATGCCTTTTGGCCATCTGTATGTTTTCTCTGGAAAAATGTCTCTTCAGATCTTCTGCCCATTTTTAAATCAGGTCATTTTTCTGCTTTGAGTCACATGAGTTCTTTACATATTTTGGTTATTGGTACCTTATCAGATACATGATTTATAAATATCTTCTCCCACTCAGCAGATTACCTGTTCATTTTGCTGATGGTTTCCTTTGCAGTGCAATAACTTTTTAGACCAATGTAGTCCCACTTACTTATTTATTACTATTTTTTCCATGCTTAAAATATTTTTATTTTAAAATATTTTATGCGAACAGTTAAAAAAGGAACCCATCACACTATTCTGTTGAATCAACAGGCTGACCCATCTACATCAATTTTTAAAAACAAGTACAATGCAATTGAAGCTTCCATGTACCCTCCGTGATACCATTAGCAACTCCTGCCCTGGAAAGGCAAGGGGTAACTTTCACATATAATTACAATACATGATTTTATACTCTTATTTCATGTAATTTGAAGCCATAGGAAATATATTACTGTGTAAAACACTGCTTACTATATGCCAACAATGCTTAAATGCCAGCCACAACTTTAAGTACTTTACACGCATTATTAACTGCCCTCCTGCAAAAGATTTTTATTTTAAAAAGTTGTTGCTAAAAACAACTACTTTATAAAATTTTGGGTCTGGACATCGCTGTGATTAATCAAACTCCTCTTTCCACTGGACTGTTAAAGTATTACAATGCATGGATTTTGTTTTATCTATCTTTCAACCTCCTGCAGTGCCTATAAATGCCTGGCATTAAATGGGTATTAAAAAAAATGTGTTAAAAGAAGTTTTGGCCTGCATGCATCACCATGGAACCATAGCTATATCCTGAAATTTGTAAGCACTGGCATAATACTCTCAGTGCCATCAGAATTTAAACATTTGGAAACACTCAAACATATAGTTCTGAAAAGTTCACTTCAAGACCATTTATCCAGCACATAAATGCACTGGGTACTGAGTTAGTTAATATAACACAAGTGGAGACAGCAAGAAAATAGCCTAAAGGTAAAAATAAATAAATAAATAAATAAATAAACAAACAAACAAACAAATAAATAAATAAAAATAAAAAATAAAAAATAAAAAATAAAAATCAAGGATTGTGTAGTTTAACACAAAACTCAAGAAAGAAAAAGGTTTAGGGGCGCCTGGGTGGCGCAGTCGGTTAAGCGTCCGACTTCAGCCAGGTCATGATCTCGCGGTCCGGGAGTTCGAGCCCCGCGTCGGGCTCTGGGCTGATGGCTCAGAGCCTGGAGCCTGTTTCCGATTCTGTGTCTCCCTCTCTCTCTGCCCCTCCCCCGTTCATGCTCTGTCTCTCTCTGTCCCAAAAATAAATAAACGTTGAAAAAAAAAATTAAAAAAAAAAAAAAAAAGAAAGAAAAAGGTTTAATGGAGAAGGAAGTGATCATAAATTTCAGACATGAACAAGATTTCAAGATGAATGAGATTATGATAAGGGTCTTACTTTAAGGGAGTTATTTCCAGGGATACTGGCAGGATGGACACTTTTTGCAAAGGTTAAAGAATAAACCACATGTTAAAAAATTTGACAATGGGAAGGGAGAAAAAATAGAGAAGCAGCTATAAAGGAAAATACAGGGAAAGATCTTTGTCCACTAAGTAAGAAAAGAACAGTTTATGTGTGATGTCAGAAAGAGTGACAGAAGAGAAATCATGAACACAGAGGAAATATTTATCAGTGAAAGAGGCATGAGTTCAAAAGGAAGGGGAATCAAGGTTTTACACTGTTTATCCATAAAGCAAATTTGATTGTGGAAGCACAAACTATAGTGAAGAAGTAACACGGTTTTTCAAAGTATGGTTTTTGATATTATTTTGTAACAGATTAATAGTTCCTACCTTCACCACTCTCCATGCCTTCTACAAAAATCCCCCCACATTGGGGAAGAATCCAGTACCGGCGTCTGTAACGATCCTGGCCAAACATCATCGAACGCAAAGAGTGAGAAGCGTCAAAGAGCTTCCTTCTGTACTGACTCTGTTGCTGTTAAAAAATGATGCATATAATTAAGCTATGGGTGTCAAGTGCTTTAAAAATTAATATAAAAGTGACTTTACACTTATTATGCCTTTACTAAGCAGATAAATTTCACTACTGGGAACAGACAGCAAAAGAGCTAAATATTCTATGCCTGACTTCAATTTCAGTAACACTTAATATAGTTAGTAATTATTTTGAAAGTAATTGGAATAGTCTTGTTACCATGGCTTAAAAAGATGTTTTATTTTACCAGTTATCTTATAGTAAAGCAAATCTTAAGCTTGGTAGTAAACAATGTGATCAACTATTTTACTGGCCAGAACAAACTGGCTCAGTTCTATTGAGTATATAGTGTATAACAAATAACTCTCACAACATATGTAATTGACCGTATCTGTATTTGCTTATTTTTATACTCATACTGTAAACCTAAGCAACAAATTGCTAAATTTTGGGATAAATTTGGGATGAATCTAACATTGATATAATATACAGGTATCTCATAACATTAATCTCATAATACTAATACTTTTAAAAATACATCTTTTTTACAGAAGTCCATTTGAAACTTCACTAATACTACTGAAATTCAATTTTCAATTGAATTTTTAAAATCATAAGTATGTAAATATGTAATTTATAAATCCAGTGCAAATATAATCCACAAATATAGTAATGTAGAATAAAATGTAAGATGCTGAAACTATTACCATGACATTTGATTGAATTTTAAAAACAATTACTTTCAAGAAATAAAACAATGCATTTATGCTATTTTGTATTTAGATGAAGAGCTGAAGAATATAGGCCCTGGTTAAGTTTAGGCTTTTAACCTTGTTATTAAACTTTTAAGGTTTAATTGTGAGAATGTTTCTAGAGCTCCTCATTTTACTTATTTATAAAAAACTTATTTTTATGTTAGCAGCCAGAAAAACTAATCCCATACAAGGTGGATCCTTAAAACACTGCAAAAAAGATGTTAACTGTAATCTGAAAAGTGCTTACTTTACTCAGTTTTTCAATCTGTTTTTCTAGCTCTTCAACACTTGCTGCTTGGTCACCTTCATCCTATACATAACAAAATACATATCATTTACCTGTTTTTAAGATTTATTTAATCAATCAGTCAGCAAATATATAATGAAAGTCTTCTATGTGCAAGGTACTATAATATGTACATGGAAATGAGTAAGATTCAGTTGTTGTTCTTTATAAATTAATAATCTGGTAGGGAGACAAATAAAACATTAACACTAAAAAATGAAAACCACCAAATAGTAGGGAGCTATAAGGCTCTCAAGACAGGTAGAGATTAAGAGTCATGGAGTTCAGGGGAGGGAGAGATTTATTCTAGTGGGAATCTATACTAAGAATCTATACTTAGAATCTATACTAAGAAGTTGTGTTTTTTTTAATATGAAATTTATTGTCAAATTGGTTTCCATACAACATTCAGTGCTCATCCCAATAGGTGCCCTCCTCAATGCCCATCACCCACCCTCCCCTCCCTCCCAACCCCCATCACCCCTCAGTTTATTCTCAGTTTTTAAGAGTTTCTTATGCTTTGGCTCTCTCCCTCTCTAACTTTTTTGTTTGTTTGTTTCCTTCCCCTCCCCCATGGTCTTCTGTTAAGTTTCTCAGGGTCCACATAAGAGTGAAAACATATGGTATCTGTCTTTCTCTGTATGACTTATTTCACTTAGGATAACACTCTCTAGTTCCATCCACGTTGCTACAAAAGGAATACAGGAGTGCTGATGCATAGGGCACTTGTACCCCAATGTTTACAGCAGCACTTTCAACAATAGCCAGATTATGGAAAGAGCCTAAATGTTCATCAACTGATGAATGGATAAAGAAATTGTGGTTTATATACACAATGGAATACTACTTGGCAATGAGAAAGAATGAAGAAGTTGTGTTTTAATCAGCTACTGAAGAATACTTAGGGATTGACTGATCAGAGAAAAAAGAGCAGGGCATTCCAGAAAAAGTCTGGCATATCATGACCTCAAAGGTCCATCAAGAGATAAGGTGGGAGATGAGGAAAGGATGAGTTTAGGGCTAACCTGTCAGAGCTGTAAATGCTTGTCAATGGACAATGATATCCCTCAAGGGCCATTAAATATCAGAACTATGTTTTATAAAGATTAATCTGATAACAGTTACGAGATGGCCTAGAGCAGGGAAAGGACTAGAACTGTTAAATCTCATTAGTAGATTCCTGCAATGATTCAAGAGGGAAGGAGAATGTGGGCCTTGCTAGGGTCAAGGAAATAGAAAAGGAGAAAAGCAAATGGATATGAGAGACATTACATAATTAACACTGCTAAGTCCTGACAAGTCATGGATAGGAGGCAGAGAAGGGTGAGGGAGATGAAGGAAGGAGTAAACTATGATGTTCAGGCTTTACATCTGGGGACTGCAAAAATCTTAGTACCATTAATGAAGTCATTTTTAGAGCAAAGAAGGCATGTTACATTTTGAACACATTGAGCTTTTAGAAGAAAAATAATCTCTACTATAATTTCATAAATGGGAAGTATATATGTGACTATGAATTTCTTCCATTCTAGAAAATAAATATAGGAAACCTTGCCCCAAATTATATGTTTGAGAGGAAAAGCATGAAATAATAGAAGGTATATGTGCTTCTTTGAATCTCAGCTGCACTACTTCATGTAGGCCAACTCTTCAAAGACTATTCTGTAATCTGTAAATTGATGATAACATTATCCGTGATATGGGATTTTTGTGAGAACTAAACAAGAAACAGATCTGAAACAACTGGCATAGTTCCTGGCATCTAATAAATAAATACAGTTACTTTCCTTCTTTCTGAAAATTGTACTTTAATGAGAAGATGCAGATACATCTTAGGACAAAAAAAAAATCACTTTGATATTCACTTTCTGTAAGCATTTTTACAAAGGTACACCGTCACCAACCACTCATGAACAGATATTTCTAGACCAGTATGGTTATCTCCCCAATACAAGGAAGTGAAAGGAAAATCACGTTAGTTTTACCATTACCCATCATTTATCCACCCCTTATCCAAATCAAGTGAACCAAATTATAGAAGCATTTAGGCATATTAATTGTGCTAATAGTAACAGGATTTCTATTTGGGATTAAAAGAAACCTAAAATCCTTAAATCTTGACTCTCAGAGTCATATTTACATATCTATATAATTCTAAATCAATCTTTTGACCAGAGGATAAATGTTTGATAATGTGCTTATGTAAAAATACAATTCAATCAATAGGTATTTGAAATAAGACATCGAAGTAGCTATCTGTCAGCCAAATTAACTAACTGCTATTTCTAAGACTCTTCCTATGATGAAAAGGGAGTAAACTGTCTACTGAAGTTTTACTTAAAGGAGCTTTTGGCTAATAGTCCTTATAATTTTAAGAGACACGAAGGAACCTGAAAGACCAGAGAGAAAGGCAATGACAAAATTAAGAACACAGAATCTATCCCTGCCATGGTTCTCCATGGTTTTTTATCCAAAGAGAGGGCCATTATTTGTCCCTATATGTTGAAGGTTAATTGTCCACATAACCTTACATCCTAAAATGTGAGGTTAAAGTTCACAAAGGTTTCAACACAAATCTAAGTATTAGGGATATTCCATGTGTTGAAGGAATCAAGAGTGAGAAAAGGGAATCATAGCTGAGACAAAAGGCAGGATTTTCTATGACTTAGTCAAGGGCAGGATTTTCTAACTGAAAGAGGTCATGTGGGCCTCTGCAATTAATCCTCTAAGGAGTATAACTACTGACATGAACTATACTTTAAATAAGAGGCCACATACGTTTTTGGAGGAATAATGTGCCTATCAGTCAGATTCACTTAAATAGTTAAACTTTTATTAAATAGGAAATTGATAAGTGGCTGCCAGTTCTTCAATATAAAGAATAGCTCTCAAATCATTTAAAGGAAATGCTAATTTGGCTTCTTAGGTCCTAAAATATTTATTATTTTTAAAAGCTTTTAAACTGTTTTCTCACATGAATAACAAGATACACATTTTCCAGGGTTTTGATCAATGAAAACTTACTATCTAATTAACTCTATAATTCAACACTCATAAAAAAATAAAGTACTACTTTAAATAATACATCTGGTCTAAAAAACATTAATGATGATTTTTAAATAATTAATAATGATTTTTAAATCCCCCTTTAAAGAAAAAAGAAATGGATAGTTTGTTAATTTTCCATGTGAGAAAAGAAAGCTAGACAAAACAAATAATTTCTGTAAATAAACTCTAATGTAGTGGGATAACTACCCAGTAGAATACACTGAAATCCCACTAGAGAATTTTAAAATTTATGAGAGTTAACATTGTAAAGCAATTTAAAAATTTTTTTTTTTTCTCAACGTTTTTTTATTTATTTTTGGGACAGAGAGAGACAGAGCATGAACAGGGGAGGGGCAGAGAGAGAGGGAGACACAGAATCAGAAACAGGCTCCAGGCTCCGAGCCATCAGCCCAGAGCCTGACGTGGGGCTCGAACTCCCGGACCGCGAGATCGTGACCTGGCTGAAGTCGGACGCTTAACCGACTGCGCCACCCAGGCGCCCCTGTAAAGCAATTTATACCATTAAGTGCTGAAGAGTGATACTAATTCTATGAAAAGGTGATTAATATTGGTCAGAAAGGTTTAATTCCTGCTATGGAGACAGCTCCACCTGGCAAATGAAGCAGATTGGTTATAAATGGTATCTTTTGTTTGAGTAATTACAATTCTGATATCCAAATTATATACCCTTCACATTATTTGTCACAGCATGAAACATACGATCAAGTGGTTTCAAAACTACAACATTATGAAATAATTGATTTATGCAAGGAATCTCAATGCAGTCTCTTTTCCGGATTGGTACTCAAAGAAGTAAAGCTTATTCTAGTGATTTTTATCATTTTGGTTTAAATATAAGATGGAGAAGAATTTATGAAAACATTTTGCATGTATGCTGTTTTTACTTAAGGGAACTGTATAGCACATCATCTTGTTAATTCCTCCACATTATCCAGATGCAGTCAAAATTTTGATTCAGTAATTTATCATTGGTCTTGATTAGACATTATTTTCACACATTCCATTAATAAATTCATCCCTCTAACTCTTTTTTCTTTAATTCTCCAGCAGTACTTAGTTGATGCAGGAAAGGAAAATAGTTCTTTCTAGACTTTCTTAGCTAAATACTCCTGACATTGAGGGCAGAAGGAATGGTTGATGGTAAATTCTTTTTTGAGTGCCATTCTACAGCCTTATCAATATTTCTAGCATTCCTTACTGGTAAAAGGTAAACCTCAACCTGTATCTTCCTCTTATACATGTCCATTTCTGTGGCTTATGGTAGTTTCCCTTAAACACACACACACACACACACACACACACACACACACACACACACACACACACACACCTCTATGGCCTTGCCTTCTTTTCTGTAGGCAACTCTTCAAAGCTAGCCCAACCACCTTGACTGAATCCCCTCCAAAATCTTTAGGGACCTTACACCATTAAATATTTTCTTCTCTTTATTCTTCAACCCCCCATCCCATTTTATTGACTCCTTCCCTTCAACCAAAAATTATCTCACGTCTTTCACATCTGAAAAATCCTTGGTCTTAGGAACTACCCTTTCTGCTAAGTCACAATGCTTAAAGCAGTCATATTCACTTTCTCACTTTCTAATTTTTCTCAGTCACAGCCTGGCTTCTGCTCCCATTCCTCTAATGAAACTGTGCTGGCTTTGGTTACCAATGGCACCTATGTTACCAAATCCAGAGAACACTCTCAGTCCTAACAGCACTAGATTCCTGCTGCCTTAACACTGTTTATCACTCCCTCCTTTTTGAAATGCTTAATTTTCTGGGCTTTTATTACTACATGACTAGAAAAGAGTTAACATTATGGGTCTGCCTGCTATCCTTTGAAAGGATGCTCACAAGTTTGGCCCTTGGTGTCTGGGAACTTGGATTTTGAAGGGTTTCCTTCATTCTGATAAGACTGGCTCACTAAACTGATATAACAATGTGGGGCATACTTTTCTTCTGTGAGTCTGGAATTTTGGCACATGCTATGCAGGGGGTGCCCATGTTACAGGCCTTGGTAAAAACACTGGGCATCAAGTCTCTAATGGGCTGCCCTAGTATATAACATGTTTCTCATATGTCCCAACTTATTGCTGGAAGAATTAAGCCCATTCTGTGTCATTCCCCTAGGAAAAGACTTTTAGAAACTTGAGCCTGGTTTTCTCTGGATTTTGGCGCATATGGCCTTTTTTCGTTGCTGGTTGTGCTTTGTTCCTTTTGTTATAAGAATTCATAGGCATAGCATGACTAGATTCTGAGCTCTGTGAGCTCTCCTACTGAATCACAGATTCTGGAGGTGGGCTTGGGGATCCTTGACCCCCTACAGAAGTCTTCTACCTCACTGACTATTCCTTCTTCAGCAAAAAGCCTTGTGAGATCTTAAATATTGACGTTCCCTGGGGTTCCAACCTCAGTCCACTACTCTTTTCACTAAATCAATCCTCCTGTGAAAACTTATCTACCTTATGACTTTAAATTATTGTTTAAATGCTAATAACTCCCAGATCTATATTTTAAAGACTAACTTCTTCAGGCTTCAGGTTTTTTAAGTTGATGTATTTGACAGAAAGAGAGAGAGAGAGAGAGAGAGAGAGAGAGAGAGAGGAGGAGGAAGAGGCAGAGAGAGGAGACGGAGAGAGAGAGAATCCCAAGCAGGCTTCTCATGACATGGGACTCAAACCCACAAACTGTGAGATCATGACCTGAGCTGAAATGAAGAGTCCGATGCTCAACTGACTGAGCCATTCAGGTACCCCTGGGCTTCAGATTCTTAAATCCAACTGACTTCTCAAGTTCTGCATAGGCACCTCCAATTCAACATATCTAAAATAAGCCTACTATCATTTCCTATCTTCAACTATCTGTACTTCCTCCCCTCCTCCTCTATCATCTATTTACTCTGCTTCTCCTGATTTCTCTCAGTTAATGGCAACAATATCATGCAGTCTCCCAAGCCAGATAGTTGGGAATCAATCCTTCCCCTCTGTCAATCTACACAGCCCATCTTCAAATACTACTCATTCTTCCCATTGAGTATTTATTGAGTCCTTTCCTCCTTCTTCATCCCAACTTCCATTGGTCTAGTTTCAGACCCCCTCACAATTCATCTAAACTATGGCAATATCTCCTGACTGATCTTCCCACCTCTGATCTTGCCCTACCCAAATCTATATCTATATTCCACTATATATAGTCACTTAAAACTCAAGTCTGACTATGCAACTGCTTCACTTATAACCTTTCAATGGTTCCTATCACCAAAAAAAGTATAAAAGCCTAGTTCACAGCTATTGGATAGGAGCCTGTCTAGTACCATTGAAGCACTTGTAATTCCCTTAAAGCAAAAAAGCATGTTGTGGTTTCAGGCTTCTGTGCCTCATGCTGTTCTCTCTGCCTGGCACATTTCTACAGATTCTCCCCCAGGCAACATGGAGCCCACTTTGTAGCCTCAGCTAATGAGTCCACAAAGCCTTTGTGAGAATTTAGTCCTCCAAAGGTTAAATGCCCTTCCTTTGTACTGTATAGTACATTGTAAATACTGCTATCAAATCAGTGAACACTTAACACATTACATTTGGTTACTGCAAATCTTCCTCAATGAGAACATAAAATGAGAGGGGATTTTCAGTGTCTTAATCATCTTTGGTCAAAAGTGGCCAGAGCTAGGCACATAATAAACTGGTATTTAAGAAATATATCAATCTCACTAAACCTGACAACACTTTTAAGGCATGAAGAATTTTACAAATGTAAGATATGATGCTAATAGATAAAAGAGAATACCTGAAATTAAGAATCTGCCTAGTTCTCTGGAGAATGCTCATATCATTATATAAAAAGAAAAATCTCACTTCTTTTATTCAGTATAAGTGCCTTCTACGTGTAGGCACTGTATTCAATAGCGACCTGATTATCACAAAAAACTGTGTGAGGTGAATATTGTAACATACAGTTTTCAGAGGAAGAAACTGAGGCCGGTAATTGTCAAAATGGAGTTTGAACACAAATCCATTGGACTCCAAATTCTGTGTTATTGTCCCAATATGTTGTGCAATATTAGTTGAGTTTAAAATCAACCTAATGTGATTACCTCATCTTCACAGATATCAGTCTTCTTTCCTTTTTTGTCTTCTTTATCTTCTTCATCCTCATCATCTTCATCAGCTTGTTCATCACTATCATCGTCATCATCATCATCAAAATCACTGTCTCCTCCCTTCCTTCTTCGTTTGCGTCCTGGTGTGGGGGTGCCCAATGGATGCTGTTCTTCTCCAAGATCAATGCCACCTGACGTGTCTCTTTTGCCTGTTTTCTTAGCATGAATGATTCTGAGCCTTTAAATATGAAAAAAAATGATGATATGGAAGAAAAGCCTTCTCTCTGTATTTTTTAAAAAACATGAGTTTTAAATAAAAATACCATAAGGTATTTTTGCCAGTAAGGAATAAATCAATGACAGTGAAAATTGGAATTAAGGAAATTTAACAAATATGTTTCCTGAAATTATAGAATATATTAACTTTCAAGAATTATTCAGGATATCCCTTTGGAATTAGAACACATTTAAAAAAATAAAACTTAGAAGGCTGAAAAGATTAACTCTAGCAATGGCCAAGTGATAATTCCTGATCTCATACTATCAGACTGAATAAATTTCAATTCAAATTACTGCAAAGAAACTACCCTTTTAACATAGAAGTTGCATAATTTCCTGGCAGGAGGCTAATTAGGTTTTAATGCTGAATACATTTGGATATGTTAGACGCTCTGTAAAAGCAAACTTTAATTAGAAAGCAATTTTTAAAAAGAAGTAGTTCCAAACAGATTCTATTTATGACAAAAGCAACCGGATGGCAACAACAATCTTAGAAAATGTGATTGTTTGACTTCTTTGAAATAAAGATAAATGGACTGTCTTCTAAGTTTGAAGAATATGAGCTTAATGAATCTCATTATATCTCTTGTCCATTGTAAATTCTGACCCTGAGTTTCATTAATTTCACATCTCATCTTAATTAAGCTGTAACTTTTCTAATTCTTAGATGAAGTTAAAATTCTATCTTTGCAATTTCTATGTTTTACAGGGGAATTTGTACAAATGAAAACCAGTAAACTAATTTTAATAAAACAGGACTTACTTGCGAAGTTTACCTTCTACTACCCATTTATCTCTCCTCAGGTTTGACATATAATCAATGTTCTTGTCAATTTCACTGTCAATGCAAAAATCCATTAGAAGACATAAATTAATCAATTATGTGACACTTTGATAATTGGATTTGGTAATAAGCAAATTGATAGTTTTTCAGTTAGTAAAAATAATGATTGCCTATGAATAGCAAAAATAATTGAAAATTATATTAATATATTATCATAGCTTAGAGACATAGAGAAAACTTAAGATGTCCAATAATAGTAGAAATGCATGGCTCCAAAATATTTTGATTGATCCTTTTCATACAAAGGTAAAAGACTAAAACTAACATATTTAAATCTGTAAATAACAAATAGCAAGAACAAGATGAACATGGATTCATTCACCAAATCTTGAAATACTAGAGTGGAGAACTTACTTTGACTGTTGAATGAGGTTAAGTACTTTAAAAAAAAGCACAAATAAATTGATAAACTAAAATTATTAATATTGAATTAGCACATAATAAAATAAAAAGTAGCCAGGTAATTCTAGGAATGCCTTACTAAGGAAAATCAGGTAGTCATCTATGATTGAAAGATGTCAAAAAAAGAAAAATTCTGGATTCTTTCATTGGTGCTGGATTCTGGCACCACAGCAAAAATAAAAAAGCAAAACAAAACATTTTTACATTTCCATATATAATTAACAAAATTATTATATAAACAAAAGACTATATTTATAGTCTTTTAAATATAGTTTAAAATAAATATAGTTTATTATATAAACAAAGACTATATTCAGTATGATCCCAATTTTTTAATAGACTTCAAAGAAATACATTAAGATATTATTAGCAGTAATTATCTCTGAATGGTAAGATTAACTGTAATTGTTTTCTTTGTGTTACTCTGTAATTTCAAACTTTCTGTAAAAAAATTTGTATTACTTTGTGATTAGACAAACTCAAAACAGAAAAGAATCACCAACAGAAAAGTCTGGGTATATGCTTACCTCACCACACTCTTACTGCATGCCAGTTCATTGATCAGGAAAGCCAAGACTGAGGCTTTCTGTGCTGGAGTATGAGCCTGAAAAGCTTTGGTTTTCAGGCTTTCCGTAAGCTCAGTTTGTCCACAATGGGCTTCCATAAAAATCTGCAAGATCTCGGAAACATTGTCTCGGTTCACACCAACATTCAGCAAATGTTCTCCAAGAGCTGTTTTGGCCTATAAAAGTTTGGCATTTTTATCAGTATTGATCGTAGCCATTCGTAACATAAAAACAGTAAGATTTTAAAATATCGATATCACATGATATAGATATTACTGACAAGGACTTTATTCACATTCGATCAGTAGCTCTGTGGGGAGTAGGTTCCAGAGCACTAGTACTGTGGTGTCACGGGTTCTACTGCCTGCTATACTGAATGGATAGGGAAATGGAGGAGTAATTAACAGGCACATCTGGGAGCTTCTCACTGTACAACATATCAAATGTGTATCTTAGTTGAAATTAAGATAAATTTTAATGTATTGGGTATCCACTGAGCACTACAGAGTTTTCATGTGCTGGTCTGTAGATGCTTTGATTAGCCTGAGTTATTCACAGTGATTCAGAGAGAATACAGTATAGTTTTGGAAAGCACGCATAAGTTCTAATTGCTTTATGAATTATGAATCCTGTTTTGTTTAATATCACATGGGTATTTCCTTAAGTCAACTTGGTTTTTGCTGTCAGCTAGAGAAAAAGAGGAATTTGGGAATGATCTATATTCCTTAGGTTCTGTGAATCAGATTTTTCTAGGTTTGTACCAATTTAACCTGAAGCAAATCTACATTTAACTCGGTGAGACATGTGGAAAAAAACTGGATCAGTCTATACAACCTTCTGCTAATATGCTAACACCAGCTAACAATTCACGGATAGTACAAATTTTAAAAAAATTTATATTTTGTTTTTTTTTACCTTGTATCCTGTAATTAGACCTGGATCACATACAGCAGCTGAGAGGAGCCTCACAAGCAAGTCTTGTACTTCACCCATGCTGTCCCCTATATTTAGCAATCCCTCTTGAAGAACACTCAGGTTTGGAACATCAATATTCACATCAAAGCCCAAAACTTTACCAAAGTTTCGTAAGAACTGCACCACCATGAGACAGTCTGAAAATGTACTTCCAGAGAGAACAAGTCCTGGAATACGAGGCAAATCTGGCAAAGGCTGAAAATAAAATAAAATAAAATAAATAATAAATAATTTAAAAGCCATGGTTTTATATCTTCTGAGGTAAAACAGGTTGCTATCTTTCTTTTTCCTGTATTATACCAGTGATTTTCCCTCTGGATTTTAAATCCCCTGGGGGCATTTCTACAACCCCATGGTATTAAGTATAGATAGGTTCTTGACTGCAAGTAACCAACAATAAATTTTGGTTGAACTCAACATGAACTTAGATTTCTGCAAAAGAGAACACTAACTTTAATTAACTTACATATTTATAAAACATAGTTTATATAGCTGGAGCAAAAATTAGATAACATAAGGAACAATTTGGGGGTGCCTGGGTGGCTCAGTCGGTTAAGCAACTTACTCTTGATCATGGCTTAGGTCATGATCTCATGATTCATGGGTTTGAGCCCTGCATCAGGCTCTGTGCTGAAAGCATTGAGCCTACCTGGGATTCTCTCTCTCTCTCTGCACCCCCTCCCCCCACTTGCTCTCTTTCTCTCTCAGAACAAATAAAAATAAACTTAAAAAAAAAGAAACATTTAATTCAGAGACTTTTTTCTTGAACCTTATCATACACATACATTTCCATATGATTCTAAAAATGTATATGACAAAGCTAACAAAAGTAAGGCTTAAAATGAACATATATTTGATACAGTGCATATGGATTTAAATAAAAAGAAAGATGCAGAAAGATAAAGCTCATTTGATGTTAAAAAATATTTACTCACTATGAAGCTTATTAAATCTGTTAACTACTGTATATTCCCATTCTGGGCTTAGGAAATTTTCAACAGCCAACTGAGTAAACCTAGTATGTATACTTTCACTTTTATTTACAAGCATTTATGCTAAGTAAATAAATAGAATATTAATACAATTAAATCCTCACTAGAGTGTTAAAAGTTTGCTTTAAGCACTTTATTTTGTTTTTGTTTTTAGTTTTTTTTTTTATATTTATTTATCTTTGAGAGAGAGACACAGTGCTAGTGGAGGACAGGCAGAGAGAGAGGGAGGCACAGAATCCAAAGCAGGCTCCAGGCTCTGAGCTGTCAGCACAGGGGCCAAACTCATGAACCGTGAGATCATGACCTGAGCCAAAGTCAGTCACTTAACTGACTGAGGCACCCAGGCGCCCCACTTTAAGCACTTGAGAAGAGAGCCTGCACAAATCAAGAGACAATCATTATTTGTATATCAGATGACTATGGCATATAAGTAAATATAGATGCTATTGATCAAGTATAATAGTATTAAGATAATATTGTAGAGATGATATGCAGTATCGATATAATTCTCTAGAAATACCATCTTCTTAGCTATAGTCAAACAAAATGGATCTCTATTCATAAACATGTGAAATCATGCCCGATACCAAGATTATTTTGCTCTTTCCACATGTTTACTTATATATGTTTACTTTATTATATATATATGAATATATTTTAGCCACATTACATGTCTGTGAAGCATGATAGAGGAGAAAACACATATGAGGTATTTTGGCTGGATATACTTCCTGGCTTTCAGTGTAATAAACAGTATGAACTCTGGAATTGAACAAACTAGAGACTGAATCCAAGTTGCCATTTATTAGCAAGTTTGATCTTGGGCAAGTTCCTTAACCTCTTTGTGTCTCAGTTTTCCCATCTGTAAATGGCCATAATAAATACCAGTTCCACAGGACTATGGTGAGGATTAAATGAGAGAATTTATAAAGCACTTAGCACACTGCCTGGCATGTAGCAAACATACTCAAAAGTTAGCTATAATTACTAAAGCATTGAAGGAGATTATAGATTATAAACCTTAGTTTATGTAAATATCTATAGGGGCGTGGTGAGGAGTTAGAGATTTCTGTACCTAAATGCCTGGAAAGAATCAAATGACACATAGAAATCCTATCTACTTCTATAATTCATCTTTACGGATTTCTTCAGTATTTCTACTTAAATTTAAAAAGGTTTAGGGGAGCCTGGGTGACTCGGTGGGTTAAGTGTCCAATTCTTGGTTTGGGATCAGGTCATGATCTCATGGTTTGTGAGTTCAAGCCCACCTCAGGGATTCTCTCTCTCCCTTTCTCTGCCCCTCCCTGGTGCATGCTCTCTCTCTCTCTCTCTCAAAATACATAAACCTACAAAAATAGAAATAAAAAGATTTACAGTGTTCCATTTACGTACTAAGAAGTACCATTATTAGCATAGGAGCTCTAGAGAGGTTTATTGGTGGCCATCCAGGAAACACAGATTGACCTAGACATGGAAATGTACGGCTCTGGTTAAAAACAAAAGGCTTTCATAATGGCAACTCTGGCAAAGGAATCAGGTGAGATACAGAAAAATTAAATTTATTAATGAAATGGTTACATAATAAATTACCTTTTGGTCTGCTAAGCACATGTCTTCATTAGGCTTCTTTAGTTCCTTTGCCATTTCTAATTCTAATCTTCGTTGCTCCAGTTTACGCTCTTTATTTAATCTTTTCTCATCACGTTTTTCTTGCTTCAGCCGTTCTTTTTCCTTAAAAATAAAACCATGTCCAAAAGTCTCTTTAATCACTGGATGTGTCTGAAAAATCTCCAGTTAACATTTAAAAAGTTAACAAAGTGTTATTATTTCCACAAACAGAATTCCCCTAAGAGATTTAGGAATAGACTTTGAACTACATAGAAACAATGACTTATTTTGCTTTTTAGTGTTTTCACCCTTTGAATTTCAAATAGTCTTATGACTATGTGTGTGTGTGTGTGTGTGTGTGTGTGTGTGTGTGTGTTTATATTATCGATACTAGTTTAACTCAGATTATTCCATTATTCAGAATTTATTCAATCCTTCCCCAGGTTACAATAAGAGAATGAAATACTTATTAATAAGAGCAGATATATAAAATGCACATGGCTAAATAAATAAAAAATATGGTTAGTTAGTATTAATACAAGTTTTTGTGTAGCTCTAGGAAGCAAGGGAGGATTTACAGCATGAAAGCAGAAGCAACATGCTTGAATTGCAAAAGCAGTTCTTTCAAAGTGCATTAGCTAGTCTTAAGATAGCACCTGTAACAAAATCAAAATATTATTTGCCACTATAAACAACACTTAAGGGAATGTAAAATGGATTCTGAAGGCAATGCCAAAAGCATTCAAAAAATATTTTCAGTAATGACAATAATATGGAAATAACTGTCCTGTCTCCCTGTTGTAGGAGATGACACTCTGCTGGAAGAAGAAGTCACGATATTTTCTTTAATAGTATTAGTGTCATTATTTTATTGCCATGCCTCAAATACAATTCTTATTTAGAGGAGAAATAACAGTAGAATCATCAGGCGGTTCTAACCTACTACCTCACACATTTGACACATTAATGATGGGTTTACTTTTGTAAAGCAGGTCCTGTCTCTTTCTTGATTAAAAATCTTTCAATTTTGTTTTTAATTTTTAACAAAATAAAGTCCAACTCTTTACTTTTGGCGCCCCTCTTTACTTTTGAATTAAAACTCTTCTTTTTCAATCTTATCTCCCATTTTTGTAGTTTATGTGGATTTAGTCCAACTATTTGCTATTCCTGATGAACATCTTGTTTCCTTACCTTCTTATATTGGTGCGCTCCAATCAGGAAGGTCATTACTCCCACCTAGTGGATCTGAATCCTAGTTAAACACTACCACCTCTTCTCTATTATCAATTTATCTTAATTCTCATAGCCCAACCTATAATTTTAACATTGCACTTATTGCTTCTTATTCTATAGTAGCATTTTTGCCCATATTCTAGCTATCTCTGTTTCCATTATCATGGCTAAGACAGCACATTGAGTGCTATGCCACAAGGAATAGGGGTAGGTGGGGGACAGAGAGGACTGGAGAGGATATATTCCAGGCAGAGTAGAGAAAGCACAGTGTGTCTGAGAAATTGCTAGTAGTTTCCAGGGTGGAGTGTAGGTTGCAGGTTGAACAGGTGCTGAGTATCATGATACAGAGCCAGAGGCTGGGTCATGAGAGCCTTTTTATATGATATGCTCACGTCACTGCTCATTTTTATACTGCCTCTAAATTTCTGGGTTACTGGTTCAAGCAGGCATTTGGAAGGAAAATGTTAAGGAAGCTACTCTGTGAGATTATTGACACCAAAAAAGCACTACAACTAATCTTATTGATTATAACTAAAAGTTTCTGAGGCTCTAATGACATAAAATATACACAATTAACATGCAACATTCCCACAATGCAGTATAGATTTTTCAAATCAAATTATCATTGGTAGAACAATTTTTTCCCAGAGTTGGATTTTCAATTTATAAACGCATGAAATGTTGCTCTAAGAATTTTTCCAGGGAAGGGAAAACTTTTTGGTCACTCAACAGAATAATGAATTATAATCACCAACAGAAAAAACAAATGTCTCATAGATTTCAAAGTGGCTGGTGTAAAATTTTCTACTATATAGGACTAACCCAGAATTCTAATCATTAAGAATCTTAATGATGTTCATAACAGTAATTACAAAACTAAAAATTGAGACTAAAATTCACTAAAAACTGTTGAAAATGGTCACCATTTCTTTTCAAAAAGAGAGAAAGGGCATGTGTGACACTAATGCTCTCTTTGTTGTGCCAACTTCACATTGGTGGCAATCTGGGGGTATGTAACACTTCAATGATACATCAACAATGAGTTAAAGCACATTTCCTGTCATGAGGTAAATATGCTTGACATTCTTGAATACCAGTTTTAGCTAGTGATAGGCAGTATTTTTTTCCAGTTAAAAGCATGGCTATAATATGGAATAGAGAGTAAAATGACATCAATTTTTAAGATAAAACAGAGCTTTCCAAGAAATCTTAGAAATTTGTAGGACCTTTATTACTTAAAGACAGGTATCCATTCTTATCTTGAAGTATTAGGGATACTTCTCAGGAAAGATGAAGTTTCTAAATGCAATGAATTTGGTGAATTTACTCATTAATTTATTTAATGAACTGTATAAGACTAATATAAATCCTGTGGTTCAGATACAAGATAACTTTCAAAGAACTAGAGCTTCTGGGTCCCCTCAACAATCAACTAATATTTAAAATGGTTTATAAAGACAGTCACGATCTAGTCCCACACAAGTTTTGGTCTCCTATGTCATGATTCCCCGTTCATTTCCCATGCTCTGGTTACATTGTGTGATACACCTGTGTTGAGAAGATAATGTAACCAGATTGAGGCATTGTTTGGAGGAGGAGGAGGGGGAGGATGATGATGATGAAGAAAAAGGACAAGGAGGAGGACAGGGAGGAGGGGGAGAAGTAAAGAGAAGAGGAGGAGAAGGAGAAGAAGGAGAAAAGCAACAAAGCCAAGGTAGGTGCATACATATGGTGAAAACTAACTCCCTCTTTGCACCTTCCTCCTCTCTGCCCCACAGGTCATTTTGAGTTACAACACTGTACCTTTGTATACGCCATCTCCTCTGCCTGTAATATAGAACTTCTCTTCCTTAACACAGAAATAAATCCTGGTTTTTATTCTCCTCATAACTACTTCAGGCATTTTAATATTTCTCTTTTGGGGGGCTCCCATATAACTTAGCATTTATTGCACTGTGTGACAATTACTTGTCTAAAGTTGATCTTTTCCGCTTTAGTGTAAGCTTCTAGAGGTCAGAGGAACAAACTTATTCACCTATTTCTTTATGGACCTATTCAGTTCCCAGGAGTACAATCTGCCAGACACTTCAATGAAGTTTTTAATGATTTTATCTTTCTCCCGATCAAGCCTGTATGAGTTCAACTTTCCTCTCCCACTGGTCTCAATATTGTTCTTATTTCCATCTACAATAGTTGTCATATGTCTTTAACAGAAATATTCAGTGTGCCTTAGCAAATAAAAATTATTTAAACATTGATTAATTTGCTGAATGATTAATTCCACAAATGCCATATAAATAATGATGTTAACATTTGTACTAGTCATTAAACATATTCGATAGTCAATTTTTTCCTCTACTTTTTATATTTCATTCTGTGGACAAACATAATTGATGTCTTCTATTTTCAATTATACACAAAAGCAGATTTTAATACAAATTAATAATATTCTACTTATATTTGCAAATTTCAAAATATCTAAGACATATTTCCCACATCTACTACAAAATTATTAATTTCTTAATCATTTTAATTGCATACATTATGATTGGATGTGCTTGCAAATACACCTTCCCCATATCAAAATTAAATAGATTTCTTATTATCTGATACTTTTTTCCAGAAACTAAAGTTTAAAGGGGGTGTGCTATTTTAGGCCAAATTTAAAGATGTTTAAACTTGTGTAGTATTCTCTCTTCTAGAACTGATATACTGTTTGAAAGAGAAATATTTACCAATTTTTCACCTAAGCCTTTTCATGATATAATATTATGTTTTGTTGCTATGTCAAATACTAGGATTTCACAATGGAACTTTCTGATTTTGCAAGGACATTTCACAACAAACCATTTGACCTAGCAGAGAAGACTTAATACACCTATCACAATATGAAAGGAATGGTAAAACGTATTTTACATTAACATTGGTTAGACTTTAGGGAAATAACTGAGATTGCCTACAAATGACTAAAAAATATAGCTCCTGACTATATTTTAGATTGACTGTCAATGACGATAAACATTAGTATGGTTTCTCTTAATTTTTTTTGGCCTTCATCCTCCTACCCCCTCTAGTTTTCTAGATGTAGAAATTCTTTTTTTTTTTTTTAATGTCTATTTATTTTTGAGAGAGAGACAGAGTGTGAGCAGGGGAGGGCCAGAGAGAGAGGGAGACACAGAATCTGAAGCAGGCCTCAGGCACAGAACTCGATGAGGGGCTTGAACTCACAAGCTGTGAGATCTTGACCTGAGCCGAAGTCAGATGCTTAACTGACTAGCCAGGTGCCCCTAGACGTAGACATTCTTGAAGTAAATGAATTCTTGGAATATAAATAATGTATAATAAAATATTAATTTGTTCATCTTATAGTAATGGAATTTTCTGTATCAAAATATTACTGATATCTTAGTTAAGAAGTCCTTTAAATTTCATTTCAAAGTTGAAACACCTTTTCATAGCAAACACATTAAATTTTGATTATCCTAAATAGCCCAAAATACATAGGGTGAAAATTTCAAAATCAGTTTTTTACTCACATAAAAAGATTACTTTATGGACTCTCAAGGCATAAATGACAGTATTTACAGAAATCTGTAGCACAACAATAAATGTATGAAATAAATTTATTCTATTTTAGTATTATAGAAGTTTAAAAACCAAACAAGAATGTGGTAGAATGACCTGCTATTGTAAACTTTTACAACTTATCAGATTGCAAAATAGGACATTTTTAAGAGACCATGTTGCAAAGATGCCTATGTTTTTTGCATTTTACGATGCTACTGGGTCTCTTAGGTGTTTGTTCTGGGCATAATTGGGAGAATACATTTCTTTTGACAGCAACTTGCACTTAAGTTTCAAAGATATAAATATAATTTAAGAGACACAGGTTTACCTCAGGGTGCAGGAAGAATACAAGTATAAATAAGATTAATAATATAAGCCATTTATAGAAGACAGGTATAAAGATTAAAAAGAATATTGTTTTATGGTAACATGGAATGTGAGTAGAACAATCAGGGTAATTTTTTTTTAAATGGGACTATTTTTACATTTAAAATATTATGAAAATTATGTTTAAGCAAATGAAAAACTTATGAATCATATGACTGAAGAGACTCTTACATTTTATACTTTAATAATAATTTTACTTTATATGTGTAATATAATGATATTTAAAAAGAATAAAACCTTCCAGTTATTGTATTTTCTCAAAATCCACCACAGTATTACATAAAAGTCTGTACTTACTTTAGATTATGTATCTACTGTATAGAATAGTTTCTGTTATACAAATGTCTCCTAAGTTAAAGTCAAAATTGTTAATAATTCTTGAGTCAGATAATCAGATTTTAATATATCTAAATTAAGTTGATAATAATTTCTCAAAAATTAAATTTGTTATATGACATTTAGTATTTTATTGTGCAGTTAACATAAAATCATTTCACATTTGTTTTTAGACTAATTAACTTTAAAATTAAAGTGCATTATAAGTACATTGTATAAGTACAATATACACTTACACCATATATTTACAATGTCTTCAACTGAAAAATGGGTTTGCTTAAACAAACCCACCTGCATATACAATTCTACTTTTTATTTTCATTTTTCACTAACTCATGATTAATATAAATATAGGATTATAAAATAGTCTCATGACTTGAATCATGGGTGGGAAGGGGGTAGGGAGGGGTTATACATTGTTTTCTGCTTTTAAATTGTTTATTAGGTAACTTCTGAAACCTGAACTATTCTCTTCTATTTTATGGTTTTGTTTCTTAAAGTGCTGACACAGTCATTCTGTGATAGCTGTATGTTTAACAACCTTTTGTAGTTTATTGATCCTTGGAGGGAGACATACAAAAGACACTAATAATTACTATGGTTGATTATTCAGTTAATATGAGTAAAATATTTATAAATTTGTGACTGGTATAATTTGAAGTTTTAATAAATGAAACAGGAGATTTTGAGCTACTTTGTCACATTGCTTAAATCAACCTCTTTCTGGTGCTTAGTAATAATGAAAGCAGATGGGTCTCATATGATACTCGAATTATTCTAAGAAATAAACCTTTTTCATTCATGAGACTATTCTTTCTTACATTTTCTTATAAAAATATTTATAAACTATGATGATATGCTCATGACCCTTTAAAATTAATAAGAGAGTAATAACAAGTAAGATAATTTACAGAAGTCTGAATATTCTTACTAATTGCAGATGTATATTAAGGAAAATCTATAGAAATTGGGATTACTTTAGTAAAAATTTATTGAGTTAATACTAAATCTAAAAGTAAGATCATTGTAGTGTACACAGAGAAACATAAAAGTGATGTTTGCGTTACCTTCTTACTTTGATGGATATAGGGAATTTCTTGGAATAATTTCAGATGTTATAGATTTTTAACTAACAAGGTGAAAGTAATTCATTTTTTTAACCTCAAGTCTTTAAACATTAATCATAGCATTTGCAATTTTGTTTATCCTCTGTATTTTTATTTCTTCACAATAATTAAATGTTAAATGTAATAATTAAATGTTAGAATCAAGGGTTACATATTGGCCAGTTCAGAATTTTTTTTTAATATTTCCTTAAATTTTATTTATTTATTTATATATTTATTTACTTACTTATTTATATTTTTATTTTAGAGAGACAGATTATAAGCAGGGGAGAGGGGCAGAGAGAGAGAGAGAGAGACACAGTCTTAAGCAGGCTCCTTGCTCGCACAAAGCCCAAGGCAGGCTCGATCCCATGACCGTGAGATTGTGACCTGAGCTAAAATCAAGAGTTGGACGCTCACCTGATAGAGCCATCAAGATGCCCTCCAGTTGAGAATTTTTAGTTGGCCCTGCCTAGGTATCATATGACTTTAACTTTGTAAAAAGTTTGTTCTTTTAATAGTTAAAAATGGAAAAAAATATATAGGTAATAGGAGACAGAATATGAAGCCAAGATATGACCATTATTGGCATTAAAGTTACATCTTTTGCATGTTAAGTAATAATAAGGAAATAGACAAGTGCCTATAGGAATATTTTGTTAATATTCACTGAGGTGGCAAGTTCTTATAAAGATTTGATGAAGATTTGGATTGCCAGTAAAAACATATGCCTAGTTAATGCTTAACTGTTAACACTGTAAAGTTTTATCTTTCTGATATGCTAAAAAAAATCATTAATATTTATTTTGTTTTTCCTGCAGTATCTAATCTAATGCTGTCCACAAAATAATAGTTAAAGAAATTAAAAAAAATATTTAGTTGATCACAGATCTATAGGTACCATTCAGTAGAGGAACAAATCAGAATAACTGGTAAAATTATCTAGTTATCAGAGGCTAACAACATTTTTAAAAAATTTTTCTAATGTTTATTTATTTTTGAGAGAGAGAGAGACAGAGACAGAGCATGAGAGGTGGAGGGGCAGAGAGAGGAGACACAGAATCTGAAGCAGGCTCCAGGCTCTGAGCTGTCAGCACAGAGCCTGATGTGGGGCTCAAACTCAGAGTGCAAGATCATGACCTGAGCCAAAGTCAGAGGCTTAACTGAGTGAGCCACCCACGTGCCCCAGGATAACAACATTTTAGGAGCTCAGTTTTACCTATGGGATTCTCTCATATATTCCAATAAAGGACTATTTGTGATATATGTTATTCTATTGCTATTTTAAATAATGGTTCTTTGGATGTTTAGCTTTAAGAAGGAAAATCACCTAGAGTAAAATAAAAGATTTTACTGTTATTACATAAAGAGAATTATATTGACAGAAAACATAATAATGTATTCATTCTTTAATGATTTTTTTATCATCAATTTGTTTTCTTTAACTGCTACTTTCATTTTTATTTCATTCATTCATTCATTCAACTATAATTTTCTAAGCTCCAAACACATACAAAGATATACAGTGGCAGACAAGACAGACAAGATTCCTGTCCTCACAGATCTTACCCTCCTGGGATGAAACAGACCATAAACAAGTGCAAAATACGTAAGATGATGGAACGGAGGTCCAGAAATGGGGTATAAAAAAGGCAACATAAGGTGTTCTAGGAAGGCCTCTTTGACATGTTAACATTTGATCTATAACTAAACAGCAAATGAGGAGGGCCTGGGTGGCTCAGTCAGTTGAGCGTCCGACTTCGGCTCAGGTCGTGAGAACTTAGGCTCAGGTCATGATCTCACAGTTCGTGGGTTCGAGCCCCACATCAGGCTCTTTGCCGACCGCTTGCTCAGAGCCTGGAGCCTGCTTCAGATTCTGTGCCTCCTTCTCTCTCTGCCCCTCCCCCACTCATGCTTTGTCTCACTCTGTTTCTCAAAAATAAATAAATGTAAATTAAAAATAAATAAATAAATAAACAGCAAATAAGAACCACTCGAATATTTGGTGCAAGAACAGCAATGGTAAAAACCCTTTGTCTAAAATAATAAAAAACAAAACTGATTGAAATACAGTACTTAAGAGACAAACTGTCTGAGGTAAAGTTGGAATGAGAGGTCAGAACATGTGGGACTGCTTTGTCATGGTGAGGAATTTGGACTTTATTGCAATGGCAATGAGAAGCCACTGGAGAGTGTTAAGATGTAACCTGGTTTCCTTTCTGAAAAGATCACTCTGGCTGCTCTGTAGAGAATACATTAGAGAGTACTGAGGAAACCAAGAATGAAAACAAGGGAAGGCAGGTTTCTTGCATTATTGTGCTTTATATCAGTACTTTATATTTATAAAGTAATATATATTATTCTTGGTATATTATTCTTGGCATGTTGCCTCTCTATATTAGAAATCTATAATGATAGTTTAAGCCAGAGCTGAGGACAAAATACTGAAATACAGGCCTCTCAACTTCTAGATCAAACAGTGTCATTTTCATTAATTGTCATTTATTAAATGCTTATCTCACTCGATAATCTTATAATCCTAGGAGGTAGGTGTCATTATCTCAATTTTAAAGAACAGCCTCAAGAGGTAAAGCAAGTTGGTTCAGAGTTGGCATGGGAAATCTGAGTCTCTCATACTCCAAAGCCCTGGATATAGTGGCCATACCTCTATTTAACTACTTTAATATACAATGCATTCCTTTGTAATATATATTTTAACCTTTAACTGATTTCTATTATGTTCTAAATAAGCTCATCTTGACTTATTTCAATACTTTTCTTATTCTGAATTGTCTGTTAAAAGTCTATTTTAAGGAAAGTACTTGGGGGCACCTGGCTGGTTCAGAGGAGCATGTGACTCTTGATCCTGGGGTCATGAGTTCGAGCCCCACCATGGTTGTAGAGATTACTTAAATAAATAAAACTTTAAAAAAATAAGGAAAGTGGGGCGCCTGGGTGGCTCAGTTTGTTAAGCGTCCGACTTCGGCTCAGGTCACGATCTCGCGGTATGTGAGTTCGAGCCCCTGACTGCTCAGAGCCTGGAGCCTGTTTCAGATTCTGTGTCTCCCTCTCTCTCTGACCCTCCCCCATTCATGCTCTGTCTCTCTCTGTCTCAAAAATAAATAAACGTTAAAAAAAATTAAAAAAAAAATAAAAAAATAAGGAAAGTACTTAGGTCCAATTTTACACATAGAAGAGTAAAGAATAATTCTGAAAGCAGAAGTCCACGGTTGATCTGACTAGGGTTTGCGTTAGGACTTGTTTAGGCATGCTGTAATATTAATTTTGTGAAACTCTAGTTACAGTATTAAATAACTACTTTTATCCAAACGAATGCCGGTCACTACATTAAAAAAAGATAATTAAAATCTCAGCCGAGGAAATGAACACATACATCGGAATCCTGCCTACGTTCTTTCATGTTCTAACAGTTATTATTTAACATTTGGTTTGCTTATGAAAGCCATTAAATCGCGACAAACCTATGTCCTGAAAAACTCACATTTAGAAAGACCATTACTTTAGGAAAAAATAGGTTTTTTTCTTAGATAATATTTTTCTAGAAACATGAACTTACTTCTGCTTTTTTACGAGCTTCCATAGCTTTCATAAGCATCATATGTTGTCGTCTTCTCTCCCGTTCCTATTAGGCCAGATAAAATTAGGAAAATAACTCTAGTTAATGGTTTGATTTTGAAATGAAAAAACTAAACAAAACAAAACAAAACTCAGTATAGCATGTTTAGCATTTATAGACAAGTCACAGTAAATACTAAATATAAGACAAGAATGGCCAGTCTGTGCATGTTTTAGTTCAGGTTTAGAAAGCAAATACAAGAACAATCAAAAGCAAAAAGGTAAAGCAATGAACATGGAGACAGTGTAAACAGAAGCATACAAGATTTACTTATGGTCAGTTGTGATGCTCCTTCAAAAGCTGGCAGAACAAAAAGCATAATGGTTGGCTGGAACAGGTCAGTTACCTTACATCTGCTATTAGAAAAGCCACAAATATGTACTAGAGGCCAATTAAACTAAAGGTTGTATTGTTCTTAGATTTTTAGATCAGGCAGAAATTTATAATCACTTTCGCTTCATGGTTTTAGAATTAGTTATTTTTATTTCAAGTATGCTATCATTTTGCAAATTCAATAAGCCACCGACAAATTAGAGAGAGTTTTTTAAAGCTTTTATACCAATTTAGTTAAACTAGTCGTGGTTCATATACAAGCACCAATGAAATGGGGTATTCCTGGTTACTGATGTCTGCCACCTGATGCGCTAGGTAAGACCATAAAAGCTGCACCATGGGCTAATAAATGGAATCTAAAAGGCACAGTATGAAAACAAGGTAAGCACTAGTTTTGTTTGATAATCTCATTTTATTTTAAAATAAAAAATCAGATAGTTATATATCTAATCATTTCTTTTTGTTTAAAAGTATTTGGTCCCCCCAAAGGGATGTTTCTAAAATTATTTCTAAAATTTGTCTATCAAACCAGAATATATTTCATATTCTCTCATCAACCTAACTCAAAATTCCCATTGTACTCAATGGCAGTTTTGCATCTAGAATTGATGGGAGAATATGGGTCATTATCACATCTAATTGTATAGTAATCCAACTTTCATTGTGACATCAGTAATGTAAATTTTTAGACAGCAGCCTTATATAAGGCTTGCACAAATCAATTAAAAATCCTGGAGATGTATCATACTTCTTTATAGACAGACAAGCAGATGTATGCAATGCACTGTGCTGTAAAGCCATGCAGCAGTATGTAATATGACAGCAGCCAGTGCTACACTTTATGCATTGCTATGACAACCATATCACAACCAAATCACAATGCGGTGTTAGATGTACAAAAATAAACATACCCATACCATATCTAGTCTATGCCTCTCCAACTCCTGGTAGAAAGAGTTGGCACAACATTATGAAACAGAAATCACAGAGTCATGAAACCAATTTTTAACCCCCCAAAAGACACCAATACCAAAGCAAGGCAATAAACTGTAAGATGAAGGAAAAACTTAAGCAGGAATTAAATTGGAAATTTTTAAGAAACTATTTTGAAGATTGTCCCCAAATCAGATTTAAGAAAAATCATAAAATGTACATTTTGACAATTGCATAACTGTATGTATACAGACCTGATGCTTCAGAAGAACGGCTTGTTGTCTTCTCATTTCTTTTTCCTTAAAAATAAGAAACTTTTAATATGCAATTTTTAGGGAAGATTTAGAACACAGTACAAATATTAAAAGTTTCTCTTCTGAGGTTCTATAGTCCTCCCTTAGGTCAAACCATATGAAATTGCAAATATTTAATCGTTTTTTACTTATATGGTGGCAATTTCATATGGTTCTACATAATACAGAAAGATTATATGACAGTAGCAAGGATATTATTCAGTAGCCATTTAAACTTAAAATACAATAACCTAATAGCACATTTCAATAGCACATTCACTGAACTGATTAGCTAGATGGTCAGATCATATAAGATACAACTGGCACGTGGACTTTTAAAATTACTTTAATACATTATGTAGTGCAACTTTCAAATCCAGCTGATTAGAACTCTGTCCATTCGGAACATAAATTCCCAAATAAACTCTATAATTAAAAGCATCTATATCATTTCTATACACTATCTATGAATGAAAGTAACAAGAGACTAAGAGATCAGTTTCAGATTTTCATGCTCAGCTATAATGCAGGGTACTACCCCAAGGGGGTCAGGCTTAATGCAAACAATTCTATGAATATCATCAATTTAAATATTCTTATAAAGGTAAAAATCCACATGATATTAATATCTTTTTTCTAAAGAAAAAAGTAACAGAGTCCATGTAGAAAAGGTAACAAATAGTTCCCTGGCTTTATAAGATATAATTGTGTCTGCTCCTGGAACCAGTAGGGCCTCATTTCACTCAGCAGTCCTTTCAGTAATCAATTATGAGAAAAAGTGGAAGGTGAGGGGTGGAATGTGTATGTTTGTATGTGTGTCTTGGGGAGGGTTGTGGGGGGGGGGGACAGCGTTCAACTCTCTAATGCCTCACAACAGAAAATCAAAACCAAAACATTATAGTAATTAACAATGGCTAATTTTATTATTGGTAAGTAACAGTTGCTAAAATTAGATTTTTATTTCTGTAGGCTTCTCACTTTTTAATAGTTAAAATAGTTGCTGGATATTAACCAAGATAAACTTGTAATCTAAGTAGAGAATCAGATTTGGAACACAATTTAAAACATAAACATCAACAACACAAAATAGCTTTGGGAAGATCATTCTGATTCAGCAAAACTATATACAGGTATTATGTAATAGTTTGCATTTCTGATTTGATGTTTGCTACTTAAGAGCTCAAAGCATCACATAAAACCTGTATAAGGAAATAAAAAAACATATACATACAATATACATACAATAAAAGCACACATTATACACATATTGTATCTGTGCTAAACATTTTAAGGTAATTATTTTGAGGAGAGCTATTATTTTTGTATAATTAATACTGGTGTAATAGCGTATAGTTTTTATTTTTGAAAAATAAAAACTCTGGTTCTCATCTAAACTAACCTTTATTCGTTTTTCGGCCTCCAATAATTTGGCATTTGCTGCTTCTTCCTTCTTTTTCTTTTTAGCCTGTGCATGCAAAACAGGTCTCAAAGTCATGCAACAGCACCACTACAACTTGAAAATAATCTCAGACTTAAAAATGGAGCTACATGCCTCACAGGTACAAAACAATATGTAACATATATGTAGACAATTACATACCCCCCACCAGTTAACATTACATTTAACATACTAATCTCATTTTTAATGTATAATTCGCATTAAGATATACAAAAAGTTTTAAAATGTATAAAAGTATGTCAGCTTTTCCTCTTCAAACTCTGTTAAAAGTCTGAAATAACTAAGCATTGATGTTATTTTAACTTAACACTTAAACACAGAAAAAACCATTTTGTAGCATGTATTGTCTTTTTTATAGTTTTTAAAAGTAAAACATGATTGCTGTAGAAAGTTTAGAAAATGGGGTGGATTTTAACTGATAAAAAAATTACTTAATGAATAAATCAGTAACATAAAAATGCACATGTCTGTCCACTTTATTTGAAATTTCTTCAACACTTGAAATTTGAGATAAATCTGTTCCTCAGATGATTTAAATGACACATTAAATCTCATTTTCCCTAGCTGTGCAATGTGGTTAATTAAAGGTTTTTTTTTTTTAAATAGGATGGAAACATATTTCATGAAACATATTTTGATTATTAAGATTGTGCCATCAAATTTGAGCTTCACAATCTTAAAGTCTTTAACTATCTTGTAGTTTTATAACTATCCAGTAGTTATTATCAGTTTACTTTAAGATAAGCATATTTACTGTTTGGGAGGTTTTAAAATTAATTTGAAGGCGGTAAGGAAATATCTGTATATTTCTGGATGGAAAAAAACAAACAGAAAACCTCAATTATCTGGGGTCCTCAGAATTGTTTTACATAGCAATAGTTTTCTGAATAGCTGAGAGGTTATAATAATTTTAAACATTAAAAGTTTATTTTTACACTTATGGATGAAAATAATTTTGAGACCTATGCCTGTTTAGACATAGTACCACTAAACATAATTTAGCTTTTTCTTGATGACTCAGGACAATTGTTCTGAACATCAGTTATTATACTACACAGTTCAATAGAGTAATGTATTTTGGCCATTAAGGTGTTGAAAATTGCTTGCTATTCAACTAAAAATTACATGCTGTTGCTAGGTTTTTTAATTCCTATATAT
Source organism: Lynx canadensis (assembly GCF_007474595.2). NCBI lineage: Eukaryota > Metazoa > Chordata > Mammalia > Carnivora > Felidae > Lynx > Lynx canadensis. Next base: position 148,470,545 of record NC_044310.1, read on the forward strand.
GCGGGTTGGAGTTTTTCTGCATTTTTCCCTTGCTGTCTTTTGGCTATTACTTCTGCTGTTGCCAACATATGTCTTTAGCCCTATTCCAGTAGCTTCAGGGGAAGGATATATTAGAAACCAGAAAATCAAGCTAGTTAAACTGTTTCTACATTTAAAATTTACTTTTACTGGGGCGCCTGGGTGGCGCAGTCGGTTAAGCGTCCGACTTCAGCCAGGTCACGATCTCGCAGTCCGGGAGTTCGAGCCCCGCGTCAGGCTCTGGGCTGATGGCTCAGAGCCTGGAGCCTGTTTCCGATTCTGTGTCTCCCTCTCTTTCTGCCCCTCCCCCGTTCATGCTCTGTCTCTCTCTGTCCCAAAAATAAATAAACGTTGAAAAAAAAAAATTAAAAAAAAAAATTTACTTTTACTTTTGTAATGTTTTATTTCTAAATTAAAAATAAATATCTATATGTTCTAATGAGTTTTCTAAAAGTAAAGAATATGAGTTTTAGCACATGAACTTTATGACGACTATATTGTCTGCTCAGAGGTTTCCTCTTTATTTTGTCTTATTTTCTGGGTTTTTATTAGACTAATTAGGATTAGATTAGCTTGCTACTTAAATAAGGTTCAGATAAGATCTTACTCTGCGTTACTTTTAAAGAGAATTTCTGCTGAATGTATTAATTTGTATGAGTGAGAGAATATGTGGGTAAAATTTTTATTTTTGCAAACTTTAAGATATATTATATCAAATTTAAGAGCTCTACCTCTAGAATTTGCTGGGCTCGAAGTTCTTTTTCCATTCTGATTTGTTGTATTCTTTTAATTTTTTCCTGTAGAAAAAGTTATAATTTAAGACAATAAATATGTAGATGAACACATTTAAGCGGAATGAAATTAATTTAAGGTAAGTACACATTTACCAAAGGTTGCCCATGCTGGATCTAAAACTTAATGATTTAGCTTAGCATCACAAATATATATATATATATATATATATATATATATATATATATATATTAGCATCACAAATATATTATATATATATATATATATATGTTCATGTCTTAATAGGATTTTACAAAATTTCTCAAAACAATTTATAAAATACAAATTCTAACTAAGTATATAGAAGCCAGGTAAACCAAGGTAATTAAACTCATTTAGCCTGTTTGCAAGCATAAGTAATACCTACTTTGAAATAAATATAGGTCAGAATGATCAGAAAAAATAATACATCAGGAATCAGAAAACTTAAAGCTAGTTCTGAGTTACTGTCATTCATTACATGATCTTGAACATATAACTACTCTTGTATAAAACAGGGAGAAGTGCTTACCCTTTACTCACTATGTCATGACACAATTACAATTCTTAAAAAAGTGTATAGTGCTATACAATTGTAATAGATTAACAATTTTTTCCATACCATAATTTCTTATTTCACATAGTGAATAACATGATAACATCACATTACAATAAGCTAAATTCAGAAGTAATCTAACATTATTTTAAAATGGGTCAACTAGGGGCGCCTGGGTGGCGCAGTCGGTTAAGCGTCCGACTTCAGCCAGGTCACGATCTCGCGGTCCGTGAGTTCGAGTCCCGCGTCAGGCTCTGGGCTGATGGCTCAGAGCCTGGAGCCTGTTTCCGATTCTGTGTCTCCCTCTCTCTCTGGCCCTCCCCTGTTCATGCTCTGTCTCTCTCTCTCTGTCCCAAAAATAAATAAACGTTGAAAAAAAAAATTAAAAAAAAAAAAATAAAATGGGTCAACTACAATTTAACATTGTAAGGAATAATTCACACAACATACTAGGTATTCACATTGTATAAATTTAATGTTCTAGTTATTGTTTTAGAATTCAGTGATCATGTAAATTTTGATAAGAATTTTACAGCTGATTTAAAATGATGCCATAAGCTATAAGCACATTGTTAACAATTTCATGTTCATAAATCCCTTTGAAATTCCCAAATTGGCCCTGATAAGAATACGTAGTTTAAAAAAACCCAAAAAAACAACAACAAAAAAAAAACCCACCAACCCCAATTGTCCTGCTTGCAAATTGCACCGTTCCCAGGATTTCTAGAACCAACCCATTTTACACTGCTTTCTATTACAATACCTACTCCAATCTCTGGATGCTAGTGTACCTTTTGAAGCTATGCTTTAACATGTTGTTTTTTTTTTTTATTTTTTTTTTTAATTTTTTTTTTTTCAACGTTTATTTATTTTTGGGACAGAGAGAGACAGAGCATGAACGGGGGAGGGGCAGAGAGAGAGGGAGACACAGAATTGGAAACAGGCTCCAGGCTCTGAGCCATCAGCCCAGAGCCTGACGTGGGGCTCGAACTCACGGACCGCGAGATCGTGACCTGGCTGAAGTCGGACGCTTAAGCGACTGCGCCACCCAGGCGCCCCTAACATGTTGTTTTTTTATTAAATTTCTTTTTTTTTTAAATTTTTATTTAATTTATTTATTTAACTTACGTCCAAGTTAGTTAGCATATAGTGCAACAATGATTTCAGGAATAGATTCCTTAATGCACCTTACCCATTTAGCCCATCCCCCCTCCCACAACCCCTCCAGTAACCCTCAGTTTGTTCTCCATATTTATGAGTCTCTTCTGTTTTGTCCCCTTCCCTGTTTTTATATTATTTTTGTCACCCTTCCCTTATGTTCACCTGTTTTGTCTCTTAAACCCCTCAAATGAGTGAAGTCATATGATTTTTGTCTTTCTCTGACTAATTTCGCTTAGCATAATACCCTCTAGTTCCATCCACATAGTTGTGAATGGCTGCTTTAACATGTTTTTAAACTTACTCCTTTTTTTCCTCATACTAATGTTATTGATTCCCTGCAGGGCTCTCTACTGCAGGAAAAGGAGATTTCTGAAATTACTGTTCTGATTTTAGAAGACTGATCACATTCCATAATTTTGTTTTTGGTGATCCTACTTGGTATTGAATATTAATTATAGCTTGCCAAACATAAAAACCCAAGAGTATCTTTTATTTCATTCAAGTCTTAGAGAAGGCTGTACTTGATCCACACTTGATATATTTATTTAGTTTAGAACTTGAGACCTAAGTAAAGCACATTTTTGATTTAATTTTCCTGCTCTTGTTAATCATAAGGTTATAAAATGGTATATTCTCAAGTCAGCAAAAGTGATTTATTATTTTCTTAGGCACAGAGATAGGTATGGAATCTTGGGCTTAAGTTCAACTCAGAGCTTTATCTTAGCTGTCCAAGTGATTCATATATATGTACATATATTTGGTAGTGCTGTCATTAGCATTAGCAGAGATAAACCTTGTTTATAAATTATTATAATATAAGTTCACCTTATAATATTGAGTACCCAATCACTGAACTGGGCACTTTACTTAAAATATCTTAATGATCATTAAAAAAAAAAACACATGGGGCGCCTGGGTGGCTCAGTCGGTTGGGCGTCCGACTTTGGCTCAGGTCATGATCTCGCGATCCGTGAGTTTGAGCCCCGCATCAGGCTCTGTGCTGACAGCTCAGAGCCTGGAGCCTGTTTCGGATTCTGTGTCTCCCTCTCTCTGACCCTCCCCCATTCATGCTCTGTCTCTCTGTCTCAAAAATGAATAAACGTTAAAAAAAAATTTTTTTTAAAACACAAAAACAAACAAAAAACAACAGGGGCCCCTGGGTGACTTGGTCAGTTAAGCATCTGACTTCCGCTCAGGTCATGATCTCACGGTTCATGGGTTCGAGCCCCACATTGGGCTCTGGGCTGACAACTCAGAGTCTGGATCCTGATTCGAATTATTTGTCACCCTCTCTCTCTCTGCCTTTCAAAAATAAATAAATGTAAAAATATTTTAAAAAAACAAAAACAAAAACACAGGAGTTGCGGTTATCTTTTTTTTTTTTTTTAACCTAAGAGAAAATTGAAATTGTTGGAGGGTAAATATTTTGCCTAACATCAAATACTAAATATAGAGACCTGGTTAGATTCCAATGCTTTTGCTCCTTCTGCTTCATAATAATGCTTCTGCAAGTCTCTTGAAAATTGCCTTGAGGACTATATGCTGATATATTGGGGCCTACTAGGTGGAATAAAGAATCCAGACGATAAGAAGCATGTGATACCATTTAATCCTAGATCTTATGCTGACTTTAAAATAGGCATTGTGACTATGTGAGTAAACCCATGCTAGACTTTGATTCACTTTGTTGGCAACAACGAATAAGTCAAGTGGTATTAAAAGACTAGCCTCAGACAAATATCTTGATGAATATCTAAGGTTAGTTCATTTGTATTCATGTTGCTGGAACCTTGGGACCCCAATGCTTTTTTGATGAGCAGCAAAAACTATGTAGGCTTAAGGTGTAGCCACTTTAAGAGCTTAGGAACACAAAACTGAACTTCAGAGGCTGATGAAATCTGGTGCGTCTCTAGGCATTAGGAAATAGGATAAGCTGTAAAAAATTAGTATTTCACTTAAAATAAAATATAGACTATTTTTACATATACATGGAATATATAATAAATATTTACGTTATTTTGATAAATATATATACAGTGCCTTTAGCAGTCACAATCAACAAACTAAGGAATGAATCTGAGTTTACAATTGACCACATTAAATTACAGTGAGGAGTATACCATATAGTTTGGTGTTTAATATCTGTCTCTTAAAAAGTGAACATCTGTTTGTGCCAGGCATTGTGGTATATACACTACATTCCAAGATCTCGTTTAATCATTAGATAATGAGGTTATTTCCTTTTACCATGGAGGAAATAGAGACAAAGAGGATAATTCATCTAAGATGACAAAAATATTATGCAGCAGAGCCCATATTCAACTCTTGGCTGCCTGACTACAGACTAAGTTCTGACTCCCCATTCCACATCAACTGTCTCTAATCCCACATCACATCCAACCCAAGCCATTTATTTAGCAGCCATTTATATAATAACACAATTTACTTCATTTCATACTCAGAAAAAACTACTTGCTGTTCAAAATATTAAATGAATAGTAGTTCCCTCATTTCCTTTCTGCTTTAATGATTATACGAATACATGGAGATGGGAGAGTAGCTCACATCCTCACATCTTAAATGCTCAATATCTTGTCATGCCATTGCATGAATTCTTAATTCACTTATAAAAATTTAAAAATCATTTCACCTACCTGTACTTAATTTTGAAAACTACATAGGGGAGAGAGATTATAGATAGAAGATAGAATGTTGGATATGTTGAAATAGTGCATTCTTGGTTCTGTTTTTTTTGTTTTGTTTTGTTTTTGTTTTTGTTTTTTTTTTTGCAGTAAGAATACTTAAGCATTCAGAAGCAGTGGAGACAAACCTTATTCTATAAACTTGAATTTAACTTTCTATGTATATTTTATGTATTTCAGAAGAAGAAGCTTCTCTTACTAAAATCTAAACATTTAAGCAATAGCCTTCATTTATTGATAATTAATTTTAAAAGTTTGAAACCTGTTCAGATGTCAACCTATATTCAAAGTCTATCAGGATATTAAAAATACTTACACAAATCTACTATTTGGTAAGCTTTAAAAACTTGGAAGTATGAGACTTGGTTCAAAAATGAGGTGAATTTTAATTAATGCAAGATGACAACTTTGTAAGTAAGATCTATAATAATAATGTGAAATGTGGTTATTTCAGAAATCAAGATGAAAATAATGTACATATCTACATATGCCAATAAAGCCTCAATATAACACTTGTGCTTTAAAAATCAGTTCTAATGCATAAACGTACCTGTTGTTTCATAATCTTTATTTGTTCTTTTTGCTTTCTCTTCTCCTCAGCAGCCATTATTGCTGTGGTGAAAACCGAAGCACAGATATCATTAGCAAGGAAACAAAGAGGAGAAACTTCTTATAGAATTCCCCAACACTCACTCTTGATGTTTATGTTTTCATTTAAATCACCTACCTTGTTGTTTTTTAGCTTCTTTGGCAACCCGAGCCTGTTCCTGCTTTTGAAGTTTTCTCAAAAGCTTTATTTGCGCTGCTTGTCTGGCTATTTCTGAAAAACACAACATTTCAAGAAATATTATTAACAATTTGACATAACTGTTAACCTTGAAACAATGACTGTGTGAAACTGGTATCATCATGAAAGGACATAATTTTTAAGAAAATCGCCTAAGGTTAGATACCAACTGAGAGAATGGTGTGGCAGCAAATTTCATGTTTATTTCCCCTAGAAACTGCTAAATTATTTCACCAAAGAAGATCCCACACACAGAACTACACAAAAATGATACTTCTTTTAATTCTCTTCACAAAGGGTAATCTGAGCACATCGGTTTTTGTTTTTTTTTTTTTTTTTCTCACATTTTGTGTAATCCCCACTTCGTAGGAAAGTAGTAGCTAGTATGCAAAAATAGTGCTTTAGCTTTGGTCTTAAAAATAACAAAATACATGAAAAGGAAAAAGGACTCAAAATAGAACAAATGCAAAGCCTCCAAAACTCAGTATCACAATCAGCTATATAAATGGTAGTTTCTGAATCCAGTGACATTTTCATTTATGAAGGAGAGGGTCTAAATCTTCTAAATAAAGAGTACAGAATGTCAAGGGGTTTTAAAGACAACTTAGTTCTCATAATTTTTAAGGACAAATGCATGAAACTGGGATAGACTGACATGATGAGTGGCCCCAACTATTCATTCTTCCCTCTTCCATGTCATCTGCAATGTGACTTTGCAGTTCCTCTCATCAAGAGGTGACATATTTATCTTCTTGTCCCTTGATTCTGAGTTCAGACATGTGATCTTCACTAGCTAATAGGATGTTAGCAGTTGTGATACACAAAGAAGGTTGAAAATATACTTGTACTCTTTCTATTTCTTCGCTTGTGCCTTGCTTGCCCTTTACTATAAAGACATGATTGGGCGAGGCTGCTGAAGGTTGGGACACATGGAGTCAGATGACTTCACATGTGTGAAAACACCCAGCCAAGATCAGCAGAGCTGCCTAACTTACCTCCAGCTGCTTTGATCTGCGCAACAATTAATGCTTAGTGTTATAAATCACTGAAATTGTGTGGTTGGTTGTTTTCCAACATTACTATGGCAATAGGTAACTGACATGGAAAGCATGTCATGCTTTCTTCTGCTGGCAAACCTTGTCAGCATATTTTTAACTATAAGAGCGCTGTATGGGGCGCCCGGGTGGCTCAGTCGGTTGAGCATCCGACTTCGGCTCAGGTCATGATCTCGCGGTTCGTGAGTTCGGGCCCGCGTCGGTCTCTGTGCTGACAGCTCAGAGCCTGGAGCCTGTTTCAGATTCTGTGTCTCCCTCTCTCTCTCTGACCCTCCCCCGTTCATGCTCTGTCTCTGTCTGTCTCAAAAATAAATAAACGTTAAAAAAAAAATTAAATAAATAAATAATAAATAAATAAATAGTGCTGTATCATAGTATCACTCATAAAATACCACCTTACATTAGACATTATTTTAAACTTTGTAGCAGATGAATTTTAAGAAATCTATATATTATATTGAATAATGAATATTAATTACTTGAGTTCTACTAATTTTTTCCACCATTTATTGAACTGCTGTATTAAATTTACATAAACTTATTTAATCTTCATAACAATCTTATGAGATAGGCAACATTATGCCCAGTTTACAAGAGAAATAACTAAGGCTCACAAAGGTTAAATAACAAAGCCAAGATATAAACCCAAGTCTTTCTGACTTCACAGTCTATATGATCCTAGTTCTAAAAACCTTTAAGAAAAGTTGAGTGCCTTGAGATTTTAGATAAGAACTTAACCCTCTGTCCTGTAACAGCAGAAGTGACATTGGTTACTATGGCTGATTTTCTATTAATAAGACTTTAAAAAAGGGGAGGGGATGTAAAGGGTCTAACTTTATCTAGTAAACTGGAAGGGTTAATAGAAGATGATGCTAAAATATATCTCCAATCCTCCAATAACTCATAAATAACTTTTGAAATATTAATTTGAAAAAGATCTTTTATGGATTAAGAAATTACCTATCCATTTAATTTAAAGATAAAAGTTTACTTTTGAAATAGTTTATTTTCACACAGAATTAGGGATATTTTAGATACACCACATTTTCTTTGGTTCTAAGATGCAATTTTTAAACACAGTCTAAAATCAGAATATGTGTGACAATTGGCAGTACTTTTCTTTTGTAGTGGTACATCTTGAAATAATGGTACATTGCAATGACTATGGCATCTCAGATTCTATGACATATGAAAGGGAGAGGTACTATTTCATATCTTAGAAAATTTAAAGTATTAATAGTTTTGGCAGGTTTATATATTAGGTCAATAGTCCTTTTCATATCAAAACTGCCAGATTCTTATCTTTATTTTCTAGAGAAATTAGAGAACTCTCATGTCATAATGCTTGGGTGTACATTCAAAATTTGCATTTATTTTGCTGTTCTGAACTTTACTTCAAATTAAGTCCAGTATTTCAGTCTAGGTGAGGCCTAGTAGGATAATATGACAGAAACTTCTAGAATACCTTCAAATAACCCCCTCAACCTGTTAATGTAGAAGCCTTTCAGAAATAAAAGGAGTGATAAAGTGATTCATTCCTTTCTTCCCAAGAAAAAAATATGCATATTTTACCATATATGCTGGTAAATATTAATAATTTACTTTTAAATATTTAACATTTATATACATGTTGAGGAAAAAACATATACATAATCTTGTGAACGGTAACAGAATTTGCAAAATGCAACATAATACAACAAGGGAGACTTATGTAACAGAATACAAACCAATTTGAAATCTCAAGGGAGAAAAAAACATTTGGGTAAAAGTTAAATAATTGCCTTTTATTTTGTTAAAATAAAATTTAGTTAATTTTCCATATATAAAGCTGCCATTTTAGATACTAAGTATTAATAGTATTTGTAGTAGGTATTCAAGACATGCATGAAGAGCCCATGCTTTGGGTATCCGCTAATTTCAAGCTTTCTTATTTTATGCAAATAATGCACACTCATCACTATTATACATTCATCAGAAGAGTCAGTGGTTTATTGACAATGTTAATTTTAAAAACCCATCATTTATAGCTGTATCTCTTAATATATTAACTTTTTATCAACCTTCACTAATAACTATTTAGGGGAGATAAAAATCATAACAGAAACCAAATAAAATAACATAACAAATTTTCACTCTTGGGGCTCCTGACTGGCTCAGTCAGAATAGCATGTGAGTCCTGACCTTGGTGTCATGAGTTTGAGGCCAACATTGGGTATAGAGATTACATACATACATACATACATATACACATAAACAAGCAAACTAAAAAAATTCATTAACATACAAGAGAGAAAGACTTATATGACATTAAGTTACATGCCAGATAGTTAATTTACATGCCATCAGTGGAACTATGAATCAGCGCAACCTTTTTGGAGACAATATTTGCCTGCTAGCTTCCAAAACTGAAAATGCACATACCCTTTGATTCAAAGATTCTCTCTCTACAATTTTATACTATGAAATACCTATAGAAGGATATGAATAAATGTGTAATATGTGTTTATTGCAGGACCATTTGTGGTAGCAATGATTGGGAAGCAGCTCAAATAGTCATCAAAAGAGACTGATTAACTGAAGGTAGAGCCATATGTGGCATCACTTTACTATTCAGCTAGTAAAAGCCTAAGGTTGATTTTTAAGTGCAGATATAGAAATATGCTCGAGATAAATTAGGTGGAATAAATTAAGTGGATAAATTAAGCAAGTTGAATAGGATGTACATAAGCCCATCTATTTTACAAATGAAAAGATATATATGATACAATATATTACATATGTATATGTACACATATATTGTGTCACATGACTGTGTGTGTGTATGTAGGAGTGTGTGTACACATTTCTGGATGGATTTATAAAAAACTGTTAATAATGATGCCGCTCATGAGTGTCTTTTATTTTAAAGTGAGTGAGAACAAGTGTCTTATTTGTAAAGCATTCTATTCTTTGAGTTTTGTTGTGGGTGTTTATTTTATAATAAAAACAAAACAGCTCCAAAGAAGTCAATATTATGATAGTGTTTACAATAAAGAGAAATAAGTCAAGATTTTCTTCCGGAAAAAGAAAAACCATGCAAAGAAGTAAAATCCTGTTAGTCTTTCAAGTCAATTTTTATTATCAAGCCTTTATTTTATATTGATTTATATGTTTTTATATATGCTTGTGAATATAAGACACCAATACATCTCTTTTGATGTATATTCAGATAGCCTTAAGAGGCTTCACATTTGTACCTAGTTACTCAAACTCATACAGAACTCTTTTATTTTAGTCAGCTTTCTGTGTCAGACATAGCATGGTAACTTCATGTTGATAATTTATGTGTAGCTTTCAGTTACAATACATTTGAGGTTATTATGAGCACTTTGTGCTTGAAAAGTAATACTTTCTGGTGATCTTAAAATAAATTATGATTTAAATCTATTAGTTGGCCATTTTGAAAATATATGTGATATATCCAGACTACAAAGAACCCAAACTAAAAAGACTGGGGTTACTTACCAGTAATTGGAGTTCTCTGACTGAAAATTTACTCCACAGATCCACATATTTTGGAGTTATTCCCTTGTACCACCTCAAGGAATCGGGAGCTGTTAAAATGAGAATTTCCAGAAGGTTGGCACCACCTTAAGGCATGTGCCAAGTGCTGGGTGATTCCCTTTCTGTGCAAGCCTTGAAAGCTTATCCCCCACCTTTGTAATTCTAAACACACAAGATCTGATGTGTTTATGAGTATGGCTCTTGAAAGGAGCTTACCTAATCAAAGAACTCCAGTTACCAGTGAGATTCCTTATTTTCTCATTTTTATTCTAACACAAATATCTACTTTTCAGAAAGTGAGAGCAGTATCATTCATATTCAAAAACATAAGAAATGCGTAGACATATTAGTATGATCATTACAGTGTCATTCTATCTCTTACCTTGAGCTTGCAGTTTTCTTAGCAATTTGGCATCTGTGTTGTCTAGAAACTCAGCACTTCCCACGTTTGGAGGCCGACCCTTCCGACGTCTCATCCTGGATTCCTCTCTTGCTCGCTGTCTATCTGGATTTGGTGGTCTTCCTCTACGGCCTTCCATTGCCCTGATACGGGGAATGACATCCTCTTCTTTCAAAAGACACCACTGCATTCCCTTTTAATTAACATTTTACAGAAATAATATATTAAAAGAAAAATAAACACAAGTGATCAACATGTCAGAAAATTCTATGTAAATTCAGATATTCTGAAATTTATAAAGCTAGTATAAAGCTTAGAAATTTTAATTTTTAATTAAATTTATATCTATAATTGTTCATGGCCTTTGGCATATCTTTGGTTTTCTTACTTTAATGACTTCAACTTTAAATAGAGATCTAGATCTATAAAAATATATTTATAAACATATGTATCCATAAACCCATAAATAGAGATATATCAATCACATTTCCAAACTATAATGACCATAAAGTTGACAGATATTTGAAAATATTAGTTGTGTGATGACACCCCTATGGATTGTTTTCTTGTATTATCAGTTCAACCAAGCATGAAGCTATCCAAATAACTGAAGGAAGTTTCTCTTTATAGAAATATTACAGGGTGCCTGGGTGGCTCAGTCGATTAAGCGTCCTTAAGTGTCTGACTTCAGCTCAGGTCATGATCTCATGGTCCATGGGCTCGAGCCCCAGTTGGGCTCTGTGTGACAGTTAGGAGCCTGGAGCCTGCTTCAGATTCTGTGTCTCCCTCTCTTTCTGCCCCACCCCCCCCACCTCCGTCATGCTCTGTCTCTCAAAAATGAATAAACATTAAATAAAAAAAAAGAAATATTACAGATAATAAATCAAGAAGGAATGTAATACCTGATGAATTCAGGGATCTAAGCATTGAACCTGAATGGTTGTCAATCACCAGAAAGAGAGACCACTAGGTAAACATCAGCCTTCTAATGGGGGTTCACTCCATCACCTATAAATTAATCCTGCCCTCTACCAAATGAATCAAACCTAAATGTGATGAGGTTTCTGGACCTAATTACTATAACTTTACAGGAAAAATAGGATAAGAAGTGTATGTTAAACTACATAGCAAAATTCAGTCTGTAGGAAATTCTACAAATTACTCAGTTTTTTTGAGAAATAAATTTGAAGGAAAAAAAACTTTAAGATTAAAGGAGACTTAAAAGATGTATCAAATACATTTTATCTAAATATTGATTCAAATATAAAACCTTCAGAAAATTAGAATAATTAAAGAACTGAAACTGTGAACAATGCCTAACATTTGATGGTATCCAGAAATTATAATTTTATTTATTTATTTATTTTTTTTTTTTTTTTAATTTTTTTTTTTTCAACGTTTATTTATTTTTGGGACAGAGAGAGACAGAGCATGAACGGGCGAGGGGCAGAGAGAGAGGGAGACACAGAATCGGAAACAGGCTCCAGGCTCTGAGCCATCAGCCCAGAGCCCGACGCGGGGCTCGAACTCACAGACCGCGAGATCGTGACCTGGCTGAAGTCGGACGCTTAACCGACTGCGCCACCCAGGCGCCCCGCAGAAATTATAATTTTAAAGTGTGATAATGGTACTCTTGTAAAACACAAGAGTCCTTATCTTCTAGAGATACATATTGAATATTTTACAGATAAAACAAGACGTGTAAGATTTGCTTCAGCAAATGGAAAAGTAGAAGCAGATGGGGACATATGTAAAACAATACTGGCTATATGATTTCTAAAGCTGATGATGGGTACATCGTATATATTACATATTTGAGATTTCCCATTATAAGTCACCAAGAGAAACACATAAACTACCATAATGCTAATGCATTATAGGAATAGTACTGCTCAGTGCATAGATACAATCTGAATCTGGTTTTTATTATCCTCAATATGTCAATCAAAACAAATACACTGTTATATTACCTTCTTATTGTCTAAAGTAATATGTTCAGATAGAAGAATGGCACCCTTTTAAAATAGTTTTATTTCTTACTTCTTCTTTAAAAATATTTATTTTGAGAAAGAGAGAGAGAGAGAGACAGAGAGAGAGAGAGTGTGGGTGTGTGTGTGGAAGGGGCAGAGGGAGAGTATGAGAGAATCTCAAGCAGGCTCCATGCTGTCAGCACAGCTGAAGATCATGACCTGAGCTAAAATCAAGAGTTGAACGCTTAACCAACTGAGCCATTCAGGTGCCCCTGTTACTTAATTTTTTAAGAGATAATTTCTCTAGGGGTGCTTGGGTGGCTCAGTCAGTTAAGCTCTGACTTTGGCTCAGGTCATGATCTCACAGTTTGTGGGTTCAGAGTTCTGCATCAGGCTCTGCACTGACAGTGTGGACCCTGCTTAGGATTCTCTCTCCCCCCTCTCTGCTCTGCCCCCACTTGCACATGCTCTCTCTCTCTTTCTCTCAAAATAAATAAATAAACTTAAAGAGAGAGAGATAATTCCTTTAATATGAAGGTTAAGGAAATTTTCAAAATGTGCTTTCTTCTTAAAAGAATGTTAAACTAGGAATTTAGCTTGAACCACTGTAGTCAGTTCTGCAACCAAAAACAATAAAAAGTGGTTGAGTTACTTTTTATTCCATGATTCCTAATCTGGGGCAAGAAATCTTGATTATCTCATTCAATGGGTATTAAAAATACAAATACTACTCCTGCTACCATCCTGGATGAGAGTTACATCCCACATTGCAAGCACTGTGCTTTGTTCCAGGCATTTTCAATACATTAATGTTCACAACACTTCTAATATGGTGGGTTTTATTGTTCCAACATTACAACTGAGGGAATTCACACCCAGTAAGGTTAAATAATTTCCTGAGGTACAGAGGCAACAAGGAATAGAACTGTATTTTGAACCTAGGACTATCTCACTCTAAAACCTGGGCTCTTAACCTCTACATGTAATTGATTGATGTTACAAAGATGTTTTTATATTTGATAAGTGACTGACAACAATATTCAGCCACGAAAGCATGCATGACCAAGATTATGTCACAGAAGAATTGTGTCAAAAAACCCAAATGAATATAATCCATATTTGTATGTTAAAAATAATATCTATACTAATTATTTGCAGTAATTCTCATGTGAAAAATAATTTTAAAAAATCTTTTTTAATGTTTTTTGAGAGAGAGAGAGAGAGAGAGAGAGAGAGACAGCAAGTGAGTGGGGGAGGGGCAGAGAGAGAGGGACACATAGAATCTAAAACAGGCTCCAGGCTCTGAGCTGTCAGCACAGAGCCCGATGTGGGGCTTGAACTCACGGACCTCAAGGTCATGACATGAGCCGAAGTTGGATGCTTAACCAACTGAGCCACCCAGGCACCCCTAATTTTACAAAGTAATTCTGAAGGAAGTAAAAAATTTTTCCTCAGATTTCAAATGAAGTCAATAGGAACAACAGTTCTACGAACTGCATTTTAATGCCACAAACCAGTGAGAAGAAAGTCATCAAAACAGTTTTATGTTTACCAGTATGGGAAGCTTTTGATTCGTTTAGATTTTTATTTTTCTGTTATGCTTTTAGGCACCAAGGCAGTATGCATCACATAAATTGAAAAATAGAGAAGTGACATTTGTGACACTTGGAGAAGAGAGAGACTAATAAAAGAGTCTGTAAAGGAATCTACATTCAGTTTTTAAACTATCTTATTAATCATAAAGTCAACTTAAGCCAAAATTTAAAGGGTTTTATCAATTTATTTTTTTATTCAGTTACAATTTTTACAGTTATGTTTTATTCAGCTAGGAAAACATACCTACGTCAAGAAAGGAATAGATTATGTTGGTGTTCAGAATTTACCAAATATAGTGACATTTTCATTTACATTTTTGCCCTTGGCATTTATAAAGTAAATACTTGTTAAGGGAACTGCATATATTGTGCTACATATACAGTCTTCTGACTCCTGGGTTTCAGAAAATGAGAAATAGACTGTAAGGAAAACCTGAAGCTTAAAATACATCCTTAATTCATGGAGTCGTCAAAATAAGTGAGAAGGAAAAAGAATAAGTATTTTTCTCGATGAATCTTTCTTTAGAAAAAGGAAACAGAATTTATATCACTTGATTCATATGCTATAAGCTTTTTTGTCAATAAAAAATTATGCATCAAGAGAGTTAGCATATTATTTTTTCTTCATTTCTAAGACTAACATAGTAAATGGCTCCTGAAAATAATCTTTCTTGACTAAGACATGGATACAAAGAAAATGGATACAAAGAAAACAGATGATCAACATGATGGGGATGGTGACAGATTGCTTATTTTACCATTATCATTCTGCTTTCAAGAGTTACTAATTTCAAACTTTAGCAGCAACACCTTCATTTCTATAAATACTACAAAGAAGAAAAAAGATTTATGTTTTATTTCAGAAGACTAAACAAAATAATTAATAAGCATACTACACCATATTGTCTGCAATGCACTATGAAAGTAAAATATAAGACTGTAAGGTTTTGGGGTGCCTGGGTGGCTCAGTTGGTTAAGCATCTGACTTCGGTTCAGGTCATTATCTCACAGTTCGTGGTCGGGCTCTGTGCTGACAGCTCGGAGCCTGAAGCCTGCTTCCGATTCTGTGTCTCCCTGTCTCTCTGGCCCTCCCCTGCTCATGCTCTGTCTCACTCTTTCTCTCAAAAATAAATAAACATTAAAAAAATTTTTTTAAAAAGACTGTAAGGTTTTATAAACTTGTGTTGAGGCACCTATTTTGTACAAGACATAGCAGTCTCTAAAGGTAAATGAGAATCTTCTAATGTACTGTGCTGAGTTGTAATAAATTTGAAAAAGAGTTTAGAGGTTGGGACAAGAAGTTGTTGGAATTGTCCACTTAAAAAAAATAATGATGGTCTGAATTAGGGCTTGAGAATTAGAGTTGGAAAGAAAGGTGATTACATTGGTCTTTCAGGAGGGAGGACTACCTGTATATGAAAGAGAAAAGTCTGAATGGAGACCAGAGAGGTGATTAAAGTTGGGAGGGGTCTCTAGGTAACATGGAAAAGGGAAATGATAGTGAGGTTTTCATCCTGAACTGAAGATACAGGATGAAAAAATACTTGAGAAAACCTGCAAATAAAATCATTACTCTCAGGTATTTTACATCTTAAAAACTAAATAGAGCTTTAAAAAAAACATTTATTTTAAATGAATAATTTAAAAATGTTTTCTATATTCAGAAATTCAAAAATTATATGAAATTGAATCTACATATGATTTTGTATTTCAACATTTCCATTATTCTTCATAAATGATACTCCAAAGTATTATTGAACATCTCATGAGCAATTTACTCATTTTTTCCTTTACACTGAATTGTGTAATTAACTAGGATCCTACATTTTACTGGCAGCTAATGTCAATTTGTGGTTTACCAGCAATATGTTCAAGTTTTAATGAAATGTATTCTCAAGTCTCATTCCTGCTTCAATTTTATATCAGAGTTTATCTTTATTTTTGTTTTGTTGCTCCCATGTTGTTTGATTTTACATACTTGTAGGCTGACTTATTTAGGGGATAAAGAGTATGTAAGTAAAAGAAGAAAACCAGTCCACCAAAAGTCAATTCACCGAGTAATCTATTTGCCAAGTCACTGATTTTTTGTTTTTGTTTTTGTTTTTTTAAGTTTTTATATCACCAAGACTTTGCTGCAGCAATTTCAGCATGGATTTGCAGTGCTGGGCCACTAAAAGTCTATTTCCCATGTTAATATTGGAGATGCCTAATACTTCTCCAATGCTCGATGTTATATAAGTGAATGGATAAATTTTACTCTTATTTTACTGGATTGGGACCTATTTCTCTATTCCAGTCTTTGACTCTGGTAGTAAAACAGCTGAGGTGAAGATTTTAAAGCTGGAGTAAGATATTTGATCTGTCAATTTTAGGTTTGTTAGTCATTCAGTGAATTGATCATTTACCAAATTGATTTCAGGCTAGTTTTCAGTAAATTTAACCACAGTTCAAGTAAACAAAACTGATGTTTTCACTACTTCTTCTTTGTAAGTGTACTTTCAGAACACTTTACTTCCCAATAATTAGTTTATAAAAAAGCTTTTAGAATGTGATACCTAAAAGGGAATTGATCTTAAAGACCTATGGTATATATACTGCACATCACAGGTGAGGATACTAAGGCCTAGAAAAGTAGGTTTCAGTTTTTCAAAGCAACATAGGATGCTGAATTATCCTGACTGGAGTCTAAGAAAAAATCTTAAGAGCACAGGCAAAGTGAGGCATCAAATATTTTTGACAGGACTTCCTATTTTAAGAAAACACTAAAGCTAGTATCATGAGAAAAATCAAAGTTCTGTTGAATTTCCTTATGCTTATTTCATAATTTAGCATTATGTCTATATTTGGCTACTTTATGGTGCCAGAAGCAGGTAGTGAGAACTTTATGTACCATGAACTTTACAGCATTAGGGATTCTTAATCCACTGTAATCATATGGTTTATTAATATCATATACTAAATAGCATTTCAAAGATGTGAAAGAGTAAGATTATCTCCTGGGAGATGGGTATCACCTATTAAAAACCAGTGAGAAAGATATGGTTTGATACAATTGTTCCACAAGGCTGGCCCTGCTTTCCAGTTACTCACAGTAGGTTACCCTCTAAGAGTCACGACCTTCAAATACTTCCTTAACTCCACACTTGGATTCATACGGTTGGCCTCCTAGTATAGGCCCTTGCCTAGCCATCAGAAATCCTACCTGGTAGATTAGTGACATAAATTTTCAGTATTTTAGATTTCTGGTACTGATCTTTCATGTTCTCAGTGTCCATATAGCCCCACAGCTATGTTGCATTAGGTGTGACAGTTAACAGCAGAGTTGAATTAGAACCCTGGTTGCTGACTCCCAATCTTTTGTTCTTTACTTATATGAAATAATTACCAGCATTATAATCTTTGCCAGAGACTGTATGTTGTCTGCTTTATTGTGAAGTGTCCCTAAATTCCTTACTAATAAAACCCTGATTTTAACTTGATAGCATTGTACTTAGTGTTTTACCTCTTTAAGCCAGTAATCATAACTTTTATTTCTTTTGTACTTTTTAGTTTCTCTACAAACACTTGCTTTGTTTTGTTTTTTCAAAGCCAGGCCTTCAAGTTCACTTCTGTAGTGAAATGTGTTCACCGTTTTCTTTATGGTAAATGCCTTTAAGGAAAATTTACCTCGGGGAAAAATGCCTGGCACGTTAAGTATTTGCCACAAATATTTATTGATTAAATGACTAAGAAAAATGGTTCTTTTCAGTAAGAACAATAAATATCTTTCTTTTCTCATGGTCTTATGCCATTAAAAAATATATACATATCTTTTAAAAATATATACATCTCAAATAGAAAAAGCAATATTTTCTAAGTCACTTTTAACTTGTTCCTTCTGTGCATCGTTCTTTTTCTTTTTCTTTTTTTTACAGCCTGAATACAGTAAACATTCATTAGTCTATGCATGTGAACATACTGGTTGAAAAATAAATTTTATAATTATATTTATGCTTAAATGTTTTCTTCTCTGCAGTTCACAACAATACTTTTCAAAGTAGATTATCATATATTTCAAATAATCTATGTCATTAATAATTTATTGTGAAGCCTTCATATATTCCTAATAAAATATGAATACTCTTTTACCTAAATATAATATTTAGGTAAATAAAAATAATCTTATTTTATATTTACCAACGTATACCTAGCTCATCCTTACTTTTTATTATCCTGACACCCAAAACCAAAATAAAATGAAAACAATGACAAATGTTAGGTTCAATAAGTTCTTTATAATGTGATGAAGCAGAAATCTATAAAAAATTTATTTACCTTATACTCTTTTCAAAAGGGTTTCACTGACTAACATAGAAGGCAGCCAGCTAGTAAACCATGGCCTTATAATATTGTTCATTTTGTTCCATGAAGCCTATTACCCCTAAAATCACAGTTTTTATAGAAGCCTGTAGGAAGTGTTTGACATGTAAGTATCAATAGATACTGACAAGTAGCTGATTCTATAAATATTTACCACATTTATAGACTGAAATAAATAACACTGATAATGAATAGAGTCTTTTCTCACCATCTCTTGTGTCAACTCTGAATTAAAGGCTTTTCTTTCTTACTTTAAAAAAATATTTTTTTAACATTTATTTACTTTTAAGAGAGAGAGACAGAGTGCAAGTGGGGGAGGAGCAGAGAGAGAAAGGGAGACACAGAATCCGAAGTAGGCTCCAGGCTCTGAGATGTCAGCATAGAGCCCAACATGGGGCTCAAACTCACAAACAGTGAGATCATGACCTGAGCTGAAGTCGGACGCTTAACTGACTGAGCCACCCAGGCACCCTGCTTTCTTATTTTTGAAAGTAATCATTAGATTGTCCTTTAATGATGAATTTACTTAAATTTCAATAAATGTAAGTTCTCATACCTCTCATCCCACTGTATTATATCCAAAGTTAGTCAATATTTTCAGATGCTTGCTGTTAATAAATATATGCATACTCTCTCTTAAGTTCAGAAATAATCTTGAGTTGAAAAATAACTGCTACAAAAAAACCATGGTTCTCTACTGCAGACTCGAATTATCTAGTAGAAACTCCATTAATTTCATTTGTAAAAAAGATATAGAGCTTTGCATTACCACTGTTGAAATTTTTGAAATGCCTTGAGCAAAGTAACAACTTACAGAACTAATATTGGATACTTTTGATAAGTTTAAGAGGAAAAGGAAAAATATGATGGAGAAAGTTTATTTTTCCAATGCAAATGTTTAGGAAAGGGACTAAGAATAGCAATGAATCTGCAAATATTAAACACCCAAAATAGATAAATGGGGCTTGGAAAACTGTAGCAGTAATATCTGAAATCATTATGTACAACTTCTATGCCTTTGGAAAACTGAATGCTTAGCTTTATTAGAAGGGATTGAAGTATTTATTTATTATTTTTTTAAGTTTATTTATTTATTTTGAGAGAGAGCATGAGCATGGGAAGAGCAGAGAAAGAAAAAGGAAAGAGAAAGAAAAAAGAGAGAGAGAGAGAGAGAGAGAGAGAGAGAGAGAATCCCAAACAGGGTCCACACTAACAGCACAGAGCCTGACGTGGGGTTCTAACTCACAAACCACGGGATCATGACTTGAGCCAAAACCAAAAGTCGGACACTTAACTGACTGAGTCACCCAGGCGCACCATATGTATTTATTTAATAGAAAGTTGCTTTTCACGTTGTATGTAATACAAGCAAATTTAGAAAATGTGAAACTTGTAAGAAGTAAAAAGAAAAAAAATGATCCATTGTATCACCAATCATTACATCTATCATTAAAATTTTGACACATTTCTTCTCAGTCCTTCCAATATGCAGTTTTGTTTTTCAGTATATATACAGTCATCATTCCCTTTCTACAATTTGTATAAAGGCAGACATATTGTACACATACAGATCATCTCTGCATAGCAACAGTGGCTTGGACAAACTATATTTTACATCTTCTACAAAGTTTAGGCATATCAAATTATTACAGATCATAGTTTCTCTAACAAAAATATATAATCTTTGTTCATTTTCATAGAAAATTTTACATAATTATACACATTTCTAATTACCTATATCTTATACATTTTGATCATATATGGAAATGTATACGGTTCTACAACTGTATGTACTATATGTATCACTAATTAATTAACTAAACTTTTTTGGGTTACTTACCTTTAATTTTTGTTCTCTGAAAGTATCTTAAAACGAATCCAACTTACTAATTTTTTTTAAACTGACAGAAGTGCTCTCAAAATTGCTAATATTTTCCCTGAGCAATCTGCTGAAATGTTGGCAGCTTAACATATTCTAGATTTAGTAATTCATCATATTTCCTTCATGAATTGATCTCTCAACAAAGCAATATGCATTTGGAAAACACTGATTATGCTTAATAAAAAGTGAATGGATGTCAAAGAACATTTTACTCTGCTTAATGAGGCTTTATAGATTAAGTCTAATTATCACTGATACAAAACTAAAAATCCTTTATGTATTGAACAGTAATTAGCTTTTCTCTCAGAACAAAAATCTATTTAACTTAAAAACATAAGGATACCTTTGGCAGAAATAAGACAAGTAAAGATTTGATAACATGAGCCAAAAGATTAAAGAATGATTCGAATTTTTAAATAAATTATTGTCTTCTAACATTTTTTTGTGACAAGAAACTGATCCAGCATATATGGAAGTGGGTAAAATAACTCCAAAATTCTGAAAATCTGTTTGGTGACAGATTTAGTTTAAGTTAAACATTTTTTTAAGTTTAAAAAATAAAAAGAGAAAAATTCTAGAATATATTTCAGTAAAGAAGCTAAACCTCAAATAAATCTATTTTGGCATTTTAGAATTACCAGCAAAGAAACAAGTGGACTTGGACATAACTTATCCCTTAAAAAGTCATGGACAATAATAAAAAATAGGTAATAGGTTGAATGCAAAAGAACACTTAGAAACCCTGAGTTCTAGTTATGTCTCTGCCTGGTTGAGACTGTATGATCCTGGAAAATTCCCTTAATCTTTGAGCTCTCAAAATAAATCTCCTGCAGAATTAGGAAGGCCTTTCTTATTTCTCTAACTATAAAATTAGAGGGTAAGATATGATGGAAAAACTGCCCACTCACACTAGAAAATATTTATTGCCAGAAAAAAATGTCTTTCTGTGCATTATAATGGGCCAAAAGGGAGAAAGATTCAATCAAGAAAGAAAATATCAACTGCAGTTGGCTGAGCAATTTAACCTTTTGAAACATTTTCATGCATATGATCTCATTTAACCTCACCATAATCCTAGGAGGCAGAAGTAAAATTATTATTGCCTTTATTTTGCGGACAAAGAAATTGAGGAAAAGGGGGCATTATTCTGATGTTGTTTGAAATCACAGAACTATTTCATGGGTGAACAAGAATGGTCTCCTCACTCCTTAACTAGGACCTCTTTCAATGGAGCCAATAAAGTTAAAGCAAACAGTTAACCATATGCAGCTGAATCCAAGTAAGAAACAAAAGCAAAACAATAAAGGAAACATATAGGAAATGAAGTCTCTACAGTGGGTTCTTTGTGCTGATTGGTAAGGTTGTATACTTAACTCATAAGCAAAAAGGGAGTTATGGTGATATTTTCAGAAATGTATATAATTAACTAAAAAATTAAATTTCTGTAAAAAGCAGAAATTTTACATCCCTAATATTAAGGAACCTCCCTCCCTCCCTCTGCCCCCCCCCACCGTGAAAATGGATCATGTAGCATGGCATAATCAGATGGACAAGATCTTCCAAAAAAACTAAGGCATATTTTTATTCCCTTCTGGACTGACTTCCAACAGCATGTTTTTCCTATTCAAATTAATTTACCTTTCAGTCAGTTTACCTTTCAGGGAACTAATGTTTTCCTATATTTCATGTGAACATGCAGATACTTTTATACCTGTATAAATTATAAAACTGTTGACAAAATTAATAAACAGGAGAAAGTTTACTTAAAAAATTTGAAAAAGAAATCTGTTATGTCAAAGCTCCTTGTTACTGGAATATAGTGGATTGAAGCCTTGGTGTGTGTTAACCACAAAGTTATATGTATAGCTGCATGAATTAACTAACAAAAGTCAATGCTCCAGAGTGTAGTGAAATTTACTTCATTTAGGTTATGGTACTACGTTTTGTTTTAAAGACTGTACTTTTTAAAAAGTGGATACCTGCGGTCCATCTCTGGCTTCATAGAAGTCACCCACTCTTATTTTTGCACTGAAGCTGAAATTGTCCCTTGAGATATCCATTATTCCATTTCTGCTGAGATACTGAAAAAATCACATATTTTTCCACTTCAGGTTTTAATAATTACAACCCAGCTTTGATGTATAGCTTTCTTCAGGACACTAATGTTTTGCATATTCTAGCAAGGGGCTATGGGTTTAGAGAAGATCACTTTAGGTTAAGTACATTAGTCTCATACAAGAGAATATTTTCTGAGAAAGGAGAGCACTTTTTCTTTCCCATAAACATGCGTAATAGGCACCAAATGTATGTTATTTGGTGAAAAGTATGTACCTTTATTACTTCAGGGTATTGCCTAAGTTTCTTTCCACATGGAGCATAATACGCTACTTCTCCTTGAAGGCGCCCTCCAAAGTTTCTTATTCTTGTCTCTCTTTGCCAGCTACACATAACAGAAATGAGGGTTATAACATATTTAATTTTAAGAAAGCTTTTTTTAAAAAAAATTAAGAACACATGCTTTTTAGACAGCAGGAAAAATACAAATAAAACAAATATAAGTCCCCAATCATACGACTCAGATACATTTATCATTATTTTGATTAACTAAGTATTTCAATGAAAAATTAATCAGACCCAATTTACAAATATTAAACTCCATTAAATTTCTTAGAAATCGTTAACTGGTATTACTTTGCATTTTCGGACCAATTCAGTAATGTGTCAATGTGTACTGATGTTTTACACCTGAAAAGCTTTAAGTGGAAAGAGTAAAGTGAACTTGGCTCTCTGCTCCTCGGGGATCATGTACTTCTAACGTAAACAGTCTCAGTTCCACCTAAACCATTTTAGCCAAACTCTGGGCAAGTCCCCCCAGTTTTGCCATAGTGGCTTTTACTGTCCTTTAACCCCCATCTTCACAAAAACCACTCATACTCTTAACTGCGTCCCAGCCCTTTGCCAATGACTCTCTCTTGCTTGCTTCTTTTTCAGTCCTATTCCCACCTGACTGTGTGATTCCATTCCAGATGCGCCATACCTAAACACTGCAGTTCGGATGAATTTCAGTTTTCTAGTATATTAACTTCTTTGCCCTTTGCTCTGGCTCTTCTGCTCTAATGAATACCATGCAGTCTATTCAGTTCTTTTACTAACAGCAGAGAGTGAGAAATCAAACATGCACACATATGTGGAGGAAAGGCAACGAGAGAAATCCTACTTTGCATACCCATATTCCAAAGGAATACGCAGCTCGCGCTCATCTGTTACTCTTCGCCTTTTGGAAGTGCCTTCAAGAAAATTCAGCCAGTTAACATAACAGATTAGCTTGTACAGATGATAATTTTTTGATAGTTTTGAAAATTTTCTTTAAATAATATATCTTAATGACTTGAATCATTTAATGTCTTTCTGCAACTTGTAGGTTATTTTTAGATGATTTTCAATAAAACACTGTATCAAGTAGAGGCCTTTTTTCCTTCTTTGGTCTGCATGACAGAATAACTGGTCTTTCTAAAGAAAATACAATGGAAGACAAAAATACGTAGCTTTCCTCTCATTTTGTATTTAAAGAAATAGCTAAAGAGGAAGGAGGAAAATAGAAGACAGAGGTTTCAGAAAACCAGATACAGTTGTTTTCTTTGAGAATATGACTTTTTAAGATGCTGAAAAATTCCAACAGCTGGCTCATACACTTAAAAATACTATACATCTATGTTCGTATAAATCCATAGTCAAAACTACTACCAGGTCTTTAAACCTAAGGGACAAATAGGATTATGATTACATGTAAAATTCTTTATAGACAATGACTAAGTTTCACAAATGCAAATACGTGCCTCTTAAATTAGCAGACTATCATACTGGATTGTGGCAAATGAAAGCAAAACCAGACATTTGTAAGAAAAGAGTGAAATAAATAAAACAACATGATATTTTACTATGTATCTCTATATTTCCTTAGCTACCAAAATAGAAATAAAAAGTCCTTTTGGAATTCATGTAAAAACTTTTAATGAAGACCTCTGGAAGTTTATAAAAGGTCAAATAGAAAAAAAAAAGATGTGGCATGTTAATGAAATAATAATGCTACTCACTAATACAAATGATATTTGGCTATATGTTGGACAGATATGCAATTGTATCTTAAGTAACCAAGTGAGCTCATTTTTATAAAGTACAAAAAAAGTCCAACTATCCATCAAATTCTAAATTCTAGAAGCATAAACTGAATACCAAAGCAGGAAAGTATTCAAAATCAAGAACTGTCATCAATCGTGTTCTTAAATTGGAAACACAGAAAAAAAAATGGTAATGGGTCATATCCTTTGAAAATACACATGGACCTTTCTTAGCCAACCTCAAATCTAGCTGTCACGCTTGATTCCAATGAGATCATCCCCAGAAAACTGTATAAATAAGAGTTCTTGCTATGGTTTGACTTCTACTTTATAATAATAAAAATAAAGTATAGGTACCAGAGTGTGGACTTGAAGTAAGTGTGGAAGAAGGTGTGCCAAGAAAAGCAGGTGACTGGGATTCAGAACATAAGGCAGCAGGAGCAGAGCCTGGGGCTTTTGCTATGTGGAGGTTACGAGGTGTTGGGTGAGCAGTGAGACTGATGGAAGGGCTTTTGACAGAGGAAGTTGTTTTATTCAGTTTCATTGACGTTTTCTCTCCTTCAGTATCACTATCTGATTCATCTTGGTCTTTATCATCATCATCATCTTCTTCTGATCCTTCTGTATCTGATTCTGAATTACTATCTGATTCTGGGAAGTAAAAGAAGCATTTGTATATTATAACTAGATAATCACCAACATTTGCAGTTTGTATCTAAATGGGATAGTTTAGGAATCAGAATCTGTGATTGAACTCAACTGAGCAACTTTCCTAAAGACTTAATGTAAAAATTACTATCTAACAATCTATTTGAGTACAATGTATGCAGACTACAAATCCTCAAAATTCATTAAAAGTATCAGCTTTACTCAACTCTTTAATCATAAAACAGTTCTTCTCACATGGCACTATTCACATGATGAGTTCTGTTTAGTGGCTTCAAAATCACTTTTAATTTAATATAGAAACTAAGGTATAGAGGGAATAGAATTGATTACTTAAATTAATAGATTCCAATAGCTTTAGAAGTATACTAGGTTCAGTATGAGGAAGAGAAGTCTGGAAATACCATCATTCTTTCATCTGGACTTTGAGGTAAAAGAAAACCATTTTCTGAGAGATTTTTGACTTTTCAGGCTGCAGTTATTCTATTTAGGTGCACGATTTCATCAGGCTTCACCAAAGACCAGGTTACAGATATAATTATGTGTGATCACTTAATGGTTTAATAATTTAAGTTTGTTCTAGCAATGTAGTTCTATAAAAGTATCTCTTCCTATAGATATGTATAATCTACTCCTGGATTAAACTTGATTAAACACAGGCCTGATGCTTGGAATGTATCTTAAAGGTTCCCAGAATAACAGCTTTTGTGGAATCTGCCTATGTTGAAATTTGTTACAAAAACTGTCTTTGAAAGTTATTAATAATGGTAGTCATATTCTATCATGTAAAGTTGTGTTTATGGGAATCCCAGGAAAAAATATTGTCAGGAAAAGCTGTTCTTACACTGAGCGACTTTAGATACTTTAAGTTGTATAACTGACTATATTTTCCTATTTATATTGGTAGCTAGAAAATTTACCATTGGACTTGTGGAGGGTCAGTAATAAGTCCAAATATTTTTTATAATATGTATTTCATCTTTATATTTAAGATTTAAACTATCTTATATTTTATGCTTCCAATCTTCTGTGGAACAAGGAGGAGAGTTAAGGGGAAGAAAAACAGAAAGATGTTTTAAAAAATACTAGAAAGTGAATTAAAAAATAAAATCAAGGAGTACTCTACTTGTTATTATACAAATTCTGTGCTGCTAATGGACAATCACAGGGATTTAGGTTTTTAGCACTTTCTAAATGACTGTGACTACAATTGTACCTCAGTGAAAATACCTGCTGAAACACTTAAACAGGTAGCAGAAGAGATGAAAAAGAAAAGACAAATGAGTGGTCATGAATTAAATAAAAATTAAGCCAAGTTTGTGATTTCTTAATTCCTGCATCATTTATATTCATTTAAAGTTATTTGTTTAATGTTAAATGAATAACAAAGCTGAGAATTTAACTAGGATTTCCAATTTCAGTTCCTCCTATGTTTTACCAGCTCATTACAGAAAGGCACATAGCTGTGGGAAACACAGTGAATGACAATGATTATAAGTCTGTGAACTAAAATCCTCCTTAAAATGTTTTGGTTCAGATAGCATTTACAGAAATACTTCAAATTTAAAAATAAAAAATAACCTGATTGGCTGTCATCAGATTCATCATCTTCATCATCTTCCTCATCTTCTTCCTCATCATCTTCGTCTTCATCCTCATTTGAATCTTCAGAATCTTTACTACTGGGAATGTCTGAATCTGTTCCCCTGAACTGTTCCACTAAAGATTTTGCAGGGTGGGGGTGATGCTGTGTTTTCACTGGGTTTACATTATTGCTAACTGCTCTTTCCTTCCCTTGACTATGCAGTATGGGAGAGGCGGAGGGGGTTACAGTTGTCTGACTGCCAGGGGTTCTTCTCCCACCTGTACTCAAATTTACAGGTGAGGAAAAAGGGGTGCTGCTTGGAGTAGCGATGTTTTCATTAATCTTACTCTGCATTTTAGTTTTGGTAGTAAGTGCTAGAGGAGCTTCTTGAATGACACTTTGAATAACTCCATTTGGTTGGTGATTACCTAAAAGTGCATTTGTCAAGAATGGATTAGGGTGGTTGTTTTCTGACGTCTGTTTTGGATGTGCTGGTGAACTAGAGGTTGGTTTCGGATTTGACAAAGCTGCAATAACCTTCTTCAAGCTCTTGGATGACTCTTGTTTCTTTAACTGTGCTGGGAATGTCTGTTTATATTGTTCCTGTGAAAACAAAAGTTAAAAAACAAAACAACAATGTACCATAAAAACAAAGATTACTTGTATTTGCCTTCCATATCTGACAATGGCTACTCATATACAAATTTAAATCATGATATACAAGTGCTTAAAATTAGTGGCAGTGATGACTAGTTGGTTGCTGAAACTTGGCTAGACATAATATATATTTAAAATTCAGTTAGTCTTTGTCCCTTCAAAATATAGGTTTCCCCTCTCTCATTACTATGGTCCCCTGTGTCTCAATAATCTAAATTTGAAATGCTGAAAACATCTTTTACTTTTCTTTCTTCCAAGTCAGCCATATTCCTATGTCTTTTGGACTCTTTCATCAGAATATTGCTCATACATAAGCCATACCATCATTTCTTCCCACACAATTCCCAACATATATATCCTCATGCCATTTTTATCTTAATTTAAACTATTTTAGCGCCTTGGTCAAAAGCTTTAGTGTCTCCTCTGTCACTGACAACTTTATAAGGCCTAAATACTTAATTTTGAGCCTCAAGTTACTTTTCAAATTATAACTTTCTAGTCAAACTGTACTATTTGCCATGCCCTGTTCATGTCATACTTCCACCACCTCCGCATTTTGCTATAATCCTTTTCTGTGTGTGAAACGTCCTCCTCTTCTAAATAGCAAGCTGACAAAATCTTGCTCATCCTTCAAAATCCAGCCCAAAAAGCTTTCCATGTTTGTTCCAGCCAGAAGCACTCATGACTTCTATCCTTTGAACCCCATTACCTCTTATTTGTTACCGGATACTACCTGCAGTATGCATGATATGAAGCTGCTGGGATTGCTGGCTCAACATTGTATGGAGTCTACCTTGGAGTCCCTTTAGCACATTAGCATTAGAAAGAGTATAATAAAACAGTTTAGAAAAAGTACACTTTACTTGGAAAAAAACGATTTGTAAACCATTAAGCTATAAAATTTACATCTGTAAATAAGAAATAAAAACTTATTTGGCTCTCAGAATCTTGATAAGAATAAAACCACATGAACTTCATTAAATTTGTATAATTAAAATAGTACTTAAGTAGAGGGGCACCTGGGTGGCTCAGTCGGTTAAACGTCCGACTTCGGCTCAGGTCATGATCTCACGGTTTGTGGGTTCGAGCCCCGTGTCAGACTCTGTGCTGACAGCTCAGAACCTGGAGCCTGCCTCAGATTCTGTGTCTCCCTCTCTCTCTGCTCCTCCCCCACTCCTGATCTGTCTCTCTCTCAAAAATTAAATAAACATTTAAAAAAAATTAAAAACTTAAGTAGAATGATTAAAGTATTTTAAGTAGTGTTGAATTTCAGAAGGTCAAAGTCTGTAACGAAAATGGTTGCCTTAGAATTAAAATCGGTAGCACTGTCAGCATTGAACCTGGGCACTGAACATTCTAGCCAGCAAAAATTTGTGGTGGGCATTTCAGAGTATAAATGCAGATGGAATGCAATATAGAATAATGTATTAAATCTTTTACAGCAGCAGTGCTAGTAAGCAGTATGCAATTCCTACATAAACTTCTTTATCTTATTTAATACCCTCACTGTATTAGTTTAGAAAATTAAGTTAATTCTTTGTAAACAAAGACTGTCACATAATATTCATACCTAAGGCAATGCTTCACAAAAAGAACGTGCTTAATTAGCATTTATTCAGTGATTAAATATGGGAAGTTATACTAAATAATTGCATTTACCTTTTAAAAATAACTTCATGGCAAGATTCTTATATAAAATACATTATGTAAAAATGCATTAATATACTTAATTTTACTTAATAGTTTCAATATAAAAATATTGTATATTATATATAAGTATTTAATATGTACTGAGATTTCAGCAGAAAAATTTAGTATGTTTTCATTTCTTAGAACAAAATTATGTCACATAATCATTTTGTACTCTTTTTTATAGGTAGTAAATTTTCCTTCTAAATACATAGGATCAAAACAGTCATGAAAACAACACCTTGTCCTTTAGTTTTATATTTTAATTTTCTGAAATTCATTTTGACTTAATTCTAAAGAATCACTTTCCATGTATTGACACCTGAAGGTTTTCAAAAAAAACCCCAAAGATCACTGTATTTCACCCTAAGACTAGTATCAGCTACTCTTTTAAAGCAAACATGTTGTCCTTTTTGATACTAGAGGTGGTACATAAAAAGGGAGGCGGGGGGGAAATGGAGAACTGCACAACAGCAAATGTCTTGCTGCTTTAAGACAGCCACTTAGATGACGAGAGTATGGGAAGACAGGTTTGAAGCTCTGTGCTTCCTCCAAGTTTTTGCTCCTCCAGCCCTCACCTGAGTCTGCAGTCCACAAAAAAAAAAAAAAAAAAAAAAAAAAAAAAAAAAAAAAAAAAAAAAATCTAAGCAAAACTTGATAAAGAATATTCACTACTGGTATCTATATCCAATTAATGTATATTGATTTGAATTAAATGTCTATATTATAAGGGCATAGAAAGAGCCAATGATTAAATAATACTAAAAAAAAAATCATAGACTAGTAGGGGAGGCAGATACATGGCAGGTAACATGAAATAATTGAGACTATCATAGGAATAAACCAAAATTCTGTATGTTAGACTGTCATATAAAGAAAGAGAGCTGATGTAAGAAAAATATTTATAAAATACCCTTTAACTCAATGCTAGGTACCAAGAAAAAGTACACAAAGTCATTTAGAGTTGAGTCTAATGTGAATGTCCATTCACATAAAATATTTCCCATGAACTACAATTATCAGTTCAGAAACACCACATTGTTTCATCTTAATCAGGGGCTTGGTTTAAGAATGACCTTAAGAATGACCTTGGTTTAAAATCCTTCTGTTCTTTAATTGTTATGTAATGTTAGCGAGGGATTTAATCTCTCTAAGCTTTAGTTTCTTTACCTCACACAATTTTGTAAGCATCACATAAGATCATATGTGTAGGAAGTGTGGCTTGGCCACATTTATTAAGCAAATGTTTAATAAGTGACTTTCTAACAGGCAGTCATATAAAATTCTTTAAATAAGAAACATTTAAGAAACTCTTTGAAAATTAAGAAACCTTTCAAAATACAAATAACTCCTAATATGCTCTATAATTTATCTTAAAGTAGGATACACATTAATTAAAAATTAAAATAACCCAAACAGTATAAATTTTAGTTTGCTTAATTTACTCATAGGCAATAATGTGATGCCAGAAATAATACCTCCTTCTGATTGAGCATCACAAATTATCATATGCATGATATTATACCATTGGTCATTCTGTTTAGATCAGCGGTTTTCAAATCTGGCTATACATTTGAAAGCTTTTGATATGTGCAATACCTTGGTCTCAACAGACTAAGAGATTCTGATTTAATTGTTCTAAGGTATTATTCCTTTTTTTAAGGTTTTCCAAGTAATTCTAATGTATCCTTAGGCTTGAGAACTATGCATTTAGATTCTCATCAAAGCCTGATTTGTTCACGTAATTTTACTTTGACCCTGTTCTTAAATTCTTCTCAGTGCAGTAAGAGTTAATGGACAGGGACACTGTAACTTTTTTGAGAAAGGCAGCTATCACAGAGGTTAAGAACAAGGATTCTAGTACTACTGCTTAGATTTGAATTTTAACTCTGTCACTAACTAGCAGTGTGATCTTGGGAGAGTTATTTTTTATGAATCTCAATTTGATTATCTGTAAATGGGCATTATAATATTAGTAGCATTTACAGATGTTAGTGTCCAATGAGTAAATGCATATTCAGCACTTAAAACAACAGCTGGTAAACAGCAAGAGCTTTACAAGTTATCTAATGGGATTAAGAGGTCTAATGATAATTTTTGTAATCAAAAGACAGGATACTTTGTTCAAACATAATATTTTTTCTCTACTCTGGATTGGTTCTAGAATAAAAGGCACTGGTCATTTAATTACTAGAATTCTACTAGACATATGAATGTAGACTATGTAGAAATATAAAATCAATAGCAAGAAAATAAAGATGAAAAAATTCTCCGATTATTGGTTCTGGTATTTGTATAAATAAAAATTACTCAAAATATTTTATATTTCATATAGTTGAGTCTAATGTGAATGTCCATTCACATGAAATATTTCCCATGAACTACCATTATCATTTCAGAAACACCAAATTATTTCATCTTAATAATGGGATTTGATACAAGAATGATCTTGGTTTAAAATCCTTCTGCTCTTTACTTGTTATTTAGAACAAGTAAAGACTCAGTCAGGTGAGTGTCCGACTTTGCTCAGGTCATGATCTCACAGTTCCTGAGTTTGAGCCCTGCATCATGCTCTCTGCAGTCAGTGCAGAGCCTGCTTGAGATCTTCTGTCCTCCTCTCTCTTTGCCTCTCCCCACTTGGGCATTCAACCGTTCTCTCTCTCTCAAAAATAAATAAACATTAAAATAAATGATTCTTCATAAAATCATTCTCTCTCTCTCTTAAAAATAAATAACATTAAAATAAATGATTCTTCATAAAGGATTTTTATGCTTGTGGTTGATAAAGTATAAGACTACAGAGGTAAATGACTCAAGTTCATTTCTTTAAAGAAGAATATATTGATATTAGAAAAAAAGGACATTGATCTTAAAGAAAAGTAATTTGGAGTATATCTTATTCAAATGTATTTCTCCCCTTTCTGCTAAGTCATTAAACCTCAGGAAAAATGACACGATTGTGTGCCAAAAATACATTAAGCAGATGTATATGTAAATATAAAATCAGAGAAATCTGATGTGCATATGCTATTCCTGGTAACTAATAAAGTATGAAAATAAGAGTAGAATTTCATTTAAACTAGCATATTGTAAGACTATATAAAAACTCTTTTTCTAATAATAAAATTATTTTATAAATAATTTTTAACTCACCCGTTTGGATCGCATTTCACTGGTCAAAGGACTAGATTCTTCAGAGGTATTTTTATTCCCTGCTTTAAGTACATCAGGAGAAGAAGGAACTATGAGTTTCATGTAAGTTTCCTTTTTGGCTTGATTTACCAAAGATAAAGGTTTCACATTGGACACCAATCCCGTAGACTGTATTACACTTGTGTGTTTGTTCACAGATTCCTCCTTTGCCTGAGAGCTTTGGAAAATATATGGAAGCTGCTGTGACAAAACCTGAGGCTGCTTCTGCTGGGATTGGAATGATGGGTGAGTCTGGGACTCAGACACAAGAGGTAATGGCTGCTGTATTCTTTTTTCCTGGGCTTTTTCAGTTGCTTTCTGTCCATCTGCTTTTGGGTCTGAAATACCATGTAATAGCACCTGTAAATAAAAATAAAAAAGCAACTTCTCAATATCTATTAAAACAAAGAACATCAAGCAGCTGGAGAAAAAGGGTACTTTAAAAAGTTTTTTGGGGTGCCTGGGTGGCTCAGTCGGTTGAGCGTCCAACTTCGGCTCAGGTCATGATCTCTCGGCTTGTGAGTTCGGGCCCCGCCTCGGGCTCTGTGCTGACAGCTCAGAGCCTGGAGCCTCTTCAGATTCTGTGTCTTTCTCTCTCTGTCTCTGCCCCTCCCCCGCTCACACTCGGTCTCTCTCTGTCTCTCAAAAATAAATAAACATTAAAAAAAAAAATTAAAAAGTTTTTCTAGTGACTTTAGATAGATATATAAAGCTCACTAAAAAAATACACCAAATGTCCCTTTAAAAATGTTTCTCCATCTCCTATTCTTTCTTGTGCAAATATAAGAACTAACAGCAATGATTAAACTTTAGGGACTCTGACAGTCAAGATAAAGCAGTTAATTCCTAAATATGCATAATGTGTGGATACTGCCAATGAAACTGTTTATACCTGGTTGTTACTTTTATGCTGTGCTTCGCTCTCTGAATCAGAATCATCATCTTCACTTTCTTCAATACTTTGATCTTCTTCTTCTTCATCTTCCTCTAGATCATCTGAATCACTACTACTAATGCCTTCACTTGAGGTGTCTGATGATGTACCCGAATCACTATCACTGTTGCTAGAACTTTCCATAGCTTTCTTCCTTGGTTTCTGGATAAAGACAAATTTTTAGCAAGACTTCATTTTTGGAAAAAATTCAAAGTTCACTAAGAGGTATGATTTTTAATTTTCAAGTGGTATTTCAATTTCAAAATATCACTTTAGAAAAAAGGAAAAAAGTCACATGTTGTAAGGGCAATTATTCAATAAATGAATCCAATTAACTTATCTGATAGGAATTCTCCAATAAAAAATACAGGCTCTGCATGTACGGAATATTAGAAACATCTAGCATATATATAGATCTATTCATATGACGGCCATGCTTCAAAATGTATGACAGATTAAAAAAGAGAAATTTACAAAATAGTAATTCCAATTATTGTAAGGGTTACAGAAACTGAAGTTCTCTATTTAGCTTTAGTCTTCTTTTTTATGCAGATGGTGAGTCAGTAGCCAAATATTTACATATAACATGCCAAACATACCCTTCCAGGTGCTGGACAACAATGATGTTTAAGACAGAGCCCTTGCCTTCAAGAAACTTACATTCTAGTGCTGGCGGTGGTAGAATAAATAAATGGCTAATATAAAAGCAAAAAAAAATCCATATAGTAGTAAGTACTGTAGAGAAAATAAAATAGGTAGCAAAAGACTTAGGGGGCTGCTCTAGCAAGGAATTTAATTTTTGTATTTCACTTCACAAAAGATAGAAAATATGATAAAGACATTAATTTCTGGAACCTTTAAGGCTCTACAGGAAGAAGAAAATCCAAAATTGATACAAAGTGACATTAGGTCACATTAAAAAAGTTTTGTGTTTAAAGGACAGACAATGGTAGTGCATAAAAAGGAGGGAAAATCATGACATGAATGATAACTAAACAACTATATAACAATGGAAAAGTTAAAAGTCTGCCAACAGGAAGACTGAAAAGAAGAAATATTAACAAGGTACAGGAATAGATTGAGTATAATTCAAAGTTACATAGGAACATTTCAGTAGGATTTGCTGATAAAATAAAGAAAAAATATAGAAAAATCAGCAATAAATTACAAAAGTAATGAATTACAAAAGTTATGGTCTTAACGGAAATATACTCTGTCATGACTAATGAGTTTGGGGAATGAAAGACAATAATACACTTCCACAAAAAGAAGCCAGGTTGAAGTGATAGTTATAGACTGCAAATTAGGACTCTTTCCTTTTTGCTTTCTGAAATTTAAGTTAAATAAAATAAAATGCATATGAGTGAAGAGAGTCACTCCTGTTGAGATATTCTGCATGCAATGATACTCTGTATTAACTGCTCCAAATTAGCAACCATAATGCTTCCTCTGGAACTACAATAAGCCAAATACCGGTTACCATCATTCCTTGAACTCTCTCTTTCCCTCAGAGTACAGCAAGAGTGATGAGAAATAATGTGGGTAACACGGAATGAAAAAGACCAAAGTAGAGACTAAAGGGAAACAATAGTAATATAGAAAAATTAAGTCTACCATTTATTTGGCAGAGAAACATCTTCTTCATTGTAACCAAAATCTATTAGGGGTTTCTAAGCATGTATAGCAAGATTATGAAAATCATGGAGTCTAAACAGAAGTTATCACTTTGGGTTTTACTAGAGGCTAAGAAAGGAAAGGAAAAAGTGAGATACAGTAATTTACCAGAGAAAAATAAACTCCTACTCCAATACCCAAGTAATCTGTATAGTTTTTAATTTAAAGGTGGCACGAGAAAGGGAGTCTACATGCCTCAAGAGTGGGTCTAGAGGTGTGGGTTCTAAAGTTTTAATGTGCAAAATATTTACTTGCTGAACTTGCAACAACCAGCAGATTCCGGAGTCCCAATTCCAAACAGGACACAGGGATCTACATTAACAAGCACTTTAATGTGATTCTGGTGCAGGTGGTCGTTGCAGACCATACACTGACAGTATACAAAGAGTTTGTGCCTCTATAATGTAACAAATTTAGTCCCCATATTAAAAACATATATAGAAGTTAATAGACAAGTCGAGGTATTAGAGGAAAAGAGAAAATAAGTTTTAGTACTATCAATTTCATCTCCTTAATCTCTATTACGTGTGTGTGTGTGTGTGTGTGTGTCTTTTGTAGTCACACACAATTAAGTACACAATTTAGTAAGTCTCTTTCCTGTCACTTAACATTTTAAAAATGAATCTTCTTAGGTTATCAAAAAGAGATCAAAAAAGAGCTTATTAACCACCATTCGCACCCTATTCCAAGCTAGGAAAGCTTTTAGGAATCCTCTCCTTGAACTTTCATTTCATTGTATACTTCTTTCTTTCAATAACAAAACAAATTCAAGGCTATTATGTACCAGACATAGTTGCTCTAGTCTCTGGGGATACAAGGGTATGATGGCAACTCTGCCCTAGTGGTAACAGGGAGAACAGAATCAACAAACAATATAATTAGGTGTTTTTAGTGATGTATACCACAACTAAAATAGGATTCTTGGATTGATTGTGTGTGCTGGGGGTGAGGATGGGCATAAAGATTTAGATGCAGTTATCAGGTAAGACCGTTTTGAGCTGAGACCTAAATGGAGAGTGAGAGACACTCACATGAAGATAAAAGTAGAGCCTTTCAACACAGGGGAAAGACCAAAGGCAACAGCCATGAAATAAGTTTGATATGTTCAAAGACTTGGAAAGGTCAGCTATCAGTTATAGCACAGGGAGCCAGAGAGAGAAAGAGCCACAGGAAACAAGGTTGAATGGACTGGCAGGGGTCAGATTATATGGGGTCTTAAAAGACTTGACAAGGATTTTAGTCTGAGGGGGATAGGAAACACTGGAAGGAGTGATAACATAAAATTATTTTAAAACCACAAAAACTCACTTATGTTTTTAAGAAGACTGTCTGCATGTAAAAAGTAGCTTGTTACTGACTTGTAATAGCAGGAGTGGAACTTATTTAAACTTGAATTGTTTTATTTTTTTCCCCCAACAGGCTGTATATGTATTTTAGTCTGTGACTTATATTGTTTAATTTGAAATATCTACATTTATTCTAAATAATCACACATTCTATATGAGGGAATTGGACTTAATGATTGTCAATGAACACTACTGACATAGCAACCCCCAGAAGGAATTATCGAAATTAGCTGAAGAACATTTTTTCAAACTACGCATGAAAAAGGTTACCGAAGCAATGTTTAAAAAGCTTTTAAAAAGGAAAAACTCTGGGCAAAAAATATATATAAGATTTTCTTCCTTAGTTCCAATGTCCTTCATTCCCATTTTACTTGACAACCTACTACCACAAATTCATGCCAGACAATGACTTACC
Source organism: Lynx canadensis (assembly GCF_007474595.2). Lineage (NCBI taxonomy): Eukaryota > Metazoa > Chordata > Mammalia > Carnivora > Felidae > Lynx > Lynx canadensis. Next base: position 148,507,620 of record NC_044310.1, read on the forward strand.
CAGAGGCAGAAGCGCTCTTTTTCTGAAATTTTAAGTTCTAGTATCCCTCACTTTGATAACCAACCTCTCTCTAGTGTCATTTCAACATAGATGCCTACAGACACCACCACGGTACCTCAGAATCCAACACTTTATATCATTAAAAAAGTGCCCCTGTAAGTTTCTACTACTTGCTACAGGAAATATTTTTATACTTTAATAGCACTGATTTTGCTTAGAAATGTCGATGTAGATTCCTTACTAAAGCTAAGGACAGAATCTATTTCATACGTATGCTGCTAAAGTCTTGCTCAATGCCTTGTATACTGTGGAAGCACTGGAGAGTACAGATGTTACTAGATTTTAGCACTATTTCTAAGAGGTACATTCCATCCCCAAACAGCAGAGAACACATTCTTTTAAGTATATGTGGAACATTCTCCAGGATAGATCATGTTAGCCCACAAAAGAAGCCTCTATAAATTCCAAAAGACTAAAATCATATCATGCATCTTTTCCAACCACAACGTATGAAACTAGAAACCAAACAAAAGAAAAAATTGGAAAGCACACAACTACATGAAGTCTAGATAACACACTACAAAACAATGAATAGATCAACTAAGAAATCAGAGGGGAAATCAAAAAATATATGGAGGCAAATGAAAATACAACAGTCCCAAATCTTTGGGATGCAGCAAAAGCTGTTCAAGAAGGAAGTTTATAGCAATACAGGTATACCTAAAGGAACAAGAAAATCTCAAATAAACAATCTAAACTTGCAACCAAAAGTAAACAGAAAAAGAACAAAGTCAAAGCCAGTAAAAGAACAAAAATAATAAAGATTGGAGCAGAAATAAATGAGAGAGATTGGAGCAGAAATAAATAAAAGAGACTAAAGGAACCAGGAGCTGGTTCTTTGAAAAGATAAAAAAAATTGATAAACCTTTAAGCCAGACTCATCAAGAAATTAAGACAGGACTCAAATAAATAAAATCAGAAATGAAAGATGAGAAATAATAACTGGTATCACAGAAATACAATGGATTATAAAAGAATACTCTGAAAAATTACACGCCGACAAACTGGACAACCCAGAAGAAATGGATAAATTCCCAGAAACATATAATCTTACAAAACTAAATCAAGAATAAATAGAAAATTTGAAGAGATCAATTACTAGTCATGAAACTGAATCAATAATCAAAAGCTCCCAACAAACGCCAGATGGCTTCACAGGTGAATTCTACCAAACTCTTAAAGAAGAGATACTTACTTTTTGCAAACTCTTCCAATAAATAGAAGAGGAAGGAAAGCTTCCAAGTTCATTCTATGAGACCAACATTATCCTGATACCAAAACCAGATAAAGCCATTACAAAAAGGAAAAAAAAAAAAAAAAAAAGAAAGCTACAGGCCAATATCTCCGATGAACATTACAAAAATCCTCAACAAAATACTAGCAAACTGAATCCAAAAAAAGTCACTCACCACAATCAAGTGGGATTTACTCCAGAAATGCAAGGGTGGTTCAATATTCACAAATCAATGTGATACATCATATTAGTAAGAGAAAAGATAGCAAACATTTGATCATCTCAGTAGATCCATAATAGTATTTGACAAAGTACAACATTCATTCATGATAAACTATCAACAAAGTAAGTTTACAGGGAACATATCCCAACATAATAAAGGCCATATATGAAAACCCCACAGCTAACATCATATTTAATCATGAAAAATGGAGAGCTTTTCCTCTAAGATTAGGACCAAGACAAGGATGTCCATCCTTACCACTTTTATAATGGAAGTCCTGGTACATAGTACTAGAAGTCCTGGCCACAGCAATTACCGAAGGGGGGAAAAATACATAAAAGGCATCCAAATTGTTAAAACTTCTTCCTTATTTGCAGTTGACATGATACTATATATAGAAAATCCTAAAGACTCTACCAACAAACTACTAGAACAGATTAATGAACTCAGTAAAGTTGCAAGATACAAAATTAATCTACAGAAATCTGTTGCGTTTCTATACACTAATAATGAAGTAGCAGGAAGAAAAATTAAGAAAACAATTCCACTTACAATTGCACCCAAATAATAAAATACCTAAAAATAAACCAAGGAGGTGAAAGACCTGTATATGGAAACTACAAAACATTGATGAAAGAAACTGAAAAGGACACAAACAAATACAAATATATTCCATGCTCATGGACTGGAAGAACCGATATTATTAAAATGTCCATATTACCTAAAGCTGTCTACAGATTTAATGCAATCTCTATCGAAATATCAACAACATTTTTCACAGAATTAGAAGAAATACTACTAAATTTGTATGGAACCACAGGAGATTCTGAATAGCCAAACTAATCTTGAAAAAGAAGAACAAAGCTGGAGTATCACAATCCCAGATTTCAAGATATACTACAAAGCTGTAGTAAACAAAACAGTGTGGTACTGGGGCACCCAGATGACTCCATCAATTAAGTATCTGACTTGATTTTGGCTCAGGTCATGATCTCATGGCTGTGAGGCCTTATATTGGGCTTCCTGCTGGGCATGAAGCCTGCTTAACATTCTCTCTCTCCCTCTTCCTCTGCCCCTCCTTGCTAATGCTCTCGCTCTCTCTAAAAAACAAAATGAAACAAAACAAAACAACAACACAACAACAAAAACTAAACAGAACCGGAGTGCTACAGGCAAAAAATAGACACATAGCACAACATAATAGAATAAAAAGCCTGAAATAAACATACTTTTATGGTCAATTGATCTACAACAAAGGAGGCAAGAAAATACAATGGGTAAGAGATAATCTCTTCAACAAATGGTGCTGGGAAAATAGGACACTTACAAGCAAAAGAATAAAACAAGACCACTTTCTTGTACTATGCACAAAAATAAACTCAAGATAAAGATCTAAATATGAGACATGAAACCATAAAACTTCTAGAAGAAAACACAGGCAGTAGTTTCTTAGACATCAGCCATAGAAACATTTTTCTATCTGTGTCTCCTCAGGTAAGGGAAACAAAAGCAAAATTAAACTACTAGGACTTTATCAAGTAAAAAGATTTTGCAACAGTGAAAGAAACCATCAACAAAACAAAAAAGGCAACCTGCTGAATGGGAGAAGATAGTTACTCATGGTACATCTGATAAGGGGTTCATAGCCAAAATATATAAAAAACTTAATACAACTCAATGCTAAAAAAAAAAAAAAAAAACCAAATAATTTGATTTAAAAATGGGTAGGGGACCTGAATAGACATTTCTCCAATGAAGACATACAGACGGCCAACAGACAGATGAAAAGGTACTCAACATCACCCATCACTCATCAGAGAAATGCAAATCAAATCCACAACAAATTATCACTTTACACTAGTCAAAATGGCTAAAATCAAAAATAAAAGAAATAAGATGTGCTGGCAAGGCCATATAGAAAAAAACCTCATGCATTATGGGTGGGAATATAAATTGGTACAGCCACTCTGGAAAACAGCATGGAGATTCATCAAAAAGTTAAAATACAATTACTATATGATTCAGTAAGTGCACTACTGGGTATTATCCAAAGAAAATGAAAGTGCTAATTCAACAAGGTATATGCACCCCTATGTTTATTCAGCATTATTTACAATAGCCAAGATACGGAAGCAACTCAAGTGTTCATCAATATATGAATGGATAAGAAGATGTGATGTATATATTACAGTAGATATTATTCAGCCATAAAAAAGAATGAGATTTTGCTACTTGCCACAACATGGGTAGAGCTAGAGAGTATCATGCTAAGTGAAATCAGTCAGAAAAAGACAAATATCATATGATTTCAGTCATATATGGAATTTAAGAAACAAAACAAATGAACAAAGAAAAGAAGAGAGAAATTTAAAAATCGACTCCTAAATACAGAGAACAAATTGGTGGTTGCCAGAAAGCAGGTGGGTGGGGGCTGGGTGAAATAGATAAAGGCGATTAAGGGTATCTTTATCCTGATGAGCACTAAGTAATGTATAGAACTGTTAAATCATTACATTGTACATCTGAAACTAATATAACACTGTATGTTAATGATACTTGAATTTAAAAAAGAACATTTCTCCAAAAAGGTGAAAACAGCTTTATTACATATTTTTCAATTAAAAATACTAGTTTTATATGTTAAAAAAAAACACTATGGGAGTAAGGAGTGCATGCAGAGAAGGGGCAACAGTGTGGACATAGCTCCTTGGAGCTCATACTAATGAGAATGCCCATGAAACAAATCATAAGATGAAGATTGAAGAGCAGTTAAAGAGCAACAGGTAGAGAATATGACCCTGAAACCTATGTCCCTGGAAGGAAACAACCAAGAGTCTTTTATCACAATTGCTCAGTGGGGTGGCTTAAAGAGGAAAGAAAATGTTTGTTTGAGGCCTAAGTACAGTTCTGTTGAGTTTTGTGGTGAGTACCATTAGACTTTTGGCTTTACCATACGACCTTCTCCAGACCTTCATATGTTTTACTGTATTCTGGAAAACATTTATCTTCTGTTGAAAAGAGAACTAAAAGATCTAAAGGAAATATTTCTGTGAAATATTCTGGGCAAAAGGAAAGAAATCTTTATTTGTTCAATTGATCCTGGAAAACATACGGGGCTTGACGCTGTATTGAAAAAGGACAAAAGAAAATTTTATAAAATAGTTCTTTAAGATTAAAGTTGGAACCTGGGAGGCATGTTGAAATCTGAAGATTTAAGGTTGGACCAATATCACCTATATTTTGCTGTGGTGTCAGAACTTCCTAGTCCCCTTGATATTACAGCTGAATGGGTGAAGAAAGTGATGTGTGCACAATCACAAACTGTTGATTCTGTTCCCCCAGAAACCAGGCCTTGAACGTGGTTTTTATAAAATTTAGAGATGACACCACTCTAGTTATTATCTTTGTTTCCAAAATGTTTGCAGTTGATGCTAAGACTTTAATTCAAAATAAACCAAGACGCCTCACTGAAGAGGAAATACAAATGAGAGTAGACCAAATTCACTAATATGGGTGCACTTACTAGAACTTCCAGATATAATGTGTTAGTTTGTATAGCTCGAGTTATCTCAGCTTACTTGCTTGGATGCATGAAACCTGGACTCAGTGGTTGCCTACCTTTAATAATGTGGAAATGTCACAGCTTCCCTGGTATGATATGGAAGAAGAAATCTAAAGGCTTTGAGTAACCAGAATATTGGAGTAAATTTACCATATGCAATCTGCATATCCACCCTACTCCTAATAACATCACTTCTATGGCAGATAAAGTCTAGTCAGAAGGCAGAAAACACATCAGCAATTTGAACAGGGGAATTTTATTATATAGAATTATTAACTAGTGGGATGCCTAGGTGGCTCAGTTACAGGACTGAGCATCCAACTCTTGATTTCAGCTCTGATCATGGTCTCACTGTTTGTGGGATTGAGCCCCTCAGCACACTTTGCACTAACAGTGAGGAGTCTGCTTGGAAATTCTCTCTTACCCACTCTCTCTGCCTCTTCCCCACTCATGCTCACATATGTGCTCTCACTCTCTCTCTCAAAATAAATAAACTTAAAAAAAAAGAATTATTAACTAGTAACAGAATATGAACTGCTAAGAGAGACAGACCTCTAAAGAATACAAAATAGCAGTGTTTTCACTCATGCGGAATTTGAGAAACTTAACAGAAGCCCATGGAGAAGAGAAGGGGAAAAACAGTTTCAAATAGAGACAAAGGCAAACCATAAGAGACTCTTAAATACAGAGAACAAACTGGGGGTTGATGGGGAGGGGGCGATGGAAGAGAGGGGAAATGGGTGATGGGCATTGAGGATGACACTTGTTGGGATGAGCACTGGGTGTTGTATGTAAGCGATGAATCATGGGAATCTACTCCTGAAGCCAAGAGCACACTGTATACACTGTATGTTAGCTAACTTGACAATAAATTATATTTAAAAACAAAACAAAACAAAAGGAAACAATCAGCAAAACTAAAAGGCAACCGACAAAATGGGAGAAGATATTTGCAAACAACCTGTCAGATAAAGGGTTAGTATCCAAAATCTATAAAGAACTTCTCAAACTCAACACCCACAAAACAAATAATCCAGTGAAGAAATGGGCAAAAGAAATGAATAGACACTTCTCCAAAGAAGACATCCAGATGGCCAACCGACACATGAAAAAATGCTCAACATCACTCATCATCAGGGAAATACAAATCAAAACCACAATGAGATACCACCTCACACCCATCAGAATAGGTAACATTAACAACTCAGGCAACAACAGATGTTGGCGAGGATGTGGAGAAAAGAGGATCTCTTTTGCATTGTTGGTGGGAATGCAAGCTGGTGCAGCCACTCTGGAAAACAGTATGGAGGTTCCTTAAAAAACTAAAAATAGAACTACCTTACAACCCAGCAATCGCACTACTAGGCATTTATCCACGGGATACAGGTGTGCTGTTTCAAAGGGACACATGCACCCCCATGTTTACAGCAGCACTATCAACAAGCGCCAAAGTATGGAAAGAGCCCAAATGTCCATCGATGGATGAATGGATAAAGATGTGGTGTGTGTATATATATATATATATATATATATATATATATATATATACACACATACACACACAATGGAGTATGACTCAGCAATCAAAAAGAATGAAATCTTGCCATTTGCAACTACGTGGATGGAACTGGAGGGGATTATGCTAAGTGAAATTAGTCAGAGAAAGACAAAAATCATATGACTTCACTCATATGAGGACTTTAAGAGACAAAACAGATGAACATAAGGGAAGGGAAGCAAAAATAATATAAAAACAGGGAGGGGGACAAAAACATGAGACTCTTAAATATGGAGAACAGAGGGTTACTAGAGGGGTTGTGGGAGGGGGGGATGGGCTAAATGGTTAAGGGGAATTAAGGAATCTATTCCTGAAATCATTGTTGCACTATATGCTAACTAACTTGGATATAAATTTAAAAAATAAATTAAATAAATATTTACAAGAAAAGAAAAGAAAAGAAAAGAAAAGAAAAGGAAAGGAAAAGAAAAGAAAAGAAAAGAAAAGAAAGAAAGAAAGAAAGAAAGAAAGAAAGAAAGAAAGAAAGAAAGAAAAAGAAAGAAAGGAGGAAGAAAATGGGACTTACATGGCTGGGTGTAGGGAGAGCAAGGATACAGAAACCACAGGGAGCCGGCACATCACTCTCTTCCCAGGCCAGGGCTCCCCTGGTGAGGGCACTTCGTTGTGCAGCCTGCTGATGCATTTCTGGCTGTGGGCAGGCCACTGCTGGAAGGGCTCTAGTCCCACATAACCAGAGTTGGCGAGAGGAGAGAGTTTACCACAATGTGGTTTGCTGTTATTTGGCAAGGCAGCCTTGTGAGGGCCCAATGTTGTGCAGTTAATTACAGCTGACTGCCTTGCATATAATACTAGGGTCCCAGCTTGTTGAAAGGCTCTAGAGGTGGAAGAAACTCATGGACAGGCAGGTAGAGAAAGGCCTCTTCCACCCACATCACTGCCTGGTATCCTAGGAGCCCACCCTTTAAATAAATATGGCCTCTGTAAGTCACTGGCTAAAATTCCCCCCAGTTAGGATTATTGCAGTGAGCCCATAAAAATAACTTTCAGAGCTGCCCAAGTTTAAATGTTGCCTATATTCACCTCCCTATGTCTGTGCCTCTTAACAAATGCCTGAAGACCTCCTTAAAAATTGACCTAAATCACAAAACTATATTAAAGAGGCATTGCAACTATCAAATAGCAAAGCAATAATAATAGATACTGTCATCTGCAAATAACGATAAACCTGTCTTCCTCTCCATCACTATATCCCCTTTTTAATATTCATGCCCTATTGCACTGGCTTATTTGACTTATCCGAACATTAAATAATGCAGCCCTAACAGGGGAAAAAAAAGAATATTGAAATAGCAGATGTATGGAGTAGCCACTTACTGTAGGGCACAGGTACAGTACTAAAATAAAGGTAAACTTGGAAGACAGTCTCTCTCTTCCAACCTCATTCACCCAAGGCTGAACTTCAGACTTTGTTGGAGAGGAGGTGGCTGTTGCCCACTGTCTGGCAGAAAAGCTAACTGAGGTATCACAGGTCAGGCTGGCAAATAGAAAACATGCCAGCTGGAGTGCCAGGAAAAGTTGCTGGAAACCTCCGAGCTAGGGTGCCAGTAAAATTAGCTAGAAAGCCACCCACTGCTGTTTGGGTAAAACTTACTAATAAGGTCCCTGCTGGGATGCCCATGAAACCCACTAGAATGGGTGTACTACTAGCTCTCCTGAACAGAGCCCATGGAGAAGCAGCCAGCTGGTGACAAAGCTACCCACTGGCAACCACGGCATAAGAGCAAGAAGAAAACACCAGAAACAGAAACAGAAGCCCTTTCCTCTTCCAGGGATTCTCCAAGATCCTCTGCTGACAAAGTCTAACACTGTGCCAATTGGCAAAGGAGAAGAGGGTGAATTTATAGAGCTGAAAGGCATAAATTGATAACCTGCATAGTTGGGGATAAAATGAAATAAAATTGGCCATGAGGGGATGACTGCTGAAACTGAATAATAGGTGCACAAGATTATTATGCTATTCTGTCTATTCTATATATTTGAAACTTCCCATAATGTTTTCTTATTTTTGTTTTCCTAAAAACATAGGCTCTGGGGTCAACCTGCTTGACTTCAAATCCTGGCCACTTACCAGCCAACTATTTTGAGGCTCTGTTTCCCCAAGTGTAATTGCAATACCTAGCTCATTAGAGGTATAGACAGGATTAAAATAGGTGTGATATGCAAAATGATTAGAGTAGAGCTGGTATGTAGTAAGTTCTCCATAAATCTTAGCTATTATTGCTATTTGTATTATTTATACTGGTGCTGAGAGTTTTAATTTTTAAGAGACATAATATTAGCATCACACCATAAAAATAAATGTGTAAAAATAAGAGTTGGTAATTCATAAGAAATGATTCCACGGAGTCAGGTGGTTTGACCTTTAGAATGATCTGTTGTATATTTGTCCTAGAAGGAAGAGTAACTTACCTTATCTTTTATTTTGTCAGCTCTAGCATCCAAAGGCTGGTTTTTGTTTTGTTCCTGATTACATTTTCGATTTCCTCCACCTGAGCTTATACTTTTACTTTGTCCCACAGAACTTGAAGCAGTAGTGGATAGTACAGGTGTGTTGATACCAGATACAGATGATGTAGTGTTTCCATTTATTGACCCATTTACACCTTGAAAATAAAAATAAACATGTTTATACAAAAGAATATTAATCAGTCATAAGAAGGAATGAAGTAATGATGTATGCTACAATATGAAGGACTCTCTAAAACATTATGCTAAGTGAAAGAAATCAGACACAAAAAGTCACATATTGGATGATTCCATCTGTATGAAATATTCACAATGGGTAAATCCATAGAAACAGAGCACAAGTTAGTGGTTGCCAGGGTCTGGGGGAGGGAAGAATGAGGAGAAACTGCTTAAGGGGTATGGAGTTTCCTTTTGGAGTGATGAAAATGTTTTGAAACTAGATAGAGGTAGTGGTTGTTCAGTACTGTGAATACATTAAATTTCACTGAATTATTCACTTTAAAATGGTAACTTTATATTTATCTGAATTTCACTTCAATTAAAATAACGTTTAGAAATATAAGGGGGCGCCTGGGTGGCGCAGTCGGTTAAGCGTCCGACTTCAGCCAGGTCACGATCTCGCGGTCCGTGAGTTCGAGCCCCGCGTCGGGCTCTGGGCTGATGGCTCCGAGCCGGGAGCCCGTTTCCGATTCTGTGTCTCCCTCTCTCTCTCTGCCCCTCCCCCGTTCATGCTCTGTCTCTCTGTGTCCCAAAAATAAATAAACGTTGAAAAAAAAAAAAAAAAAGAAATATAATTAAGAATGAAGTCTTGCCATTTGCAACTACGTGGATGGAACTAGAGGGGATTATGCTAAGTGAAATTAGTCAGCCAGAGAAAGACAAAAATCCTATGACTTCACTTATATGAGGACGTTAAGAGACAAAACAGATGAACATAAGGGAAGGGAAACAAAAATAATGTAAAAACAGGGAGGGGGACAAAACAGAAGAGACTCATAAATATGGAGAACAAACTGAGGGTTACAGGAGGGGTTGTGGGAGGGGGAGATGGGCTAAATGGGTAAGGGGCACTAAGGAATCTACTCCTGAAATCATTGTTGCACTATATGCTAATTTGGATGTAAATTAAAAAAAATTAAAAACAAAGAAAAAATAAATATAATTAAATGCAAATATTTCCCCTTTCAGAGCAAACCCACTGACAACTCTTACTCAAGTAAAAAAAGATAATAATAAACCATCTAAAATGCTATTATAATTTGCAGATGCTCTTCTAGCAACAGTTATCAACTACAGCAATATTAAAAATCAGTTAAAAGAAAAAAGGAGGACTTGGATATTAATTTTGATGAATTTAATGCTGAATTACAGAAGAAGTAATATCTTATTTTGGGTTACACAAAAGAGGTAATGAGATACAGAGGAAAAAGCAGTGGAGCTGGGAGTTAGAAGGCCTGGGTTCAAGTCCTGCCCATGCCACATTTACATGTAAGTGGTCCTTGAATCATTTATTTAAACTTGGATGAGAAATGAGAATACTTCCAATCTCTAAGAGTCATCATTGTAAGATTAAGCAAGACAGTATGAAAAAGGTGTCTAGTACAATGTTATATAAATGTCATTAAATCTAAACTCTACTGAAAATAGGTATTGAAATGGAGCACTTGTAGGACCTCACTTAAGTTAATATAAATACCTTTTTCAGGACCATTTCTATTACTTTTTCCTGAAGTCCTTGAATGGAAGGAAGAAGAATCATGGTTCTGGGCTGGAGGAGCAAACAGCGGTGGAATTCCCAGCAATGGTGGAAAGAAGGTCGCCCCTGTACGAGTATGAACATCTGTTGTTCGCCACCATTCTGCACCTCAAAACCAAACACCAAACAAACAAACAAAAGTACGTGAATTAACTTTCTAGTTGATGTAACAATTCTTGTAATTTTCAAGTTTCATCTTGGAACAAAATTGCTGAATCACACATAGTTCTGATCATCTAACTATAAGATAGTTGATTAGATATTGTACACTCATCATTCCTCTCATTAAGATAATAAATATCCAAGGATCTTTACTTAGCAGCTCCTTGAGTTCAAGTTTATGAAGAATAAAGGTAGTCTATCGTTTTAAAAATAAAATGGAAAACTTGGAATATTAAAGAACTATTTGACTCTGATAACTTAAACCATAATTTTCAAAATTAGCAAAGAAACAATATTTAAGAATACACTAATCTATTTTAAAACCTTAGAATTTAAGTTACCATCTACAACCTATGTTAAGAATTTCTTCAAGTTACATTCTAATAAATCTGGGTCTGATAAATCATAAATAATAATACAAAGACTGCTACTGTAAACCGGTATACCTCAAATGCATTTATGAAAGAAAATATTCTATACTCAAACAAAAACATAAAGATATCAAAATCAGCGTGGGTTTTTTTCTAAGAAATGAAAAGCATTCAAAGATTTCTAAAACAAGTCATATTAAAATATGAAAGGTTTATAAAATTCCTCTCCATAAATTTAATGAAGAAAACTTGGATTTTGTTTATATTTTCTCTCATAATTACAGATAACGATGATTGTTTTAATAATGTAAAATGACTCAATGGTAGAAAATCATCAAATGCAATTTAAATGTTCAAACAGTGGCTCTTAGTTTAAACTTTTAGAAAAGGAGAGAAGCCAAATTTTATAGAATATATTTTCCAAAAAGGGTGAAGATTAAGAAGAGATTTGAAAATAATCCAAAAGAAAGTCTTGTATTACCCCATTTAAAATCTCAGAAATAATCTTTCCACTTGGCTAACCTGCCAGAGTAACAAATCATTTATTACCTTTGAGGCTAATCATCAAAGAGATATGCTATATTTTTCTTTGATTGTAACTACCAGAAGGAAATTATAGAAAAAAAACCCCAATAATATAGTATAAGAAACATTCAATATTCGTCAGGGTATTGTGTGTGATCTTTAAATCTTTTGCAGGAATATCTCTTCATTAAAAATAGAATGTAATGCAATGTTCACCGTCATCATCAGATTTTGCCAAGTGAAATGTTCATGGTAGCTGCTATTCTAAAAGGTCTAAGAGACAGCATAAGCAGAAAACTGCAAAAACTATTCTTCCGCACTGCAGGAAGGCGCTGCTAGTGAAATGACACCAATGCATATTTAGCAGTGCCTGAATGACGGAAACTGAACCAAGAATAACTATACAAAGGCATTAATCATTTATCCATTGTTTAGATGAAAGAAGTGTATGTAGGTGGGAAGAAAAACTGTGTATTTGGAGCTTGTATCAGCACAGTTGCAATCTATTATTATTTATAGGTTTGAAACCTAGGTACCAGATAGATAATAAAAAGGGACTGAGGTTTCCTAAAGGTATTTATATTATTTAATATAGAGTCTATAATTAAAGCATTCCAGCTGAATGTATAGACTTTATAAATAACCAACAAATCAGTAAGGTAATCAAAGTATAAGATTCAAATACTTTAGATATAACCCCAGAAAAAAACATAACCATAACACTGTACTTTAGAGCATTACTATAAAATATGTACACAATGGGGAATAGAAAAAAAAATTGGAAAATGAATATGGTATATTTAAACTGACACTACAGGTAAAACAAACAAACAAACAAACAAGTAAATACAATAAATCAAAAATATGAAGATGGTAAAGCTTCTGACTAAACTTTGCAAATGTCTAATATTTCATAAGAAATAATATAATTTTTGTTAAGCGACAAGCTTATTTATCTTCCAAATTTAAGAAAATAGAAAGCAAATTTAGTCACTCACAAACTAGCTTGTTGATAAGATAAAATATACAAAATAGGGAGTACATAACCCAGCACATGATGAGTTTCCAAATGTATTTAAATGAGGTAACAGCATATTGGCAATATTAATCATATTCAACTGCAAGAGTTTAATATTTTAGATATTGAACCTAGAAAATATAGCAGACTTGTAAAATCTTTTGTACTTGATACAGCCAGATGCTTCACAGAATTCATGATGATACAAAAATATAATTATCAAAAATTATAAATATTTTAAAAGAGATTACTGTGAAATGCTATTTCAATATAAAAAAGAAATAATATCACACTAATATCCATGAAATTATTTTGCATCATTGATTCAATCATCTGAAATAAATTATTCCTTATTTAAAATTTCTAGTAATTTCTTCCTTGTGTGTCTTATTATTTTAAGGTGATTTCAAAAATTTGGCATTTAAATGATTACTCTTTTAAATAAAGGCAATTATAGAGAATTTAAATTTAAATTATACCAAATCTACAACTTGAAAAATGAGTCCTCTGGGTCTGGGCATAGTCTCTGTTCATTTGGCAAAAACAGTATGCTTATATAGACAATACTTTCACCATTAAAGACTGCTTGTAATTGTTTACCTACCTCCTAAAAACTGTAAACAACACATACAATGTGAGTGTATTCCTCAACACACAGAACATGACAGATGCTCAAAGAACTTTGTACAATAAATGAATGAGTGAATCGTCCAGGTAGGCTAGAGAAGTTATTAACTTTTTTTCTGTACAGTGGAAGTTATCAACAGTATTTAAATCCAGATGAGTAACTCTTTACAACCGATAACTATCATTTATCACTGTGATAAACTATTCATTATCACTGGTAACTATCAGTGCAGATAGTATCTGATTTTAATAATATAATAATTATATCGTGGCTTAGTAATACTCAAAAGCTATGTATGGTATGATAATTTAAGTTACCATCTAAGAATTTCCTCAAATTACATACCAGATAAATCTGGGTCTGATAACTATGATAAAATGATTTAAAAAAATTTAAGATAATTAGTAACTATATTCCTACTATCTATTTTGATTTTTGTTCAGAAATCCTAGATTTCAGCAAATATCTATTGAATTGATCATCTTGCTAAGCAACCATGCTAGAAACTGGCCAAAATAAATTCCTATCAGTATTTTTAAAGCAAATGCTAAAACTTAGTTTAAGACTTCATTTTAACTTTGCAGTCACATTATCCCTCCCCTTCAGCTCCTCTCTCCCAAACAACTGAATTAAAGGAATAATATGACTCAAAAAACAGTACTTGAAATATACATCTAAACATCTTTCCATTCTGTATATAGTTAAAATGAGATACTTGTTTCCTTTTAAAGGAGCACTTGACAATTTATTACCCATTAAAGTGGGCAAGAGGAAATAATAATGATAACTACAATTATGTACTAACTATATATGCTAAACTTTGCAATCAGTACTGATATGGCTTATCCTTAATCTTTACAAGAACACTAAGGGGCAGGTACTATTATTTATCCTCATTTTTGAGATGAGAAAACTGAGGCAGAGTGGTCATATTACTTGTTCAAGGTAGCAGTCACATTTAAATTCAGGTCTATTTGTCTCTAGAATTATGCTCTAATTTTTAAGCTATTTTATGTAACACTAAACCATGCGTCCCTTACTAAAATTTATTAAAGTAAAATCAATCACCAGAAACACATTAAAGTTTAGACTTTCAAAATAACATAATGAGACAAATCATAGCATGTCTGTCCAATTTAAGCTTTAACTGATGTCCTACGGAGCTCCTGAATTCTCATCTATAGAATTGGAATAATTCTGGTCTTGCTGCTATGCAAGTGGTGCAAATCTATAGTTGTTCTTATCAAATATGGAAAAATATAGAAATTTAAGAGCCAAGTTCATCTTCCTTAGGAAGTGAGAACTCAAAAGTATAGATATATTGATTGTAAGAACTGGAATGTACTTTCCACTCTGAGTTAAATAATTTTTTAAACATCAAATAAAGCTGAGAAAAGTTCATCAAGCTCTACACTTAAGATATTTACACCTCCCTGCATGTTATATTTCAATAAAAGGCATGAGAAAAACATGGCCTAATTATTCACTTTTGTGGCAGATGCCCCCTTCTCTAAACTCTTGAATATCTATAATTGCACTGCCACCTAGCACAAATCGTGTGGGGTTTTTTGCACATGGTAAATAGGACAGCGCCAATTCTTGTACAAGAGTTTTAATATACCAGGCATTAGACTACTCTTTTTGTTCAATTTAATAAACAAATTATCGCTTGAACATTTTCAAGCTTTCCTCCTCTCCTTGAACACTGTTTGTAACAGATGTTTACCTGGAAAAGATGCTAGTTGGGGATGTGCGGCTAAGGCTGTGGGTGTACCAAGTGTCCCCAAACCACCAAATTCTGAATGCCCTGAGCTGGCTGAATGTAGACCAAAGACTGGGTGGCTGACCATTGGGAAGGCACTCGACACTGTGGACAGGTTAAACGGTTGATCCCCAGCTGCTCTGAATAAATGTCCTGGGAGGGAAAAAAACACACTTAAAGTTGTACTATAAAAACAGATGAGATTTATCTGATTTCAGCGTTCATAATTAAAATTTCTTATCCATTAAATTTCTATTTTACACTTTTTTCTTTTGTATTTTTGCTCTTCACACTCTATAGAATATTTCTAGAAATACTGAAGTACTCTAAATATCAAAATGAGTGGTATAACCTTATTTACTTTGAATTTGAGATTTGAAAAATAATGTTTCAGGTACATAATTTTCACTAATTATATAGTTTGACCTGCTGAAGTGAACTTTCTGTTAATGCATTACATTCTTAGCAAAATTTTACACTCATAAGAATGAAAATAAAAACGTTCTATTAATGTAAGGTTGAAAACCAATGAAGTCAGTCCAGGATTTGTCACCAACCATTACTCAGATTCTCATACACTGTGGGCAAAGCATTCCCAGTTCCATGTACTAGAAGTGAAGCTATGGCCTCTGTCCAATACCTCTGAGGTGAGGAGTGTGCATACCAAAAACAGATTATATTTTGGCCTAATAAAGCAATGTAAAAGACAACGTAAAGATTTAATAAATAAACCTACTAAGATATTTCTAAATGCATCTAAGGGTGGTTATCAATACAAAAGTCATTTTGAACTTTGTGATGGAAAGATCATGTTCAATTCAAATGCGTGACTGTTCAATTTCCACTCTAAAGAGAATCTAGTTCTGAGTGTCATGATTCCAGTTTGAAATGTTACACAATCAAAACCATAACTTATTTTTCATATTTTGTAAGAGACATAGCAGGAAATTTGTTAATACTTGGAAACCTTCCTTTAACTTCCAGGAAATAATTAAGTTTCCTTGGCCTGATACTATGAAAACAGAATATCAAATCCCACACTCTAGGCTATTTTAAGAATTTATTGTGTAAAAGGTATTATTACGCTCTGTGTCAAAATAAGGATAAGTCTTCCTTATTATCTCCTGCTTATACCATACCTAACTGTGTACTGCAATTTAGGTTTAACATAATACATTTGAGAAATGTAATTATGTAAGTTAAAAAAATAAATAAACTTTTGTTGTCATTTAGTTATCAAGGAAATATCTCCTCTGCTGTTTTTATTCCTGAAAACCAAGAGGAAGTCATCAAAAAGGTCAGAGTCCACCTTCAGAGATTAATATAAACTCTGTGTTATTTACTGAAATAACACAACACTTTTTAACTGAAGTAGTAAGATTTAAATAAATTGCATCAACTATATCTTATATCAGCTTATCAGGTAAAAAGTTCCAATTGAGGGTGAATTTCCCATTATAACAACGCAGTAACTGGATCTCACGGGAAGATCCTCAAAGTGCCTTTGCAAGAAGGCCCACAAACAAACTGTAAGAGAGAGGAAAGGGAAGGACAGACTTGGGTATCCTTTCTAAGTCAGCCAATCTCTGTTTCTGTTCATCACAGCCTAAACAGAAATTTTGTGAACTTGGTACTTTTGTGTTATCAGAATTCTAGACCACAATAGCACTAAAGTTGAGTCAAAACAAAAATAGGGCATACTATAAGAAAAGGTCATTCAAAATCACTAAGAGTAGCAACAGGTCACCAGAAAGATTGTGTAAATTTTTTTTTTTTTTTTTTTTTGCAAATTCTCAAAAACCCAGCTAGTTTCTCTAAAAAATGAACTGTAACATCAAGAACTAGTATTTATTTATTTTCACAGGTAAAATCCCTGGTTCTTAACAATCATTTCAACTTCATCAATCAGATGCCCTTAATCAAATGTTTCATTTATAAACATACTATGATCAGTTACCTTTCCTTCTACATCAGTTTTCTTGATAAGCAAGTTAAACTAACCATTCCAGTTTGAGGATTTTAGAATCACTTTTCATTTATATTTTATAAAATAATAATTCTTAAATTATATTTGTCAACTCTATTTATGTAACAATGATTTAATATGAAAAAAAAATCTGTGGGGTAAACTCAAAACTACACAAATATTATAAAAATTCAGAACAGATTGAAATTATAAAGGGTCAGAAACTGCTCGAAATACTTTCATAACAGCTAATGAATTAGTAGTAAACATTCCTAGATGCATAGCTAAAAGATCAATTTTATTTTTGTGAAGAAGTAAATGAGCTAAATCTTGGAGTCTCGTGAACAGAAAACATGAACAATACTTAAATGAAGTTGTCACTCTTGCAGCAGTAATTAAGAACCAATCATACACAATTTGATAACAAAAATGTTCTTTTTTTTAACTCTAAAAAGAGTGGATATCTAGAAGGAAGTGAATCTAGAATTTTAACAAAATATGAGCTTCACTCACCATAGATTCAAATGGAAAAAAGAAAGCATAGTCCTGTACACAGAGTTACATTTATGCCCGGCAACATTACAAAGAAGCTAACTTATTCTATTTTTTTACTCTTTCTTGTAAAACTCTTGGTGAAGATAATTAAAGCATAGAAAACACCCAGGTGACAATGGAATCTTTAGGGTTTATTCCCTATTGGCCTATCACTTTTGTATTTAGTAAAAAACACTAGGACCACATTATAATGATTATAGTGATGCCATGCGTTATCAAAAATACACATTAGAGCTTTCCTCTGCCATATATGGATACAGTTGTACACAGAAGGGAAATGATTTCATAATGCATTTCATATTTTTTACTGTATTTTGCCTTTATAGCAAGAATCTAGAAGTCAATGATATAAAAAATAGCTTTCTCATTAAAATCTCTTAACATTATATATAATTTCAGTATTGTTTTTGTACCACCTTTTAAAATACATAGATACTAATTCCATGTAAAAATCTTCCAGAATTATTCTGTTCTTTATTCAAAAGTTTCTGTAATTCAGGCATTTCATAAACATACCTATGAAGTGTCAGGTGCTATGTTTAGTATTTGGCATACAAAGAAGAATGAGACATAATCCCTGACCTCAAGAAACTCATAGTTGAACATAACTTAAATACTATTGAACTATTTTTTACACCACGTTGTCTAAAACAAGCTAATTAATATTTCAATATTATTTAAACTGGTACTTTCATATATAGGAGCTAGTAATAGATTCCAAACACCCAAAAATGGTGTTTCATACAAAGTATACAGTAAATATCTGTTAAACAAATTAATTCACTACTCATGAAAAGTACATCTATGGAACTTATTTCAAAGACCTTCAATCAGAACAGGAAGTTCTGATGAATCATTTAAACTTACAAGTATACTTCCTAGCTTTCTTTTGCCTTACTTCACCAACCCCTGGTCCTGACTTTTTTTTTTTTTTTTTGAATGTTTATTTATTTTTGAGAGAGAGACAGGGATTAGGGGCAGACAGAGAGGGAGACACAGAATCCAAAGCAGGCTCCAGACTCTGATCTGTCAGCATAGAGCCCAATGCGGGGCTCAAACCCACAAACCGTGAGATTATGACCTGAGCCAAAGTCGGACACTTAACACTGACTTTTTTTTTTCTTAAATTACCACTTCCTCCTTGATTCCATTTAGGTCACATATTGGTTTTGATCATTCAAAATTCTACCACCTCAAAACATCTTAAACTCTTAAGTTGCACTCTACCCACAGTTTCCACATTTCCATTTCCTTACTTCTTAGCATGACTCCCCCAATCTCCTACCATACCGACCCTATCTATTCTTCCTTCTCAATCTCATCGCCATATCTCCTGAGTTAACCTTGAAATAAAAGTCTTACCTGTATGTCTGTTCCCTCCCCACTTCTTGGGATCTTTACTATTTGTGCCAAACCTCAAGCCTCTCTTCCATTTTGTCTATAAAGTTACTAAAATTTTCCTAATCATCAGGATGATGATGATGTCTAATCTTGACATGTCTCATTTTTAACCTCTCTGTATAAATCTGGCCTTTCTGAGCGCCTCTTCCTTATTAAAACCCACATTTAGGGGAGTGAGGGAGGGGAGGGGGACTTAAAACACACACACACACACACACACACACACACACACACACACAAAATCCATGTTCACCCTTAAGCTCCAGGTCATGGAACGGTCTTGATCATCTTCTTAACTGTATCTTTTAATAATATTTCTGGTTTGCTTTATTGGATTCTCTTCTCTTTTTTTAATTTTTTTTTTCAACGTTTATTTATTTTTGGGACAGAGAGAGACAGAGCATGAACGGGAGAGGGGCAGAGAGAGAGGGAGACACAGAATCGGAAACAGGCTCCAGGCTCCGAGCCATCAGCCCAGAGCCCGACGCGGGGCTCGAACTCCCGGACCGTGAGATCGTGACCTGGCTGAAGTCGGACGCTTAACCGACTGCGCCACCCAGGCGCCCCTGGATTCTCTTTTCTAATTGTAAGCATTCTTAAAGATTTTGTCCAGCTATCTTTTTTTTCCCCTGTATTCTTTCTTTCTCAGTTATTCATGTGTTTTCACTGTTTTTAACTATCACTTCTATGAAAATAATTGGTAAACTAGGATTTTAGCTCCTTGAGTACAAAAACTGAATCTCATTTATCTCAGTATCCCCAATACCTGGCATGTGTGAAACATAATTGGTACTTAAGTAACAAATGTTTCCCATGTTGTATTTTTGGTCACGTTATTTCTTTTATTTCACATCCCCCACCTAAGTAACTTTTTTTTTTTTTTTTTTTTTTTTTTTTTTTGCCTTTTATAATCTTATCTATCTTAACTATTTCAAAAACATATTGCCCAAGAAGTATTCCTGAATTTCCCAGACATGTTTTGGGTTTTTTTTGTACTTTCATGATTATTTGCAATCTTTTACCATACTACATTTCTAGAATGTAAAGTTATAAAGAAAAAAGCCATCTCTTAATCATTTTTACTGTCTTTAAAACATTGCATAAAACAAACTGTTATCAGTTGCAAGGGCAATGCTTCCTAATACCTGCATACAGACAGCTAAAATGGTCGTTTTCTTTGTTTCCTTCTTCTTTTAAAAGGCTAGAACAACCAGGAATTATTTGAATGACTGAAAATACAGTTGATCCTTGCACAACATAGAAGTAAGGGGTGCCACCCCTCCTCCCACCCCCTGCAGGTGAAAATCCACCTATACCTTTTGACTCCTTCTGGAAGCCTTACTGACAACATAACAGTCAAAATTAACACATATTTTGTATGTTATCTATATTCTATACAATATTCTTACAATTAAAACATTACAAATGTTAAGGGGCACCTGGGTGGCTCAGTCGGTTGAGTGTCCGACTTCAGCTCAGGTCATGATCTCACGGCCTGTGGGTTTGAGCCCTGCATCCGGCTCTGTGCTGACAGCTTGGAGCCTGAAGCCTGCTTTGGATTCTGTGTCTCCCTCCCTCTCTGCCCCTAACCCACTCGCATTCTGTCTCTGTCTCTCTCAAAAATAAATAAATATTAAAAAAAACT
This sequence comes from Lynx canadensis, assembly GCF_007474595.2. NCBI lineage: Eukaryota > Metazoa > Chordata > Mammalia > Carnivora > Felidae > Lynx > Lynx canadensis. The sequence goes on from NC_044310.1 coordinate 148,528,533, forward strand.
TTTAATATTACAAATGTTAAAATCATAATGAAGAGAAGTACATTTATAATACTAAACGGTATTTATTGGGGGAAAAACGTCTGTATAAGGGAACCCACACAGTTCAAACCGTGTTGTTCAAGGAACAACTGTATATCTCACTTTTTCTATCCTCCAATTATAAAAAGCATTCACAAAGTTACTCAAAGCTCTTTGGGAAATTATATGCTGATTTAATGACTCTATGTTATGGCTTTAATCTTCTTATACAGCAGGGGGTGCTGTTTATATTACACCCTTGATTCCATCACCAGAACAATATCCTTAGCCTTTAGCTATATTGAAATTTCAAGCTCCTGTTCATAAAGTGACTTTTTATCAGGGACTGGTGGTGGCTCAATGAATGTCATAACTACATTTAAAACAAAGCATATTCTGTATTAATAAAAACAACACAATAATTTTCTTACATGAAGCAAAATACAACATGAGTCAAACAGGTTCTGTTAACCTCATGACTACAAAATAAAGTTATTTGGATATTAGAATGTTCCATTTTTGGAGAAGTATTTTTTTTCTACATTAATATACCTGATGTCAGAAGATCCTCCAAAATAAACACTTGTTATGATTAAAATTCTTAAATTTTGCTCTGAGAAAACACTGGCAATCTGATAAATCATGTCATAAGATGAACATACTTTTAGAAGACTACAATTATTCTTTTTAACAGATACTAATATTCAAACATAGTTTCAATATTATGAATGCAACTTTTAGTTTGTATTTTAAGTGGTAGATAATAATGCACACATCTTGAATAATAAAAATTAATATACATCTGTAATACCTAAGTTCTGACTTCCATTATAATAAGCTCAATATTTTTTAGCAGAGCTTTTTAAATTCTGCTAGCCAATCTATGTATAAGTAACTTAAAGAAGTTACACAAATGCCAGTGTCTTGCTAACAAGCCATGGTAACTAACAAGGCATGGTAACTGCAAGTGTCTTTATTAATGTTGGTGAATTTCATGCCAGAACACAATAAGGGTTTTCCCCCCATGAGAACAAAATAGTATAAATACTGTACTAATGCCTTGAACCTAAACTACCACTGAATAAAATCTCCTATCTACTAGAAAAGTCCAGATAGCCAATTGAAGCAAAATAATTAGGGGTGCCTGCATGGCGGTTCAGTTGGTTGAGCATTCAACTTTGGCTCAGGTTATGATCTCATGGTTCATGAGTTCGAGTCCCACGTGGGGCTCTGTGCTGACAGCTCAGAGTCTGGAACCTGCTTCAGATTCTGTGTCTCCCTCTCTCTGCCCTTCCCCCGCTCACACTCGGTCTGTCTGTCTGTCTGTCTCTCTCTCCAAAATAAATAAATATTAAAAAAATAGTTTAAAAATAATTATAAAAAGTATGCTAAAGCATTTAATCTTTTTAAAAATCAAGGAGACTGCTTACTGTGAGAGAAATCCACAAATGTTGCCTTTTGTGCACTAGAAATAAAAATGTCTTTAATCTTTCAATGCTTCCCAAACTTGTTGCAACATGTCTTCAAACTCTTGTCTCCACTTACTTAAAATTATAAGCATAATTTTACAACATTGCGAAATCAGCCTCTGCTATGCAGGTAGGCTTACTTCTGCATAATCATCAAAACTGGCAGCACATTGAAATAAAGGTTATGTGCGTATTTTAACACTAGTAATGACTAAGTGTAAAAACAACTTGAACATCATCAAAATCACTGTAAATTCAAGAAATGCTCAAATGATTGGCTCGCATATTAAAATCCTTAAATATATTAATCTTCAAATATTCTAGAACTCAAAGTGTGTAAACTGTATAAACTTGATCTCTGATTAGAGAACAAACAGAAAGAATTCTATAGTTAATGGTGATAAAACATTTCCCCAAATAAACTTCATTTCATTCCTGCAGTCTCAAAACATTTTTAGCCAGTTAACCCTTATATTTTAACATTTAAAATGATGCATGGCATGGAAATAAAGTATTAATTTTTAAGTATTTATTTTGAGATTATTTTAGGACTCACAAGAGTTGCAAAAACAGCAGAGTCTCAACCTCCCCTATGTTAACATCTTACGTGACAAAAAATAATTTTCAAAACCAGGAAATTAACCTTGATTAATTAATTAAAATTAAAAATTTATTCAGATCTTTTAAGGTTTAGTTGCTGTACCTCCTTAATTTTCCCTGATTTGTGACAGTTCCTCAGACTTGTCTTTCAGGACCTTGATACATTCAAAAGTACTGGTTCAGTATTTTGTAGAACATCTCTCAATGTGGTTTCTTTAATGCTTTCTCTCAATTTGAAGAGATTATGCATCATTGGGTAGGGTAACCAATGTGCCCTTCTTGGTGCAACATATCTGGGGCCCAAGATGTTGCTATGTGTACCAGAGAGACTAATTCCATCACTTGATTTAAGTTGTGATCTGCCTGGATTTTATGTAAAATTACTATTTTTCCTTTCAAATAGTTGTGGTGTTAGAAAATTAGAAAACAAGTCATTAACAGCCTAGGTAACCTTGGGAACAAAAGCTGCCACTCTCTAACACTGAACATGGTAAACAGCTTTTGATTCAGTTTAGCAAATGACTGTTGTTAAAAGATAGGAGCAGTTCTTCTTTCGTAATAAGCATTTTTGTTAGATCCGACGAAAGGATTTAGAGTTCACGGATTAAAATGCTAAAATTATACAATATTTTATATATACTTTTATCTTCAAATCCAACTGTACTTATTTTAGTAATGAAGTAGAAAACTAAAAATAATTGAATTCCAAAATCTTATTTTACCTATGTTTTAATAAATAAAAAATACTTACAATGAGCAAAAATTATTAAATCAGCTTTGAAAAACATACTAAGTGTATTAATTTGCTGGGGTTGCCATAACAAAGTACTACAAACTGAGTGCCTCTGATTATAATTTATCATCACACAGTTTCAGAGGCTAGCAGTCAGAAATCAAAGAGGCTCTAAGGAAGGATCTGTTCCATGGTTCTCTCTTAGCTTTTGGTAACCTAGGTGTTCTTTGTAGGTCTTTACATGGGCTTCTCTGTGCAAGTCTCTGTGTCCAAATTTCCCTCATTCATAAGGATACCAGTCATACTGGTTTAAAACCAACTCTAATAACCTCATTTTAACTTGATCTTCTGTAAGGACTCTATCTCCAAATAGGTCACATTCTGAGATACTGGGAGTTAGGACTCCAGTATGTTTTCTGGGAAGAGACAAAATTGAATCCATAGCACTGGGTTTATTTTTATGAGTACTTAATTGATTTTAAGATATTACCTTACTTTAGTAATTTATTGTTAACATTCTAAGTTAAAACTACAAAGTTCTACTCATAAAAGTTAGGTAAAATAATATTTCAAAAATATTGGGTGCTTTGTGATCAAATCCATCATTAAATAAACCCACTAAGTTGGAGGAAGTTTAGATACTTGAAAGTTTGAGGGCCTTTATTTATGAAATTTGTAGATACCTACAACATATACAAATCATCTAAAAAGGAAAATAATGATAGTTTATACTATAATGTAAATATTCAAAGAAACTGGGATGAAACTTTGGCTGTATCCCTAAACCCACAAGAATACGTCTATCTCATTCCCTCGATGATTCACTAGTGATGTAAACTTAAGCCCTGGGTATCTTCTAAATAAGAAGTTCGAACAAAATAACAAGTTTGAACTTGCAGGGTTTTATTTATTCCTTCTGTTTTCAGCAAGGTCAGCTGATACTTTAAGATTCTTTACCATGTGGCTTATAATGCCCATCCCCAGCTAAAATCTGCATAGCCGTTTGGTATTACCGAACAAAATATAGCATCATCTAGAAAATGTATTAATTAAAGTTAATTTATCATCTAATTTTCATGTCCAAGTCCTGCAAGTTCATCTCCTTCCTTTCTTCAAAAATTGTTTCTTTAGCATATATTTTGTGCCAATCCCTGAATGGATAAATGTGGATTAAAAAAAAGCAGATATAGTTCCTGTCCTTTAAACACAGAAAAAGGACAAGTAAGTAAAATAACACCAACTGTATAATTAGATTGTGAAGAGTATGATGGAGGAAATTATTAGGGGCAAAAATATATAATAGTGGGACAATTACATAGACACTATGAACAGAGGAGAATTCTTCAATTAGTGTCTTAGGACATTTAACCTGAGACAAACCATAAGAAAGAATCAGCCACATGAAGATCTTCCAGACACAGGGGAAGCATGTTTGAGATCCTGATTTGGGAAAGAATGTTTTATATCTGAAGAAGTGAAAGGCTTAGGAGGCTGAAAGATAATGGGACCAGAGTGAGAACAGTACCGGATCAATTTGATGTAGTCAGAGATTTGATCATGGAGGGTATAGGGTGTTAGGTGTTAGGTCAAAAGGTACCAAACACCCAGCTCAAAAATGGCTAAAGTAAAAAAGTGTATGTATTAACTCACATAATGTAAAAGCTTTGGAAAATGTTCACTTTAAATAAGGAAGATTGATTGAAAGTTTACCAGTACCTAATTTCTCTTTCTTCGTTTGGTTCTACTTCCTCAAATGGGCCCTTCCTCCTAGGTTTGTGGGACAAAAGGGTATCCTTTCTCACTAATAACAATCCCAGAATGGAATCCCTTTGTCTTTGATTACTCTGACTTACATCATGTGGCCCTTATTCCTTAGCCAATCACTACTGCCTGAGAAATATATTTGGATTGGCTAGACTGGGTAACACACCACTCCTGGAGTCTTAGGCGAATTTTTTTTAAGTGATTTGTTCTGGGGGGGGCAACTTCAGGCAATACTGTAGTAGTAGTGAAGAGGCCACATGAACCATCCATAGAAAATAATTATAAAAATCGGATTTAAAACAACAACAACAAAATTAAAGGTACTGAAAAGCAACCAAAAGCTAAGAAAAGCCAAGGGAGAGTTTAATCTAGAAAAGTCGTAATGAGAAGGGGGTAAGAAGTATGACTTTGTGGCTTTCTGGTCCGATATGCTGCCTAAACCTCACAGGTATAACTACAGAAAAGAGCGGAAGAAAACACATCAGGCTTATCAACTAAAGGTGCCAGAGGTCAGAATCCAGGGCTGAGAAAACATCAGGAAATTTAAAGGGGAAATTCTGGCAATGAGCAAACCACAGAAAGAATGAGACCCAAATTCAGAGCTTAAATTATCCAAATGCCTAGCTACAAGTACACTGTACATGAATAGGGAAGGATTCCAGGGCACTGCAAAATAGCTAGCAGAGAATGCAGAGAAATCTACTCCTGAAAGACAGAGCTACACACGGCAGATCAGCTGAGTTTGATGTATTTCTTTATTGAGTACAATCCCTCACCATGATAAGCTTAGACAGCAGAAAGCCTGAAGTGTCAGAGTACAGAGTCCAAAGCTAGCACAGCAGCTGGAAAGTAGAGGGTAATCTTAGAAGCAAGGAAACCACAGAGAGAAAGAGACTCATCTCTGCCTAAGTACTTGGCTGACCCAACAGTTTTCACAGGCACAGAAGAAACCAGCAGGGGTTAGTCTCCAAAAAAAAAAAAAAAAAAAAAAAAAAAAAGTGGAAAGTCAAAAAACAGAGGATAGATCATCAGTATGTTTTTGACCACAATGACATTAAAATGGACATCAATAAAGAATTGAGATGTTGGAAAACCCAAAAGATTCCACCAAAAAACTGCTAGAATTGATTCATGAATTCAGCAAAGTTGCAGGATATAAAATCAACGCACAGAAATCAGTTGCATTCCTATACACCAAAAATGAAGTGACAGAAAGAGAAATCAAGGAATCGATCCCATTTACAGTTGCACAAAAAACCATAAAATACCTAGGAATAAATCTAACCAAAGACGTGAAAAATCTATACACTGAAAACTATAGAAAGCTTATGAAAGAAATTGAAGAAGACACAAAAAAATGGAAAAAGATTCCATGCTCCTGGATAGGAAAAACAAATATTGTTAAAATGTCAATACTACTCAAAGCAATCTACATATTCAATGCAATCCCTATCAAAATAACACCAGCATTCTTCACAGAGCTAGAACAAATAATCCTAAATTTGTATGGAACCAGAAAAGACCCCGAATAGACAAAGCAATCTTGAAAAAGAAAACCAAAGCAGGAGGCATCACAATCCCAGACTTCAAGCTATACTACAAAATTGTAATCATCAAGACAGTATGGTACTGGCACAAGTACAGACACTCAGATCAATGGAACAGAATAGAGAATCCAGAAATGGGCCCACAAACGTATAGCCAACTAATCTTTGACAAAGCAGGAAAGAATATCCAATGGAATAAAGACAGTCTCTTCAGCAAGTGGTGCTGGGAAAACTGGACAGTGACATGCAGAAGAATGAACCTGGACCACTTTCTTATACCATACACAAAAATAAACTCAAAATGGATAAAAGACCTTAATGTAAGACAGGAAGCCATCAAAATCCTCGAGGAGAAAGCAGGCAAAACCCTCTTTGATCTTGGCCGCAGCAACTTCTTACTCAACACGTCTCCAGAGGCAAGGGAAACAAAAGCAAAAATGAACTACTGGGACCTCATCAAAATAAAAAGCTTCTGCACAGCGTAGGAAACAATCAGCAAAACTAAAAGGCAACCGACAAAATGGGAGAAGATATTTGCAAACAACCTGTCAGATAAAGGGTTAGTATCCAAAATCTATAAAGAACTTCTCAAACTCAACACCCACAAAACAAATAATCCAGTGAAGAAATGGGCAAAAGAAATGAATAGACACTTCTCCAAAGAAGACATCCAGATGGCCAACCGACACATGAAAAAATGCTCAACATCACTCATCATCAGGGAAATACAAATCAAAACCACAATGAGATACCACCTCACACCTGTCAGAATGGCTAACATTAACAACTCAGGCAACAACAGATGTTGGCGAGGATGCGGAGAAAGAGGATCTCTTTTGCATTGTTGGTGGGAATGCAAGCTGGTGCAGCCACTCTGGAAAACAGTATGGAGGTTCCTTAAAAAACTAAAAACAGAACTACCCTACGACCCAGCAATCGCACTACTAGGCATTTATCCACGGGATACAGGTGTGCTGTTTCAAAGGGACACATGCACCCCCATGTTTACAGCAGCACTATCAACAATAGCCAAAGTATGGAAAGAGCCCAAATATCCATCGATGGATGAATGGATAAAGATGTGGTATATATATATACAATGGAGTATGAGTCAGCAATCAAAAAGAATGAAATCTTGCCATTTCCAACTACGTGGATGGAACTGGAGGGGATTATGCTAAGTGAAATTAGTCAGAGAAAGACAAAAATCATATGACTTCACTCATATGAGGACTTTAAGAGACAAAATAGATGAACATAAGGGAAGGGAAACAAAAAATAATATAAAAACAGGGAGGGGGACAAAACAGAACAGAATCATAAATATGGAGAACAAACAGGGTTACAGGAGGGGTTGTGAGGGGGGGGGGGGAATGGGCTAAATGGGTAAGGGGCACTAAGGAATCTACTCCTGAAATCATTGTTGCACTATATGCTAACTAATTTGGGTGTAAATTTTAAAAAATAAAAAATAAAATTAAAAAAACTTGAGATGTCAAATTACTGACTTCCAAATAACCCATTGGTGAAAGAAAAATTCAAAAGGCAACAAAATATTTTCACTAGAATGATACTGAAAACATCAAAATATGTGGGATATAGTTACAACAGTAGTTAACCAAGAAGTTTATAACATTAAATGCATACATAAGAAAAAGAAAAAGGTCTTGAATAAATGACCTAAGCTTTCCTTTTAAGAAGTTACAAGAAAGAAAGAAAGAAAGAAAGAAAGAAAGAAAGAAAGAAAGAAAGAAAGAAATTACACACACAAAAGAAAAAAAAATCAGGAAATAATAAAGGACAGAAATAAATAAAACACAAAAGTGAGAAAAACCAATGAAACCAAAAGCTAGTTTGTCAAAAAGATTAATAAAATTGATAAACCTCTAGTCACAAAGAAAAAAAAGGCACAAATTATTAATATCGATAATGAAAGAGGACATTCAAAGCATAAGTTACTATTTGGAACAACTTTGTGCTCATAAAGTCAATGATTTAGATGAAATGGACAAATTCCTTGAAAGACATCAACAACCAAGGCTCACTAACGAAAAACGATAAGCTGAATATATTCTCTATCAATATGTAAAAAGTTGAACTCATGGCTTAATATCTTCCAACAACAATTAAAACAACAACAAATTTTCCAAGCCCAGATGACTTCCACTGGTGGATTCTACCAAAAATTTAAGCAAGAAATAATACCAATTCGATACAAACTTTTCCCAAAAACAGGTTTTCAAGAAGGAGGAAGAGGTCAACTATGTAAACTCTGCCAAGAGGCTGAGATGAGAATAGAAAAGTAACAGGTATGGGTTGATGTGTACATAAGAGATGAGAAAAAGGAGAAAGCATATGCAACTTTGTCTTTTGAGGAATTTGCCTGTGAAGCAAGGCAGAAAATAGGGCAATGGCCAGAAGAATAGTTGAGATGAAAGGAAGGTTTTTGGTATGTGTTTTTTTTTTTTTTTTTTAGGATGGGAGATACTAACAGCATGCTTTTATATTGAGTGACATGATCCAGTAAATACAGAAAAATTAATGATACTGTATAGAAGGAATGAAGTCCTTAAAAGTCTTTTAAACATCTTTTTAAAAAGCAATAGGTATTTGCTATTGTCTGTGATGCTTAAGAGCCATATCTTTTGAGTGAAGCATTTTTTCTATTTGGTTTAATTTACATTGTTATATGGAATAATATATCAAAAGAAATTTGTAATAAGTACACATGAGCCATTAGATGTTCTGAAGAAAAAAACTGCTGAAATTGGTATCAAGTTCATCTATATATACATCAGGAGTTTATTACACTTCACAGGTTGAGAGATATGGCAGAGGGCCTATCACCAGATGAGCTGACATGCATAGATAATTGGCTCATTTAACATTAGTTCTAACCTCCTTTCAGTGTACCTTCCTGTGATGCAGAAGCTGGGCAGCTTAAAACTACATTTACCAGTCTCTCTTGCAGCCAGGATGGATATAGTTTAGATTCTGCCAATCAGATATGTTTGAAAAGAATTAAAACCTGAGTTAATCTGGCACATTAGCAGCACATAATGTGTATCCTTGATGTGGGTGTACACCTAGGAGGCAACACAGAACAACCTTGGAGGCAGTTATGTCAGTGGTTCCCAAACACTGGATTGCAGCTGAGGTGGTATGATCCATGGAGACATTAGCTGGAACAGTGGTGTCCTGATTGACCCTTAAGCAGGCCAATTCAGTAGTAATGTCCTGAAATCATGCATGACGACGAGGGAACCAGCTCCTCAATAATTTCATAAGTACCCAATTCCCTATATTAAATCTCTTTCTGCTGAAAACAGCTTTAGTGTTATCATGAGCTGAACTGGCTGAAATATCAACCAACAACCCCAACCGGTGACCGTTTCAAAACCAAAAAGCCAATTCAGTCTATCACAACTGGTCTGCTATCTGATTACCAAGGACTCTTCAAAGTAATACTGAAGGAAAGGAAAATGAAATCCTTAAAAATGTATGTATAACCTTGAAGGTTAAAGAGGAGTTCTTAAACTAGGATAACCATAAATAAAAATATTGAGAAATCTGACTACATTAAAATTGGAAGTTCTATTAATCAAAAGACAATTTGGAATAAAAAAAGACACACCACAGACTGGGTAAAGATAGGTCCCACAAATATAACTAACAAAAGGACCAGCATCCAAAATATAAAATACTCCTAAATCTATAGGAAAAAGATACACAATCTGATGGAAAAATGTACCAAAGTCCTAAATAATCACTTCAAGAAAGAAGATCCAAAAGGCTAAAAACATAAAAAGGCATCTCAGTGAGACATTTCATATTCATCACTGACAAAAATCAAAAAGGCTGACAATGGGAAGTGTTAGCATGGATGACAAGCCTCAGGATTCTAATACACAGTTGGTGGGAAAAGAAATTAGTACTACTGGTAAAGTTGGAAGACATTTTCAGAAATGTATGCTTATATGCACTGGGATCCTTGTTTATTGGTCCTAGCATTGTAATTAGCAAAAGTTGGAAACAACTCAAATGTCCACCAACAGGAATATGGATGTATATTCTATTAAGTGCAACATGCAAAAAGATAACTGAGCCTTTTCTCTTTTAAAACTTATTCCTCCTCCACATTTCTCATTACCTCACTCCTGACCCAGTTACTCAAGTCATGTCCGGGCTTCTCTCTCTCTCTAAACATTGCCTTGCCAAATTTGAATAGTCATTATGTCCTATATGTCCCTTCTTCTCTAACTCCTTAATTTGAGCCCATATAATTTCTCACCCAGATAAATATAACTAACTGCTAAAGGTCTTCTTTGCCTCTAGTCTCATTCCCACTGCAAACTGATGTTCAAATGTTGCTAAAGCTTTCATTTTCAAAGCCATGTGATGATAAAACCCTTCTACTCGGATGAAGTATGAATAAAAATAATGGTTATAATTTACTAGGCACCCACTGTATGTCAGGCATTATCTCATTTATCCCTATAAGGCTGCAAAATGGGTGATGTTATATCGATTCTATAGATGAGGCAACTAAAGCTTGAAAGGGGTAAAATGGGTCCCCTGGGTGGCTCAGTCAGATGAATGTCTACCTCTTGCTTTCAACTTGGGTTATGATTCCGGGATCATGGGATCAAGCCCCACATCAGGCTCCCTGATGAGCATGGAGCCTGCTTGATATTCTCATTCTCCCTCTCTCTGCCTCTCTCCTCCCTCACATATGTTCTCTCTCCTTAAAAAAAATAAAAACATAAGTTAATTACCCAAATTCACACAGTTAATAAGTGAACAAGCCAAGATTCAATTTCAAGTTATTTCAATTGCAAAATCTTTGCTTTTAATCATGACTCTGCCTAAATTCCTAAGCATCGCACATGAAGTTCTAAATGATCTGACAGTAGCCTATTCCCTAGCTTGACTTCCTGTTCCTCTTGCTTCCATTTCACCATGGTAGATATTGCCTATCCCTTACTAGTAACCTCTATTTTCTTCAGGAAAGCAGTATCCTCAGCTAAAAACTTGTTTTCCTGACCTTCCAGAAGCTGAGGTTATGATTCAGAGGAAAGAGATACAAGTGGAAATCTCTGGATGGGGTTTCTGGGAAAGCTCTAACAGGGGTCAAAGCAAGCTAGTATGCAACTTTTGCTGCACCCTCACCCCATCTTCTTCCTTCCTAGAAAATTATGCTGTACAGAAATCAGCTCTCTTACAGCCATGGGATATACATGTGAGCATGAAAGCCCCATACTCTGAAAGACAGAATATAAAATTAGAAGCCCAAGTCTGTGATGGCATTACCCACTCCAGGACTGCCTTTCTATGGGCTTGCATGTTTAATTGCCATGTTTTCCTACTCACAGTTAAGCACTGTCATAACTGACATATACACTAAGTTCAGGTATTTATTGGTCAACTTGCAATTTCCTTGATATATTATGATTTGGTACACTTCTGTAGAGGGAGGTGGCCTGCAAGTAAGACACATATATAAACCAGTCTTTAATTTCTAAAGGAAAAGTAATACTCTGGCTTAAGCCAGAGAATTTTTAAACCATTTATTTGTTTTGTGTATTCAGCGTTTTGATAAGCTTTTGTTTAAAGGTTCTACCCTTAAAAATGGGTTGAAATTCAGCAACTATTACTGAAATTTCTCAAAGTTTTATCTTTGTGTTAGGTCAATGACCACAAATCTCAAACAAATTTGATAAAGTTTAATTGTGGAACTATTCTCTTAGCTTTTACTCAGAGTCAATATGTGGAATAATCTGAATATTTGTGAAATTGGTATGTAGGTACTATTTGTTCTTTTTATACAAAAGTTCTGGTGACATATTCCACATACCACTCAGGGCTAGAAAAAAAGGTTTATTTTTCTTCTGAAGAACTGATATACTTACTAACAGTGGTTATGAGTCATGTAACACATTATGTATTCCTTTTATTCTTAGCGACTAGTTTGGTAAGTTTTTTGGTCCAATATCAGTGGCTTTGTTTGGCTAACACCTTTTTACCTTTTAGAGCCTATTCTTTGATATTTTAGGTATTTTGTGTTTGCTTATTGTGCCAATACATTTATTGAAAGCTGTCTCAAATTATTTTTTAGAAATAGGTAAGTTCTTTTATTAAAAATTATAACTTAAAGGAAAAAGAAATATTACTCTTCTGATATGACCAACAAAAACCCATATGCAGATACCCTTAGATTAATCAATCATTATTGCGATGTTGTTTTCTATAGTTACTGTAATAAAATTGAAGGTGTGTTGTGAGAGGCAATCCTCCCAGGTCTCTGCATATTATTGCTGGGTATGCCAAGAATGCAAAGCCTTGACCACTCTTTAAGCAGACCATTTCTCAGGATTGCATTTGCAGGGAGCAACCCTGAAGGATGAAGCAGCATCTTCTTCAAGACAGAGCAGGTTTGGGGCGCCTGGGTGGCTTAGTCGGTTAAGCAGCCGACTTCGGCTCAGGTCATGATCTTGAGGTTCATGAGTTCGAGCCCTGCGTTGGGCTCTGTGCTGACAGCTCAGGGCCTGGAGCCTGTTTCAGATTCTGTGTCTCCCTCTCTCTGACCCTCCCCCGTTCATGCTCTGTCTCTCTCTGTCTCAAAAAAATAAATAAACGTTAAAAAAAATAAAAAAAAAAAAAAGACAGAGCAGGTTTGCTTCATTTAATATGAAAGCATTGGATTCCCCAAGTTTGGTATTCCTCAGCTGCAACACAAACACACTTATAAGATTTATAAGATTCAACTGGGCCATTGTGTTGCCTCTTTAGGACTTGGGAGGCATGGGGAGCCAAGGCCAACACAATACTCATGCTATTTGCTGCGAAAGAAATAAAATGCCTGACTCAGGAGTCTCATGTCTTCTGCCAGCATGCACAATAGGGACAGGCTAATTTGGAGGTGGGTTTAGTCCCAAACCCCAACAAGGTATTCACTCAAAAAAATTAGTTGATCATTCAAAGTTTGAAAGCAGGTTTGAATTACATCCTTTGTAACTCAGAGGAATTCCTACAGGCATACCATTAATGAAGATGATGGAGAAAGGCCAATTAAAATAACTGTTTAAATCAACAGAATGTCCTCAAAGGATCCATTAAAGAACTGGTGAGGTTTTGACATTTTAAAAATGAAAATGGTTTTGTTGTCGCTATACATCAAATAAATTGAGGAGATTCAAGTTGTTTAAGACAAAGAGTCTAGATTCATTAATATTCTATGATCTTGTTATAAATGAAGAGAATTATCAGAATGAATGGGCCAAAAACAATGAATCAAATAAGGGAAGATAGGAAAATATGATAAATAGAGCTATGCAGGACAACTGAGCATTCTCTTATGCAACCCATCGGTTGTAAGTTAATATAAGGCTTTACTTTAAACATAAACCACAACACTGTGAAAGCTAAAAACAAAAAAGCATTTTCTTAGAAACTGAAAAAACTCATGCTGCACATACTGAAAGTATGATATGTTAACAACTAATATATGTCTGAATAAACATAGAAGTAAAATATGCTTTCATTCAATATAAGCAACTCACCATAAAAATTCTACAACTTTCAAGTTGGTAAATAAATGATAAAAAATGATTTTTTTTTCTAGACAACAAAATTTCTGACGTAGAAAATGAAACAAATTCATGCTGTATATACGGAAAGTATAATGTGTTAATAATGAATATGTTTCTGAATAAATATAGAAATAAAATATGCCTTCATTCAACATAAGCAACACAACATAAAAAGTCTATGACACTTTCAAGTTGGCAAATAAATGTAAAAAGTGAATTCTTTCCTAGATAAGGGAATTTCTGATGTAACTCTGCAACTCAGCATACCCCACCCCTTTTGCAACTCTCAACCACCACTAACAAAAAATAGTGCCCAACATGTTGTAAGTGTCCAAAGTTATAAGCAATTTAAGTGTCACTAATTCAGAAAACTAAGTAAGAAATTGGTAACAGCAAAGTGTCCAGAAAACTCATAGCTCTGTACTCAAGAATTGAAACCTTCAACATTAAAAAAAAAAAAAAAAATCTCTGGGGCGCCTGGGTGGCTCAGTTGGTTAAGCATCCGACTTCGGCTCAGGTCATGATCTCGCAGTCTGTGAGTTCGAGCCCCGCGTCGGGCTCTGTGCTGGCAGCTCAGAGCCTGGAGCCTGTTTCGGATTCTGTGTCTCCCTCTCTCTCTGACCCTCCCCCGTTCATACTCTGTCAATCCTTGTCTCAAAAATAAACATTAAAAAAAAAAACCTCTAGAAACACTATATAAAGACTAATACAAAGTAAGACAAGCAGATTGGAAGATACACTGAAATGAGCCGACAACAAAGGAAATAAGAAGAATTATAAAGTGCAGGAAAGAATAATTACAAAAGTACAACTGTGTACAATCATTTAGACAAACTAAGATAAAATGCCAATCACAGCATCACTATTTTTGAACACAGCATATCGTCAAAGGCATTCATCATTTTATATATAAGGGTAGTGTGCATGAAGTTGTGAACTGACTCAACCAAGACTGTACAGGATGCAGGATAGGGATTTCATTTATTATTATTTTTTTATTTAAAAAAATTTAACATTTATTTATTATTGAGAGATAGAGAGACACAGAGCATGAGCAGGGGAGGGGTAGAGAGAGGGGGAAACACACAATCCAAAGTAGGCTCCAGGCTCCAAGCTGTTAGCACAGAGCGCGACGCGGGGCTCGAACTCACAAACTGCGAGATCATGACCCAAGCCTAAGTCGGTCGCTCAACCAACTGAGCCACCCAGGCGCCCCTCATTTATTAGTTTTAAATAAAAGGCTATTTTATCTTACTTATTTTGTAATCCCTACAAAAATTCTAGAAAATTGTTCTGATAAATCAATGACAAAATGACATCCTTCTTATCATTCCATTGATTAAAATAAATCAAAATAATTGAATAAATATATATTTGACAATTTACTAAGGTATTTTGTTAGCAAACATTCCATATTTATCCAAAATTATAAATCTAATTTTGAAAAAGATATCATTTAGTTCTTTGGCTTATAAACATATGAAATAACCTATATGATAAAAAAAATATTTAACTTTAAAACCTTCCTAGTGATAAAGGAATGAATAAACCCTTTAGCATTTTCCTTTTTTTTTTTAAAAAAAAAAAAAAAAAAAAAAAAAAAAGAAGGTATTCTACCAAATCTGCGTTTGGGCAAAGAATGATTTTGGGCAGTAATTAAAAACACCTTCTATAAAATTAATCGAAATTTATGATATTTTCACTTCTGAAATCAAATTTTTATTATTGTCTTTTTAGCAGTCTGAACTTTGTTCATGTTTAAGAGAAACTTGTCATGCTGTTAATTTTTAGAATATTTTCCATCGAGTAGATGATCTCCTTTAGTACACATCATGAACTGGGGTAGTTGGGAGTTTGGTGAAAGATATTTCAAATAGCAGAAGCAAATTTAGAACAAAAGGTCCATGGCATTGGTACCTAATCTTACCACCAAGGACTCCTTTGTATTTCTTTCACCTCTTCATGGGTTTATTGCTTAAAAATATTTTGCATGTACTCATTTATTAATTGAAATGGTCAAATTAAGACAAGATGAAGAGAGCTTCTCATAAGCATGTAAAGCATGAAAGATCCAGTGTGACACCTCAAGTGTGCTGGCAAAATCCAGGAAAAGCAGAAACCTACTTATTGTTCAACAGGTCAAGAGAGATGATGAAAACATTTTACTCAGAGTTCAGTAAAACACTATGAATGCAAATTAATAAATGGAAGGTATTCTAAAACTGAGTCAATAAAGGGTATTCACCACATGGGTTGATTGTAGAGCTCAGGGAAGCAGCTCCCGTGGAAAGGCCGCTTTTTGAAACTGATGAAGCCACAGAAGGTACTGAAGATGAAGGTGTAGTAGAGGAGGCTGTTGAGGATGGTAACCGTTCTCCAGACTCCATGTCTATGAGAGGGAGAAAAACATCAATTCTCAGTATCTGATGGTGGCATTATTCAAAGAACTAAACATATTTAAATAATTCAAACATTTAGGCATATTTTTTAAAATATGAAAGTTTCAAAATATATGTTCTTCAGAAAGATAAAATATGGAATAAATAAAAACAAAATAAGTATAATTTAAAACACCAATTTATGAAGTAAGTTTAATGTTTAATATACCAAATCCTCTTTTAATAGACTTGCAGAATTTCTTTATAGCAAAAAAACATTAACAGTGGTTTGCATATATCTTCATACAAATGTGTTGCCACAATCTTAGAAAAATTAACATGTTAACTTCTTATTCTTCCTAAATCACCTCATCGTCTATTCACTTACAACATAACACCCATATTATCTTTTTTTTTTAATTTTTTTAACGTTTTATTTATTTTTGAGACAGGGAGAGACAGAGCATGAACGGGGGAGGGTCAGAGAGAGGGAGACACAGAATCTGAAACAGGCTCCAGGCTCTGAGCTGTCAGCACAGAGCCCGATGCGGGGCTCGAACTCACGGACCCCGAAATCACGACATGAGCCGAAGTCGGCCGCCTAACCGACTGAGCTACCCAGGCGCCCCAACACCCATATTATCTTAACGAATCAAGAAAAATAACACCAGATTTACTTTTTGTGTGTTTTTTTAAATTTTATTTTAGAGGGAGAGGAAGAGCATGCACTAGTGGGTGAGAAGGGCAGAGAGAGAGAGAGAGAGAGAGAGAGAGAGAGAGAGAGAGAGAGAATGAATCCCAAGCAGGCTCCATACTCAGCATGGAGCCTGATGTGGGACTTGATCCGGAAACCCTGGGATCATGACCTGAGATGAAACCAAGAGTCGGATGCTCAACCAACCGAGCCACCCAAGTGCCCCCAAAATAACACCACATTTGAATGCGTTGTAACCCTGTCTTCCAAACCCAAGTCTTGAAAGTCTTAAACATCCAAGAATCTGACTTGGTAATCCCCAACAGAGCAAGCACTCCTCCCTCACCAAAAAGATAAATCCATTTTACAGTTTTTAATCATGTCAAGTATGAACTACAATTAAAATGGCCTTAATATGACCCATTCATAATAACTGAGCCACTTATATGTATTTATATTTATTTGCTTAGCTATTTCAGGTGTAATCTTACATTGGTCTTACTGTAACAGTTAATGCTGATATTAAAAATTTAGAGTAGAAATGGGTGGAGTTAAAATAAGTCATAGGATATAATGACTGTTGTTAGTAACACTGTTTTGTTTGAAAGTTGCTAAGAAAGTAGATCTTAAAAGTTCTCATCACAAAAGAAATTTGTAACTGTGTGGTGATGAATGTTAAGTATGCTTATCATGATGATACTTTTGTAATACATACAAATATTATGCAATACATACAAATATTTGCAATACATACAAACTATCAAATCATTATGTTGTATATGTGAAACGAATATAAAATGTTGTATGTCAATTGTATCCCAATATTTTTTTAAAAATATAGAATATTAAAATGGTTATTTTAATACTCTCTGCATACAGTGATCCTACAAGGAAGCAAGAAAATCATGATTTTCCCAACTGCTTTAATAAGTACACAATTTACAGGAAGAAACAAAATAAAGACACTGCTCACTTAAAACTGAATTTACAATCCACCACAAACTTTCACTATGGAAATAATCTAACCATAAAAAAGATTTCTGTATGGAATTCTACAGGCAATTCAAATAAAAAGAGTTTGTTTTATAAATACTGTCCAATTAAAATAACGCAGAGTTAATGTTTAAATGTTGATTTAATCCATATGGTATCTAGATGATTTTTCTCTTAAGATGGATACATATAGTAAAGATTATCATCTCTGGTTGACACATAGCATCATTAGTAACCAGTTCAATAAGTTTTCCAATCATACACAATTCAAAACCTTCTGTTCATATTCTGGTATTGCTGTTAATCACCTTATAGATGATAATGCCATAATGAGTATGTTCATATTCTTAAATAACTTCTCTTTCTTTTTTTCAGCATTCATCATGGAAAGTCGTAGCTGGTACCAATGGTTACATGAAACTAATGCTTACAGGGTAGGTTTTAGGTCATCAAGCAGTCACCAACAAACTTTGAAACTTGAGTCTGGTCTGAGCCGAGGCCCCTACTGACATCTTTCACTACAAATTATTTTCACCAACAAGTCTCATTTTACTAAATGCAAAAAATATGAATCCTTTACCTAGAGTTTATAGAAAAAGGCTATTTAAAAAAATTATAGCTGGTAACTTCACTGTGCCTAAATGCATTTAAAAAAATGGAAAGTTGTTTTTTTTTTAATTTGCTTTTGTACTATATAATTTGGTGATATAACATAGATAAGCACTTTAGCTGAGTATCTGGCATAAAAGAATTCAATAAATAATAGTTGTTAATTTTTTAGGATAATAAATTATAAGCTCTAGGTGTATTTCTTTCTGTTGCTGTAACTTGATTTGGGACTAAAGCAAGTAAAATCCAGAAAGTCAAACAAGCAGTCTCTACATATTGCTTATTGGAGATCATTTTTCCTGGAAATATTTATTAAAATTAAAAATATACATATACTTGGATCTTACAATCTATTTTTGAGAATTTATTCTGTAGTAATAAAATACTAGTAGGTTCTTTATTATAACATAGTTTAAAAATAAAATTTAAACCTGGCAATAAGAAAGAGTGGAACTACAGCTGGTAGTTACAGGTCTTTAGAACTACTCAGAGAAGAAGCCTTAAAATACATGTGTACGGAGAGATACTAAAAGCAGTAGAAAATCTGGAAAAAGCAGGATAGAGCAGGGAAAGCAGGAGAAAGTCTGAGGAGAAACAAGATATTGGCATAGTCTCCAAGTATCTGCTCCAAAGTTTTTACTAATTACAGATGGCAAAAAATTAACTTCACAGTGGAGAAACTATACAACTTGTAATAAAATATCATGTGCCCTCTGATGCCCTTGGAGGCACATACCACCTCTGTGGCATTCTTCCTGACAACACATAACCTCAGTCGAATCATGAGAAAACATCAGACAAACCAAAACTGACTAGTGTTCACCAAGTGTCCAGCTCATGAAAGTAAAGGAAAGACTAAAGAACAGCCAAAGGTTAAAGACTTAAAGCAGATACAGTTAAATGTGATGTTGGATCCTAGGCTGAAATTTGGAACAGAAAAAGAACATTAATGGAAAAGCTAGTGAAATCCTTACAAAGTCTATAGTTCAGTTAATAGTGTTGTACCAGTGTTAATTTTCTGATTTTTATAATTTTGATAACTGTACTATGGTTATATAAATTATGAAAATTAGGGGGAAAATATATATGTGGATAAAATATATACATGTGGGTAACAAAATATATATGAATGCTCTGTATTTGTTTTTTAACTGTTTTTAAGTCTAAGATTATTTCTAAATGAAAAGTAAAGAAAAACAAAAAACAGTCTGGCACATAGTAGGCACTCAAAAAAATACATATGGGTTGGGGTTGAGGAATATAAATCTAAACACTGAAGAAATGAAGACACAGATTACATTGGGATTACAGCATTATGTCAACAAGACATTTGATAACAGACACTATTTGAGTTCAAAAACAGTATCTGGAGCTTATCAGCTGTGACCTTGTACCAATTATGTAACTTCAGTGAACTTTCAATTCCCTCATGAGTAATATGATGACGATATAATTAGGATTAACTGAGATAATGCATGTAAAGTGCTGAATACCTACCATTTAATAATTATTAGCTATTGTTTTTAATAAGTGAATATCTGTGTATATAATTACCCATGTGTATATGCGGCAGTAAAAGAAACCTTAAGGTATTTTAGATTATTCATTTCAAGTAAATATTTCAGAGTCATATCTATTTTAAGGTTATATGTATGTTTAGCATGTTATTACATTTTTTTAGCCAGATAAATTTTGTGTTAAGAATTAAAAAAAGGGGCGCCTGGGTGGCGCAGTCGGTTAAGCGTCCGACTTCAGCCGGATCATGATCTCGCGGTCCGTGAGTTTGAGCCCCGCGTCGGGCTCTGTGCTGACGGCTCAGAGCCTGGAGCCTGTTTCCGGTTCTGTGTCTCCCTCTCTCTCTGCCCCTCCCCCATTCATGCTCTGTCTCTCTCTGTCCCAAAAATAAATAAACGTTGAAAAAAAAAAATTAAAAAAAAAAAAAGAAAAAAAAAAGAATTTAAAATAAATGTCTTGCAATTGTATAAGTATGAATGGTGAAATGTTTTGCCTTAAAACTTTCAAAATAAAGTGGAACACAAATATATGTGAAAATGAATACATTCATTTTCAGTTGAAAAAATATAATTATGATTACACTAAATTGTTATTCATTATTTAAGCATATTACACAAAAATGGCAGAAACCCATCTCTTCAAATCATTTAAGAAAAATATATTCAGAGGCTCCTGGGGGCTCAGTGGGTTGAGTGTCCAACTCTTGATTTCGGCTTGGGTCATGATCCCAGGGTCCTGGGATTGAGCCCTGCCTCGGGCTCCATGCTTAGCATGGAGCCTGTTTAAGATTCTCTCTCTCTCTCTCTCTCTCTCTCTCTCTCAACCTCTGCTCCCCTCCCCATGCTCTCTCTCTAAATAAAAAAATAATAATTTAAATAAAAGAAAAATATATTCATTAAAATAAAAATGGTTAAGGTGTCCCAGAAGCACATATTTTCAGATTTCTGTTAGGGCCAGAGCATCCAGATCTGGCAATCCTATAACAGCCTCTCATTCTGACTCTATGTGTTAAGGATACCACCTTCATCTCAGGTTCAAACCACTACCAACAAACTTCTCTGTGACCAAAAACAGCCCAAACACCGTAAGATCAAAATGAAGGGGCTATATAATATGACTCTGCCATCGCACACACTCAGCTATGGAAGAATATCAATTAGTAGGTGCATCTTCTAGCTTAAGGCCATTTATTTTTTTTTTTTAATTTTTTTTTTTCAACGTTTATTTATTTTTGGGACAGAGACAGAGCATGAACGGGGGAGGGGCAGAGAGAGAGGGAGGCACAGAATCGGAAACAGGCTCCAGGCTCTGAGCCATCAGCCCAGAGCCTGACGCGGGGCTCGAACTCCCGGACCGCGAGATCGTGACCTGGCTGAAGTCGGACGCTTAACCGACTGCGCCACCCAGGCGCCCCGAGGCCATTTATGAATATACTTTTTAATGTACAACTTCAGAATTCTTTATTTGCAAAGTTAATAACCAAGGTAAGGTAAAGATTACTACAACTGAAAATTAACATAAAATACTACAGTAAACAATAAATTTGTTGATGTGAACAATGGAAGAAAAACGTGCAGAAGGTGATGAAGAGATTATAAAAGATTTGATTCATTATATATCTTTCCCATAGTCTAAAGCACTAGCTCTCAACCAGGAGTGACTTTATAATGCCCTCTTTGGCCACTAGGAAACACTTGGCAAAGTCTGGAGACACTTTTGATGGCCACATCTGAGAGCATGCTACTGACAGCGCAGAGATCGAGTCTAGGGATGTTGCTCAACTCCTACAATGCAAAGGACAAGCCCTCCGCAGAGAATTAGCTGGCCCAAAATGTTAGCAGTGCTCAGGCTGAGAAATCCTGATCTACAGTATCAAAATTTGTATAACTTGGAATTCAATTAACTAAAACTTTCTGTGAAGTAGTAATTATACGTAATTGTTATAAGATGATTCAAGCTGATTTAAACATTATATTCAACTAGGTTTTGTGCCAAACTCTGGTCTGTATTTTACATTTTGTCCTAATTGTTTAAAACTGATAATGTAGGATATGTAATTAACAGATATCAGAATATTTGCTCATCCTAGATAACATGAATTTACTATATTTTATTAAGATGATATTTACTAGGGTGCCAGGGTGGTGGCTGAGGCAGTTAAATATCTGACTCTTGATTTCAGCTCAAGTCACAATCTCATGGTTGTGAGATCAAGCCCCGAGTCAGACTCCATGGTGATAGTGCAGAGCCTGCTTGGGATTCTCTTCCCCTCTCTCTGCCCCTCCCCACTTCTCTTTCTCTCTCAAAATAAATAAACTTAAAAAAAAATGTGACATTTACCAGTAACAATTCTGAGAATAGACAAAAATCAGAATTACTACAAACAACTTCCTCCCTGAATGATGATTTTCTATACTTCAGAAAGATCCAATGATCGCTTGTTACTGATAATACTGTTCAAATTCAGGCATATCAAACTTCCCTTTTGTGTAATCTGAGTTTATGAACACTGACAGCTGCTAGGCATAAACCTGAACAGGTGCTAATAGGGAAGGGCAAGACATGTTGGCTAAGAAATGCAAACGTGATCAGCTGCCTCTTATTCCAACTATGCGATTCTTTAGTACTGAAAGCATAGGGATAGAATAGACTGAATATTCAGATAGTAAACATCTGAACTCTGAAAAACAACAAGGTTTGCACCCCAAGACCTACAAGACTATAGTGATCCGAGAAACTGTTTTTAAGGGACTCATGCTCAGATTCACCCACCCCAGGACCCAACTCAGAGGCAGCCAATTGTGCCCAGACCTAATGTGAAGAAGGCTCACCTACTTAAGTTAAAGCATCGGCAAGAGGAAGCAGCATCTAATTTCACACACACATCCAGGAGCCTGCTGGAACGCTCCCCTGGGATGGAGACTAGAAGATGTCATCTTCACGCTTTCCTTTTTGCTGTGCTCCAGACCATCAGTGCCTTTCAGAAGGAAGCTTTTACATACAATTAGTGCCCCAATTTTGAGGGCCACTGCCTAGGGAACACCTCTTGATTGCCTAGCTATGGAGGCCAGGGGAGACTGTCTTCCTGGTCCCACAGACTGTAATCATCATATCCCCCTCTAGAACACCAATTTTTATGACTGCTTTCAAGGGGCACCTGTACATCACTCGGCTCTGCTGGCTAGTGGGGCTTACACTCATGGGTCCACAGGACTGTTACAAGCAGAGAAAGGTTCTTAACCAGCTACCATCTCCAGGTCACAGCAAGAGGCAACAGACCCACAGACTGATCTTTCTGTGAGGGGGTCTATTAGCTAATCATCATGAATTTGACTTGAGCGGCAAGCAGCTAATTAAACATACATTGAGGGGCTGTAGTCTCTTCCAGATACCTTGGAGGGTGGGTGCTATCTTGGAGTTCACCATGTGTCACAATCCAGGGTGCTAGTGTCTCTTACAGAGGGACTTTACACGCATCTGGTATCCTGGTTTTTATGTCTGGTGCCTGGTTTTTCTAGCTGTCACCCAGGGAACACCCCTTGATTACCTGGCTCTGGTAGTACCTGAAAAGATGTTCAGTATCATTTATCATCAGGGTAATGCAAATTAAAACCACAATGAGATAACACCTCATACATGTAAAAATGGCTATTATCAGAAAGATAAGAAATAACAAGTATTGGCAAGAGTATGGAGAAAAAGGAACCCTTGTGCACAGTTGGTGGGAGTATAAATTGGTGCAGTTACTATGGAAAACAGTGTGGAGGTTCCTCAAAAAATTAAAAATACAATGTCCATATGATCCAGTAATTATATTTCTGGGTATTTATCAAAAGAAAACAAAAACACTAACTCAAAAAGATAATATGCAACTCCATGTTCATAGCAACATTATTTGCAATAGCCAAGATGGAGAAACAACTTCCAATTGATGTATGGATAAAGAAACTGTGGTATATGCATATAATCGAATATTATTCAGCCATAGAATAGAATGAAATTTTGCTATTTGTGATCATATGAATGCACTTCGAGGGCATTATGCTACATGAAGTAAGTCCCAAAGAGAAAAACAAATGCTGTAAGATCTTTCTCATGTGTATAAATCTAAAATAAAAGTTTAGAACTAAAAATAAAAGAAAATCAAGCTCATAGATACAGAGAACAGATTGGTGATTACCAGAGACTGTGGGTGGGGGGGCGGCAGTGAGAGAAAAAGGTGAACTGTTTCTGTCTTCTTTTGATTTAAATAACTTGAATTTAAAAATGTTCTGCAGAGTCTTAGGTATCTTTTAAGTGTCTTGGAATATGGCACAAAGAGGAAGGAGAGGTTATGGCTCTCGCCCATATGCTACTGGCTTCTGTCAAAAGTCCTCTCATTTATTTTGTATACTGAGATTCCACATGAGATTTTGTTTGAAAAAAAGGATCCTATTGCCTTAAAAAATGTTTGCAAATCACTGGTCTAAAGGATATGTCTCATATCACTTCTTCACAACATGGCCATCTGTCCAATCCTATTTGTTGTGACTTTAAAATCTGAGTCCTCAACCGGAGGTAGGAGGCACTGTCATTCTTGTTTGGTCTTTAAATCCTAATTTCAAGCCACTGCACAATTTGTCCTCAAATTAGATCTCATTCCCCTATGAAGAATACCCGCCTAATTTAGCATCCCAAATACCCTGATTCTGGCAGGTTGACTCCATTCACCCATTTGGGGAAGTTGTAAGTGACATAGCTTATTATCTACCTACTATCTCCTTGTCAATATCCCTCTGGATACTCAGTCCTCTCTTTTCTATCTTCATTTGCTTAAAAGAGGAAATCAAAAAGAATAAGAACAAAATAAGGTAATTGTAGAATAGAATGCTTGGCTCAACTGACATTAATATTTAGTAACCTGTCCATTGGAGGTTAGGGGGAACTAAGTGATGGATTTACAACACTGTAATAAAACAATTTCTTCCTCTTAGAAATTTTAAAACTTAATGACTAATCCTTTCCTTCCTTCCTGTTAAAATGGAGGTGGACTTCCTTCATTCCCTTAAACTTATCATCACCTTTTTGCAGTTTTCAAAAACTTTGCTCAATTGATCTTTCCCTCTCTTTTCTATATCTCCCCTCTACTAGATTCTTCTCCATTATCTTCCATCTTTAAAAACAACAAAAACTCTCCTTTGACCACTCATCCCTATTTTGCCATCTCATATTTTATACTCTTACTTTCTTTTTTTTTTTAATTCTTTTAACAATTATTTATCATTGAGAGACGGACACAGAGTTTGAGCAGGAAAGGGTCAGAGAGAGGGGGAGACACAGAATCTGAAGTAGGCTCCAGGCTCTGAGCTATCAGCACAGAGCCCGACGTGGGGCTCGAACCCACGAACTGTGAGATCATGACCTGAGCTGAAGTCAGTTGCCCAACCAACTGAGCCACCCAGGCACCCCTATACTCTCACTTTCAACCAAGACTATTTACAATGAAATTGTCTATATTTATGGCTTCCATTTTTTTTTTTTTTTTTTTTACCTGCCCTTCATAACTTCACTCACACTAGTCTGGCCCATCATTAGTATGACTTGAGTGCTGGGATCCCGCTGCCAAAACAACACATGTAAGCTAAGCAAAATCTAATTAGGGGAGTCTGTGGCCCTGCAGAAAGAAAGACTATAAAAAGAATACAGAAATCAACCAGGAGATAAAGAGAATTTTATAGTAAAAGTTGACAGCAATCTGACTGGGGTAATGCAAAGAAATCGATGGAAAAATTTGGACAACAGTATCATTAAGGTTGGAGGCCAAGTCATGAGAGAAACCCTGTATGCAAAGCATGGAATTTATGTACCATACGGGGGGATGAGCATGTATGTATCTATCCTCCTGACACCCGAATGGAGTCCATCGCCTTGTCTTCTCAAGTTTACTTCCACCATAATCTGAAATCAATTTACGCTTTTCCATCTCCACAGTATCACCCTGATCCATGTCACTAATAATTTTCCTCTAGAAACAAACTTGTCCCAATACCCTAATCATTCCTGCTAAAATCCATTCTTCACAGAGTGTGGCACTTCCTTGCTTAAAGTATTCAATAACATTGCAGTTATATTTAAGATAAAGTATAAAATCATTGACAGGCTCCACGAAGTTCCTCCGTCTATCCCTTTAGCCTCATACATAGTATATGCTCAGTATTTTTTGGCTGAATGAGCTAAATATAAAACATGAGGAGAAATTATAGAGACGTTTTTCATAGTCACCACTGTTTTCTTTGATGTTCTTATCATTAAACTCTAATAAAACTTAGTTAAGTGAAAAACTAGTTTGAAGTGAAAAAAAATAGGATGAGGAAGATATTTAAATGCTGACCCTGTTATTACCCTTTTAAATTTTTGTTTATATATTTAGTAATCTGGAAAGGAATTAAAAATACATTCACCAAATTTTCAGTAAAACAATTTTAGTGAAATCACTTAATTTTATTGTAGGCAAAATAAAATTGAAACAGATATATTGTAAAACACACCGTTCAAAAGGAATAGGTTCAAAGTTGTATAAACAACCAAAAGTACCACAAATAAAAGATTGAAAAAAACCACTAAAAAGAAACAGAGCAAAAAAATATAATAATAGTAATGAAGTGGTCATATTACATAACAAGTAAGTTACCTTAAAACTGAACATCAGGGTGGGAAAACTTGAGACAATGTATTAAATACATTTCTACTATTACTGACAGTATCATCACCACTTATAATCCTATTATAACTCCACCATCATCGTATTAGTTCTTGAGAGCCCAGTATTTACATTAGGCACTATGTTAACAAGTATTTTCTCTTTGGAGTACTCTCCAAATGTATTATTGTCATCATTAACAATAATTTTCAGATGAGGAAACACAGGCATAGAAAAATTAAGTAACATGCCATTGACAAAGGTGTTAAGTGTCAGAGACAAAAGTCTGACCTCACTCTTGGTATTTAAGACATTTCATTATGATCTGAACTAATAAGGAACAGGTTAAGTTGTGGACACTATATTTTTTAACACTTTAAGAAATAAATGTAACAGAAAATAAATTTTATTTTAAAAATGAAAAAAAAGTTTTAGGTCCAAAATAAGAAGACTAAAGAATGAAAACTGTAGTCTTAAAAACTACTGGTTTAGAGAAAGCATGTAAAGGCACCTGGCTGGCTCAGTCAGAACAGCCTGTAAGTTTTGATCGTGGGGTTGTGATTTCAAACATCATGTTGGGCATAGAGATTGCTAAAAAAATACATTAGAAAAACCACTTAAAAGTAAGGAAAGAATGAAATAAAAAGTAAAAAAAAAAGAGAGAATCTAAAAAAGTCTCTGATTCAGCCTTTTTCTTTTCCCTCCTAAATATCTGTAAAACCCAGAAAAAGAAAATGTAATAGCATAAAAAAAATTAAGAGGGTTGATGACCTATCAAAATCTGGAAAGAATTTCTATACTGCAACAAAATAAAATGAAGAGATAAGTAAACTGAAATATTTAGTAAAGTATATACCACACAATCATTAAAAATCTTATTTTCTAATACTATTTAACACAAGAAAACATTCATGGTATAATGCTAAGTGAAAAGAGCAATATATATAACATAAAGTATGATCTAATTTTGTTTAAAAAAAGTACAGGGGTACTTGGTGGTTTAGTCGGTGAAGTGCATGACTCTTGATTTCAGCTCAGGTCATGCTCTCACAGTTTGTGTGATTGAGTCCTATGTTGGGCTTCATGCTGACAGCACAGAGCCTGCTTAAGATTGTCTCTCTCCCTCTCTCTATGCCCCTCCCCTGCTCACATGTTCTCTCTCTCAAAAATAAATAAACTTTTAAAAAGTACAGATATATAAGTATAAATAAAATTTAAAAGAATGAAAGGGCATACACCAAAATGTTAATAGTTATCTTGGAATGGTGGAATTTTGAGTGACTTCTACTTCTTTTAATCTTTTTAATCTCTTCCAATCTGTACATTAAAAGTTATTACATAAAAATTAAACACAATCATTCCCTTATATTTGATTTTTTGGATACTGTACAGTATTATTATTTTTTTTAATGAGAGAGAAGAGACGAAGATGAGTGGGGGAGGGGCTGTGAGAAGCAGGGACAAAGAATCTGAAGCAGGCTGTGAGCTGACAGCAGACAGCCTGATACGGGGCTTGAATTCATGAACCCTGAGATCATGACCTGAGCTGAAGTTGGACACCCAACCAACTGAGCCACCCAGATGATCCACAGAACAGTACTTTAAATGTATCTTCTCTTTCTTATGATTTTCTTGATAACATTTTCCTTTCTCTAGCTTACTTTACTATAAGGATAGAGTATATAATATATATACAAAATATGTGTTAAATGAGTATTCATGTTATTGGTAAGGCTTCTGGCCAAGAGTAGGCTATAAGCAGTTAAGTTTCTGGGGAATAAAAACTAATACACAGATTTTCAACTGCATAGGGGGGGTGGGAAGTCCTAACTCCTCTATTGTTCAAGGGTCAAGTATAATCTTAAAATTTAAGTCTGGTATAGAAAAAATTCTTGATCAAGAATATAATAAGTAATTTTATAGATGCAAAATTTGTCCTTGAGGGTACTTTAGGAAGAGGACCTACAACCATTTTCCCTACCATGGTTCAAGAGATAAATTAGTCACAAACTCCACATTTCCAGTTACCATTAACCAAGAGTCCAAAATTACAAAGGATACTAAAAAAAATTATTCCATAAAGAACCACATGTATTCTGAAAAGCGCTATATTACTGTTATTGGTTTAGACTACTTAACTGTTCACTAACCCAAATGCAAGATTCTAGATCAAGTCATAAAACCAATTTCCTGTCAGCTATAGTATTCACTATTATAATAGTTTACTTAACCATAGACAAATTCTTATTTCTAGATGCCTATTACATAGCATAAATGAGCTGCTGATCATTGAACAAGTTATAATGAACATGCTTGAAACAAATGGAAAAACAGACTAAATGATGAAGTAGAAGATATAAAGAACCAATGGAAAATTTAAAATTATAAAATGCAATAACAAAATTTAAAAACTCACTGGATGGACTCAGCACTAGAATGCAGCTGATAGAGAAAAGAATTAATGAACTTCAAGACAGATCAACAGAAATTATCCAATCTGAACAACAGAGAGAATAACCATTAAAAACAAATAATGAAACTTCAGGGACATGTGGGATAGCAACAAAAGGTCTAAATAGTTGTGTCACCAGAGTCATGGAAAGAGAGGTAAGAAAATGTGGTGTTGAAAAATTACTTGGAAGAAATCATACCTGAAAACTTTCCACTATTGATAAAAGACATAACACTTTAGATTCAAGAGGTTGAGCAAACTCGAAACTGGATAAATTCAAAGAAAAATCAGGATTTAGATAGAAATGGACCATATTTCAACTAAGTATACCACTTTTGCCAAACAAATTCAAGTTTTAAGAATTCCCTCTTAGGAAAGTACCAGAAAAACACTGTTTTCCTGAAAGCTGAAATTTCTAATTATATTGTATTGTTTCTTTCCTATTCCTTCATTTTAGTCTGTGTCAAAAGCTTTGACTTCTTGGAAAGATATATTTTGCTTCTGATTACTATTTTACTATATTGCTAGTTATTTTTTCCTAAATTTATCACAAAATTTTATTAATGCTAAGGTCCAACAGAATATAGCAAAACCCATGCTTTCTTTGATTCTTCATGTGAATACTGAATTATGGTTATGAATCTTTAATGAAAAAAATCTGGATTGGGGCACCTGGGTGGCTCAGTCAGTTAAGTTTCTGACTTTGGCTCAGGTCGTGATCTAGTGGTTCTTGAGTTTGATCCCCACATTGAGCTCTGTGCTGACAGCTCAGAGCCTGGAGCCTGCTTCAGATTCTGTGTCTCCCTCTCTTTCTGCCCTTACCCCACTCATTGTCTGCCTCTCTCTCAAAAATAAATAAACAGTAAAAAACAAATTTTAAAAAACCTGGATCAACTCATACATAAAATATATACATAAAACATGTAAACTAATCATGTGTAATCTTGTTATACTTTTTAATACAAGACTTAGAGAATGGTCAACTAATTTATACAACATTTTATACTACACAAGTCCAAAACAGCAATAGAATCTGTCCAACATCCTGGGAGTTTACTAGCATGGGTGTGACTCATCTAACCTAAACCTAATGTTAGGATTATAGTCTTATTTCATATTAATTCCTGCAAGACTGAGAAGTTCAAAAATACAGCTTGAGGAATTTTTGTTTTTTGAGAGAGTACAAGTGGGGGAAAAGGGCAGAGGGAGAAAGAGAGAGAGAATCCCAAACAGGCTCCACGCTTAGCATGGAGCCTGATGTGGGGTTCAATTTTAGGACCTTGAGATTATAACCTGAGCTGAAATCAAGAGTCAGATGCTCAGCCAACTGAGCTACTCAGGTGCCCCTATACCTTGAGGAATTTTAAGTTAATATTGACAATCCTTGTCACAGAGTCTGTAAGAGACAAATGAAGCAATTCACATTTTTCACACTAAACAGTCCTTTGGCTAGCCCAATGCTAACCTCTAGAGCTCTAATATGTATGCTTGATCAGATTTCACTTTCTGAGGTTTATGATAAATGAAGACAAGATCAGGAAAAAAACTGCACCTATAATATTGTCCTTCCTCAGTATGCGTGAAAAGGTTTCAAAAAACAGCTTTTCCATAGCTTGTTATAATGATCTATAAAAACCCACAAGTTTGTAGGAATCTATTCATGGCCACTATTAAGTTTATACAATTTATATCTGTGTAATATGTCTTAGGGCCACATTAACCTTAAAATAATTTTAAAAACACCCTCACAAAAAATAAGCTTTGTCCTACCAACATTAATACCATGTCTTCCTCTGCTTTAGTTGGGTATTGATAACAATAAGCAAGCTTAAAATATATAAATCTAACCAAATTGCTTACAGAATATATTTATAGACAGGTTTAAAAGGTGATTTCAAACATTCCAAATGTAAGCAATTACGTGCATTTCTGATGTTTAATGCTTTCTAAAACTTGAATATGTCCCTATGTGCTAGAAAGCAAGTATATTAGTCGGCCCTTGAATGATGCAGGAGTTGGAGCACTGACCCCCCACCCCAGTGCAGTCAAAAATCTGCATAATTTTTGATTCATGAAAATTTTAACTATTAATAGCCTACTGTTAAGCAGAAGCCTTATTGATAACATACAGTGGTTTAACACACATTTTATATATGTATTATATACTGTCTTCTTGCAATAAAGTAAACTAGAGAAAAGAAAATGTTATAAAAAAATCATATATTATTTAAAAAAAACCCTATGTAGATGTTACATGTTTTATTAACACTAGATATCAAAAATGTAAAGACAATGTAAAAAAATTCATGTTTATTTATAAGTATAATGATTCATGCATTGGTAATGAAAAAGTAGCAATATGAATGCTTTATGATAGCCTAGTATAATGGATACAATCGCTTCAAGTAACCAAGCCCATACACTAATGAGTAAATTGTTATAAAATTTAATGGTTCCATAGTATTGCAATTCCATTTGTAATACAATTTTAGAAACACTGTTACATTTAAAAAAACACCTGTGAAGATAGGCTGATACACAGTTTCTCCAATTATAAGAGACAGGCATATTATATAGTAATGAAATTCTTTGAAAGCAAGGTTACAAAATGGTAAGAAAATGAATACACTGATTCTATATATTTAAAAAAATTTTTTTAATGTTTATTTGAGAGACAGACAGACAGCGCAAGTCAGGGAGGGGCAGAGAAAGAGGGAGACACAGAATCTGAAGCAGGCTACGGGGTCTTAGCTGTCAGCACAGAGCCCGACATGGGGCTCAAACTCACAAACAGTGAGTTCATGACCTGAGCTGAAGTCGAATGCTTAACCGACTGAGCCACCCAGGTGCCCCATACACTGATTATATAGTAAATATCATTCACCTTATGCCTATGTTAAGTATAGGCTATCCACTTCCATACAAATCTTTCACATAATGTTCTACATGATGAAAACTTAGGGGGTAATGATGGTAATAACACAAAAACATTCAGTTCTTGCTATACAGTTATTAGATTTTCACATCAAGACATACACAACAGATAAGCTTATTAACTGTACAGCATGATGATTATTTACTATTCATTAAGTGGAAGTAAATCACCACTTCCACAAGGTCTTCGTCCTCACCATCTTCACATTGAGTAGGCTGAGAAGGAGGAGGAAGGGGAGGACTTGCTCTTGTTGTCTCATGGGTGATAAACGTAGAAGAGGTGGAGGAGGTGGAAGGGGAGGCAGGAGAGGCAAGCCCACCTGGTGTAACTTTATAGAAATACTGTACATTGTAATTTCTGACCCTTTTGCTTTCAATTTCTCTAGAAACACTTCCGTACAATACCAATCTTTCTACCATTTGTTTTAGTTTCAGTGCCCATAATCTCTGAAGGGTCCATTTTTTTAGTTTACTTATTTATTTTGAGAGAGGAAAAAAAGACAGAAAGAACACAGGTGGGACAGAGAGAGGGAGACAGAGAGAAACCCAAGCAGACTCCATGCTGTCAGCTCAGAGCCTGACACAGGGCTTGGACCCCACAGATGGTAAGATCGTGACCTGAGCCAAAATTAAGAGTTAGATGTCCAACCGACTGAGCCACCCAGTCTCCCCAGAAGAGTCTATATTATAAAAGAAGTAAAAAAAAAACAAGTCTTAAGTAATTAGAACACTTCTGTCAGATCATCTAATGTCATTTTGGCACTGCTTCTTCTATGTCTTCTTCCTCATCACGTGGCACCGGTTTGGAAGCATTCATTTCTACCAAGTCATCTTCTATTAATGCGTCTGGTATGGTGTCTATTAGCTCTTGAATTTCTCCAAGATCCATACCTTGAAACCCCTTTACCTCCCTTGTACCAATCTTTTTTTTTTTTTTAATTTTTTTTTTTCAACGTTTATTTATTTTTGGGACAGAGAGAGACAGAGCATGAACGGGGGAGGGGCAGAGAGAGAGGGAGACACAGAGTCGGAAACAGGCTCCAGGCTCTGAGCCATCAGCTCAGAGCCCGACGCGGGGCTCGAACTCACGGACCATGAGATCGTGACCTGGCTGAAGTCGGACGCTTAACCGACTGCGCCACCCAGGCGCCCCTCCCTTGTACCAATCTTTACATGATTTCCTTGATTGGCTATGTTGTAAATCCTGTGAAGTCAAGCACAACACATTTTCTCCAGCAGGAATTTGTTTCAGGCTTGATGGCTTTCAAGGCATTTTCTATAATGATGGCATCTTCAATGGTATAATCCTTCCAGTCTTTCATGGTGTTTTTCTCTATCAAGGTTCTCTTCCATAGCATTGGCAAAACTTTCCATAGAGCACCATGTGTAATGAGCCCTACAGGTTCTTATGATCCCTCTGATTTAGAAACTGAATTAAAGACATTGTGTTTGTGGGCAAGTAGGTCACTTCAACACCCGTCAGTGTTGAACTCATGGCGCTCTGGGTAGCCAGGGAGAATCGTCCAATATCAAAAGAACTTTAAAAGGCAGGGCACCTCCTGACTTCAGGGACAAAAGCATCACTGGAACCAATCCAGCAAAACGGTTCTTGTTTTCCAGGCCTTCTTGTACAACCAAAAGACTGGCAGCTAGAATTTACCTTTCTCCTTTAACCAAAGGTTAGCAGCTTTACAAATAAAGGCAGTCCCAATGTTAAAACCTAACTGCATTTGTACAAAATAGTAGAGTTAGCCTATCCCTTCCTACCTTGGATCCTGGTGCTTG
Organism: Lynx canadensis; assembly: GCF_007474595.2. Lineage (NCBI taxonomy): Eukaryota > Metazoa > Chordata > Mammalia > Carnivora > Felidae > Lynx > Lynx canadensis. The sequence goes on from NC_044310.1 coordinate 148,562,292, forward strand.
CTTGCCTTCCTTACTAATAAATGTCCTTTGTGACATTTTCCCCCCAGAATAGGGCACTTTTATCTGCATTAAAAAACTTGTTCAGGGGTGCCTGGGTGGGTCAGTTGGTTACACAACCAACTTTTGACTTTAGCTCAGATCATGATCTCTCAGTTTGTGGTGAGACTGAGCCCTGAGTTGGGCTCTGTGCTGACAGCGCAGAACCTACCTGGGACTCCCTCTCTCCCTCTCTCTCTGCCCCCCCATGCACTTGTATAGTCTCCCTCTCTCTCAAAATAAACAAACAAACAAACAGACAAACAAAAAACAAACTTAAAAAGAAAAAACCTGGTTCAGGCAGGTATCTTTCCTCCTCAATATCTTTCTTAATGGTACCTGGGAACCTGTCTAAGGCTTCTTGGTTGGCAGAAGCTACTTCTGTTATCTTGACATGTTTTAAGTCAAACCTCTTTCTAAAATTATCGCTATCCTTTGCTGGCATGAAAATTTCCACCTTTATATCCTTCACCCTCCTTTTACTTTGCCATACAAAATGATTTTGCTTTTTCTCAAATCGTATTGGAGTTTATAGGTATATAGTAAGCCTTTCTTATAGCAATCCTGCACCTACATAAAAGCTACATTTTTGGTACAAATTAAAAAGGTATTTCACAAAAAGTGCAAAGTTTTCATGCCTGTGGGTGTAGCTGCAGTAACCACTTCAGGAATTTCCTTTTCTTTTTTTACAATGGTCCTTATGCTGGATTCATTTATTTTGAAATTGCAGTCAACTATAGCTGCAGTACACAGCACACAATTCAACTTTTTCTTGTAATGTCATGGCTTTTCTCTTGCTTCTTGGGAGCACTTCCATCATCCACTTCATATGGGTCCCAAGATGTGATTTAAGATTTATGGTATTGCATTAAACAATATGAAAAGTATGCAAGAACCAAGAGCGATCACTTTTTACTGCGATATGCAATTCACTAGAGAGACAAACTGCTCACACAGATGATTAGCATCACTCAGCGTTTTAACCAGATACTCGCAAAACTTTAGCTCGCTGTGATAGCAGTAGGAGGTGGCTACAAATTCATTACAGTAGTACATTATGTACTACAGTTACTTTTATGCAGTTATAATCTCACACTGAAAGTGTGAAGCTTGCTTGGGATTCTCTCTCTCCCTTTGTCTCTGCCTTTCCTCCACTCCTGTTTCTCTCTCTCTCTCAAAATAAATGAACTTAAAAAAAAAAGATTATGGTAGCAGAAATCAGGTTTCTAGTATCTTACAGTTCCTACAGAGCCTTAGTGGGGTACTTTGCCCAAAATATTTGCTTATTAAATATTTGTCGAATAAATGAAAATTCATTATTTATGTACCTAAATTGATGGGTCCTATTCAAAAAGAAAATAAAGAGGAGTGCCTGGATGGCTTCTTAGGTTAAGCCTCTGACTCTTCATCATTATGCTCAAGTCATAATCTCACAGTTTGTGGGTTCAAGCCCCACATCAGGCTCTGAACTGACAGGTTGGAGCCTGCTTGGGATTCAGTCTCCTCCTCTCTCTGCCCCTCTCCCCTTGCTCTCTCTGTCTCTCTCTCAAAATAAGTAAATAAATAAAACCCACAAAGATATGGCAAGAAAAACAGTAATGCTATAACTATCAAATTGTATTACCTGGATATTAGAGCCAGCACTCTATCAAATTTGTCTCAAAATGATCACAAGGAATATTAAAATAATATTTTAAAATTCTAGCATAGAAATCATAGGTACTCCTGGAAACACTGGGACAGATTTGAGTTTAATTGGTACTAAAATAACGTAATATTCCCAACATTATAAACAAAGAAAAAAGATCTTTCATATTTATAAAAATGTTTCTTTATTAACCTAAGAGTAACTTGCTTAGAGGGTGAAGATAGTACAGCTAAAAAGTATTAATTCTATCTTATTGTAATGTTACCCCAAAAGAAAAACAGTAGGTGGCCACATTTTAGATTTTACAATTCAAAGAAAATAATTCATTAAAGTTACTGTATTTCATTATAATGACTAAATGAATAAATAAAACAAGACCCAATTTGTAGCTGCCTACAAGACCCTCACTTTAGATGTAAGAAAATACATAAACTAAAAGTGAAGGGATGGAAAAAGACATTGCATGCAAATATAAACCTAAAGAAAGCTAAAACAGCTATACTTATATCAATCAAAATTGACTTTTATCAATCAAAATTGACTTTAAAGCAAGGACTATAATAAGAGACAAAGAAGGGCATTACATAATAATAAAGAATTCAATCCACAATAGGATATAACATTTGTATTATGCACTCAAGATAGGAGCATCTCAGTAAATAAGCAAATATTAACAGACCTAAAGGGATAAATAGATGGCAATACAATAATTGTAGAGGACTTTAATACCCAATATATCAATGGATAGAACATCCAGACAGAAATCAATAAGGAAACCATCAGCTTTAAACAACATGTTAGATCAGACGGACTTAATAGATTTACACAGAACATTCCATCCAAAGGCAACAGAATATACGTTGTTTTTAAGCGCACATGGAACATCCTCCAGAATTCATACTCTAGGCCACAAAGCAAGTCTTAATACATTTAGAAGGACTGAAATCATATCAAGCATCTTTTCTAACCACAATGAAATAAAACTAGAAATGATTTATGTGAAGAAAACTGGAAAATTCACAAGTATATGGAGACTAAACAACATGCTACTGAACAACCAATGGGTCAAAACTGAAAGAGAAAACAAAAACAATCCCTTGAGACAAATGAAAATGGAAAATATATCAAAATTTATGCAATGCAGCAAAAGCAATTCTAAGAGGGTATTTCATAGCAATAAATGCCTACACTCAAGAAACAAGAAGTCTCAAATAAACAACCTAAATTTAAACCTGAAGTAACCAGAAAAACAAGAATAAACAAAGCCCAATGTTAGTAGAAGTAGAAGATTAAAGCAGAAAAAGAGACTAAAAATAGAAAAGATCAATGAACAGAGCTGGTTCTTTGACAAAATCAACAAGATTGACAAACTTTTAGCTAGACTCACCAAGATAAAAAGGGAGAGCATCAAATAAAATCAGAAATGAAACAGATGTTACAATTACGCCACAGAAACATGGAGGATAATAAGAAACTACTATGAACAATTATATGCCAATAAATTGGACAGCCTAGAAGAAACAGATACAGTCCTAGAAACATACAAGCTACCAGAACTGAATCATGATGAAACAAAAAGCCTGAGAAGACCAATTACTAGTAAGGAAATTTAACCTGTATTGAAAAACTTTTTAACACAGAAGTCCAGCAGCAGATAGCTTCACTGGTGATTTCTACCAAACATCCAAAGAAGAATTAATATCAACCCTTCTCAAACTCTTCCACAAAGTACAAAAGGAGGAAACTCTTCTAAACTCATTTTAGGAGGCCATTACTTTGATTCCACAAGAAAAAAAAATGCAGGCCAATATCCCTGATGTTCAGAGATGTAAAATCCTCAACCAAATATTAACAAGCCAAATTCAACAATATGTTAAAAGGATCATACACCATGATCAAATGGGATTTACTCTAGAGATACAAGGTTGGTTCAACATCTACAAATCAGTAAATGCAATATACCACACTAACAAAACTGAAGGAAAATAATCATATGATCATCTCAAAAGATGCAGGAAAAGCATTTGACAAAACTCAACATTCATTTATGATAAAAACTCTCAACAAAGCAGGTATAGAGGGAATGTACCTCAATATAATAAAGGCCATACATAACAAGCCCACAGCTAACATCATACTCAATGATAAAAACTAAAAGCTTTTTCCTCTAAGATTAAGACAAGAATGCCTAATTGCCCCACTTTTATTTAGCATAATATTGAAAATCCTAACCAGATCAATTAGGCAAGAAAAAAGAAATACAAGGCACACAATTGGAAGGAAGAAGTAAAACTTGTCTTTGCAGATGACATGATTTTACATATAGAAAACTCTAAAGACTCCATCAAAAACTATTATCAGTAAACTTGCAGCATATAAAAATTAATACACAAAAATCTGTTGTTTCTTTTCTTTTCTTTTCTTTTCTTTTCTTTTCTTTTCTTTTCTTTTTTCTTTCCTTTCCTTTCCTTTCCTTTCCTTTTCTTTGTTTTTCAGAGAGAGAGAGAGAGAGAATGAGCTTGTGAGTTGGGGAGAGGGACAGAGGGAGGGAGGAGGTGGGAGGGAGGAAGGGAGGGAGGGAGGGAGGGAGGGAGAGGGAGAGAGAGAGAGAGAGAGAGAGAGAGAGAGAGAGAGAGGATCCCAAGCAGGCTCTGCACGGAGCCAATGTGGGGCTCAACCTACAACCCTGGGACCATAACCCAAGCCAAAATCAAGAGTCAGATGCTCAACCAGCTAAGCCAGCCAGGTGCCCCATCTGTTATGTTTCCAATAATAATTATTATTAGAAAGAGAAATTAAGAAAACAATCCCATTTACAATTGCATCAAAAAGAAAAAATACCTAGGAATAAATTTAACCAAGAAGGTGAAAAAACAGTATACTGGAAACCATAAGACATTAATGAAAAAAAATTGAAGACACAAGTAAATGGCAAAATATTCTGTGCTCATGGATTGGAAGAATTCATATCGTTAAAATAACTATACTACCCAAAGAATCTATAGATTCAACATAATTTCTATCAAAATTCCAATGGTACTTTTCACAGAAATAGAACAAACAATCCTAAAATTTACATGGAACCACAATAGACCCTGAATAGCCACAGCAATCTTGAAAAAGAAAAACAATGCTAGAGGAATCATGCTCTCCTATTTCAAACTCTATTACAAAGCCAAAACAATTAAAACAGTATGGGATTGGCATAAAAACAGATATATAGATCAGTCGAACAGAACAGAAAGCCCAGAAACACACCCACGCATACATACATGGTTAATCAGTTTATGAAAAAGGAGGCAAGAATATACAATAGGAAAGGCCAGTCTCTTCAATAAATGGTGTCAAGAAAATAACAGCCACATGCAAAAATAATGAAACTGGCCACATCTTACCATACACAAAATTACATACAAAAAAATAATTCAGAATGGATTAAAAACTTGAACTTAAGACCCGAATCCATAAAAGCCCGAGAAGAAAACGTAGGTAAGCTCTTTGACATAGGCCTTGGCAATGATTTTTTGAATCCAACATCAAAAGTAATAGCAACAACAACAAAAAATAAACAAGTGGGACTATATCAAACTAAAATATTTTCTAACAGCAAAGGAAACCATCAATAAAGTAAAAAGGCAACGTACTGAACGGGAGAAAATATCTGTAAATCATATATCTGATAAGGGGCTAATATCCAAAATATATAAAGAATTCATATGATTCAACAGCAAAACAAACCCAAAACAATCCAATTAAAAACTGGGCTAAAGATCTAAGTAGGGATTTTCCCCCCAAAAACATACAGATGGCTAACAAGTACATGAAAAGACATTCAACATTATTAATAATTAGGTTAATGTAAATCAAAACCATAATGACATATCACCTCATACCTGTTAGAACAGCTATTATCAAAAAGACAAGAAACAACAAGTGTTGGTGAGGATATGGAGGAAAGGGAATGCTTTGTGCACTGTTGATGGGGATATAAATTGGTGTGAAACAGTATGAAGGGCTCCTCAAAAACACTAAAAATGTTTGTATTTATCCAAAGGAAACAAAACCAGTAACTCAAAAAGATGTGCACCACTATGTTCAATGCAGCATTATTTACAATAGCAAAGATATGGAAATGATCTAACTGTTCATTGGTGATGAATGGATAAAGAAATAGTGCATACCATTAAAAAGTAAAATCTTGCCATTTGCAACAACATGAATTGATCTTAAGGGCATTATGCTAAGTTCAGTAAGTCATAAAGAGAAAGACAAATACTGTTTGATCTCTATTATACGTGGAATCTAAAAAAATTAGGAAGAAAAAAAAAAAGAAAACCAAGCTCACAGAGAACAGTTGGTGATTGCCAGAGGCAGGAGGTAGAGGGTGGGAAAACTCCGTGAAGGAGGTCAAAAGGTTTTAAAAAAGGGGGAGGGAGCCAGACATAATAAGGGGTCAAGAATATACTCATAACTGTGGGGAGTGAGAAGGTAGAATGTAGCCTCATGAGGGAAGTGCAAGGCTTAGCAGAGAGTGCTGCACTTGTGAGTATAAGAAGTTAGGTAACAGGCCCCCTGGAATATAGAAAAAAATAAAATTTAAAAATAATTGTATTTCATTCTTCAAAGACAAAGGTCATGTAAGAGCACCTGGGTGGCTCAGTTGGTTAAGCATCTAACTCCGGCTCAGGTCATGATCTTGCAGTCTGGTCCATGGGTTCAAGCCCCACATCAGGCTCTGTGCTGACTGCTCAGAGCCTGGAGCCTGCTTTGGATTCCGTGTCTCCCTCTCTCTCTGCCCCTCCCCTGCTCGCACTCTGTCTCTCTCTCAAAAATAAATAAACATTAAAAAAAACACAATAAATAAATAAAGACAAAGGTCATGTCAACATGACCTTTAAAGTTAAACTTAAGAGTACAGGATTTTTATCATACCATATCCATTTTTACTTCTGTAGTTCTTTTCACTTGCCAAAAATTCTCAGTCCTTGTACCAAATATCAGTTCTTGACACTTTCAGTATGCAGCAGAGAATTATTCATGTAATTTATGACACAATATACAAACAGTAACCTCAATAACAAAATGAACACTAACACAAGAATATGGTTACTGAAAACACAATTAATTTGGTCTTTAGCATGTAGTCCGCTAAGGATATACAGCCAAATTACAATATTTAAAAAATAGTTCTTCTCTGTGTGGTTACATCTTCAACTACATTTTTAAAAAGTCAAGTCTTTTCATTACATTTCATTCCAATGTTTAAGGATAGCATTCAACTAGACAGCAAGCAATTTTGATGAACCAAAGACCAATGTATCAAAAGCAATGTCTAAATCTGCACAGTCCTATAGGGTGGCTATTAACCAACAACATGCAGATAATTAAATTTAAATTAATTAAAATTAAATAAAATTTAAAAGTCACACTAGCCAAAATTCAAGTGTTCAACAGCTATCACATTATCATTACAAAAGTTCTATTGTATAGCACGGGTCTAAATAATACTCTTCTCTCAGACATTGAAATTTTCTTGCTTAGTGAGGTAGCCTGCTTCATATTGAGTAATTTGAGCTGTTAAAACTGTTAAAGCATGAGTTGGCAGCTTTAGGGCAGATACTACCCTATTAAAGTTTTTTTTAAGGAAGGCTGATGTGTAAGAAGTTATCTAGGACAGCAGTTACCTTCATGAAGAAATTGAAACTATTATCATGCTATCATGACTGCTTCACAGAGTATATTTACCATTACCAAAATAATGGGAATATCATTAAAATCATTTGTAGATTGTTTAAGGTGGAGGTTACCTATTTGTAAACTATTCACTTAAAAGCTTGCACTATTCATTTAGGAGGTAATCTCAAATAACTCTATTGTTATAACTTGTGTTTCTTCTTAACATTTCCATCAAAATATCCCTAGCACAAATCACAAATTTTGCTCTATTTGCAATATTATAGGTTCAGGTACTGTTATCAGAAGAGACCATATACATAAACTTACTATACGTTCTCAATGCATTTAGTTAGAATTTAATAGGAGGAAAAAAAGGGTGGCTTCAGAAAACAGGAGTAGATACAGAATTTCTTTGCATAGGTTTCCCTTTGACCCTCTACTAATGCTGACAACACTCTCTCTATAGGTATTTCAAGGGTGAAAAAAAAGCTAAAGTCTTGGTATCCCAAGGCTTTGTCCTTTTACAAAGGACATAGAAGTGACAAAGAACTGTCAGAGCAGCGCCCAGTGTGGGACTTGAACCCACGACCCACAAGATCATGACCTTGAGCCGAAATCGGGTTGGACACTTAACCAACTGAGCCACTCAGGCACCCTTGAACCCTAAAATTTTAAGTCACTTCTATGATACTGAATTCTAAAGAATTCAGTATCATATTCAGTCCCAGTTACAGAAAAATTTCAAAACTGTGACTCATTTATTGGAAGGTCATGAAATCAACATGTCAATGTCATAAAAAACAAGATATCCTTTTTTGATCTCCTTGGTTTCCCAGTAATGTATATTTTTTATGGGGAAGCACAGAAGGATTTTATAATTCCTAACCCGGGATGCCTGGGTGGCTCAGTCCGTTAAGCATATGACTCTTGGTTTTGGCTCATGGTTTGTGGGTTCGAGCCCTGCATTGGTCTGTGCACTGACAGTATGGAGCCTTCTTGGTATTCTCTTTCTGTCCCTTTCTCTCTGCCCCTCCCCTGTTCCCTTTCTCTCTCATTCTCAAACATAATTAAATAAAAACTAAAAAAAAAAAAAAAAAAAAAATACGAACAACCCTCTGAGGTAGGCACTATTATTAAAAACAAAAACAAAAAAAAACCTAACCATACTACCTGCTATACTGGAATGATTACTACTACTACTACTAGGACTACTACTCTTACACACACACGTGTGCACACACACACAAACACATGATTGTGTATACTGCTACACTAGCAGAATTCATGCTTTTTGCACACAGTCCACTAAAGTAAGAGCAGTTGTACAAAATTCTTAGAATTCCTCTAGAACTCAGGGACCTGTACTCCTAACTTTCCAATCTATGACAAAGAAATATGGGACATTATATTAGTTGGGCACCTGGGATGGCACGTAAATGTTAGATTCTTAATTTTGAATATTCAGCTAATTAAAGATAGATCAAAGTTCTTTCACTCAGACGCTATAAGGACACCAATTATACAAAGTTTAACCATGTATGAAAACATAATATGTTCAACCTTTCAGAAGACATTTATTAAACCATGAAGCATGCTAGGTGTTTGGGATATAATGAATAAGTCAAGTAGGTTAAGTAGTCTATCTCAAGGGTTCATAGTTTAGTAGACTGGAGCAATGGTGAAAACTTGATCAAAACTGAGTTAAACAGATTTTTCCTTGCTAAGGAAGTTGAGCTAAGTGACAGTCATGGTGATACCAGGTATTGGAAAATAGTATTCATTTAGGAAATTGAGTGGCCTTTTGGGGAGACATATATGTAAATGAGCAAAAACAAAGTAGAAAATAAGTTTTATATACATTGGAAAGATATTACATTCATTCTTTACTTTGTTAATGATTAGGGATGTCTATATTAAAAGTTACACATTTTCTCCTAGTCAAATATATAAAAACATCTAGTATGAAAAACTAAAATGCATCTGAAAACAAATTCCCATCTTAGAATGTAAGGACAGATTTATATTGTTTTATAATACATAAGACATTACATAATTTTAATTATTCTTTAATGATTACATTTGTGATATAGATAAGTTACAGTCTTTGCCTTACAGAAGTTCATCATCTAATAATTTTCATTTTTTAATTTTCTCTCAATTTTTTTCATTTCATCCTGTTCTTGCCACAACTTAACACAAATCTAAATTGCTACAAATTTTTTTATTTTTTTATTTTTTTAAGAGAGCGTGTGCATACACATGTGCAAGCAAGGACAGGGCAGAGGGAGAAAGAGAGAGAATCTTAAGCAGGCTCCATTCCCAGTGCAGAGCCCAACAACTCAGAGCTGGATCCTACCACTGTGAGACCATGACCTGAGCCCAAATCAAGAGTTGAGATACTTAAATGACTAAGCCACCCAGGCACCCCTGTAAATTACTACAAAGTTTAAAGAATTTTTTGTAGTAAACAGAAATGTATATGTTCACTTTACTAAATTCAGAAAGTATTTTAAAAATACAGGAGAAAATTTTTTTTTAAAATCCACCTCCTCACATATAACGTCTAAGTCTTAAACCTGTGTTGGGCACTAAGGTGCGTCTTATTGTTGTTCTCTCTTAACCCTGAAATAACTGAAGATTTCTATCCAATCTTTCCTCATCTTTAGGACCAGAAACGAGGAAGAGTCAGAAAGAAGAGCTAGGGGCTAGGAGGGGTAAGGAGGTTGAAAGGAGACTAGGAATTTGAAGAGATGCGACATCATTGGTAGACTAGCCTACCAGGAAGAAAAAAAAAGATCTTTGCCTTGAAGTAATTTTTAAATGATGACAGTTTTCATGAAAGTAAAATTCTAGCCTTCACTCCCATCCAGGAAGTAGGAAGGTCCATGTCGCATTGTGCTTTTCTCATGCTTCTCCCATATAAAAACATTTAATTCACCAAATAAGACTTCTTGCTACTGATATAATCCTTAACCCTCAACAGTGGGCCTCGAGACCCCACTCCCATGGTCAAAGCTGTCTGAACCAGAAATGACCTGGAGGAGACAATGGCTAGCCAGAAATCTATGACATGTGTTAGCTGCCTCTAAAAGATTCTACGATTTAATCAGATTATCTTTGATATGGACATTTTAACTAATAAAAACAGAAGTTGTTGCTGAGTGGGAAATCATGAAGCCCTAAGAACATACAAACTAAAGAAAAGTTGGTTGGAAAAAATGTTGGGAGAGCAGATATACAGAGAAGCGAAGTGGTACTGTGAGAGAGAAAATGAAAATATTGCCAATCTCAGGTTCTTTTCTTTAGACCTGCCTTTTTGTTTTTCTTGTATTCCCTATGACTTCTCTCTCGCCTTCTAAATTTTTTTTTAATGTTTATTTATTTTTGAGAGAGAGAGACAGACAGACAGACAGACTGTGAGCGGGGGAGGGGCAGACAGAGAAGGAGGCACAGAATCTGAAGCAGGCTCCAGGTTCTGAGCTGTCAGCACAGAGCCCAACACGGGGCTTGAACTCATGAACGTGAGATCATGACCTGAGCTAAAGTCAGATGCTTAACCAACTGAGCCACCCAGATGCTCCTCTCTTGCCTTCTAAATACCCATTCTTCTAATGAGTTTTAGTGGGTTATTGTTACTTGCAACCAAAAGACACTGGCAGAAAACCTCCTAACAAATGTCACGTTTAGTCTTGTCTTTTCTCATCCTTGTTCATCCTACTTATACCACTGAGACATAATCTGTTTTTCCTTTCCAACAATCCAAATGCTGTGCTCTTTCAAATATAGGCCCAAGAGTCACTTTATCCATAAAGCTGTCTCTGACTAACCCTAGGTCACAACTTCCCATCTTTGAAGTACAGAGCACTTTAGCTTCTACCCAGGAAGCTGCTAATTATATTGACTTGTTACTGCTCTGTATTTATGTTATAAATTCACTGTATTATTCAAAACATAGCCATTATGTCTGTTGAGTCTTAGTTTCTGAATCAGTAAAATGGGATTAATTACACCTACTTCAAAGACTTATTGTAAAGAGAGTGCCTAGCACACTTCCTGCTAGGTCTTTTGTTCTTCTGTGTTTGGCCAAAATTCAGAAGAAAATATCTTTATTTTCTTCAAACTAAATATACAAGAGTGGGGGAAAAGTTGATTAAAACTTAATACTATTTCTTTCATAAATTAAATGTGAACAAAACTATGTGAAAACCGTCAAGAGCATTTTCACTTCTAAGCACATTTCTTTCACAGGTAAACCTGAATAGATGTTGAAATATATTGGGTATCCCCTGTCTACATGGCCCTCAAACAGTGTTATTATTACTTTACCTATGGATAATAGTATAATTTAAAGTTTCGGGTTTTGGTGACAATAACATTTTCAGTTTAGTTTTTTGTTATTGTTGTTTATTTATTTTGAGAGAGAGAGGGAGAAAGCATGGGAGGGGCAGAGGGAGAGCGAGAGAACGCCAAGAATTGTGACACTGCAGAGCCTGATGCAGAGCTCGAAGCACAGACCGTGAGATCATGACCTCAGCCAAAATCAAAAGTCAGAGGGTTAATCAACTGAGCCATCCAGACGCCTCTAGTTTTTAGATAACCAAAGAGTAAAACTGCTTTTTCCTAAGAATACCTAAGGATTTCCCAAGAATGTTATAACTTTCATTATTCAAAAAAATTAATTTGCTCAGACTATAACTCCCTTTTCTCAGTAATTGAGGGATCAAATTTTTCTTTTATGACACAGATAATGTCAAGAGATTCATAAGTAGTTACAATAATTCCCTTCACCATTTTCTTAACTACAAAATTCAGTCAAATTATGTACTAATATCTTCTCAAATAGGTATCTTCCCTTTTCCTCTTAATTTTTTTTTTATTATTTTCAGTATTGCATATAATTCTTACATTTCTTACTGTACCAACAGGTCCAAATATTAATTAATACTCCAAGTTTGTATTTGAAGAATCAAGACCCTTCAAAATACTGCTCAGAGAGAATATAACTGCCTACCTTCATAATAAAAGGCCTTAAGTATACATCTCAAACATGTCTCAACATGACCTGTGCTAAATACATGAAAATATTACTGAACAGTTAAATATAGTGATATAATGAATGTAACTACGAGACTTTTTTCTGCAGAGTTAAAACAAAGTGTCAACTCAATAATAAAATCACTCTAAAAGTGAGCATTGAAATGATAAAATTAAGTATTCTTTTGAAATAGCTCACTGATTACTAAAATAAATGCAATCTAATGATAGAACCATATATAGTTATTTGGACTACAAAACTGTGCTTTAAATGGTTATCTAAATATTCCACTTCAAATGTTCAAAAGTTAAGAACACTTGGGTTCTCAAAAGGCTAACACAGAGTTACCATATGACCCAGCAACTCTTTTCCTAAGTATATACCCAAGAGAAATGAAAACATATGTCCACATAAAAACTTGTGTATGAATGTGGAAATAATCCAAGTGACTATCAACTGATAAACAGATAAATAAAATGCAGCAGACCCACACAATGAAATATTATTCAGCAATAAAAAGGAATGAAATATTGATACATGCTACAACATGGAAGAACCTTGAAAACATGCAAAGTGAAAGAAGCCAGTCACAAATGACCACATAATGCGTGATTCCATTAATACGAAATGTCTGCAAAAGGCAAATATGTAGAGACAGAATGTAGATTAGTGGTTGCCTTGGGCTGTGGGAAGGTTAGAGGAGAATGAGGAATTACTGTTAAAGAGTACTGAGTTTCTTTTTGGGATGATAAAAATGTTTTAGCTGATTGTGATAATGGTTGCACAACTCTGAATACACTAAAAGCTGAACTGTATACTTTAGATAGATGAATTGTATGGTATGTGAATTATATGTCCATAAAGCTGGTTATTAAAAAAAAAGAGACTATTTGGGTCTCATGTTGATAAGATGCTATTTGACATAATGCATTCTCTACTGAAATTTTAAAGTTAGTATTTTCAATTTCAGTGTCTGTATCTAAGACTGAATGTAGAATTGTCCCTAGAATGACCTTTCATGTATCAAATTCTCTCAGGAGCTCACCATTTAGTCAATTTCTCATCTGTGTGTGTGTGTGTGTGTGTGTGTGTGTGTGTGTGTACATATATATAAACTTGCTAAGTCTATATTAACTCAGTTTAGAAACTGAACAGGTTTATCCAACATTATTAAGTTTCTAAGTACTTACCAGACTTGTTGTACAACTTCATTCCAATGGTCATGTGACTAGCTAGATTTTTATAATAGAGGGATTTAATAAAGAAAAATAAGCCTGAGATTCTAAACTACATAAACTTTTCACTCTCTTCTGCTGATCCTGCTTCCTAAATACCTTCTTTCTATTCCTACTATCATTTTAGTACAATCCTAAATCAGTTCTTACTGAAAATACTGTTACAGACTTCTTTAAGAGATCTGTTTCTCTCTTCCCCAATCCTTCTCTACACAGCCACAGTAATCCTACCAAAAAAAATAGTAATCATTTTAATACAAAAACCTGATCCTACTACTCCCCTACTTAAAACTCTTTCAGTATCTCTGAATCATATGTATGGTAAAATCCCAGGTCCTCTGTTTGGCACAAGAAGCTCTTCTTAATGAGGCTTCGGACTTCCTCTCTGGTCTCACTCTCCTCTCATACACTCAGTGGCCAAACATCTTGCCATTCCCAAATATGCCCACGTCTCCCCTGCATCCATGCCATGTATCTGGTATATGATGTTCACTGTTCCTCACATGTCCTTCCTTTATCCCTGCCAAACTCCTATACATATTCTAGGTCTCATCTCATTAATTACTTAGTCTGGGAAGCCAGTCTGATTCACTGAAGAAGTCACAGGTACTCCTTTCTTGTTGCTCTTATATACTTACTAATTAAAGTACTTATAACACTGTACTGTGCAACAATTTTGTTTTGATATCATGTTTCCTACTAAATGGTGAGATCCTTGTGAAAGCATGGACTATTGTTTATCATCTTTAAACCCTTATAATCTAGAATATAAGATCTTAATAAAAGGCTTTGAATCAAAGTGCATGATAATCATTAAAATTTATATGTAACTTGGTAATTTGGAAAAGCCAAGCCAAACCAAACATAAAACCACTGCACACATATTCTCATTTTACCCTAAGAACAAATCTTGAAGTAGGTAGTTTTGGTATTATTTTAATTTTATAGATGAGGAATTCCGCTTTAATATTTATCACCAATTGTCAGTTTAAAAGAATGAAAAAGAAACTTAAGATATAGAAAAAACCCTCTATTTCCTATAAAAATTTTAACATAGAAATAACTTTAAAATAAGTCTTCATAAACACACTTGTCAATAACTAAACAAGCTACTTATCAATTTTCAATTCCTGAAGTGGAAAAATGCTAGCCAGCATGGCCTACACATTTCCTTTCATCTATCACTCCAAACTCATAGCATTCAAGGTGGTTGGTAATAACGGCAGGTGTGAGAACTCTGTCATCCTCTTGTCATAACAAGGACAGAGCAATCTGAACCAAAGATCTGTACTTTCCAGGAGTCTTCTGCCTCTTCCCAAAGAACTCTTATAAGGGCTACTATAAGTAGATTGTTGAAACCAAGGCTTACATATGCAGTAGGTATACTGAGAGCCAGAAGGGAAAATACGACTGCTATACCTCCAAAAAAGTTTCTATGAGGACATGTGACTACCTGAGTAAAGCCCTCCACCGAGCCAGAAATCCGTTACCAGGTAGCCCCTACAATGATCTATCACTATTTGAGGCTCCACCTCACCCCTGCACAGAGGAAGGCAGCATGATGAAAGCAGAACTGGACCTAAAAATGGACCCACCATCCCAACTCTGCATTCTCAGAGTTGTAATATGCCACATTGGATACCGGATGTCCACAAGGTTCACCTTCAATATCATGTCTAAGGAATGATTAATAAACAGATTACAACAAACCGATCCTACTTAAATAAAGACTTAGAACAGCTTTCAGAGAGTAATGATGTACATTTCTATTAGCTATTATTGAAGAAAATACCTTGGTAATTCTGAAGTATGGTAATTCATATACCATATGTATGGTATATGTATTATATATATTGTAGTCTTACAAAAAAACTACAGAAAATATTATGAAGAAAATCATCAGGAAGAAAAAATACATTTACAATGTTGTACTGTATTTATTGAAAAAAAAATCCATGTGAAAATGGACCCACACAGTTCAAACCTGTGTCGTTCAAGGGTCAACTGTATATTTCAAAGACTAACCTATTTTCAGATATATAGTTTACAAGTATTTTCTCCCATTCCATACATTGCTTTTCCACTCTGTTGACTATTTCCTTTGCTGTGCAGAAAATTCATAGCTTGATGTAGTCTCATTTATTTTTGTTTTTGTTGCCTATGCTTTTGATGTCATATCCATGAAAATCATTGCTGAAACCAATGTCACGAAGCTTTCCCACTCAGTTTTATTTAGGGAGTTTCACACCTTCACATCTTACATTGAGGTCTTTAATCTATTTTGAGTTGATTTTTGTGTGTAGTATATTTCATGTATGTTGTCCAATTTCATTCTTTTGCATGTCGATATGCAGTTTTTCCATTACCACTTATTGAACAGACTAGTTTTTCCTTACTGTGTATTCTTGGCACTCTTTTCAAAGATTACTTGACTATATATGCATAGATTTATTTCTGGGCTCTCTATTTTATTTCATTGGTCTATATGTCTGTCAATCCAGTACTATACTGTTTTGATTACTATGTCTTTATAATATATTTCAAAATCAGGAAGTGCGAAGCTTCCATCTTTGTTTTTCTTTCTACAGATTGATTTAGCTATCTGTGATCTTTTACGGTTCCACACTAATTTTAGAATTGTTTTTTGTATTTCTGTAAAAAGTGCTGTTGAGATTTTGATAGCGATTGTACTGAATCTGTGGACTACTTTGAATACTATGGAAAGTTTAACAATAGCGTCTTCTAATCCTCCTCTTTAAATTTTCTGTTTCACTTAGTTTTTGATCATTTTAAATTCTTTACTTTCTTACCATTTTGACAATGCCACAATAAGAACACTTAAAATATTTTATCTAATTATTTAATTTTCACTAGTTTATTCAAAGTATTTAAGTCTACCACAATTCTGTGTTCACTTAAGTATTGTCTTTTTGGTTTTAACCAAATGGAAACTTTTTTCCCAAAAGCTATCTCTAAGTTTAACTTTTATTGATGACTTAGAGACTCTATAATCTCGTTCTCAGTTCCTATTTAATTGTGGAAAGACTCTAGGCTCAAATCACTACTAAGGCAACTTTCCTCAGAGGTTTGAACAAGGAAAAAAGAAGATTCTGTGAGTTCTCCTGTGTCAATTTTCTCAAAATTGCTGGCTATTTCAAATTCCCTATTCATCAAATAGTCTCATGTACACCCTTTGATAAGAAATTTAAAGGAACCTTCTGATTGCTCTTCCTTTTATTTCCAGAAATGACTTCTCTAAAGTCCTAAACAATATTCTTATTAGGGTGACCAATTATATCTGTTATTACTATTACCATATTGAATACACAAGTAATTCATTATTGTTTATGTGCTTATTTTATTATACATACTTCCTAGGGAAGTTTGCAATTAGGTCAAAAAGTTTCCCTATTCCAATACCCCTTCTCATTTCCTCAGTTATATGACCTTATCAAGCCAGTGAAATAAGTCTGTCTTTTGGCTTTAGTGGCTCCTCACTGATCTAAAAAAGGTAAACACTGTTCTACTAACTCACACTGAATTCTAGAATTTATACTTTCACAAGTCATCTCAAAAACCAGTCGTCTCTCTCAATACTTAAAGGCATAAAATGTTAATATAACTGAAATAAATAAATATAAAATGACTAAAAAGAATGTATTGGGAGTATTTTCCAGTTAGATATAATTAAGTGGGATTTTACTTTATAGTGTGAAAAGGCAACTAAAAAATATCTTAGCCTTGGGCAGAATTACACTGAAGTTACATTACCAGTAGGCTTAATTATTAAAATTCACTTTAAGAGGTGGCTTTTTACATGTACACATTTCTTTTCTTTTCCTTTTAAGAAAAGCATATGTTATGTGCTGAAGCCAGTATTCAGTCTAATCTTTTACATACTCTATAGCATAATAAAAGGTTATTTTTAATGTTTATTTATTTTTGAGAGAGAGAGAGCATGAGCAGGGAGGGGTAGAGAGAGGGAGACAGAGAGTCTGAAGTAGGCTCCATGCTGTCAGTGGAAGCCCGATGTGGGGCTTGAACCCACAAACCATGAGATCATGACCTGGGCTGAAGTCAGAGGCTCAACCAACTGAGCCACCCAGATGCCCCTCTTTATATAGTATGATAGAATAAAAATTAATGCTTGATGCAGTCACTGCAGACAACAGATTCCTCAAAAAGCTAAACATCAAATTACCACATGACCTAGCAATTTCATTCCAAGGTACATATATACCCTGAAAATAACTGAAAGCAGAGTACTGAACAGATATTTGTACATTTAAACATCCATCAAAAGATGAATGGATAAATGTGATATATACATAAATATATACATACATACGTATGTCATATATGCGATAGATAGATAGATAATGGGATATTACTGAGCCCTAAAGAGTAATGAGGTTCTGATACATGATATAACACAGATGAATCTTGGCACATTATACTAAGTGAAAGAAACCTGACACAAAAGGACAGATATCATATGACTTGACTTACAGGAAACATCTAGAATAGACAAATTGATGGGGACAGAAAGTAGATTCAAGATTACCAGGGGTTGGGGAAAGGGGGAAATGGAGAATCAATTAGTGCTTAATGGTTACAGAGTTTCCATTTGGGTAATGAAAAAGTTTTGAAAATAAAGCAGTGACTGTCAGACAACATTGTAAACGTAAATGCCAATGAATTGTACGCTTAAAAATGTTTAAAATGGCAACTTTTATGTTATATATTTTTCCACAACTTAAAAAACTTAGTACTACTGAATATCGTAAATCATTGGATTATACACCCTAAATGGATAAATTGTAAATTGCAGTATGTGAAATATCTCAGGAAATATGTTATAAAATTAATGTTTGAAGTCTTTCTTCAATGCTTGAAGTTCAGGTCCCTTTTCCTTTTTTCCAGACTTCCTTGGTCATTTTAGTGACCTTTCTCTTGTTCTCAAATCATATTTCACTTGTTTATATTACTTACTTAGCAATTAATCCTATCCTCTTTTTGGCATCACTGGTGTTTTAAAATTACTGTTATACATTTAAGATTTGATTATGCTTTGTTTATAGAACAAGATTAGATGCTCATATTATCAAATCAAGACCAATATTTCATATCTGTTTGTACTTTGTTTACCAAACAAGATTAGTAGTAGCTCAAATTGTCAAATTAGGACCAGTAGTTCTCTGCCATCTTCTAATCTTCAAAAAAATAATACTACATTTGCACAAATATAGAGAGTAAAAATTTCAATAATAAATGTTAAGAGAAAGCAGTCTCAGAAAAATATGATTGGAATACTCATTTGCTGGGCACTCCACAATTAATCAAGGATGTAATAGATTTAGTTCAGTAGTAATTATTTATTTTAATGTTTTATTTATTTTTGAGAGAGAAAGAGAGAGAGAGAGACAGAATAAGAGCGGGAGGGGCAGAGAGAGGGGGAGACACAGAATATGAAGTAGGCTCCAGGCTCTGAGCTGTCAACACAGAGCCCAATGCAGGGCTCAAACCCATGAAACCTGAGATTATGACTGAGGCAGAAGTCAGATGCTGAACTGACTGAGCCACACAGGCGCCCCTAGTTCAGTACAATTTTTAAAAACAGGCAATAGGATACTTTCACCAGAAAATTTTCTGACTGACCATTTTTCTTTTTCCCCAAAGACACTATACAAATAAGAAATAAAACAAAATAGGTGAGGAATATACAAACATTTAACATATATGCTAATATTTTTTATGCCTAAGTAGATGTGTTTAGGATATATACTTCTAATCCTGAAAAGAATTAACTAAAACAAGAGATTATACAGATAATTAAGTTGCAACAGCCAACCAAAATTTTTGTTTACTGAAAAAGCTCATTTAATGATTACAGCAGTCTTGGAGCACCTGGGTGGCTGAGTCAGTTAAGTGGCCGACTTCAGCTCAGGTCATGATCTCATGGTTTGTGATTTTGAGCCCCATGTCAGGCTCTGCACTGACAGAGCCTGGAGCCTGCTTCAGATTCTGTGTCTCCCTCTCTCTTTCCCTCCCCCACTCGTGCTGTCTCTCTCTCTCTCTCTCTCTCTCTCTCTCTCTCTCTCTCTGCCTCTCAAAAAATAAATAAATGAGAAAAAAATTAAAAAACAATTATAGCAGTCTTAAATTATACATAAGTATTTTGGGGTATAAAATGAAAAAGAAGGTAGACTTTAGAAAAAGAAATAGGAAGGATAAATATCTTTTTTTTTCTTGTTCCTTTGAAAAATAGCATATAAATTTGAGATATATATGAAACAGTGCACTTGGAATAAAGTCATATAGTTATAGAACAGAAATATAAAGACTAGGTAAATTTCCTACATATGTCTTTAGTATATGCTTAAAATAACCTGTTAGGCATACAGACTATTTTAATCCACAGTGGAGTTTTTAATTGGTACTTTTAAAAATGTGCAAAATGCTTTTGTTAAAATATTTCTTTTCTACAGAATGTCTGAATGACCTTCTCTTAAGTGTGCTTTTAAAAACATATCATAAATTATACAAATTATATTTTGATCTAAAGGCAAATGTTTAAGCTTTTAAAGTATAGCATCAGTACCTCAAAAGTAAATCTGTTCCAATGAACAAGTATGTTTCTATTCTTTACTGAAGTAGAATGACTTATATTCACTTTTACAGTGAAAATATCCACTGACATCTCAGAGAATATTGCTTTTCCAGTCAGAAACACAGCTATTTATCAAATCACTTCCCCATAAAACAGCCAATAAAGGGAAGGAAACAAAAATAGGTTTCCATCAGATAAAATACATGAGTTAAACTCATTCTATATTAATTAAAAAGTCCTCATGCCCTTAATCTCTGAGGTTTTATAATTTACACATGACTCCAACAAACTTGGATTGTGATTTCAAGGTCACAGCATATTAGAAAGAGGGATAAAGATGATAATGATAGCAGCTGTAATTTTTCTAAGCGTGTATTAAGCACTACACAGGGGGACAGGGCTGAGGGTGGAGGGAGTGTCAGTAGTAGGTAATTGTATGAAAGTCGTGCAGAAATTAAAAAGAAAAACAAAACAAAACAAACCCCCCAAAACAGCATCAACAAATGGCTTTAATTCTATGATGGAGAATCTATAAGCCTTATGTCCCAAGGGTATCCCTATGTTACAATACAGGGTAACAAAAAAAGACAACTCCATGAAACCTTAAACAAATGTTTGAAGTTTAATATATCAGAATTTTTTAAAATGAGCATAGGCAATAGAATCTAAAGATTTAGATTTGAACCCAGACCCATCACTTAATATATCAACGACCTCAGGCAATTACAATCTCCCTCAGACTCAGTTTCTCCAAGTGTAAAGTGGGATAATATTTATTTTATGGCACTATACTGAGAATTAACATATGTAATAGCACCCAGTACAACTGACTAATATAGTAGCCACTGAAATACTTTGAAAATTTAACTATCCAGAATAAATTGTTCTTTGAAATAAACAATTTTATTGCTTTCCAAAATATTATAACTTTTTAAATTTTTTTAATGTTTATTTATTTTTGGGAGAGAGAGAGAGCATGCGCGCGATAGTGGGGGAGGGGCAGAGAGAAAGGGAGATACAGAATCCAAAGCAGGTTCCAGGCTCTGAGCTGACAGCACAGAGCCCGATGCGGGGCTCGAACTCCTGAACTGGGAGATAGTGACCTGAGCCAAAGTCAGACACTTAACCAAAGTCAGACACTTAACTGACTGAGCCACCCAGGCGTCCCAAACATTATAACTTTTTAGATGTTACTCTGGAGTTTGTAAATACATAAAGTAGAAAATGCCAAGATTCATTTAAGTGTATGAAGAATGCTCTCAAATCTCATCATAAGGCACCTCTTTGACCAGGTAAGTCCAATTCATTCTTTAGCCTCAGTTTAGATAGTATCTCTTCTGGAAAGCCTTCCCACAATCTCTACTTGCATATCTTCCAGACACTTAAAAATCTATCACATCCCAAACCGAAGTCCTGAATGCCCATCTCTATCCCAGACTTGTTCCATCTGAATACCTTCCCCATCTCACAGCCAATGGCAACACCATCCTTCTAAGTTGCTCAGCCAAAAACCTTAGAGTCATTTGTCTTCTTTTTCTCATATCCCACACCCAATCCACTGAAAGACCTTTTTGCTTGTACCTTAAAAACATCCAGAATTTGCTACCAACTTCAGTCAGATTATTCTACTAGCCTTCTAACTAGTGGTCAATGCCACTAGTCTCAAAACAGCAACTGGAGTGATCCTTTAAAAATATAAAACAGATTTACTGATAGCCCTGCAATGGCTCCTCAAAGTCGTTGTAGTGGTCTGTAAAGTCCTATATGAAATGACCCTTCTACCCATTACCTACTCTCCTTCCCCTCACTCTGCTCTAATCACAATGGTTTCTGTTCATTACTCTGAACAATTGACATATATTTCTGCCTCAAGCCCTCTACCTGGAAGGCTCTTCCTAAAGATTTCCACATAGCTAACCAATTCCTTGGTTTTTGGCTAAATATCACCTTCTCTGTAAATCCCTCTTCAGCCTCTGCTACCCATCACCACCAAAGCCTTATTCTGCTCTACTTTTTCTATCTTCCATAACACTTGTCACCTTGAAACATGCTATACACTTTATTTATCATGCTTATTGTTTCTATCTACCCCACTATATGTTCCACAAGAACAGAGAGCTTTGAAAGTTTTATTTACTGATATATCCCATGTACCTAGAACAGCAGCACACCAAATGCAAATTAAATATGTGAATAAAGGAATACATTAGAGGGATGCCTGGATGGCTCAGTCAGTTAAGCATCCAACTTCAGCTCAGGTCATGATCTCACAGTTTGTCAGTTTGAGACCCGCAGCAAGATCCTCTGTATCCCTTGCTCTCTGCCCCTCCCCCAACTCTCGCACACTCTCTCTCTCAAAAATAAACAAATATTAAGAAAAAAAAAAAGAATACATTAGATACTTCTTGTGTTGCCTGCATCCTGCACTGAATAGTATTATATGTTATCACATTGTACTGTAATATGTAATAGCCTGTTAATTTTCTGCCGCTTCAACTAAACTGTTTCTTGAAACAAAGAATTTTATTTTGTTTTCCATTATTGTTGCTAGTACTTCCTTATAGTGCCTGACACTTAGTAAGTACTCTGCATTATTTAATAAATTGATGGGAAAAAAAAACTATCTAAATCAAGGTGTAAGCACCTTATTATCTCCAAAATATAAACACAATGCTTAAAGGCATGACACCGAAGACTGAGTTCTGGATTCTGGATTCTGTTACTGTCTTTGGTCTGAATCTGGCCCTTACTGGCTAAGGAACACTGTTGAAATTATTTAAATTCCCTACCACTATTTCCTTACCAGTACAAATAGGAGTAATGATGGTATCTAAACCTCAAGTGATTATCATGAATATAAAATACAGGTAATAGTGAAGGAGTTCAGAACATGCAACACTAGCATATTGACATTTTGAGTTAAAGGCTCTTGAAAAACAGTAAATTTAAGGAAAGCAGATGACCTTCCTTCTTTTTCTTAAAAGCAAAAACTGAAATTCTTGTATGAAAGATGTCCTTCCTATACCAGAAGGAAAGTAGCACTCTTATCATCAAGGACAAAAAGTTGAGACTAAATTAATCCTACACAAACAGACTTTGTTAAAAATAATTATTCTCTCCCTTTGGCCTCTGCACATAGGTTAGTCACTTTTCCACAATTGCCTCTCTTTGTTCAACTTCATATAAAACAAGTAGGTTTTGCCATTTCTTTGGGTCATCATTTCTTATGCAGTCTCCCATGTCACACAAAACTTTTATTAAATACATGTGTATGCTTTTGTCCTGTTGATCTATTTTGAGTCCATTTAATTTTCAGGCCCAGACAAAAAGAACTCTAAAAGAGTAAAGGTAAATGTTTCTATCTCCTACAACAGAATTAGCTCAGTGATTGGTACATATTAAGCAGTCAATAATTGAAATCTATTACTTGTTATTACAAATTAAATAGAGGAACTATTATAAGTCCTATTTCAATAACTTGACTAAGCTAAAATATTCACTAAATATAATCTTTAGAATCTCCTAGAAAGCACCAATAATATATATTAAAAATTATTGAGTTGCCTAAAATAATTTTGATAAGCATTTTGGAAAAGAAAATACATTAACTCAACAAAAGTAGAATTACATTTATATTATCCCAGAATATTTTTAAGTATTTCTAGATGTTAGGTTCTAAACTATATTCAATAATTGCCTTTAATGTTTAATAATTTCATAATGTTTTCTTTTAAATGGCCAGGATACCTACTACTAGAGTTTATTTATTTATTTAAAAAAAAATTTTTTTTTAACGTTTATTTACTTTTGAGACAGAGAGAGACAGGGCATGAATGGGGGAGGGTCAGAGAGAAGGAGACAGAATCTGAAACAGGCTCCAGGCTCTGAGCTGTCAGCACAGAGCCCGACGCGGGGCTCGAACTCACAGACCGCGAGATCATGACCTGAGCCAAAGTCGGCTGCTTAACCAACTGAGCCACCCAGGTGCCCCTAGAGTTTAAAAATAAAACAACTTGGGGTGCCTGGTTGGCTCAGTCAGTTAAGCAGCTGCCGTCAGCTCAGGTCATGATCTCATGGTTCATGGGTTCGAGTCCTGCATTGGGCTCTGTGCTGACAGTTCGGAGCCTGGAGCCTGCTTCTAATTCCGTGTCTCCCTCTCTCTCTGTCCCTCCCCTGCTCATGCTCTGTCTCTGTCTCTCTCTCTCTTGAAAATAAATTAACATTAAAAAATTTTTTTTCTAATCAAATATCTTACTATTTAGATAAACTATGCTTATAGGCCTTTAATATATATGCACATTCTTCCTTCTACTCTGAATAATCTCATTTCCAGATATGAGACTTTTGAGAAAAAGATTTAAGTACATTTGTGACTCTTTACTAAATCACCTCCAAGGTTTTCACTTCTCATTTTAGTCATGTATCCAACAATAAATATAATCTTTTGGTAATGTTATATTAAGAACTGAGCAAAACTAACAATTCAGTCCAAATTAAAAGACCAATTTTATGGTGTTTATTTTAAACCTTATTTTCTCTTATTTTATAATAAAAATGTTTCTAGTTTTATAATAGAAATAATTTTTCTATTATTTCCCTGCCTACTGTGACTCCTAAATGTTTTCCTACTCTATCTCCAGAGTCAGTTCTCCATTTTATAAAATACTTGTGAAAACTAATTTTCTTTATAGTTTGTACTGACACAAAGAAATAAACAAACATACACATTTTACTAAACACTCATATGGGCAGTAGACAAGAAAACTGAGGTAAGCAGTTTAGATGATTGTCCCAAGAACACAGATGGAGTGACTGCCAGCTTTAGGATTAAAACTAAGAAGCTCATTATTCCCTTCTTATATTCTGAGTACTTAATATTGTTTTTACATCACAAGGATCTCTTAACTAATCTAAAAACAATAATTTAATAATTAAAACAATTATCAACAATAATTATGACAAATGTAAACAGATTTATGAAATCTAGTAAACAAAAGTAAAATTAATTTATCCAAATATTCCCTGAAAAAACCTGATTTACCACATAAGTTGTTTTTAAATTTTTCCTTAGAGAGCCAAGAAAGTGGCAGTCGAATATAATTTATCACTTCAATGTCTTTTTAAAAAACCAATTTCTTGAGCCAAAATCTACAATGAGTATATGAGACCACACAGAAATACTCTTCATTTAAAAAACAATTCTCCAAACTTAAAACACTAGTTTCAACTCTAATTGTAAACTTAAACTTCAGGATATATTTATAACACATATATCTATGAAAAGACAATGCTAAAAAGTAAAGAAAACACCAAATACTACTGCATTTACAAGAGAAAAAGACATACAGTATAACATTAACAGCTTACTGTGGAGAGTGGGTTTAATCAGGAAGTAGCCATTATCCTTTCGATTCAGAGCAGTGACAGCACTCCAAAACAACAAGCCGTGGTATTTTTCAGTTAAAAGGAATGAAAGAATACCTACTATTGTGTCCTAGCTTTGCTGACCCCAAAGGTCACCACATGTCTTTTAATCAAAAGCTATCATGAAAACATAATCCAAGTAAGCATTTACAATGCTCTATTTGTTGAAACACCTAAAATCTACCTAACACAACCTCTCTCCCTCAGTTACTCACAAAACATGGCTGTCTTATTCAGAGATTAGCAATTATTGTAATGAGATACTGTCGGAGAGGGTCAAATAGTACTTCCTGCAGTTTACACATCTTGATTTCCTGGTAAACAAACTGAAAGGCAGGTGGAGCACTTAGATCACCAGTAAACGTGAATGCTCACGTGACAAAACTAAGCCAGGTAAGGTGGATGTCTCAAGTAATCGCTCTTTTCTTAATTTTATTAACGTCAAAACAGACAATAAAGAGTTCCTTCTTCCTTTTTCTAAGGAGGGTTTATTCCTGACATGCACAGGCACAGTTTATAATAAGGAATGCTTGAAAATGAATCTGTTTAAGTAGGTTTTGAAAATTACTTCTGGCAAGTAAATTGTAAAAGACAAGGCAATGCTAACAAGGTATATTAAAAAAAACAACAACTAAGAATAACTGTTCAAACACCTGCTAAATATAAAGAAAAGTCTTTAAATTTCAACTGCTTCAAGAAAGTAGATAAAAGAAGTTTCTGAGTTATAATTAAATTTTAGTCAAAGCATAAACCTATTTTTATCAGGACAAGCTCCTACAAAAATATTACTTTATAATTTATGTGGCAGTCTTTGAAAAAAAACTATCTCAATTATCTGAATCAAAAAGTTTACACAACTCGAAGCTATTCCCAGCATCCTTTAAAATTCATATTTCAAAAAGAAAACAAAACTGAAAATATTTATCTGTGAGCATCTCAAAAAAATATTGTTAGCTTGAAGACTAAGTTTTCTTGTCCCTAGTTTTTTTCCCCCCAAAACTGCTGGTTTTTTTCCCTGTCTGAAATTTCTAGTATAGGTGAACGAGGGTTGGTTTAAATTACCTAAGGGTATAAAACAAACACATACTCCGTCAACGTGATAAACTAATTCACTACTTTAAAAATATTTAGGCGATTTTTTTCTTAATCTACAAAATTGCATTTATCTTAATTCTATTTATACCAAGGCCATGCATGCATCTATTTCCTAACTACTTAGAACATAGACTGCTTTGATTTTAAGGCAAAAAGCTCTTAATGACCCTTTTACAACAATATAATCATATCACGGCATTAAATTATATTATTTAAATCATATTTACTCTATTTGCAAATAAAATTCTTATGTACTGAAATAGAAAACAAAATAAATTAATAACAGAACACCCAAGTATAGAAAATTGTGCCGAGAGTACAGAAACTCAGAATGGGTCTCATTTACAAACAATATGTGTCATTGGAAAGGAGTGTGTATTCAATATTAAACATTAACACAAGTCGCTAATCACCACCTTTACTACAATGACACATGAAATAGACAGCAAATTTTCAGAAAACTATGACTAAGGAGTTAACAAGTCCAGCTGAATTTCTTGGTGAAATGAAATAATTCAAATATTCTACAGTTACCTGAAAAACAAAACAAAGCCCTTACTTATTCCCTTTATAGAAAATTTAATATATAATTCATAATTAAATATGTAGCTTTGACTGTGATTCATATACCAAAACAAAAGTAAAGTTTAAATTAGAAAATTATCAGTTCAGTTATTTCAAAGATCCACGACTATCTTAGCTTTCTATAATAAGTCAAATTTAGAGGACAATGAAATAAAAATATAAAGGTAACGAAGATAAATTTGAAATTTTGTTTCATTCAAGATGGCTTTTACCAACAAGCAGCAAGTTTTGGTATTAAGAATTTACAATTCAGCTGAAAGGGCTGGGGCAAAAACCAGGGTAATATATGTGGTCCTCTGTGAGCTAGAAAAAGACCCCTCTGAGCTCACATATGAGAAAAAGGCACCCTTTCCTCCTCTAGGATGTATTTCAGCCTTACTTGTTTCTCTCAAGTCAGGCACTCTTGTGTAGGCACACTTAGCACAATGAGCTATACCTGGTAGCCCTGTACAGGCAAAAAGCTTCAGAAAGGATTCCCCTGCCCCCCTGGCAAGTCTAAGAAACCACACAGGAGATTAGTCATCCATGACTTAAGAAATTTATACAGAAAGAAAAGAGGAGACAGGGGAGGGGACACCAGGGAGAAAGGTTCCTGCTTTTATTTGCTTGTCTTCTGCTGGCAATAAATAAGCTTTTATTGGTTATTTATATCCCATTTTATTCCAAAATAATTTAATGTGACTTACAGAAATATGAGTAGTAGAACAGATGCTTTCAAAATATAAATTAACATGAATAAAGGGAAAAATAAGAGGAAGGAAGATGAAACACAAGGTAAACTTGAAACACAGAAACACCTATCACAGTTGCCTTACACAATTCTAAGATGTGGGTGGTTCAGCTCTGAGCTACCTAGCTATGGAAGTAAAGTGGGAAATGAGATCAAATTACAAAATTTTAATTCTCTGTAAGATGTGTTACAAACCAGCACCAAGGCTTTTCCTAGCACTCCGAATTCAGAGAAATTTCTTTTATACTTTTTAATAAAGTAACACTGGACAATTCAAAATTTTTTCCCACAGCATCTTTACAGAAATTAAATAACAAACTTCATATGAAAGTTTCTTTTAACATTTCCTTAGCACAAGCTGAGGTCATAACACAATGAGAAGTTACCCAGAAAATAAGCCATCTTGCTAGGAAAGCTTCTGTAATTTGTCTAATCTGTTTTCTTTTTTTTTTAAACAAACACTAACCATCCCCAAGGATCTCTTGTTAAATTCACAGTCTACTCTCATGTTCCAAATTCATACTTTATTTTCTAAATTCAGGTTGTTTTGCTGGATGAGCAAGTAAAAACAGGGCATGCAAGCTCTAACTGTGGTTCCACATCAGACAAGGGAAGACACTGGTAGTTAGGTAAATCTAGATACTTAAAAGGGAACTTCTCTTTTTTTTTTTTTTACTTAGAATAGTTCCTCTCTTCTTTGTTAGTGACTTTCCATAGTCCTGCTCAATCCAACAGCCTGAGAGCCCAATCTATGATGACTTTTATTGCTCCTTAGTTTGGTATTTCCAACTAGGGTAAAGAAATCTGACTTAGGGTTTCTAGATTCCTAACTTGTCATTCAGTCTGCACCAGTTTAGATTCATTTTAGAGCATGATTTTTGAGTGCTTTTACAGCATTTGCTTTTAATATTCTTGGTTGGGGGAGGAATGGAAGACAGTAGTGAAATTAATACAAACAGAATTCCTATCTCTCATTTTATTATACAAGAAAAACAAAGTTGGCAATGGTAGTATCTCAAAATACCACATATCTGGACTGAATACCACTAAAATTTAACAATGTTACAATCTGATTTTCACATGTGGCAAATCACATCTTCCATTACAACTGAGTTGGTTGCTTCTCAGTCTTCCCAAGATGCCAAATTTATGTTCTGTTTCCCATTGCTTTTCCACCTCATTATCAGCTTAGACCTTATCACTTTCATCATTCTCCTCTCTCACAGCCTGACTATTTGGTCCCATGAAACCTTCTTTCTCTACTTGATTTAGCTCTATATTATTCTCTAATTATTTTAGGAATCTCCCTTACTAAATTTGGAAATTCCTTATTCTATATTACTGACTGTGAATCATAAGATGCAAACACCTTAAGTACAAATTAACTTACGCATTAATAAACTGCTGTACATATTTATTACAGCTCATGTTTGTCCAACATGACCAAAATATTTATTAAGATTGCATCAGGTAAGCCAGAGGCCATTTTTTACTATATAGGTAATTTCTAAATGGTGTACACAGTCAACCCATATTAAATCAAACCTTAGGCTTTTCTACTTTCAAGATGGTCTAAGGAATTTTAGTTGTAAGAACAACTTTTGAGAACACTGCCAAAAATCAAACAGATTTGATAAAATTGTCAGACCTAAAAATGACCAAAATTAAATAACAACTGTGTCTAATATAGTTTGGTCCATATTTGAACTCATATACATAACCCAAAGAGTTAGGCAGCCTACTCCCTTATTAAATGAACTTTTTCAATGTGTAGCCACTAAAATGTGTTATATCTGAATTTCCTCTTTTATGAAAATTCAATCTAAGTATATAAATAATCTCAATAGATTGTTCAATTTTCGCTATTGCAAAAGGTAGCGGTATTTACATTTGGCATAATGTGTACACTTGCTTAACATTTTTCTTGTGATAATAAAAAGCACTTCTAACATTTAAAAATGTTAGAAAGCATATGCTTAAGAAGCTCATGTCAATTAGCAGCTTAAATCAATCAAGATTATATTCTAGTCATTTAAAAAGTTATAGGATAATTAAAATGGTCACAATATTAACCGCCTTATAATTGTTTACCTCAAAGAACAAAAGTAGAAAACATATGTCTAAAATAAATCGAAAAGCTTTCAAACCAACTAAACAACAAAAGAAAGAATATAATCCAATTTTCTCTCTTTTCCTAAAAAGCAAACTGGAAAGAAGAAACCAAAGGAAGCTACAAATATATATTTTTTCATTTATTGCCACATAATAGATACACGCAGAGCCAGTGAGAATACAATATTCATTTTGCTGCAGAAGAACAGACATTGCATAACAATGAGATTTGCTAATGAAATCAACCATCAACCTGGAATACATATGTATTAAACCAAGACCTCAGTGTCATTTTCTTTTTGCATCGTTTGTTCTTTCTTTCATTTTCTTCTTGACCTTGTCAGTATTTTTGTCCTTTAGATTTTGGAACTTTGGTAAAGCAAAATCAAGACTATAATATCATAGTGTAATGCTTTTTATTCATCACATTTATTTTTAATGTAAATGCCAATTGTTCTGCTTCTATCAGCACTATTAATGTACCTTACGAAAAAAAAAAATCAATGGATGCTACCAGAAGAAACAAAGGAGGTTTATTTCTATACAAAATAGTTGGATCAGATCTGAAAAAAACTTTTATCAAGACTTGACATAAAATTCCACATAACAATTTTTAGAGCAATATTAGTGCTTGCTTATGTAATAAGAAATTTAAAAAAGAATATATTTTGAAGTCATTTTTGTAATAATATAAATCCTCCAGCAATTTCTACTACAGAGAGTTATTAAGTGAAATAATGTGGGGCTGATAGAATAACTATCAACATGCAAATTATTCTAATGCTTTTAGATTAAAATCATAATTTTTCTCCCCAAAAATGCTCTGCTGTCCTGGTCTACAAAGTTAATCAACAATTTCCATTAATCAAAAGTAAATAATTCTGACAATTTTCTTAAAAATTTATTATTTTAATTTATGATTTAGTTATTACATATTTCTGTAAAGGCCCAAAAGACTATGAAAGTACTTGATATTATATATCTTTTTTAAAAAAGCACTAATGTCCCTCATAATTAATTTATTTTTTTTTTTAGTATAAGCTATTTAACTAAATGACTGTCCTATTGGTTGACTGTTTACACAATTAGGTTTTTCAATTCATGTGTGCTACAAATAAAATGAACAGACTAACCTGCTGTGGCATATAATTGCTACTAATTCATGATAATAACAACTTTTAAAAATAGCAATACTTATACCAATTAAAACAGCCTTAGTCAAACAAAATTAAGTTCTCTGTTATTATTTTTGTAGTACCTTAATATCTAACCTCAAACAATATCCTTCAATATCTGTTGTAAAAGTAAACTGAATATTCCTTATAATTTAAACTGTCTGAAAGTTGCTACTGATAGTCGAAGAGTTCTCCAGACTATTTTAAAAACCATGAAGGATGATTTTAAGCAAAGTAACACATAATCACAGAACAATCATTAATCCACACACAAAGTATTTCCTTAAAAAACCCAGAAATTTCTATTAAAATGACAAAATATGAAGACGACCATAGGGAAACAGCCAGTTGAGACAAATATTTATGGCAGTGCTGAAAACCTACTTTCACTCAGGCAAAGGGGCAAAGGATACAATCCTAAAATGTAGTCATGGGATTTGGAAGGTCATCTAGCTCCTTGCTACTAAAAGTGTGGTCCGCAGACGACCAACATTCCAGCTGCTTCTTAGAAATGAAGATTCTCAAGCCCCCACCCAAACCTACTGAATCAGAATCTTATGTACCTTAAAAGTGAAGAAGCCATGGTCTAGAAAATTCTTCAGCCTACCTAAGAATTTGTATACCAATTGCAGTGACAACTCCTCAAAAATCCACAGTAAAATGCAGAACATTCAGAGGATGAACAATTTACTTGTCATACTCAAAGTCCATTACCTAGCATTTGCTTAATGACTTGAAGTTTCATACTCATATGGAAACTAATTAGACAATAAATTATATTTAATATAAAAAAATAAGTTTCATACTCCTATTGACTACTGATTTGACATTTGTGGTAATAAAAGAATAAGGGGGCAAGAAAAATATCTTTTATGTAAGATCTTAGAAAATATTAAAATGGTAAAACAGCAGTATTTACATATCCTTAGCAATTATTTTAAATTTTTCAACAGAAGAGTTATTTCTTAAATAAAATCTTGTGAGGAAGCCCCACAGAGTAAAAAATAAACGAAGGCCTACTCTTTGGGGCCAAGGAGGCACCCAGCAGTAGCCAAGGCATCTCAACAGAACTACCTCATATGTTTCTTCAGAGTACAGTTTGAAAAACTCTGACTTAAAGAAACTACTTGAGAGCCTAAAAACAAACTAAACAACTGTTATACTGATCACAAATAAAATTTGCTGTTCATCAAAGTAAAATCTTAAAGATCACTATACTATAGAGAAACCTGTTTACTTTATTCTGTGGTGTTTTAAACTAAGAACACTAGATTGAATTACATAATAAAGCATTTTTTTGTTACTCAAATTGATCTTTCCCCAAATTGTTCTAATTGGCGCAGCTAGATTTCCACTAATATGAGATCTTTAATTTAATTATTTTAGTTAATAGTATGCCTACCATTATACGAGACATTATGTGAAGTGCTACAAGGGCAACATAGATGAATGGACCAAGTATTCTACTGATCACCTTGGAAGGGTTAAGACAAATATATGGGATATAACAAGTGCCATAAAAGCAATATAACTATGGAAACATAATTAACTGAGGACCTCAGAAAAGGCTTCATGAAAGGTGACATCTGAAGCAGACTTTGAAAAGTGTGTAGGATTTTGAAAGGCAAAGGTGGCTGTGTTGGAGGAACTAGAAAAAAATGGCATCATTTAAAAAAAATTTTTTTTAACGTTTATTCATTTTTGAGAGACAGAGAGAGAGCATGAGCGGGGAAGGGGCAGAGAGAGACGGAGACACAGAATCTGAAGCAGGCTCCAGGCTCTGAGCTGTCAGCACAGAGCCCGACACAGGGCTGGAACTCACGAACTGTGAGATCATGACCTGAGCCAAAGTCGGTCACTCAACCGACTGAGCCACCTAGGTGCCCTGAAAAAATGGCATCTTCAGTGGAGAGAAGACATATGCTGAGAAGCAGAAGCTGAAAAGGTCTGGGTATATTTGAAGAACAGCTTGAGGCAGCTTGTACGCTCCCTAACCAGAATCTAAGGTGCCTGGGTGGCTGGGTCAGTTAAATGCCCAACTCTTGATTTCCCCTCAGGTCATGATCTCACGGTTTGTGAGATGAAGCTCTGTGTTGGGTTCTGTGCTGACAGCACAGAGCCTGCTTGGGATTCTCTCTCTCTCCCTCTCTTGCTTGGGATTCTCTCTCTCTCTCCCTCTTTTTCTGTTCCTCTCTTGTCGGTGCACACACACTCTCTCTCAAAATAAATAAAGAAACTTAAAAAAAAAGAATCATGAGTTGTTCATTTTATGACAGTAACACCCATAGAACTCAAGTGTTAATATACCTGTATAGTCCTGTAAGAGCATTAAATACCTGTTTGAATGAATTAATCAATCAATGAATGAATGTAATCTACTATGGCTAGTATATATGGCATATGTAGAAAATAGTGGGAGATATGGCTGAAAAGGTAGTTTATGACCTTATTGGAGACAACCTTGAATACTATATTAAGTACTTAAATTTAATGCTGCAAACAATGGTAAGCCACCTGCATTAGAAATATTGATTTGGCAGTGTTAAGTAGGATGGATTGGGACAGGAAGAGAGTTCCAATAGGGATACTGAAATGTTCAGTCTGTTGCAATAGGTTAGGCAAGAGGTTGTGGGAGTAGAATCAGAAATACAAAGATGAGTATGAAAGACAAGAATAATCAATTTTTTTTCCATTAGGCAGTCAAAGTAGAGCAAGAAATAAAAAAATTATAGGGTCACCTGGGTGGCTGTTGGTTAAGCGTCCAACTTTGGCTCAGGTCATGATCTCACGCTCGTGAGTTTGACCGCTCGTGAGTTTGAGTCCCAAGTCAGGCTCTGTGCTGGCAGCTCAGAGCCTGAAGCCTGCTTCGGATTCTGTGTCTCCCTCTCTTTCTGCTCCTCCCCTGCTCATGCTCTCTCTCTCTCTCTCTCTCTCTCAAAAATAAACACTAAAAAAAATTTTTTTTTAATTTATATTATAGAAGTAAAACCTGTTGGACTTCATAGCAGGTTCTATATAGAGGGAGTGGGAAGGGAAAAAGTAAAGAAATCCCAAAAGTTTGCAAGAATGTAAAACAGGAAATCTCTTACGCACTACTGGTGTAAACTGGTATGACCAGCTAGAAAAAATTAATATGTTATAAAATCAAAGCTGTACATAGTCTATATCACAGTAATTCCACTTCTACATATATAACCCAGAAAACTCACACATGTGCATAAAGGGGCATATACAAAAATGTAATTTGCAGCACTATTTTTATAATGAAATATTGGAAAATGAATAAATTAAAAGATTGTAGAATGTTTATATAATGAAATAGTATAGAGGAATTAAATGACCTAGAGCTACACATTTTAACATAGATATATATCTTTAATAAGAGAAGATGAATTGTTTTATGAATGATCAATGAAACCAGTCTCTGGAGGACAATGAAAAGGGAAAAAAGTTAAAAAAAAAAAAAAACATGAATAAATTCTTAGGTTTAGTGTGGAGGGGAAATAGGTTTTTATTTGTTTTTACCAGGACTTATTATTTTACAAATGGAAGTGTGTACCTTTGACCACCTTCACTCATTTTGCCCATCCCCCACCTCTGGCAACCAACAATCTATGCTTTGTATCTATGAGTCCCAATTTTTGTTCCTTTTGTGTGTGTTTTGGGGTTTTCTTTGTTTTTTTTTTTTTGTTTGTTTGTTTTGTTTTAGATTCCACATGTAAGTGAGATCACATGGTATTGGTTTTTCTCAGTCTCACTTCACTTAGCACAATGCTCTCAGGGTCCATCCATGTTGTCAAAAATAGCAGGATTGCCTTCTTTTTGTGGCTAATATTCCATTGTATATAATTACCCATTCATCCATTGATGGACACTTAGGCTATTTCCATGTCTTGGATATTATAAGTAATGGTGCAATGAACATGGGAGTATCAGGCAAACTTTTTTTCTCAGAGGTGGGAGGAGAGGTAGAAGAAGAAAAAAAACATAGTTTTCTAACCTTTAATTTTGAAATAACTATATATGTATAGAAAGTTGCAAAACTTTACATAACTATAGCACAATATCAAAACCAGTAAACTAACTACAATGTATATGTATAGTTCTGTCATTTTATCCTATGTGTAGATTCATGTAACCAACACTGCAATCAAGATATGGAACTATCCCATCATCACAAAGATCTCTCTCATGACACTCTTTTACAGTCACACCCAAACCTCTCCTTCAGCATCCCAAATCCTGATAACCACTAAT
Source organism: Lynx canadensis (assembly GCF_007474595.2). NCBI lineage: Eukaryota > Metazoa > Chordata > Mammalia > Carnivora > Felidae > Lynx > Lynx canadensis. Next base: position 148,597,910 of record NC_044310.1, read on the forward strand.
TTGTTCTTGAACTCTATAATTTTGTCTTTATATAGGTGGAATCATAGTGACCTTTTCAGTTTGGCTTTTTTCACTCAACCTAATGCCCTTAAGATCTATCCAATTGTTATGTGTATCAATAATTGGAACCTTTTTATTGCTGAGTAGTACTGCACAAAATGGACATACCATACTGTCTTTAGCCATTCACTTATTTATTTTATTTATTTATTTTTAATTTTTTAATTTTTTTTTGAGAGAGAGAGAGACAGAGTGTGAGCAGGGGAGGGCACAGAGAGACAGAAAGACACAGAATCTGAAGAGGCTCCAGGCTCCAAGCCGTCAGCACAGAGCTCGACGCAGGGCTTGAACTCACAAGCTGTGAGATCATGACCTGAGCCGAAGTCGGACGCTTAACCGACTGAGCCACCCAGGGGCCCCTAGCCATCCACCTATTGCAAGACATTTTGGTTGTTTCCAATTTTGGCTATTACAAATAAAGCTGCAATGAACAAATATGTACATTTTGCTGGGATATATGCTCAGGAGTGTGGTGGTGGTTTGGTCATGTAGTAAGGGTATGTTTAGCTGTTTCTTTTTCTTTTTTTTTTTTAAATAAACTGTCAAACTCTTTCCCAGAGTGGTTGTACCATTTTACATTCCCAGCAGCAATGTATAAAAGTTCCATTTTTCTCCACATCCTTGCCAGCATTTGACGTATGTCACTATGTTTTATTTTGGCTGTTCTGATGCGTGAGTAGTGATAGCTCATTTGTGCATTTCCCTGATGGCTTGTGATGTTCAACATCTTTTCATGTACTCACCTGATATCTGTACATTCTCTTTGGTCACATGTTTCTTCGTCTCTTTTAGCCATTTTCTAACTGGACTGTTGGCATTTTTACTGTTGAGTTTGAGAGTTTTTATATATCTGAGATATAAGTACTTTGTCAGATTTGTGGTTTTCAAATATTTTCTCCTAATATGTAGCTTGTGTTTTGGAAAGCAAAAGGTTTTAAGTTTTATAAAGTCCAAATTACTGATCTCCACTGATTTTTTTTTTCTTTTATGGATTTTGTGGATTTTGTGTCATGTATAAGAACTCTTCACCAAGTTAGGTCCCGTAGATTTTCCCTTATGTTTTCTTCTAAAAGTTTTATATATTACATTTAATTTTATAATCCAAACAGATTTTAAACTAGAAAAAGGAGAAAATGATAAATCTGTCTATCAGAAGGTTTTCAACTACTTAATAGACTTAATTTCAACATTTATTTGGTATCCTATTACAGCAAAACACTTAAGATACATACAAGGTATAGGATCTAAAGAGTGGATACAACATATATTTTTATTTTATTCTTACAAGTGCTTTGTCAGAATTATACATCAGTGCACCTGACTTAGGAAGAACTTGTACGTGTTCTTGGGGGAACCTGTTACAGCTGTTCTAAACCTTTAAGAGTGGAAAAATTAGTCTACTCACCAAAAGAAGGTTGTATCAGGAAGAGATAATAGCACTGAACAAAGGCAAAAGAACTGTATGTCCACTGCATGCTTCAGGAAGTATACATGGTCTTAAAGTTAGAGAGTACTAAGTATGGGAGATTTAGGCAAAATTTTGGATGTAGCAGGAGACAGATTATGGAAGATTTCATATGCCATGCAAATTAGATTGAATTTTATTCTGTTTGATGGGAAGCTAGTAAATTATTTTAAGTAGGTGAATAATCTAGTTAGATTTGTGATGTCAATTAAATTGTCACTGAGAGGATGATGAATTTGGACACAGCAAGACTAGAGGCAGAACAACCAGTTGGGAGGCGATAGTGACATCCTAAGTAAGGCATAATGCAAACCTACCTAAAGATTTAAGCATCGTAAATAGAAAAGAAAGGATGGATTTGAGAAATATTTAAAGAAAAAAAAAAGAACTATAGTGTTCGTTATGAAAACAGGCAGGGAGAGGTGTTGACTTAAGGTAAACAGAGAAGTTATGAAACAGCATTTGTAGAAATGCTTTTATTAACTTTTAGTTAACTCATAGTTAACCTGTAGTATTAGATAACACAGTATTTACCGTGGCATGAAAAACACTAGTACCATAAGACGATCTTTGAAGGGAGGGTCAAATGAGTTGGAGATTCACAAAACATAATTTAAAAAAATTATGTTTATTTATTTTTGAGACAGAGAGAGACAGACAGACAGACAGAGACACAGAGTATGACTGGGGGAGAGGCAGAGAGAGAGGGAAACACAGAATCTGAAGCAGGCTCCAGGCTTTGATCTGTCAGCATAGAGCCTGATGTAGGACTCAAACCCACAAGCCGTGAGATCATGACCTGAGCTAAAGTTGGAAGCTTCAAGACTGAGCCATCCAAGCACTCCTTAGATTCACAAAACTTATTAGCACATTAAAAGATGCACAGAAACAGCTTTTAAAATGAATTTTGTAACTTTAACATTAACCCTATGTTTTCCAAACTTATTTGACCATGGAACTGTTTTTCATGCAATGCTCACTCCATACAACCAATGCTCTACTGAGACTACTTTGGGGACTGCTGGTTTAGCAACAATGTGGGCTTTGGTTAAGCTTAGAACATAATTTTTTTAAGTCTTCCCTTAAAAAAAGAATTAAATCTCAAATGTAGGTTTAGGTGAAACTTCTATGACTTCATTTATTATTCTCCATTGGCTCACACCACTTCAGTCATGCTGGTTTCCTTATTGTTCTTCAAATATGCCCGACATAGTCTCCCTTAATGTCATTGCATTTACTGCTTTCCTTGGAATAGTCCTCACTTAGATATATGCATGACTTGCTCCCCAAATGTTCTTATGATCCTTGTTAAACTGTCATCTTATTAGACAGGGCTTCACTGACCACCCTGAAAGAAATACTAATTCCACAACCCTTGCACTCATTACCCGTTATTTGCTTCATCTCTCTTCAGTGTTGGTTGTCATCTCACATATTAAATATCAACTTATTAGCCACTATCCCTTTTGCTCATAGACTATAAGCCCCATGAGTGCAGAGTCTGTTCTGCTCACTGCCTTATCCTCAGCACTTGCATGTACTAAGCACTCAATAATTCACTATTGAATAATTCACTAATCATCATTTAACCTCTCCCATAGGTTATTTACTTCATAACAAAAAAAATAATGGGGGAGCATCTGGCTGCCTCAGTTGGTAGAACAGATGTCTTGTGATCTCAGGGTTGTGAATTCAAGCCCTATGTTGGGTGTAGACATTATTTAAAAATAATAATAATTAAATTAAATTAAAAATAGATAATGGGTAAAATAGCTACCTATCAACATATCCATTAATAGGAATAGTATTGGAAGATGGTGGCCTAGGAGGACGCTGGGCTCACCGCGCATGCTCCTGATCACTTAGCTTCCACCTACACCTGCCTAAATAACCCAGAAAACCGCCAGAAGACTAGCAGAATGGAGTCTCTGGAGCCAAGCACAGACGAGAGGCCCACGGAAGAGGGTAGGAAGGGCGCAGAGTTGGTGCGCGCTCCACGGACTGGAGGGAGGGAGCCGGGGCGGAGGGGCGGCCCGCCTGCCAAGCAGAGCCCCCAAGTCTGGCTGGCAAAAGCTGAAGGGCCGGACGGAGTGTGTTCCGACAGCAAGCGGGACTCGACATCTGGAAGGTTATAAGCTAACAGCTCTGCTCGGAGAACGGGAGGGCTGGAGGACAACGGGAGGGAGAGTTGTTCAGCCCCGGATGACAGAGCTCAGCTTGGCGGGGAACAAAGGCGCTCGCCAGTGCCATTTCCCTCGCCCATCCCCAGTCAAAATCCCAAAGGGAACCAGTTCCTGCCAGCGAACTTGCTTGCACCCCGCAAACACCCAAGCTGTGCTTCTGCGGATCCATCCCTCCGGCGGGTATGACTCCCTCCTGGTGCCGCAGGGCCCCTCCCAAAGCGTATCTCTGAAGGAAAAGCGAGCTGAGCCTGCCTCTCCCACCCCTGTGCACCTTGCCGATCCACCCCAGCTAATACGCCAGAATCCCGGCACCACAAGCCTGGCAGTGTGCAAGTAGCTCAGACGGGACACACCATACCACAGTGAATCCCACCCCTAGGAGAGGGGACGAGAAGGCACAGACCAGTCTGACTGTGGCCCCAGCATTGGGCTGGGGGCAGACATCAGGTCTGACTGCAGCCCCGCCCACCAACGCAAGTTATTCAAGACGGCACGGGGGAAGTGCCCCGCAGTCCGCACCACTCCAGGGACTATCCAAAATGACGAAATGGAAGAATTCCCCTCAGAAAAATGTCCAGGAAATAACAACAGCTAACGAACTGATCAAAAATGATTTAAACAATATAACAGAAAGTGAATTTAGAATAATAGTCATAAAATTAATCGCTGGGCTTGAAAACAGTATAAAGGACAGCAGAGAATCTCTTGCTACAGAGATCAAGGGACTGAGGAACAGCCAGGAGGAGCTAAAAAAGGCTATCAACGAGCTGCAAAATAAAATGGAGACAACTACGGCTCGGATTGAAGAGGGAGAGGAGAGAACAGGTGAACTAGAAGATAAAATTATGGAAAAAGAAGAAGCTGAGAAAGAGATAAAAAAATCCAAGAGTATGAGGGGAAAATTAGAGAACTAAGTGAAGCACTAAAGAGAAATAATATATGCATAATTGGTATTCCAGAGGAGGAAGAGAGAGGGAAAGGTGCTGAAGGTGTACTTGAAGAAATAATAGCTGAGAACTTCCTGGATCTGGGGAAGGAAAAAGGCATTGAAATCCAAGAGGCACAGAGAACTCCCGTCAGACTTAACTTGAATCGATCTTCTGCACGACATATCATAGTGAAACTGGCAAAATACAAGGATAAAGAGAAAATTCTGAAAGCAGCCAGCTAGAGATAAACGTGCTGTAACATATAAAGGGAGACCGATAAGACTCGTGACCGATCTCTCTAATGAAACTTGGCAGGCCAGAAAGGAATGGCAGGAGATCTTCAATGTGATGAAAAGAAAAAATAGGCAGCCGAGAATCCTTTATCCAGCAAATCTGTCATTTAGAATAGAAGGAGAGATAAAGGTCTTCCCAAACAAACAAAAAGTGAAGGAATTCGTCACCACTAAACCAGCCCTACAAGAGATCCTAAGGGGGATCCTGTGAGACAAAGTACCAGAGACATCACTACAAGCATGAAACCTACAGACATCACAATGACTCTGAACCCCTATCTTTCTATAATAACACTGAATGTAAATGGACTAAATGCGCCAACCAAAAGACATAGGGTATCAGAATGGATAAAAAAACAAGACCCATCTATTTGTTGTCTACAAGAGACTCATTTTAGACCTGAGGACACCTTCAGATTGAGCATGAGGGGATGGAGAACTATTTATCATGCCACTGGAAGTCAAAAGAAAGTTGGAGTAGCCATACTTATATCAGACAAACTAGACTTTAAATTAAAGGCTGTAACAAGAGATGAAGAAGGGCATTATATAATAATCACAGGGTCTATCCATCAGGAAGAGCTAACAATTATAAATGTCTATGTATCAGATACAGAAGCCCCCAAATATATAAAACAATTACTCACAAATATAAGCAACCTTACTGATAAGAATGTGGTAATTGCAGGGGACTTTAACACTCCACTTACAGAAATGGATAGATCATCTAGACACACGGTCAATATAGAAACAAGGCCCTGAATGATACATTGGATCAGATGGACTTGACAGATTTATTTACAACTCTGCATCCCAACGCAACAGAATATACTTTCTTCTCGAGTGCACATGGAACATTCTCCAAGATAGATCACATACTGGGTCACAAAACAGCCCTTCATAAGTATACAAGAATTGAGATCATACCATGCATACTTTCAGACCACAATGCTATGAAGCTTGAAATCAACCACAGGAAAAAGTCTGGAAAACCTCCAAAAGCATGGAGGTTAAAGAACACCCTACTAAAGAATGAATGGGTCACCAGGCAATTAGACAAGAAATTAAAAAATATACGGAAACAAATGAAAATGAAAATACAACAATCCAAATGCTTTGGGATGCAGCGAAGGCAGTCCTGAGAGGAAAATACATTGCAATCCAGGCCTATCTCAAGAAACAAGAAAAATCCCAAATACAAAATCCAACAGCACACCTAAAGGAAATAGAAGCAGAACAGCAAAGGCAGCCTAAACCCAGCAGAAGAAGAGAAATAATGAAGATCAGAGCAGAAATAGTATAGAATCTAAAAAAACTGTAGAGCAGATCAATGAAACCAAGAGTTGGTTTTTTGAAAAAATAAACAAAATTGACAAACCTCTAGCCAGGCTTCTCAAAAAGAAAAGGGAGATGACCCAAATAGATAAAATCATGAATGAAAATGGAATTATTACAACCAATCCCTCAGAGATACAAGCAATTATCAGGGAATACTATGAAAAATTATATGCCAACAAACTGGACAACCTGGAAGAAATGGACAAATTCCTAAACACCCACACGCTTCCAAAACTCAATCAGGAGAAAATAGAAAGCTTGAACAGACCCATAACCAGTGAAGAAATTGAATCGGTCATCAAAAATCTCCCAACAAATAAGAGTCCAGGACCAGATGGCTTCCCAGGGGAGTTCTACCAGACGTTTAAAGCAGAGATAATACCTATCCTTCTCAAGCTATTCCAAAAAATAGAAAGGGAAGGAAAACTTCCAGACTCATTGTATGAAGCCAGTATTACTTTGATTCCTAAACCAGACAGAGACCCAGTAAAAAAAGAGAACTACAGGCCAATATCCCTGATAAATATGGATGCAAAAATTCTCAATAAGATACTAGCAAATCAAATTCAACAGCATATAAAAAGAATTATTCACCATGATCAAGTGGGATGCATTCCTGGGATGCAGGGCTGGTTCAACATTCGCAAATCAATCAATGTGATCCATCACATTAATAAAAGAAAAGATAAGAACCATATGATCCTGTCAATCGATGCAGAAAAGGCCTTTGACAAAATTCAGCAAACTTTCTTAATAAAAACCCTCGAGAAAGTCGGGATAGACGGAACATACTTAAAGATTGTAAAAGCCATTTATGAAAAGCCCACAGCTAACATCATCCTCAATGGGGAAAAACTGAGAGCTTTTTCCCTGAGATCAGGAACACGACAGGGATGTCCACTCTCACTGCTGTTGTTTAACATAGTGTTGGAGTTCTAGCATCAGCAATCAGACAACAAAAGGAAATCAAAGGCATCAAAATTGACAAAGATGAAGTTAAGCTTTCGCTTTTTGCAGATGACATGATATTATACATGGAAAATCCAATAGACTCCACCAGAAGTCTGCTAGAACTGATACATGAATTTAGCAAAGTTGCAGGATACAAAATCAATGTACAGAAATCAGCTGCATTCTTATACACTAATAATGAAGCAACAGAAAGGCAAATAAAGAAACTGGTCCCATTCACAATTGCACCAAGAAGCATAAAATACCTAGGAATAAATCTAACCAAAGATGTAAAAGATCTGTATGCTGAAAACTATAGAAAGCTAATGAAGGAAATTGAAGAATATATAACGAAATGGAAAAACATTCCGTGCTCATGGATTGGAAGAATAAATATTGTCAAAATGTCAATACTACCCAAAGCTATCTACACATTCAATGCAATCCCAATCAAAATTGCACCAGCATTCTTCTCAAAGCTAGAACAAGCAATCCTAAAATTCATATGGAACCACAAAAGGCCCCGAATAGCCAAAGTAATTTTGAAGAAGAAGATCAAAGCAGGAGGCATCACAATCCCAGACTTTAGCCTCTACTACAAAGCTATAATCATCAAGACAGCATGGTATTGGCACAAAAACAGACACATAGACCAATGGAATAGAATAGAAACCCCCAGAACTAGACCCACAAAAGTATGGCCAACTCATCTTTGACAAAGCAGGAAAGAACATCCAATGGAAAAAAGACAGTCTCTTTAACAAATGGTGCTGGGAGAACTGGACAGCAACATGCAGAAGATTGAAACTAGACCACTTTCTCACACCATTCACAAAAATAAACTCAAAATGGATAAAGGACCTGAATGTGAGACAGGAAACCATCAAAACCCTAGAGGAGAAAGCAGGAAAAGACCTCTCTGACCTCAGCCGTAGCAATCTCTTACTCGACACATCTCCAAAGGCAAAGGAATTAAAAGCAAAAATGAATTACTGGGACCTTATGAAGATAAAAAGTTTCTGCACAGCAAAGGAAACAACCAACAAAACTAAAAGGCAACCAACAGAATGGGAAAAGATGTTTGCAAATGACATATTGGACAAAGGACTAGTATCCAAAATCTATAAAGAGGTCACCAAACTCCACACCTGAAAAACAAATAACCCAGTGAAGAAATGGGCAGAAAACATGAATAGACACTTCTCTAAAGAAGACATCCGGATGGCCAACAGGCACATGAAAAGATGCTCAACGTCACTCCTCATCAGGGAAATACAAATCAAAACCACACTCATATATCACCTCACGCCAGTCAGAGTGGCCAAAATGAACAAATCAGGAGACTATAGATGCTGGAGAGGATGTGGAGAAACGGGAACCCTCTTGCACTGTTGGTGGGAATGCAAATTGGTGCAGCCACTCTGGAAAATTAAAAATAGACCTACCCTATGACGCAGCAATAGCACTGCTAGGAATTTACCCAAGGGATACAGGAGTACTGATGCATAGGGGCACTTGTACCCCAATGTTTATAGCAGCACTCTCAACAATAGCCAAATTATGGAAAGAGCCTAAATGTCCATCAACTGATGAATGGATTAAAAAATTGTGGCTTATATACACAATGGAGTACTATGTGGCAATGAGAAAGAATGAAATATGGCCCTTTGTAGCAACATGGATGGAACTGGAGACTGTTATGCTAAGTGAAATAAGCCATACAGAGAAAGACAGATACCATATGGTTTCACTCTTATGTGGATCCTGAGAAACTTAACAGAAACCCATGGGGGAGGGGAGGAAAAAAAAAAAAAAGAGGTTTTAGTGGAAGAGAGCCAAAGCATAAGAGACTCTTAAAAACTGAGAACATGGGGCGCCTGAGTGGCGCAGTCGGTTAAGCATCCGACTTCAGCCAGGTCACGATCTCGCGGTCCGTGAGTTTGAGCCTCGCGTCAGGCTCTGAGCTGATGGCTCAGAGCCTGGAGCCTGTTTCCGATTCTGTGTCTCCCTCTCTCTCTGCCCCTCCCCCGTTCATGCTCTGTCTCTCTCTGTCCCAAAAATAAATAAACGTTGAAAAGAAAAAAACAAAACTGAGAACAAACTGAGGGTTGATGGGGGGTGGGAGGGAGGGGAGGGTGGGTGATGGGTATTGAGGAGGGCACATTTTGGGATGAGCACTGGGTATTGTATGGAAACCAATTTGACAATAAACTTCATATATTGAAAAAAATAGGAATAGTATTCTTCTTTATGATGTTAACAATTAATATTTTTCATGTCCACATTTTATCTACAAGGTCTGAGCAGTTTTATCCAAACAAAACTTACAAATAAAACCAAACACTTATTCAAGATTCTCACAGCTTTCAGCACTAACCTTTAATAATTTTCTACTAACCAAACACATCTGTAAAGTTGTTGTATAATTTTATCATTAGAAAATGCACAGGCATCATTCTGTATAATTGTTGTCAAATTTCTCTTTAACTGTGCTTCTTTAGATACTGGCTTACAAAAGACTATAACTGGAAGCACTGAATGTAGCAACCTTGACCTCTAAAGCAAAGGGTCCTTTTCTGCTGTAATATACAGTAATTCATTTCTATAACATTAGCAATTGTCAAATGCTTTGGTAGGTTTTAAGTGTGTGATGCTTCCACTTGTAATTTTAGTCATGATGTACACTTTAATATAGGCCAGCTGTCCAATTGAACATACTATACATGACGATACTCTCATGGATATATATATTCCACTAAAACTAGAAGAAATTCTCATGGATACATGCAACAGTTTTTCAAAATATCTCAATAAAAAATCTATAAAAACCTTAAATATTTAATATTTAATATAATATTCATATTTTCAATATCAAATGCAACATCTCTAACAGAACAGACTTTTAAAAATACTCAAGTCAACACAAAAAATATATTTGAATAGGTTCTGGTTTAAACAAAATATTGTTTAAATGTGTTTTTATTAAGGACTAAGAAGATATTTCATGCATATATAACTTTATAACCCAGTATAAACTCTCCATTCAATTAAAATTTTTCTATACTTCTCTCTAGTGATGCAGACTAACATAAAAAACTATAGGGGTGCCTGGGTGGCTCTGTCGGTTAAGAGTCCGACTCTTGATTTCAGCTCAGGTCATGATCTCATGGTTAGTGAGACTGAGCCCAGGGTTGGGTTCTGCACTGTCAAGGTGAAGTCTGCTTGGGATTCTCCTTCTCCCTCTCCCTCTGCCTCTCCTCCCTCCTGCGCACACACGCTCTCTCTATCTCCCTCAAAATAAATCTTTTTTAAAAATCACAAAACTTGAATTCTTTCCAATGAAAACATGTGCAATTGAATAGTAAATAAAAGTCTCTAAAATTATGTACTCTTACACAGCTGTCATGAGTAAATAGGTATATGTTGTGATTTTTTTTTTCAGTTTATTTATTTTATTTTTGAGAGAGAAGGTACAACATTGGGAGGGGCAAAGAGAGAGGGAGAGGGAGAGAGACCCAAGCAGGCTCCACACTGTCAGCACAGAGCCCATTGCAGGGCTTGAAGTCACAAACTGTGAGATCATGACTTGAGCTGAAATTGAGAGTCAGTCAGTCGGTCAATCAGCTGAGCCCCCAGGTGCCCCTATGTTGTGGTATTCTAAGTTTTCTTCAGAGAGAGTAGTTTCTTTCACCTTCATAATTAAAGGTATTTTATATGTATACAAGAAATAATCTAACAGTTACCTAGTGTTTTTGAACTCATTTGGTTACCTAGTGTTTAATGAACTCATTTGGTTACCTTGGTTAAATCACAGTCTCTGAGACTTGGTCTGTTCATCTGTAAAATGACAGTTTGTCTAGGATTTTTAATATACTTCCTAGCTTTAATATTCTATGACCCTATAAAATTGTTTTTCCTGTTAATCGCTATTGTTTTTCTTCTTGTTAACTGAGAAATACTTTTGATAGCAAGAAATGCACATTCCCTTAAAAGCTACTTCTTTAAAAACTAGATAATAAAACATATTTATGTCTCTCTATAATTAAACACCTCAATTTGTACTGAAATATGATAAGTACTGTTTATCTACTTTAGGTGAATAAAAGCTGAGGACAATTTATTAGAGCATAAGAAAGACGCCTCAACACTAGAAGGTCACAGCCTGTGTGCTGAGCTGCTAGCAAAACATCTATGATGCTCCAAAGCTGCCATTTTTCTTCCTTGACAAAGACTCCATCTGCCACTGAGCCATTTACAGCCTCTAAGTCAGAATATCAATGATTTCCGACTATTCTGCAAGCCTGCTTTCACCTTGACATCACCTCTGTAATACATCTAAAGCAAATGATACATATATCCCCAACTGTAAGCATGAAGCCCATGCTTTATTCACCTGATAGGTATTTAAGCTTCCCTCTAATGTACCATTTTTATTTATGCAGACTTGAAGAGAATTTTAAAGTGTATATATTTGCTCTAATTTTTGTTGCTTTACTTACCTGTTCTAAATCAAATATATTCATAAAACTTTAAAACCTGAAAAGGCTGTGCTAGGGAGTGTTCAGTAATGGCTTACTAAGACAACAAAACTACATCATATTTACACCTAATACAATCTGCTATAAAATTGCTTCACATAAAATATTTCCTTAGAAACTGAAAACACTAAAGCAATGAAGAAATGTTGATAAAATTTCTAGTTTTGTACTTAAATCAGTGTTCTTCACACTGTAACAAGTGAAACCCATCTATGTAACAATTAAAAGAGACCCAGAGAATTTTTCAGTTATATCTTGCTATTTCTTACTATTTTTGTTTAGTAAAGTATTAGAAATAGATGCAAACTTCCAAGAACTATTCAAAACTCTTCTTCCGTCCCTTTTAAATAAAAGCAGTATAATCCTTGGTCATTAACATGTATAAAAATGGAAATAACCTTATTTACAATATTACTTTTATCTGAATATAATTCTCTACAAAAACAAAGATTGTGTTAAGGCCTATTATACGCAAAACATTAAGGGGAGTACAAAAAAGTTTCAAGTAAGATTCTTGGGCTCAAGAAGGGGAAATTATAAATGAACTCATAAAAAATCGTCTAAGAAGACAAGGTACTTTAGAGTGAGAGGAAGTGTGATACACAGGAAGGAATTCTGGATTACAGGTTAGGAGACTGAAGTCTATTTATATCTTGGCTCTGAACCCTCCAAGTGCTTCTATTAACCATTTAACTCTAGACAAAGTACTTACCCAACTTAAAGTGAGGTGACTAGACTAGGTAATACCCAAAGTCTCTTGCTGCTCTAGCACTCTATAACAGGATCCATGAGTCTAGATGTCAAATGATTACAGACACTAACTGGCCCAAGATTTTAAGTGGCACTCTATTTAGGTAGATGTGACTCATATCAAAAAGGAAATGAGATTTGGGTTTGGTACTGAAGGATGTGCAATATTTAACTATACATGCGGACTTAGAAAAAGAAATTTCCCCAAAAAGGAACAGCATAAATAAAGGTGGGACAAAGAAATCATGATTTCCCATGTGTTAATGTGGCAATGTTCCCTGCATTGAGTGAGAAGAGGAGACATGATACTGGAGACAGAAAAGCTAGAGAAACATCTAAACATGACCGAATAGGGTGGTGGTGGGAACACAAGGAAAACAAAAAAGGCAAAAGGGTACAGGCCATAATGAAGCCAGAGCACAGTCACTTTCAAGTTTTGATTTAGAGTCAGAGGAAGGAGAACGATCCAACATGATACCAGGATTCATACAATGATGTGGAAAATGGTGATACTATTAACAGAAATAACTCTGAAATGTGATCCTCTTTCTAAAATAATGTGAAAAAAATAGAATACATTAAAAAGAAATAAAGTCATCTAATTATTGAAAAGGAACATTGAGCTGGGAATTAGACACTGATGCTGGATTCTGCCATGAACTAGCCGTGTAACATAGAGCCAGTCTAAGGTTTGGTTTTGCAAAATGAAAGCACTAGACTTAATATGACTTTAAGATGCTTTTCAGTTTTGTATATAATATGCATCTTAATTTCTGAACAAACTTGAAGTTGTAGAGGCAAGCAATCTTTTGTAATAGTATTAATCCTAACTGATTGAAGATTTAGCATTTTTTACATATGAAATAAAAGTACTTCATACAAAAATAATAAGAATGGTTATTTCCACCTAACAGTTACAACCCCACAACCCCAGACACAACCACCGCAAAACCAAAGACAGAAGAAGCAAATTCAGAACCCTGCAGTTTTGATCCTGAATTAATAATTAGCTAATACATTCATTAAATACCTTTTACTAGGCACTAAGGGAAAGGCAAAAGAAGATACAGTTTCCATGTTTAAGCATGTAATAACTTTTTTAATGAGATAAAATGAACTTGTGTGAACAATTAAAAACTGCCTTTTGATGCAGACTAACCCACATACCAAAAAATTCATTCCTTAACATCAATTCAAAGGAAGATAAATCCTGAAGCATAAACAGAAAGATGTAATGGATATGAAATTTGGTTAAAGGAGAAAATATTTTTAGAATGTTTCCTTTAACAAGAGAGGCCATAATCAACTTAAAATTTTTATTCCTTTTTCAGTTATTTTTGCACAACAATTATTTTAATTTCAATAAAAACTTCATATTTATTATGATGTCATGACTCAAAATATATGGAGGATTTATAAAATTTACTCCTAGTAGAAGGTGTCAAACAAACAAAAGAGACAAATTTTTCTCTAAACATTAAATTACAATTTATATCAAATTCTAAAATACTTTGTATTCCAAAACAAATTTTAAAATTTACCAACAATTTTAATTTTTTCAAGAAAGTAGTTAAATTTAACAAACATACAAAAGAGAGAACTTAATTTCTAGTAACTTGCCTCATTTCTTCCATTAAGTGTGCTTATCATAAATATTAAAGGGGCACCTGGGTGGCTCAGTTGGTTGAGCATCCAACTTTGGCTCAGGTCACGATTTCGTGGCTGGTGGGTTTGAGCCCTGTGTCGGGCTCTGTGCTGACAGCTGGGAGCCTGGAGCCTACCTTGGATTCTGCGTCTCCCTCTCTCCCTGCCCCTAACCCACTCGCATTCTGTCTCCGTCTCTCTCAAAAATAAATAAACATTAAAAAATAAATAAATTTTAAAAATAATTAAAACAGCATATCAGAGCTTCTTAGTCTTTTTTTTAAGTTTCATTTATTTAAGTAATCTCTTCACCATACGTGGGGCTCCAATTCATGACCCCAAGATCAAGAATTGCATGCTCCTCCAACTGAGCCAGTTGGGCCCCCAGAGTTTATTACTCTTAATACTTAACATTATAGTCAACTGAAGATATAATATAATTAGCAGGTACTGCACATATTAGAGTATGATAAATTTTTATTCTTTGGAAAAATACTTCCATGTACTCACAGACTTTGATCTCCAAGATGACATCTTTTTTTAAAAAATACATCTTTATTTTACTTGAAGGGTATGAAGACTAAAAATAAACCTTCTTTATTTTGCCTAGTAAGTCCAATATTCAGTATTCAAAAATAACCACAATAAAATGCTTAAAATAAGACAAAGCAAATGGATTAAAAACAATGAGACACTCACACACTACCAAAACTCAAACAGGAAGAAACAGAAAATTTGAACAGGACCATAACCAGGAAAGAAATTGAATTGGTTATCAAAAATCTCTCAACAAATAAGAGTCCTGGGCCAGATGGCTTCCCAGGGCAATTCTACCAGACATTTAAAGCAGAGTTAATACCTATTATTCTCAAACTGTTGCAAAAAATAGAAATGGAAAGAAAGCTTCCAAACTCATTCTACAAAGCCAGCATTACCTTGACTCCAAAACCAGACATAGACTCCACTAAAAAGCAGAACTACAAGCCAATATCCTTGATGAACACAGATGCAAAAATTCTCAACAAGATACAAGCAAACTGAATTCAACAATACATTAAAAGAATTCTTCACCATGATCAAGTGGGGTTTATTCCTGGGCTCCTGATATTTGCAAATCAATCAATGTGATACACCACATTAATAAAAGAAAGGATAAGAACCATATGATCCTTTCAATAGATGCAGAAAAAGCACTTGACAAAATATAGCATCATTTCTTAATTTAAAAAAAACCCTCAGGAAAGTAGGAATAGAAGGAACATACCTCAACATCATAAAAGTCATACATGAAAGGCCCACAGCTAATATCATCCTCAGTGGGGTAAACACTGACAGCTTTCCCCCTAAGGTCAGGAACACAACAGGGATGGCCACTCTCATAACTATTATTCAACATAGTACTGGAAGCCCTAGCCTCAGCAATCAGACAACAAAACAAAATAAAAGGCATCCAAACTGGCAAAGAAGAAGTTAAACTTTCACTCTTTGCAGAAGACATGATATTCTACATGGAAAACCTGAAAGACTCCACCAAATAACTGCTAGAACTGATATGTGAATTCAGCAATGTCGCAGGATATAAAATCAATGTACAGAAATTGGTTGCATTTCTGTATCAATAATGAAACAGCAAAAAGAGAAATCAAGGAATTGATCTCATTTACAACTGCACCAAGAACCATAAAATACCTAGGAATAAACCTAACCAAAGAGGTAAAAGATCTGTATGCTCAAAACTATAGAAAGCTTATGAAAGAAACTGAAGAAGAGACAAAGAAATGGAGAAACATACCATGCTCATGGATTGGAAGAGCAAATATTGTAAAAATGTCTACACTATCCAAAGAAATCTACACATTCAATGCAATCCCTATCAAAAATATCATCAGCATTCTTCACAAAGCTAGAACAAATAGTCATAAAATTTGTATGGAACCACAAAAGACCCCAAATAGCCAAGCAATGTTGAAAAAGATAACCAAAGCTGGAAGCACCACAATCTTGGGCTTTAACCTATATTACAAAGCTGTAATCATCAAGACAGTATGGTACTGGCACAAAAACAGACACCTAGATCAATGGAACAGAACAGAGAACCCAGAAGCGGACCTACAAACAAGTGCCAACTAATCTTTGACAAAGCAGGAAAGAATATCCAATGGAAAAAAGACAGTCTCTTTAGCAAATGGTGCTGGGTGAACTGGACAGTAACATGCAGAAGAATGAAACTGGACCACTTTCTTATGCCATACATAAGGGCATAAAGTGATAATTCAGCAAAACGAAAATATTGTATAATCCCACTTATATTAGGTATTTTGAGTAGTCAAAACACGGAAACAGCAAGTAGAATGGTGGTTGCCAAGGAATGCAGGGAGGAGGAAATGTAAACTTCTTTAATGGGTACAGAGTTTCAGTTCTGCAAAATGAAAAAGTTCTGGAAACTGGTTGCACAAACAATGTGAATATATTTAACACTACTGAATTTACAATTAGAAATGGTTAGCATGGCATATTTTATATTAAAAAAAAAAGATGTCTTTTAGGTGGGGGCGTCAGCACAGAGGCCACTTCATATCCTGTTTTTCATATCAAACTAAATGATAAAAGACCAAAAGCCTTCTCCCTAAGATCAGGAAGAAGACAAGAGTGACTGCTTTCACAACTGGAAGTTCTAGCCAGAATAATTAGGAAAAAAAAAAAAAGAAGAAGAAAGGAAGAAAGAAAGGGAGGAAGAGAGGAAGGGAGGAAGGAAAAGACACCCAAATTGGAAAGGTAAAACTGTCACTATTTGCAGATGACATGTTCCCAAAGACAGAATACCCCAAAGATAAGAAAAAAAAAACTACTCGCACTAATAAACAAACTCAGCAAAATTTTACAGAGTACAAGATGAACACACACAAACATGCGTGCGTGCATGCACACACACACACACACACACACACACACACACACACACAAAATCAGCTGGGTTCTATAGACCAACAATGAACAATCCAAAAAAGAAATTAAGAAAGCATTTACAATAGCATCCAAAAGAACAAAATGCCTAGGAATAAATTTAACGAAGGAGGTGAAAGACTTCCACACTGAAAACTACAAAACATGGCTTAAAAAAAAATGAAAGATGACCTGAATAAATGGAAAGGCATCCGATAATTGATTTTAAGATTTAGTATTTTTAGGATAGCAACACTACCCAAAGTGATGTACAGATTCAATGCAATTACTACCAGTATTCCAACAACCTGTTTTTTCTTACAGAAATAGAAAAGTTAATCCTCAAATTTTTTTTTTTCAACGTTTATTTATTTTTGGGACAGAGAGAGACAGAGCATGAACGGGGGAGGGGCAGAGAGAGAGGGAGACACAGAATCGGAAACAGGCTCCAGGCTCTGAGCCATCAGCCCAGAGCCCGACGCGGGGCTCGAACTCACGGACCGCGAGATCGTGACCTGGCTGAAGTCGGACGCTTAACCGACTGTGCCACCCAGGCGCCCCTAATCCTCAAATTTATGTGGAATTGCAAGTGACCCCAAATAACCAAAGTAATATTATGAAAGAAGAACAAAGTTGAAGGACTCACATTTCCCAATTTCAAACTTATTACAAAGCTACAGCAATCAAACAGTGTGGCACTGGTGTGAGGACAAACATATAGACCCAATGGCATAAAACTAAAAGTACACATATTGAGTAAATACAAATATCTACGGCCAACTGATATTTGACAACAACATCAAGACCATTCAGTGAGAGGAAGAAGAGTCTCTTCAACAAATGGTGCTGGGAAAACTGGATATCTATACGCAAAAAAATTAGGTTGGACCCCTATCTCATAATATATATGAAAATTAATTCAAAATAGATTGGGGACCCTGGCTGGCTCAGTTGGTAGAACATGTGACTCTTGGTTTTGAGTTTGAGCCCCCGCTGTTGGATGTAGAGATATTTAAAAGTAAAATTGTATAAAAAATGGGCTAATGACCTAAACATAAGTGAAATAATTAAAAAAAATCTTAGAAGAAACATAGCGGTAAATCTTCACAAACTTGGATCTGGCAGTGGATTCTTAAATATGATACCAAAAGCACAAACAAAAAAGAAAAAAATAGATAAACTGGATTTTAAAGAATTAAAATCTGGGAGATAAATCAAATATTATTAAGAACGTGAAAAGAGGGGCGCCTGGGTGGCGCAGTCGGTTAAGCGTCCGACTTCAGCCAGGTCACGATCTCGCGGTCCGTGAGTTTGAGCCCCGCGTCGGGCTCTGGGCTGATGGCTCAGAGCCTGGAGCCTGTTTCCGATTCTGTGTCTCCCTCTCTCTCTGCCCCTCCCCCGTTCACGCTCTGTCTCTCTCTGTCCCAAAAATAAATAAACGTTGAAAAAAAAAAAAATTAAAAAAAAAAAAAAAAAAGAACGTGAAAAGATAGGGCACCTGGGTGGCTCAGCTGATCAGGCATCTGACTTCAGCTCAGGTCACGATCTCATGGTTTGTAAGTTCGAGCCTGTATTGACAACTCTGTATTGGCAGCTCAGAGCCTGGAACCTGCTTCAGATTCTGTGTGTCTCTCTCTCCAAAAAAATTAATATTTTTTTAAAAAGGTGAAAAAAATCTACAGTAGAGGAGAAAATATTTGCAAATCACATAACTGTAACGGTCTAATATCCAAAATAGATAAAGAAATCTTACAACTCACAAAGACACAACAACACAAAGACAACAACCCAATTAAAAAATGGACAAAGGATTTGAATAAACGTCCAAAGAAGATATATATATATATATATATATATATAGCCAATAACCACTTGAAAAGACACTCAAAATCATTAGCAATGTGTAAAATGCAAATCAAAACCACAATGAGGCAAATCAAAACCACTTCACACCTACTAGTATAGCTGTAATACTATATAAATAAATACTAAAAATTACAAATGTTGACAAGGAAATGAAGAAATTGGAAATCTCATACATTGCTGGGAAGAAAGCTGGGGGGAAACGATTTGGTGGATTTTCTAACAGTTAAACAAAGAATTAACATCTAACCCAGCAATTCCATTCCTAGATATATACTCAAAAGAACTGAAAAGAGGCAATCAAGTGCAAGTATATGCATGTGTTCACAGCAGCATGACTCACAGTACTCAAAAAAGTGATAACAACCCAAAACTCCATCAATGAACAGACAGAAAAATTGTGCTATACACATACAATAAAATATTATTCAGATACAAATAACAATCAAAACTGATATCTACTACAAGGTAGATGAACCTTCAAGGCAAGTGAACAGAGCCAGAAACCAAAGGCTTCATATGTGTATTATTCTATCTTACATCTTCAAAATAGGTGAATTCATAGACAGGATACAACATGGTGAATGCACTAAATTGTTCATGTTTTTTAATTTATTTTTTATTTTTTATTTTTTATTTTTGAGAAAGAGAGAGAGAGCACAAGCAGAGAAGGGGCAGAGAAAGAGAGAGAGACAGAATCTGAAGCAGGCTCCAGGCTCCGAACTGCAGCAGAGACCGATGTGGGGCTCGAACTCGTGAACTGCAAGATCATGACCTGAGCCGATGTCAGATGTTTAACCGATTGAGCCACCCAGGCACCCCTAATTTGTCCACTTGTAAATGGGTTAATTTTATGTCATATGAATTTCACTTCAATAAAAAGAAAAGTTTGGTTTTTTTTGTTTTGTTTTGTTTTGTTTTTTTTTTAAGGGCAAACAGGACTTAATCAAGTTCTTTTCCAAGGAGAAAAGAGAAAAGTACACCAGGGTTAAGAACATTTTAAAAATGCCAAAGTTCTTATACCTTCTGTCTTGGTCCTACAATGATCTCTCTGCTGTTTTCTACTTCCTCTTATCTATTTTTTATGAGATGGCCTCAATGTTATCCTCTAATCCTTCTAAGTAAGCTTTTCATTTGATATTTTAACTTTTGAGAGCTTTCTGGGTTTTGCCCATTCATTTTTTTATAGCAAACTCTTGCAACATGGATACATTGTTTTCTCTTACTTCTCTAAAAATATTCATTATAATAATTATTTAATTTTTCTTCCTCTTGTAGAGTTTCTGTTTCATCTCATTTTTTTCCTACTTATCTTTTTTAGGTCTCTGTCATTTCTTTTTTTTTTTTTTTTTTTTTTAATTTTTTTTTCAACGTTTTTATTTATTTTTGGGACAGAGAGAGACAGAGCATGAATTGGGGAGGGGCAGAGAGAGAGGGAGACACAGAATCGGAAACAGGCTCCAGGCTCTGAGCCATCAGCCCAGAGCCTGACGCGGGGCTCGAACTCACGGACCGCGAGATCGTGACCTGGCTGAAGTCGGACGCTTAACCGACTGGGCCACCCAGGCGCCCCTAGGTCTCTGTCATTTCTTTTAAAAATTTTTTTTTTTCAACGTTTATTTATTTTTTGGGACAGAGAGAGACAGAGCATGAACGGGGGAGGGGCAGAGAGAGAGAGAGACACAGAATCGGAAACAGGCTCCAGGCTCTGAGCCATCAGCCCAGAGCCTGACGCGGGGCTCGAACTCACGGACCGCGAGATGGTGACCTGGCTGAAGTCGGACGCTTAACCGACTGCGCCACCCAGGCGCCCCAGGTCTCTGTCATTTCTAACACAGGCTTTCCTCAAATGTCTGATGACCCTTGCCTATCCAATCATAGAATGGAACATTAAAACCTTAAGTGGAAACTCTGTCAAGCTGTATGAGGCTTATCAACTGCGGATTTCACTATAGGGTGACTTGGTTAAGCCATTTCACTTGAGAATCTCTTTGATGTTTTTATCTTTAGGTTTTTAAGACCCAAGTTAGCAAAGGTGACTAGGAGATCACAATACTCAGTATATAATAAGCCTTTACTCAAACTCAATTTTGTTACAATACCCTTGCCCACAAAGGTGTTTCATTTACCTAAGTCCAAAGACCCTCAGTTTTATCTACCCCAGAGGATAAACAATAAACCTCCAATCTTCTAGTGAGTAAAGGAGGCACCCAACTGTGTTAAGTACAGGAGATCTGAGGAATATAACTGGTTAAACGGACTTTTTTATGTCTAATGAATGTTTAATAAACATTTTGTATTTTCATACAGTCTTTGTATTTAAAGATTCACTTGTATCTATAACTGTACCCCACCACTACTGCTGCCCCTTCCAGAGATTCCTAGAACTGACCATTTCTGAGTGTTCAAGGTTTCCAAAGGTATAAACTGCACTTTTTCCAGCTCTCCTCATTGTTAGCTGATTATTCAGTTCTCACACTCTGCTAAATTGGTTACTACTCATCTGTCCACTTTCCAGATCCCAGAATTTTGTTGCTATTCATCCCTCTCCTATTTCTTTGCTTATGTTTTCTTAAAATGCATTTTTCTATCAAATTAGTGGGCCTTCAGCAATTAGCCCACCCATGCTCAGCAAGCTAAGTATATTATATGTGTTCAAGCTACCTATTGTCGTCTTCCCTCAGTCTTATGAAGTTTTTTCTATGTTAAAAATCATCTTCTATAAGAAGATACTGGTTTCAGGGGGAATTAATTCTGTTGCAATTAATTTTAAAGGTCATTTTTTATTAGATAAAGGCTGGCTACCCTTTCTTGAAGTTCTGTTGTATTTTTCTTTTAACTTTTCTTTTTATATTCACTCTGTACAACACCGCACTGTCTGTTTTGATTGAACATTTAACTGCTAAGAAGGAAATAACACCGCCTCCTTCAGTTCCTTCAATTCTCTCAGTATACTTATGTTCTAAATCACACTGTGCTGGTTTCATTTCTCTTCATATCCTGGCATGCGGGTACTCTGCATTTGTTTTTAAGTTTGTACTTTCTCTTTAGGCATCTCCCTAGGTTTCATACAATTTAATTTTCTAAGAATCCTTCCTCTAATTCTTGACCAACAGACTTACAAAGCACATAGTTTTCACTATAGACATGTTGCTCATTCCCATTGTACTGACATTCATCCCATGGCACTCTGGCCAGTTTATTTCTAAGAGGGCCTGCTTAATATTATGGTGGGAAACCTTATACATCTACCTGGGATTTTGAGTGGGTGAAAGATCTAAGCTCCCAGTACAGGGCCATCAGCAAATGCTATCACCAGCTCAAAAAAAAGTAAGGTCCCTTTTTACAATAACACCTCCCCCCTCAAAAACAACTCCCAAAATTTGCTATGAATATGAAGCCTTCCTTCAAAACTTTTAACGTTTCATCTCATTCCCACCTCAAGTACACTTACAAAACTGGAGGATAAAGGGTGAGAGAGAATAGAACAGGAAAAGGGCAGCAGTAACAAAGAGCATCATAATGTTTTTACACGCTCTACTGTGAAAAGAAATTCAACTTTCTCATATATACGAAGTCAGGTACCACTTATTTATTTTGCTATATAGCTGGAAATCCTAAAGATTTTTTGCAGCATATGCATCTGTTTTCAAATAGTAATACCTGGCCCCTATTATGCTTCAAAAGCAAGATGGGAAAACTTTGTAGAATGAAAAATTTTGATGAGGCCTTTCCCACCCCCAGGGATTACACCATCCTTTCTATATTCAAAAAACATGGTATATATACATCTCTCATGGCATCTATCACATCCATAATGACTGGTTTGTGTGTCTGTTTCTTCACTATATCTTACACTCCTAAAGAAGGGAATACAATCAGTATATTTCCCATCTTTATAAATTTACTAAGTAATTCAAAAGACACAATGTAATGTTTATTGAGAGTGCATATCCATGAATTTCTTTTAAGATGATGGAAACTTCTTAACTATGATAGCAATAGTATATAATTTAAGAATAAGAAAACAGAATACCTCCAAAAATATAAATTCATAAAAATCACAAAGAATTTATACTATTACTTTAATGCCACCAATGTACTATATATACATGACTTCCTCTTTAAAAGCCTCTAATAGGAGAAAAGTTGAGTTTGGAACATTTTCAAATTAAACATGAGATGAAGGAAAATAAAATCCACTGCCAACCAAAAAAACTTCCAGTGGCTTCTCTTCACATTGGAAAGAAGTTCTAACTAGTTTTGATGACATATGCCTTCCCCTTCTCCACAGTTTGCAATGGTCTAGTCTCATCAGCACTGTGATTCCTATTTCCTCAGAACAGCTGGTTCCCTCTGGTGATGCATTTCTCGATACAAGTGTTGCCTCCTCACAGAGGCCTTCTCCAACTTTTATATGTATACTGCCCTCAATTCTACCCTGCCCCCATATATGCTATCATATTTTTCTTACCTTTCACTCTCCTTAGGAGATCTTATCAATTATTAAAAATATTTTTTAATGTTTATTCATTTTTGAGAGAGAGAGAGCATGTGTGTGAGTAAGCACAAGTGGGCGAGGGGCCCAGAGGGGGCGGTGGGACAAAGGATCCAGAGTGGGCTCTGGGCTGACAGCAGAGAGCCCAATGAGAGTCTCAGACTCCCAAACTGCAAGATCATGTCCTGAGCCAAAGTCCAATGCTTAACCCACTGATCCACCCAGGCGCCCCCAAAATATTTTATGTATTAATTTACTTCTGCTCTCTTACCGAAAAGTAAACTTAATAAAAGTAAACAGTAGGAAATTTGTCTGACATAGTATCTACATAGTATCTACAATAGCTAGATGGGGGAAGCATGTAAGTCAATATTCCATAAATGTTTGTTAAATAAATGAATAAATGAGTGACTGAATGTGAAGCACATGATACATTGATTGACTGAATAAATGGCTCACAATTCTTTCATAGGGAATATTTTCTGAAGCAATACATTATAGTAGAAACATCATCGTCTTTAGAGAAGTATGAATTTGAATCCCAGTTACACCAATTACTAATTATGTCAACTTGGAACAGTTACTTATTATCAGTAAGACTAAGATAAAATGAAACTTGGAATCTGTCTGGCACACAATCAGCCTTTGTTAACTCTCTGTTAGTGGGCTGGAGATGAAAATAGAAGAAATCATAGCAACAGATCAAATATATGTTTGTTCTAATGGTCACTGTTGAGCATCATGGGTTCACCTATTTACTGAAAAGCAACAGGTCACAAGCAGAGCTAAAAAAAAATAATATAACCATGACTGCGTTTGAAACAAGTAAAATCATATCCCCCAAACATAGTCAGCATTTTGTTATCATCTATTGAAATAACAAGAACAATTTCAGGTCACAGAAATCTCAAGCTTATACATTTCTTTTTAAAAATTTTTTTTAAACATTTATTTATTTTTGAGACAGAGAGAGAGAGCATGAACAGGGGAGGGTCAGAGAAAGAGGGAGACACAGAATCTGAAACAGGCTCCAGGCTCTGAGCTGTCAGCAGAGAGCCCAACGCGGGGCTCAAACCCACGGACCGTGAGATCATGACCTGGGCCAAAGTCGGACGCCCAACCGACTGAGCCACCCAGGCGCCCCACAAGCTTATAAATTTCTTAAATATTTCTTACATTTGTATTTATAAGAAATGCAGTAGTCAAAGTATTGGATCAAGGCAATCCTAGATTATGTTACTTGTTGTACCTCTTGATCACTGTACGATCTTAGGTGACTTGTTCAACCTCTGTAAGCCTCAATTAATATTGGGTTGTTGACAATTCAGCTTTAATTTACACTTCAATTATTTCTTTTTGCTCTTAAGGTAAAGGGGGAAAACACCTCATCTTATTCTACAATGCCCTTTATCTTCTGGTTGTTAGTCTCAAACCATAATCCTTGTTCTCTGTACTCTAGCTACACTGACCTTTTTTTTTTTTCCTTCAAAGCACTATGTTCCCTACCTATTTACCTATGTAGTTACCTTTTATTTCTTTTTATTTTTTTAACATTTATTTATTTTTGAGAGACACAGCACAAGTGGGGTAGGAGCAGATAGAGAGGGAGACACAGGATCTGAAGCAGACTCCAGGCTCTGAGCTATCAGCACAGAGCCCGACGCAGGGCTTGAACTCACAAACCACAAGATGATGACATGAGCTGAAGTTTGATGCTTAACCGACTGAGCCACCCAGGAACCCCAGTAGTTAACTTTACTGGAGTTTTATACTGCTTTGTATGGCTTTTAGTTACTGTCTATGTCTGTTCATTTCAGCCTGAAGAATTCCTTTTACCATTTCTTGCAGGGCAGGTCAACTAGCCCAACATACTCCTAAATATGCTCAAAGAGCTAAAGAAAACCATGGACAAAGAATAAGAAGAAACCAGGAAAATAATACATGAGCAAAATATCAATAAAGACATAGAAATTATAAAGAGGAAGTAGGGGAACCCAGGTGACTCAGTTGGTTAAGCACTGGACTCTTGATTTCGGCTCAAGTCATGAACTCACGGTTTGTGAGTTCAAGCCCCACTTGGGGCTCTGTGCTAACAGGGCCTGCTTGAGATTCTCCGTTTCCTTCTCTTTCTGCCTTCTCCCATTCACCCTCTCTCAAAAATAAATAACATTTTTAAAATAAATAAATAAATAAATAAATAAATAAATAGGAACTAAATAAAAATGCTGGAGCTAAAAAGTACAAGAAGTGAAATTAAAGTCACTAGAGGGATTCAAAGCAAATCTGAGCAGACATGAGAAGGAACTAACAGACTTGAAGATAGGTCAATTTAGATTATCTAGTCTGAGGAACAGAAAAAAAAAGTATGGAGAAGTGAACAGATGTATTATGGATGTCTCAAAAGAAGAAGAGAAAAAAGGGCAGAAAAAATATTTGAAGACATATGCTTGAAAACTTCCCAAATTTGGGGGGGAAAACATGAATCTACACATCTAACAAGCTCAGTGCACTCCAAATAGGATAAACACAAAGAGAATCACACTGAGACACACAGCCAAGCTGATGAAAGACAAAGACAAGATAGAATCTTGAAAGCAGTAAGACAGAAGCACCTTGTCATTTGTAAGGAGTCTTCAATAAAATTAACAGCCAATTTCTCATCAGAAAGTATAGAAGCCAGAGGCAGTAAGATGATATATGTGAAGTGGTAGAAAAACTAAAAATTAAAAAAAAATTGTCAACCAAGGATTCTATATCTAGCAAAACTACACTTTAAAAATGAAGGAGAAATTAAAACATTCCCAAATAAATGAAATAAAGGAGATAAATATTAAGAGCACCATGGCAAAAAGAGAAACAATGTAGCACAGTAAAGACACAGGCTCCATGTCAAACTGCCTTGGCTTTAACTCTGAACTTCACTGCCTAATAACAATGTAACTCTGGGCTGGGGCGCCTGGGTGGCGCAGTCGGTTAAGCGTCCGACTTCAGCCAGGTCACGATCTCGTGGTCCGTGAGTTCGAGCCCCGCGTCAGGCTCTGGGCTGATGGCTCAGAGCCTGGAGCCTGTTTCCGATTCTGTGTCTCCCTCTCTCTCTGCCCCTCCCCCGTTCATGCTCTGTCTCTCTCTGTCCCAAAAATAAATAAACGTTGAAAAAAAAATTAAAAAAAAAAAAAAAAACAAAAAACAAAAAACAATGTAACTCTGGGCAAATTGTTTAACCTCTCTACAGCTCAGTTTCCCAACTATTAAATGAGGATAATAACAATACCTACCTCATGAAGTTAGGAGGATAAAAGAAGTTAAAACAGTAAACTCATAAAAGGGTACATGGTACATAATTAAGCACTCAGATGTTGACTATCATCATCATCATCATCATTTTTATAGAAGTTCTAGAAATATTCATTTTTATTTTTTTCAACCACCTATATTTTTGTAAAACAAATACTGAATATTGAGAAAGCATGATAAAATAGTGAAATTTCTGTAGAACTGTGCATTAGTGAAATAACAAAATTATTGGGGCACCTGGGTGACTCAGTTGGTTAAGTGTCTGACTCTTGATTTCAGCTCAGGTCATGATCTCACAGTCATGAGATGGAGCTCTGTGTCAGGTTCCGTGTTGAGTGTGGAACCTGCTTAAGATTTTCTTTCTCTCTCCCTCTGCCCCTCTCCACCACTTGCACTCTCTCTCTCTCTCTCTAAAATAATTTTTTAATCACAAAATTATATTTTATTTCTAATAAATGGTATTGAACTAAATATTTTATTACCCCCTTTTTCAGAGGCCAAGTTAAAAAAAAGTGATTGGTTAAAGCACTTTTTTTCAAGCCTCTGACAAAGATGCTTATGTCTTTAGGGATAGACTTATGCTTTTTGCTTAAAAAACAGCCCAACACTACTATCTAACAATAATTCCTTAATATTAAATATTGAATCAGTATACACATTTGTCTTGTAATATTTTTAAATTATTTGTTTGAATTTGGACTCAAATATAATCTATACATTAGAATTGGCTGATATGTCTTTCAAACTCTGTTAATCTGTAACTGCTCCCACCACATCCCCAAGCCATTAATATTTTAGTTGAAGAAAATAGGTATTTTGTCTTTTAGAGCTTGCCAGTGTGAACTTATTCTAATTTTATCTCCCTGATGTCACTTAATATGTCATGCGGCCCTTACTATTTCTTAATCATATTCAATGTTTTTTCCTATTGTTTTAAATTGGATGGACAGCTTCATGGTGGTGGTATGTACTATTGTTAGCTAATAGATGTCTTTCTTACATAAAATAGGAATAATAAATAAAGTCGTTAGGAAGACTGAATGAGTTATTACATATTAAATTCTTAAATTAGTACCTGGAACACAGCAAACATTCCATAAACATTGGCTTTTATTATCATACTGCCTGTAGACAATCAATAGGATTTGATATTAAACAAGATAAGAATTTTTGAAGAAAGGGGTGTCTGGGTGGCTCAGTTGGTTAAATGTTCAAGTTTGGCTCAGGTCATGATCCCATGTTTCATGAGTTTGAGCCCCATGTCAGGCTCTGTGCTGACAGCTCAGAACCTGGAGCCTGCTTCACATTCTGTGTCTCCCTCTCTCTCTGCCCCCCACCCCCCGCTCATGTTCTGTCTCTCAAAAATAAACAAAGATTAAAAAAAAATTTTTTAAGGAATTTTTGAAGAAGTAGTTAAGAATAACTAATATTTCTGGCTTGGGTGGCTGAGTGGATGTTGATGTCACTGACCAATACAGGGAGTATATAAAAAGGAAAAGGTTTTGGGGAAATTGGAAGAGAATGTGTTCAAGTTTAGAAGTGTTAAATTTAGTGCCTGTGGGATAGCAAGGAACTAGAAACAGGGTTCTAAAATTTAAAAGAGAAGTCTGTGGGCAGGAAATAAAGATAAAATGTTGAGAGGAAAGGGAGCTCAGTGAAGGTCAGAGTTGTCATAAAAGACTAGAAGACCACTCCTGGAATGAATTGGCATTGGATAAAGAGAGGTAACAACACTTCAAGCAAAGGAAATGATGTATGGAAAAAGGCACACAGAAAAAATCATCACTGTATGTTCTGCTCATAAGAATGTTCTGAATAGAAAACAATTGTGTGTTGGAAACTTCCATAGACAGAACAAAGCTAACTTTGGCTCTAAAATTTAGGAATAAGTAATTCAATTTAAGTAGAAAATGGGAAGATGCTTAAGATGTTAGTAAGATGACTAAACTCTATGTTGTGGCAACATGATGCAAAAATCTATAAGAGAATTAGAAAGGTAGAAAATGTACTTACTATACTACCCTAGAGGATTTAAAATTTATGCCAGTTTTAATTCCACCTAAGCTAAAGAGAACACTGCCTAGGTACTGTGGCTTCAGGAAGTACCCCAAAAGTGCAAGATGGCATCTTTAGGGTTTTCCCATATCCCTTTCCATTCCATTCTCCTGTGTCTCCTCTTCCTTGGGAAACCAATGTTCTCAAGCTGCCCTAACTACATAAAACTACATTTTTGCAATGATGCATCATCTTATTCCCTGAAGCATGCTGGTTACATCTTCACATTCAGTTCTAACCTGCCATGTAATCTTTCATTCTCCCCCTACTACCCTAGAGATCCTTTGTCAAATCAAAGTAATTCATGCAACACGGTAAGCGATCAAAATCCTAGGGGATATTTAATTTAAAAAGAAGAATTTACTAACTTGTATGACTTTCAAATTGTCAAAGTGCATGGTCTCCGTATGTTTTCTATATATTTATCCATTCCAGTTCAATCTGAAATGATCACACTAAGAGACACACTAGCATAGGACAGTTTACTGAATACATTTTTGCTGTGCCACTACTGGAAGCAAAGCATTCTAACAGACTCTAAGGGAACTACAAGAATGAATAAAAATCGATGCCTTTACCAGATGGTAAGGACTTTACAGTCTAACAGGTGAAATAGCCAAACATACAACTCATAAGGCAGGTAAGAGCTTTATGAGAATGTTTCTGAAGCTTAAGTTATGTATAGACCCTTACAAAGGGAGAAAAAAATGCTTTCTGAACACACGGGTAGACTGAAATTAACTAAATCTTATATTACTGAAATACAGAGAAAACAAAAACTATGAATAAGCATAAACTCTTCTTGCTACTAGATCTAATTCAACATAGTACCAAAACAAATTTACAAAGTGTGCCCATAAGAACTATAAAACTGTTATCATATGATGTCTTTTCTAAAATAAAATCATTGTACTCAACATGATGGAATATGGTACTGACTGCTGCTTCCCCATTATTTTCTAGTTACATTTGAGTTTGGCATGCCTATCTTATAATCTAGTGTTCCCTGAATGATTTAATATTCCCACCATTTCTTTCTACTCAAACTGCTACAAAGCTTTAATTTAGTTCCCTCCGATGTCATCTGGCCTTCACTTGATACAAACAAACCACTTGCACATGTCAAATATATTTTTGTTCTTTTCTCATTAGACTGACATAATTAAAGACAGTCCTAGTCCTGAAACTACTGGTAGTAATTGGTTATAAGGTAAGCATCCCAGGTGATTAAAAAAAAATGCTTGTGTTAATTTCTTTTATATTAACATTTGTAAATTATTGTAGCAAACTCTCTCTCTCTCCACAGAAAATATATCTACATACTCAGGTCCAAGGTAGTGCTGCAGAACAATGCTGTGACAGAATTAACAAATACTAGAAAGGCAGAAATGATGGGGATATTAATTCCAACTGCAAATGGATCCAGAGGTTTTAAGGAGGAGGTAACATTTGAGGGGAACCGTGACATTTGAGATCAGTGCCAAATGTGTAAGTTTTCTCAAATGTCCTTTCTGTAGGTTTGACACTAAAACTATGAAACAACTAGAGTGAAGAAGAAAAAAGACACCCAGAAATATTCAGTAATCAGGACAATAAAGAGACAAAAGCCATGAGTGGTATGAACAAAAGTTGAGTAGTTTTTCCTGAGAGGAAAGCAAATCAGAGAATAAAATTATAAATATTAGATGTGCTATTCACAAAATAGATGGCATGCTTTGCATGCAGTACTACTTGTACTACTTTATGTTATGATGGAAATACACCTATTGATGTATTTAAAATGCGTTTGAAAAATGCATTCATATAAGGACAGCATCAGGAATATTTGTATGAGTTAAACTGTTTTCTTAACATCCCTGACATGCTAACTAGGTGCCTTATTGAGGCTATATACAATAAGAATTTTCCATTTTTATCAAAATCTTTTCTCTTCTACAGTTTTTTATTTGTATATGTATAGAAAAGTAATAAGAATCAAATTTGATAATTCCATAATCCAGTCTATAACAACAGTCCTCTCTCAAATCTAAAAAATTTTTGAAGATTATATTTGTATTTTATCTGCTCCTTGACTAACATTTGGAAGTCTTTCACTGGTGTTCTAGAAAGTGTGAGCGAAGAGAATGATGTACTAACAAGATTAAATTTCAAGTCACTTCCATTCAGAAAACATTCACCTAGTCTAGGTTCTATACTCAGTACTGATTATAGCAAAAAACCACCAAACCAAAGTAGAAAACTCTTTTATATTCTCTCGTGCTTCCATGATTACTTCTAGACTATGTTAAATTACTGCCTTTTTCTTTTTTTAGGCAAATTAAGCAGTAGCTCATTTAGAATTTTCAGGTGAGAACTGATCTTTAAACCAAGTGAGTGTGTAACATTGCACACTTCCTCTTGTTCAAAGAAGCTGAGTTGGGTCTCTGCAGCATGGTGTCATTTATACCTGCAGTCACTCACATGGGGAACATCATGCATGCTTTTAGCTCCATTAATGGTATAATGGTACAAGTTTGCAGGAGATGCATCTCGGGGGAGGAGTCTTTTATCCAAACATACATCTACTTTTGGTATTAAAAAAGTAGAAAAATAAAAGTCACTTAATACATACCAGACTTGCTCTAGAAATGGTTGATTTCTGTACTTTGCAAACAATGACTTAACTAATAAATCACACTGGGAAAGACTCTTGCCCTTTCTGAGTCATAGTTTAGTTATCTGTAAAACGTAATAACAGGTCTTCTAAAATTGTTAAAGGCTCAAATAGAAAGCACTTACCATCTTAAAAAGCAGTGAATAAAGAAATATTAGTTTTGGTCTTCCTTCTTCAACACTTACATAAAATATATTTATCTTTAAAATATTTAATGGAGGGGTACCTGGCTGACTCAGTCAGTAGAGCATAAAACTCTTGATCTTGGGGTTGTGAGTTTGAGCCCCATGTTGGGTGTAGAGATTACTTAAAACATCTTAAAATATTTCCTGGAAAAACCATGTATAATACTAAAATGATTAATATTAAAAGAAATCTTTGTTAGATACCTAGCATTTACCAAACATCTTGGTAAGTAAATTCCTACAAGATCTAAACTTTAGGCTCATTTACTTCCTCAAATTTTACATTTCAACAGTATTGGACCCAAATATTTGCGTGTCCCTGAACATATGCCCTTTCCAAATATATATGCATATTTCCTCTTTCTGGATTCTCTTCCTTAAAAAAAACTTTTTTATTTTGAGTATAGTTGACACAAAATATTACATTAGTTTAAGGTGTACAACATAACGATTCAACAAGTGTATACATTATGCACCAAAGTGTAGCTACCACCTGTCACCATACGACACTACTATAACATCACTGGCTATACTCTTAAACTGTGCCTCTTATTCCTGTGATTTAGTCATTCCATGATTGAAAGCCTAGGTCTCCCACTATGCTTCCCTCATTTGCTCGTTCCCCCCCCAACCCCCCACCTGCAACCACCAGTTTGTTCTCTGTATTTATAGGTCTGATCTACTTTTTGTTTTTTCATTTGTTTTGTTTTGTTTCCAGAGTATTTTCTACATATAAGTGCAATCATATGGTACTTGTCTTTCTCAGCCTTAGCATAATACCCTCTAGGTCTATCCATGTTGTCACAAATGGCACAATCTCATCCTTTTTATGGGTGCATAGTAGCCCAGTGGAGTGTGGTGTGTGTGTGTGTGTGTGTGTGTATGTGTGTGTGTGTGTACACGTGCATGCACACACATATGCCACAATTTTCTCTACCGTTCATCTATTGATAGACACTTAGGTTGCTTCTGTATCTTGGCTATTGTAAACAATGCTCCATTAAACACAGGTGCATATATCTTTTGGAATTAGTGTTTTCTTCTAATTCATACTTCAAACATCTAGCCCTATGTCATCCTCTTCTCTGTAAAGGTTTCTTTAGTCTCCTAGACACAGTGAATAATTCTATTTTCTATCAAGCTATCAAAAATGGGGTGCTTGGGTGGCTCAGTTGGTTAAACGTCTGACTTTGGCTCAGGTCATGATCACACGGTTCGTGGGTTCGAGCCCCACGACCCACTCTGTGCTGACAGCCTGGAGCCTGGAGCATGCTTCAGATTCTGGGTCTCCCTCTCTCTGCCCCTCCCCCACTAACACTTTATGTTTCTCTATCTCTCTCTCTCAAAAATAAATAAACATTAAAAATTTTTTTAACAAGGCAGCAGAATTCAATAAAAATAAATAAAATATAAACAAATCAAAGACATTTAAAAACGGCATGAACTTTGTCAAATTATTTTGGTGTGTCAGGATTAGTTTTGGCCATGTCTGACAGAAAATCCAAAACCAGTGGCTTACAAAAAAAAGCATATCTCTGTCATGTCAAGGAAGCCCAGATGGAGACAGGCTAGTGTAGACACAATGACAACTGAACATATTAGAAACTTTCTATCTTATTGCTTTGCCCATTCTTTGTTTGTTTCTTTTTTTGTTATTTATTTTGAGAGAGAGAGAGAGAGATTGGGGAGGGGCAGGAAGAGGGAGAGAGAGAGCATCCCAAGCAGGTTCCATACTGTCAGTGCGGAGCCCGACGCAGGGCTCAATCCCATGAACTGTGAGATCATGACTTGAGCCAAAAGCAAATGTAGGACGCTTAACTGACTGAGCCAACCAGGTGTCCTTGCTTTGCCTATTCTTAGTTTGTAGTTTCCACTCACTTCCAGTTATCATGTCCACATTTTAGCCAGCAAGGAGGACAGGGGGGAGAAAGAGGGAATGTACCTCTTCCTTTAAGACTATTTTTTGCAAGTTGCACACATTACTGATGTTTACTTATCTCTAGCCAAGACTTAGTCACATGAGTAAGATGCAAGGGAAATTGGGAGATATTTTTATTCCAGGTATTGATATTCTGGGGAAAACATTAGTGCAAAGGGGGAGGGGAATCAACATTAGGGAACAACTAACAATCACTGCTGTATTTCATTTTATCTTATCTGTCATAGGTATCTGACATTTTAAATTTGCTATCTACCACCAATATTTCTAACAGTGTGTACACTAAAAATTATGTAATAACTCCTTCTAAATTTTAATTTTTAAATGAAACATTTCTATTAGTAGATATTTGTCTCTATAAAATTTAAGGAATATTTATAATAAAATTACCAAGGGAAAAACAGGAATATTAATAAAAAACAGAAAAGGCCATTTCAATTATTTTAAAAGTTGCTTTGTAACAGATTAAAATATGTAGTAAAATGTGAAGTGAAAAGTAAAGCCACTGTATTAGTGAAAGTACATATGAACAAAACTGCATGTAAGTGAAATTGCATAAATACTCCCAAAGAAGAGGGAGAATTTGGAAAGATACAAGAAGAAAAAAATATATGAGTTATTTAATCTTACTTCCTATAAATGCTGCTTACAGATATTTTTCAATCAAGTAATGGTGATCACAAAACAGAACACTAAAGAAGTATGGTGGAAGAAAGCAAAAGCAAGTTTAGGCCAAGATGTCACACTAGGTGACTCTGGTAAAGTAACTTCACAGGTGATGTCTATGATGAGGGGTCAAAAGAATCTAATACGTATCAGCCTCTGTGCTATGTTTCCTAAGCATTATGTCACTTAATATTCACAACAGTCCTAGAGATATAAATATTATCTCTGCTTTAGAGAGGAAAAAACTAGATCTGAAGAGTGTGTAATTGTCTCAAGATCACAACAGCTATATAAGTATCAGAGCGCAAACTTAAACAAAGGTTTTTCTGACCTCAGTTCATGTTCTTTACCATTTCGTATATTATCTCCCTTCAAATTCTGTGAACCTTGGTTTTCTCAACTGTGTATAAGGGGAATGTAACACAATCTGAACCATTCTCAAATCCATTCTGGCCTTTTAAGATGTTGGTATCCTGTAAGGTCTGACTCTGTTTCCCAAAATAAAACCACATCATATCAAAACATCTAATCAACCTCCTCCCAGGAATTTATATGTCAATTAAATATGTCTCTCTCTCTTAAAATAAATATTTAAAAAGCTTTTTTTTACTTACAGATAAAAAGGACCACTATATTGGGGCACCTGGGTGGCTTAGTCAGTTGAGCATCTGACTCTTGGGTTTCGGCTCAGGTCATGATCTCATGGTTTCGTGGGTTCGAGCCCTGTATCAGGCTCTGCGATGGCAGTGCCAAGCCTGTTTGGGATTCTCTCTCTTTCCCTCTCTCTCTGCCCCTCCCCTGCTCGCACTCTCTCTGTCTCTCTCAAAATAAATAAATAAGCTTTAAAAAGTTAAAAAAAAAAAAAAAAAAAGGACCACAATATGTAAGATAAATTCGGATGTTTGGGGTATATCCCTGATCTTTACAGCTGATTTTATGCACCTTTATCTAAATGTCAAGAAGACATATATAAAGTTAAGAGGGAGGAAAGTTAATGAACATTATATTTACATTTTGCTTAGTAATCCTTTTAAATGTAACACATTTTAGAGGTGAAGACACTGAGGCACAAGGAGGCTGATTTGCTGAAGGTCACATACCTAGTATACAGTTGCATCAGTACTTGAACTCCTTCTAGTTCTAAAATCTACATTCTTTCCCATCTACCCTGCTTCCTGTGGTTCAATTTTGGATATCCATGCATTAATATACTTATTTCTATTTTAATATAGGAAAACTAAAGATACGATTTAACTTAGCTCTTTTCTTAGGCATTTTTGATTACTGGCAAACATTTGCTGAATACTCATTTAGTGAGCACAGCTGGAATAAATGTATTAAAATATGTAAAATACAAGAGAATATATATCATCAGTAACATAGGAATAAAAAATTAAGCATTACCAAACTACTAAGGAGAGAGAATCACTTTCAATTAGGATGATTAGGGAAGGCCTCGAACACATGATTACATGTGGACAGGGCATTAGAAGAGAAGTTTGAAATCATCAGAAAAAATTAAAAGCCTGAAAGGAAAAGAATATTCTAGGGAGGGGCACCTGGCTGGCTCAGTTGGTAGAGCATGCAACTCCTGATCTCAGGGTTGTGAGTTTAAGCCTCACGTTGGGTGTAGCGATTACTTAAAAATAAAATAAAAAAAAAACAAAAGGAATATTCTGGGGAAAAGGAAGTATGGAACCAAAATGAATATTCAACATGGAGTAGAGTCCACACAGGGTAGAGTGTAGGATTCTTCTTCTTGAATAATAGGATATTTGGCTGGGAAATATGCTAGAGCCAAATTGAGGAGGGAGCTTAAATACCAAGTTAGAATATCTAGAGTTGATCTTGTAGGAAAAGGGAAGTCACTGAACATCTTCAAGCAGAGAAGTGAAAGAGAGCAGTGTTTTAGTAAGATTAAACTGAGATGTATAGGCTTCAAGGGAATTGATGATGGCCAGGAAGATGGGAGATTAGATTTGGACATTTCTGTGAATTACAACATGGGAAAAACAGAAATTCTCTGGGGAAAAAAGTATAAAAGATGTATACTATATAATATATAAAAACTCATTACAGCTTCAACTCTGAAACAATCTGTAATATACCCCTCCCTAACCACAATATTCTATTCTTTTAGCTATTACTTTATCATCTGATTTCATCAGCTTATCTACTTCTGACTAGTCCCTTATCCTCTCCATTTTCTTTGAACATATCAGCCCTTCCCCGGCCTCACTTTATTTCTACCCCATGGTCAATACTTGAACTACTCTGTCCATAGTCCCCTAAGCCTGAATCAGTGTTGAAATCTACCCTCTTTTCTTGACTCAAGGGGCTGGAGAAGGCCTCAAAGTCCTGATATTATTACAAAGTAAAGGTTCCTCTTATTAGTCACTTATGAACATCTCAAATGAATACTTCTTAGTCTTTAACTTATTTAATATTTGATAATATTGGATAGTACCTCTTTTCCTGAAATTCTTGAATTTAGAACAGCTGCAATTACATACTCTCTTAATATTACCCTAAAAATGTACAGTAAAAGTCAGCATTTTCAAATTGAAAACCTTTTTCATCTGATTCTAATGTTAATCTCCTTGATTGTAAAGTACTAGATATAAACAGAAGGTTACTACAGAAATATGTT
This sequence comes from Lynx canadensis, assembly GCF_007474595.2. NCBI lineage: Eukaryota > Metazoa > Chordata > Mammalia > Carnivora > Felidae > Lynx > Lynx canadensis. The sequence goes on from NC_044310.1 coordinate 148,634,807, forward strand.
AATATCTTGTTGTAAACTATTCAGTTAGGATAATAAAGTTCTGATTAAGAAAAAACAAACAAGGAAAGAGCTACAAATCAGAGATAGCTAACTTGATCCCCTAGGAAAATAAATGAACATTCCATAAACATCTGAACATCTGTATACTCGATGATGATAAAGTCTTTAAAAATACAATAAAATTCTCCCTGGCCTCTGAAAAATGTTAACCTTAAAAAATAAACCAGTTTTCAAAATAAGTGCTAAAACATAAATACAAAGATTACACATGAATTTACATTTCTGATAATTATTGCTTCTATAATTAGTAAACAATTAGAACAGGATTAAAGAAGCAGACTGTATAAATGATTTACTCTAAATTTATTTCTCTGTCATTTAAAAGAATTTTTCAAAAATACTATAAAATCTCATTACTGTAATTCAGATTTTACTATTTAGAATTTTACAATAATGTGGATCATGGCCTTGGATAAAGTTTTTTCATTAAGAAACATATTTCCTTATATATAGTAGAAATTAACAGTTTAAAATTAAAGAGGAAAAGTGTCAGTTACTTATGAGATCTGTTTTCAACAACTCTCCATATTTGGAAGACTCTCTATAAATCATTCAAATATCAATGAAAAATTTAAGCAAGCCTAAGAATCCTTTCAAGGCTGTTTTCACAGTCTTGTGATTACAGTCTCAAGTAACTTTATTTTTGTAATTTTTTTCCTAATGTGGAGTCACCTTAAATGTTCTGCTATTTTTTAGTAAAAAAAATGTTAAAAGATGATGTTCAGATTATGATTCACACTGAAATACATTAATATAATTAGGCACATAATTTCAGGTATAAATTAGTATATGTGCTGCCGAAGCGAGCACATTTCAGGTATAAATTAAAAGTAGTTTTCATTTTAAATGTTTTTAAATCATTTAAAGCAATATTTTAAAAGTTCTTAAATAACTACAAGCATGAGATGTGGTTCATTGAAAATGTAAACATTCAATTGGCTGTTGAATGAAAGAATAATAATTTAAAATTATAAATAATTTCCAACTCAAGTGTTATTCTGGAGAAAACAAAACATCCTTAAAAGCTTAATTATTGTTTTAGTCTTACTGTGATCAATGTGGTCAATCTTGTGACATCACTGTTGAGAAATCTGCAATAGGAAAACAGAAATAGCATTCAGCTGAATCATATTTGAGTACGTAATTTCAGAAACTAAAATGTTAGTTTAGTATTTTTGTCTTCCTTGATGCCATAAGTCATATTTAAATTAATCTAAAGTTGTCAGGGAAAGTACAATTGGCATGGCACAAATAAAGCATGAAGCACTTGTGTTTTTTTTATAGGTCATTATTTATTATAGCATGGTAAATTATGTTCTGTTTATAATCAGCAACACCCCAGGGTTACCATAATGTAACATATTAGTAATACCCTATAGGACATTTGGGTTAGTTTTATTTGTTTTCAAATATTTACTAAGAAGAGAATCACAGTGTGTTAAATATACTACAAGCAAAAGAGTGGTACTGTTTATAGATAACTTTTTCTCTATGATCAGATTAGCAGTTCATTTTATGGCTAGAATGTGATCAATTTATTATCAATTAATAGGAGAAAGAGCTTTATGCTCATCCTTATGAAGAGTGACAAAACTAGTAAAGACTGAAAATATCATTGGGAAAGAACTATACACTATAAATCCCAAGGAAGTTACAAGTGAAACTATTTCCTGAACTGTAGATAGCTTAGAGTTCTTATCTCTGTAAAATCAAAGCTTTTAGAAATTTCTCAGTTAGTAAGGCATGGTTTCAGGTAAGCTTTTAGTTTTTTTTAATGTTTATTTATTTTTGAGAGAGACAGAGAGAGAGAAAGAGCAGGGGAGGGGCAGAGAGAGAAGGAGACACAGCATCCAAACCAGGCTCCAGGCTCTGAGCTGTCAGCAAAGAGCCTGACACGGGGCTTGAACTCACAAAATGTGACATCATGACCTGAGCCAAAGTTGGACGCTTAATTGACAGAGACACCCAGGTTCCCCAGGCAAGCTTTTAAAATGTTTCATGTTAAAAAATAACACAATGTTATGGTGTTCTAATATTCATAACGGGCCTTCATATAATATTTCATCATATCCTCATAACAATTCCTTCAAAGTAGTGGGAAAGAGATATTTTTTATTATACACTCATGGAAAATAGATGGTAGACAGTATACATGATTTGTCCAAGCACACAGAACTGAGTTTCCCTTGGTTCCTTTTTTATCTCACACCTTTCATCCATTCCATTCTGCCAACAAACACATTACCCTCTGTATCCAAAGACCTGCCTTCAAGGAGCTACTTCCTAGCATTATGCTCTCAACTTAAATCAATATAAAAAGCAGTCTTATGGGGAGCCTGGCTGGCTCAGTCAGTAGAGCAACTGACTCTTAATCTCAGGGTCCTGAGTCCAAGCCCCACTTTAAACAAACAAACAAAACCAAAAACAAGCCAGTCTTGTGATGATAATGTGTCAACACAAAAAGTCTTATGAAAGAAGCAATTATACTTTCTATAAAACTCTGTAATTCAAAAAGGTATTAAAGTTTTTTTAAAGTTATATTCAAACAATATTTGTGATTGAATAAAAGATAAATGTTCCATTTTATTTTTTATTTCTTGGGGGAAAAAATACAAGGTAATTAAGACTATCTATAAAGAACTAGTGAGGGCGCCTGGATGGCTCAGTCTGTTGAGCATCCAACCTCAGCTCAGGTCATAATCTCATGGTTTGTGGGTTCAAGCTCCACATCAGGCTCTGAGCTAACAGCTCAGAGCTAGAGCCTACTTTGAATTCTGTGTCTCCCCTCTCTTTCTGTCCCTCCCCAACTTGTACTCTATCTCTATCTCTCTCTCTCTCAAAAATAAATAAACATTAAAAAAAAGTGTCTTAAAAAATATATACGTTTTACTGGGTACTTGCAAATGCAAAAAAAAAAAAAATACATGAAATTAAAATAACACCAGATAAAATCAGACAAACCTTAAAGCTTCTCATAAAAACCCTAAGTGGCTTTTACAAGGAAAGGTAGTTCTTTAAAATCATCTTGAAACTAGGAAATATATTCAATGCATATTCATATATAAAAAGTAATATTAAATTTTATGAAAACATAAGTCAACTAATATATTGGTTATGTGCTTTTTCTCCACAAGTCACCATTCCAGTAAATATGCAGAGAAATCTCAACCAAATTTACCCCCAGAAAACACCTGCCAGTGTTAAACTGTGGGATAAGTCAAGATATACAATTATATAAACATTTTTCAAGTAATTAGCATATAACTGTCTTTATTTTTCCTCTTCTTCTGCCCCAAAACACAGTCTTTCTTTATATAATTGATTTTAACACACTCAAGTCTTAACCTTCACCTGACAGCACCACAGAAGTCTCAACATACACAAAGTAAGGATTCCTATCCCCACCCAGCGTATTGAAAAGAGTCAAAGGAATAAATGGATACAATACCTACTTTTTCTCCCTTCACTCAAACTGAAGATAGAAATATATGCTGCTTAACTCTAAAATTCACTTAAACAATAGTCATTAAATATTTAATGTTTTTGCTGTGTTCTATGCTCTTTTCAAGGTGTGGTTATACAATAAAAAATATTTTTTTTTAACATTTATTCATTTTTGAGAGTGAGAGAGACAGAGCATGAGTGGGGGAGGGGCAGAGAGAGAGGGAGACACAGAATCCAAAGCAGGCTCCAGGCTCCGAATTGCCAGCACAGGACCCAACGCGGGGCTCGAACTCACAGACTGCGAGATCACGACCTGAGCTGAAGTCGGACGCTTAACCGACTGAGCCCCCCAGGTGCCCCTAAAAAATTATTTCTAAAATTTATGTAAGAAAAATAATTCAACATGGGGAGCCTGAGTGGCTCACTTGGTTCAGCATCTGACTCTCGATTTCAGCTCAGATGATGATCTCAGGGTTGTGAGACTGAGCCCCACATCTTCCCTTCTCCCTCTGACCCTCCCCTGTGTGCACACATGGGCTCTCTCTCAAAAAAAAAAAGAAAAGAAAAAAAGAAAAGAAAACAAAAAGAAAAGAAAAGGAAAGGAAAGAAAAAGAAAAAACAAGAGAAGAAAAATAATCTCACAAGTCATATGCTACTTGTAGGCCGTTTCAGTTTTGGCAGTCTTAGACTGCACACATGGAAAGCCTGCTTCTATCATTCTCTTTCTAAAGATTCACAACTACACATCTTTTGGCATGTATTTTTAAGGTTTACCAAAAACTTTTTTAAAAATCTAAACATGTTTCTACCACCATCTAGCTATTTCAAATCCTGACCATTATTTTTTTAATTAGGGAAATTATTTGATAAGTAAAAAAAAAAAAAAAAAAAATCCACAGGCTTTGATAATAATACCTTTTTTTTAGAAGGTAAGGACAAAATACTTGTAAATACGAGGAAACTACTGAGGAAACTGGTAAAAATGTCATCACCACCAATGGAATACTTTATCCAGTGCTGTGCAATGGAACTTTCTGCAATGATGGGAATGTTCAGTATCTGTGCTGTCCAATACCTAGCCACAGCCAAATGTGACTATTGAGCATTTGTAATATTGTTACTATGACTAAGCAACTGACTTTTAAATTTTAATTAATTTCAATTATTTTTAATTTAGATTTAAATAACCACTGGTAGATAGCGGCTACAATATTAGAGCACCATATCAAGACTGAACTGTAAGTGATTCTTCTAAATTTTGAAAATGTTTTTCTCTAGTTTTTAGAAATGGAAAAAGGGGAGCCTGGGTGGCTCAGTCGGATGAGCTTCTGACTTCGGCTCAGGTCATGATCTCATGGTTCATAAGTTTGGGCTCTGTGCTGACAGCTCAGAGCCTGGAGTCTGCTTCAGATTCTGTGTCTCCCTCTCTCTCTGCCCCTCCCCTGCTCACGCTCTGTCTCTCCCTCTCTCTCAAAAATAAATACACATAAAAAAATTAAAAAAAAATAAAAAGAAATGGAAAAAAAAAACCCTCAACTGTGTTGTATAGGGTATGTTCATTTCAGAAAAATTGCTCCAAATTTGGAGGGGAACTATTTTATCTTTGAGTAACTTTCAAGTTTATGTTTGGTGGGGGGAAAAAAGAAAGATTTATTTTACCATCCTTAATGTATCATAGGGCTTATACAAGGAAACAGTCTTGGGTTTTGGAGAACTGTATTCTAAACATTTTCAGATTGCACTGATATTGCCTGCTATTTAAAAGTTTCAATTTACTTTACTTTGTTCAGCTGGGTAGAACATGTACTATTATAACTAAAACCTCAACAGATGATAGGGAAAAAAAGAAATTTATTTTATTAACAACTTTGATAGTCTTGATCCTTACAAACCTCTTTTGCTATCAACTGTTTTCATTTATTATTTTAAGAAAAACAATGAGCAAGCCTTAATAGCAAGACAAAAGTTTTAACTAAGCATGTAGGGGCACCTGAGTGGCTCAGTTAGTTAAGTGTCCAACTCTTGATTTTGGCTCAGGTCACAATCTCAGTTTGTGAGTTCGAGCCCTGCATCGGGCTCTGAGCTGACAATGTAGAGCCTGCTTGGGATACTCTCTCTTCCTCTCTCTTGCCCTTCCCCAACTCAAATACTCACTCTCTCTCTCTCTCTCTCAAAAATAAATAAACATACTTAAAAAAAAAGTTTTTACTGAGCATGTAATATAATATATATGAAAAAAAGCCTGCTGTCTAGTCTAAAGTGAGTATAGAAATAGAAGACATTAGGGGTACCTGGGTGGCTCAGTCGACTAAGCATTTGACTCTTTGTTTCGGCTCAGGTCATGATCTCACGGTTCATGAGTTCAAGCCCCTCATCAGGCTCTGTGCTGACAGTTTGGAGCCTACTTGGAATTCTCTCTCTCCCCCTCTCTCTGCCCACCCTGTCTCTGTCTCTCTCACAATAAATTAAAAAATAAAGTTAAAAAAAATAGACATTATATAACATTAATATAAACTTCGTTAAGCAGCTTTCTCAAGTTGGACAGGCACTGATCAATTTAGATATTTACTTTTACTTTACATGCAAATAAAGTGATAGAAATAATTTCCTGATTTGTACAAACACTGGTATCCGGGCTAAAAGTTGTTTTCCTGATTTCTAAATCCAAGGTAGAAAAAGAAAGGAAAACAGGCAGTGTGAATAAATATGGATTCCAATCCCAAGCAGTATTTTTGGTGCATCGTACTCACTGAATGCCTCCTGTCCTCGGTTTCAACTGCGTCTAAGCAGGGCATGCAGTAAAATACCTGATGTGCTTCTTTCCTTGCTGTTCACAGAGAATATGAAGGCAGTAGCTATAATTATTCTGCAACTGCACATTAATCCATGCTAAAATACACTGGAATTAGTAAAAATGATGGAACTTCCTATCCTTAAAACTGACAGAATCCCTGAAATAAAGTGTTCACACAACTTACAGAACTGAAAGAAAGAGTCCTACAGGTTCACCAATTCAAAGTCATCAGTTTTTATTTTGACTTGTAATTTTTTTAATTAGTTTGGAAGAGAGACAGAGCATGAGTGGGGGAGGAGCAGAGAGAGAGGGAGACACAGAAATCCAAGCAGTCTCCAGGTTCTGAGCTGTCAACACAGAGCCTGATGCAGGGCTCAAACTCATGAACCGCATTAATCATGACCTGATCCAAAGTCAGATGCTTAACCGACTGAGACACCCAGATGCCCCGAATGTTTATAATTTTTTGATCAATAAAAGCAAGATTATTAATGCTTAGGTTCTATATGCTGGCACTGTTTGGCTTTGGAGATCTCATCAGGCTTTCTGGTAGGTTGAGTAGACCTCTAATTCAATACCTGCTGTTGATTATTTCAATCCCTGCTGTTAGAAAGAACCAGAAGGCCCCTATCTACACCAGAGAAACTCAGAAAGTTAGAAAGTGATGAAGGCTAGGAATAAAGCAAATTACAGTTTTTCAGTTTAAAACCTCTCACTTTGTCATATACAACGTAGAGCCGAAGTGAGATTTCCCTTAAGAGAGCTTCCTTAAATGCTAAACAAAACCAAAAGCAAAAACAAAAAAGCATATGTAATCTTTTAAAGCCTTAAAAATGAATTACCAGGATTCTAACTTTTCGTCACCCTCTCCAAGTCACTACTCTCTTCAAATAAACAACTCATTGGGGCGCCTGGGTGGCGCAGTTGGTTAAGCGTCCGACTTCAGCCAGGTCACGATCTCGCAGTCCGGGAGTTCGAGCCCCGCGTCGGGCTCTGGGCTGATGGCTCAGAGCCTGGAGCCTGTTTCCAATTCTGTGTCTCCCTCTCTCTCTGCCCCTCCCCTGTTCATGCGCTGTCTCTCTCTGTCCCAAAAATAAATAAACGTTGAAAAAAAAAATTAAAAAAAAAATAAATAAACAACTCATTGTCAGTACTACTACTTGAGATAAAACCAAATAAAACAAAGGTCATTTAAAAAGCACTTCTTGTATGGTCAATGATTTCACATTTCTTATAAAACAAATTTACATTTCCATAAGTTACTAAAATGCATCAATAATTTCACCTTCCTTACTGCAAAACACACACACACACACACACACACAGACACACACAAAACCCTATCACCCCCTCAAAACGAATTACTTTATTTGAAATGTTTGTCCTTATTGTTATGTATGATTGAAACTTCTCTAGAAAAGTTTTAATTCAGTCAACTCACAAAATTTTTAAACAACTAACATAAGCCCGATTACATGAAGTTTCCCTACAGCTCAGATGGTAACTTCGTAATTCTGTTGATAATAAAAACCAGGCAAATGAAGCACAACTGGCTGTTAGACTTGGTGAAATCTTTTAAAAATGTAAGTGTATGTAAGCTGCATGGTTTCCCCAACTTTACCACCCCACTCTTTCAACACTAATTAGCACTTCTCAAAATCTTTACTCACTGGTTCATAGGTTTCTGCTTTAGAGCCATAAATGGTCACCCAGCAGAGGAAGAAAGTGGTAGACTGCTAGTCGGTATTGAAACATTCTTGAGGTTAATATATACATAATATCCAAAAATGAACTAATCACTTGGGGGAAGTAACATAGAGAAGAGCTTCATTTGAGAAAAATTATATGCTGTTTTGGCTGTACTTTTATATCTCTAAATTCTTTAGGGAATTCAACTCAAATTGTAGCAACACAAAGAGACAAAGCTTTTAGGAATTACTATTAACTAAATTAAAACATGTTATCTGAATATAATTATGGGGAAATTTTACTTTTTTTTAATGTTTTTTATTTATTTTTTGAGACAGAGAGTGACAGAGCATGAGCAGGGGAGGGGCAGAGAGAGAGGGAGACACAGAATCTGAAGCAGGCTCCAGGCCCCGAGCTGTCAGCACAGAGCCCAACGCGGGGCTCAAACTCAGAGACTGTGAGATCATGACATGAGCCGAAGTCAGAGGCCCAACCGACTGAGCCACCCAGGCGCCCCGGGGAGATTTTACTTTTTATCAAAATCAGAGTGCATCTTAGTCCTCTCAACAAATGCCAATCGAAAATTTGCCACTTACAAGATTGCCTTTAAAAAAAGCAAAACAGAAACATCTCACTTAAACAAGCCAATAATTAAGACAAGCACCTAAGTTCACAGCTTTTTTTTTTTTAAGGGTTTCATGTTCCATAGCTAAAAGACTGAAATGAAACTATTCCCATCCAAACCTTCAAATATCCAATTCAGACTATGAAGACTGGTGAGGCAGTTAGCAATGTAACAAGTTAAAAAAAATAAGTTTGGGGTGCCCAGGTGGCTGAGTCAGTTAAGCATCTGACTTAATTTCAGCTCAGGTTCTGGTTTCATGGTTCGTGAGTTTGGGCCCCACATCAGGTTCTGCACTGACTATGCGAAGCCTGCTTAGGATTCTCTCTCCATCCCTCACTCTCTGCCCGCACACCCCCCCCGCCCCACCGCCCCATACTCTCTCTCTCAAAATAAATAAACTTAAAAAAAATTAGATCCAATAACTAAACATGCTATCACTAATAACAAAAACTAGGTTTCAGATAGCATATATTTTCCTATTTCTGTTAAAACTTTGCCATGAATGTTAAGGGAGTTTAATTATTACTGCTATTTTTTCTTAGAAACCTTGAATGATTTGATCATTAACAAGAAATCTGGTCTGCTGCTTTCAACAATACATTACATAACCTTCATCTTCATTTAGAATTTTGGCATATATTTATTATATACCTTGGGCAATCTCACAACTTTAGTTTGCCATAGCATAATTATCTACTTTACACCAAGGTTGTGAAGTTTAGTTAATTGTGCTTATAAAATTTTTAGACATACACAGATGAAAGACATGGATAAGGCACTGATATATCTAACTGCATGTACTTAATGAAAAAATGCAACTTACAAACATTTAACAGCCACAGTCTGAATGAATCTTAAAGATACTATGCTAAATGAAATAAGGCAATGCTTATTGACTTATTTTAAGGGTTGTGTCCATCCCCTGTCCCCTAATTCATTGGCTGAAATCTAACCCCCAATGTGGTGGCATTTGAAGGTAGGGATTTTGGGAGGGGGGGGTGGTGATTGGGTCATGAGAGCAGAACCCTCCTGAATGGAATTAGTGCCCTTATAGAAGAGAACCCATAGAACTTCCTTGTTCCTTCCACCATGTGAAATTATAGAAAAAGACAGCCATCTATGAACCAGGAAGCAGGCCCTAACCACATACTGAAGCTGTCCACACCTTGATCTTGGGACTTCCCAGCCTCCAAAATTGTGAGAAACAAATTTCTATTGTTTTTAAGCCACCCAGTCTATAGTACTTTGTTATAGTAATCCAAACAGGACTAAGACAGCCAATCACAACAAGACAATATATGAGAGGTACACTGAATAGTCAAATTCATAAAACAGAAAGTAGAATGGTGATTTGCCAGGGGCTAGGGGAGGGGCAAATGGGAAGTTATTGTTTAATGGGTACACAGTTTTAATTTTGGAAGATGAATGATGTATGGTGGTGATGATTGCACAACAATGTAAATGTACTTAAGGCCATTGAACTGTATATTTAAAAGTAGTTAAAACATTAAATTTAATGTTATGTATATTTTGCCACAATAATAAAAAATTAACAAGTGGAAATCTTATATAAATCATAAACCAATCTTAAAATTTTTCTTTCACTAATACACACATTAAAACATTAATCAAATCAAGCAATTCACTTGTTCATTAACTATTGAGTGTTTTCTCTGTGCTGGAAATATGGCAGTGAAAAATACAAAATCTCTGTCTTCACAGAACTTATGCAGAAATAGTAAAGGCCTACAAAACAACAAAAAAGACAAATTTTATCCTTTCTCATAATGACAAGTACTACAATGGAGGGTAAAGAGATGGAGTGGTGGCAAGGAGGGCCTCTCAGAGAAGATTACTGCCCAGACACCAGAATGCAGTAAGAAGAAACACTTCAGGTAAAGACAATATCAAGTGCAAGGGTCCTAAAGCGGAAAGGCTTAGGTGTTTTAAAAAAATGAGGGGCGCCTAGGTGGCTCAGTCGGTTGGGAGGCCGACTTCGGCTCAGGTCATGATCTTGCGGTCTGTGAGTCCAAGCCCCGCGTCGGGCTCCTTGCTGACTGCTTGGAGCCTGGAGCCTGCTTCAAATTCTGTGTCTCCCTCTCTCTCTGCCCCTTCCCCGTTCGCACTCTGTCTCTCTCTGTCTTTCAAAAATGAATAAATGTTAAAAAAAAAATTTAAAAAAAATGACAAGAAGGCACAGTGCTGGTGCACAGTAAGTTATAAGTCAGTGGTAAGAGAGGCGCAGATCACAGAGGGCCTGAAAAGCAACAGCAATAGTTTGAATATTATTCCAGGTGTGCTGAAAGCCACATGGGATGCTTTCACTAAGGGAGTGATCTGATTAAAACAAGCAAAGACACCCTAATTACTCTATACAGAATAATCTTGGAGATAGGAGAGGAAGAGATTAATCAAAACATAGAGATCAATTTAGAGAACAACTGTAGCAATTCAGGTGGAAATGAGATGACAGTCATGGTAGCCATGTCAATGGTAGAAGTGGTTGGATATTTGTCGCTGATGGACTAAGAAAAAAAGCATCATAACAGTCAAGGATGACTCCAAGGTTTTGGTCAGATCAATTGGGTGAACAATGCTGCCAAACACTGAGGAGGAGGACACTAGGGTAGGAATAGGTTTGGTGGTGTTGTTAGTGACAGTATTAAGAAACCAAGAATTTGGTTTTGGCAAAGTTAAGTACGCAAGTGAAAAGTTTCAGGAGAGACGACACAATGAACTGTGACAAATGGTGCTGGACAACACTTAATCTGAGGGCTGACAAATGACCATGGGATTTAGTGAGGTAAATACGTTGGTGCCCATGACAAGACTGCTGTCAGTCGAGTGATGAAGACAAAAGCATAAATAAAACAAGTAAAGCAAAGAAAGTGTGACGAGGCCATGCAAGTGGCATATACGGACAACTCTTTGAAGGAGTTTTGCTATAAAGGACTCTACAGAAATAGTACTATAGCTAAAGAGGGATGTGGGATCTTGAAATGCTTTTGTATTAAAATGAGGGAACAGTACAGCATGTATATATGCTGATAAGATGAGAAAAAAAAATGAATGATGATAGGGAAAATTACAGAAGCAAAATCAATGATTACTAAGCATCAAATAAATGCATAAATCTGTCCTTTGCCGCTAGAAATGCAAAGATAATAAATATACAACATGTAACTAATCTAAGGATTATATGGAAACTATATTGAAAATCAGAGGGGAATATAGTATATACATAATTAAATTAAAAATCCCTTAGAAACAGTATTATTTTATAATAGAGGCTGTCATGCTAAAAAGATTATGCAAAGCAATGTTGATCATTTTATGATGTGACAGCAATGTCCTTCTAAGCTATACACATGCAGCTGCACAGTATAAAAATAATGCCATACACAGCTTTTATTTGATTATGCACAGTGGGGCTTAAATAGGATCAACATTAGATAAAGAGTAAAGCCAGCAATTTTTAAAAACATCTCCATTGTACTTTCCCTTTTTCCTTCTCTGTATTGACCCATTTCCACTTTTGGACTTCCAGCACCCTCTTCTGTAACTCACCACTCTACGCAAAACAGAAAGTAATACTCATATCAATCATTGACACAAATCTTCATCATTTCCAGAGTTCCCCTCTCTCTGCTCATTAATTATTTTCTGCAATGTTCCCTTGCCTCCTTAAAAAAGTTAAGAATTAGATAGTTGTAACAGGTGATGGGGATGAAAGCGTGCACTGGCTGTGATGAGCACCGGCTGTTGTACAGAAGTGCTGAATCACTATCTAGCACACCTGAAACTAATGTTACACTGCATGTTAACTGGAATTTAAATAAAAACTTAAAATGAAAAGAATTCGACAGTTATAAAGACCATCGAGGACATATTAGTGTAAATTAATATGTTATTCAAACACATTTGCATTTTAAGCTTTTTCCCCTCCAATTGTAAGATTTTTTATTCCTTATTTTTATATTCTGTCCTGTTAAAACATAAGATCTGAGATAATACACTTACGTACATAATAAACAAAATAAAAATAAGAAATTGAGTGAGAGAAAAATAACATTAGGCCAAAAATAAAGTTAGTTTCAAAAATGCATGCCACAAAGCCCTGTACTCTTAGTTATGGTAGGGGGAAGGGGCAACCAAAGATAGGGGTTTCAGTTTCCTGATAGCCAAATGCAAAGAAGAAATGACTGTCATAGGCAGCTTTTATTGATTTATATTATTCACAGTACTCATAAAATTAAATCATTTTCTTGAAGAAAGCTCTTTTTGTTACTGAGACCTAAGAAAAGTCATTCTATTGAGTTGTCAAAAATATTCCAGCAATAACTAATCATTTTTGAACAAGGATTTCTTTAACATTCCTCCCAGATTGGCCAGTGGCATAGTACTTAAGAGTCTTTCAGCAGCTAAACAGGGTTCAAGTATGTCACACACAACTGTAATTCAAGGATAAGATATGGAATATCCAGAGCAGTATTCTACCTATTACAGATATTCCTCCCCAAAATATATTGTTAGAAATCACAATTAATTTTTAAACTTGAGATAAAATTCACATAACATAAAATTCACCATTTTAAAGTATATAACTCAGTGGTGTTAATAGATTCACAATGTTGTACAACTACTATTGAATTCCAGAACATTTTCATCATCCCACAGAGAAACACCATACCAATTAAGCAGTCATTGCCCATTCTCCTCCCCACTCTCCTTCTCAGGCCCTGGCAACCGCTAATCTACTTTCTGTCTCTATGAATTTGTCTATTCTGGACATTTTCACATAAATGGAATCATATAATATCTGACCTCTACTGTGTGGCTTCTTTCACTTATCATACTGTTTCCAAGTCTCATCCATACTATAGCATGTATTGGTACTTCATTCTCTTATACGTATTAATAATAGTCAATTGTATGTGCATTTTGTTTATCCATTCATTGGTTAATAGGAATTTAGGTTGTATCTACCTTTAAGCTCTTATAAATAATGCTATGAACATTCATATACAAATTTTTGTGTGTACAAAAAGTGTCAGTTTTCTTAGATAAATACCTAGGAACAGAAATTTGGGGTGATATGGTGACTATATTTAACTTATTAACTGCCAAACTGTTTACCAAAACAGCTGTAGCATTTTACATTTCCACAAGCAGTACATGAGATTTTCATTTTTCACATCTTTGCCAACCCTTGTTATTTTCCATTATTTTTTATAGTCATCTTAGTAGATATGAAGTATTATCTCATTAGAGCTTTAATTTGCATTTCCTGGTGGCTAATGATGTTGAGCACTTTGTCACGTGCTTATTGCCATTTGTATATCTTCTTGGAGAAATGTTCGAATCCTTTGCCTATTCCTTAATTGGCTTACTTATCATTTTGTTGTAAAGTTTTGTTCACAATGAATTTTTAAGGATTTTCGGGGCGCCTGGGTGGCGCAGTCGGTTAAGCGACCGACTTCAGCCAGGTCACGATCTCGCGGTCCGTGAGTTCGAGCCCCGCGTCGGGCTCTGGGCTGACGGCTCAGAGCCTGGAGCCTGTTTCTGATTCTGTGTCTCCCTCTCTCTCTGCCCCTCCCCCATTCATGCTCTGTCTCTCTCTCTGTCCCAAAAATAAAAAAACGTTGGAAAAAAAAAAAAAAAAGGATTTTCATCTATTACCAGTTGTCAGATTAGGAGTGAAAAAATAAAATAAATTATAATGTGTGCAAATGAAGACAGAAGATCAAAACTACTTTAGGACAGGGGCACCTGGATGGCTCAGTTGGTTAAGTGTCCGACTCTTGATTTCAGCTAGGTCATGATCTCACAGCTCGAGGGTTCGAGCCCCACATCGGGCTCTGTGCTGACAGCACGGAGCCTGCTTGGGATTCTCTCTCCCTCTCTCTCTGCCCCTCCCCTGTTCACTTGCTCTCTGTTTCTCAAAAATAAATAAATAAGCATTTATTTTTTTTTTTTTAATTTTTTTTTTCAACGTTTATTTATTTTTGGGACAGAGAGAGACAGAGCATGAACGGGGGAGGGGCAGAGAGAGAGGGAGACACAGAATCGGAAACAGGCTCCAGGCTCTGAGCCATCAGCCCAGAGCCTGACGCGGGGCTCGAACTCCCGGACCGCGAGATCGTGACCTGGCTGAAGTCGGACGCCCAACCGACTGCGCCACCCAGGCGCCCCAAATAAATAAACATTTAAAAAACCTACTTTGAGGCAGAAAACACATCTCCATATTACATGGAACTACTGTATAATAGTTACTAATATCAACACAAATCCTTGCACTGCTTGTGTATTTTCTTCCTCCTCAATACCAAATGTATTGCCTAGTTAATGAACAGTTGGTATCCATAAAGAGGCATATTGTTTTAACATTTCAACAAAAACTGGCAATTGTCAAATAATTAGAAAAAAAGATGGATATTAAGACAGCTTGAAACATTTCAAAAGAAACTAACAAATAAATAGATTACAGCTTGAAAAAGTAAAGCATATAATATTTGCATGCTCACTGAGTTCTCCATGCAGACTTAAAAGCTTTAAAAAAAAAAAGTTAATAGCTCTTATTTGTAGCTTTAAAGGCAATGCTAGTTTGACTCTTTCAGTGACCAAAGATTTTATTCCAGTGTCTGGATTACTCTGGTCTGAATAGGCAACACTTTTCTTTAAAGTTCTAGGAATGGAAGATACTGACCATCAAGCTAGTTAACCAAATGCAATCACAAGCTTAAATTTATGGTAAGAAGGATGGTGAAAAGAACACTTCTGAGTTTCTTAAGAATGTGATTCTTATGGATGGAATTTGAAACAAATATAATACTGCCTTTGCTGGGGGAAGAGGGCAAGAACATGAGCGCTCCTAATAAGTTTCACCACTTCAATATCTAAGTTCTATTAGATATAATTTTAATTCACTACTGCCATAGTAAATGAATTTTATTATTCCATTTACTATTTTTTTCCTTATAGGATTTTCGTGACCTACCCCCTAACATTACTTGGCATGATCTCTGTTCTATCCAGTGATGCACAGGCAGCATTTATCAAGCAACAATTAAGGTATGTGATCTATTCCATAACCAGTTATGTCCTGACTTATAATTTCAATCTATATGTGTGATATTATCAATGATACACAGCATTAATGTCACCCAGCCTTGTTCTCAAAACAATGCATAAAGCTTTAAATTTAAAAAATGATTCTAATTCTCAAACTGCTAATGAATTAAACAAACATAAAAATTGGAATATTTCAAAGGGAACAGCTGCCTTCAGTTTCTAAAAAATATTGAGAAGTGAGCTATTCAAGATTAAACAATGATTGTTTTTACAGCAACCCAAAGAATAACCAACATACTACAAAATGTGCAGACTGTGTTCTTCCTTTTCTTATCATATACTTAAAATAGGTAAAGAAGTTTCATTACATGAAAACAGGTTTAATGCTGAAGTTCTGTAATTACCCACTTGATCAGCAAGTTTCCTAATATTAAGCAGAAATAGTATGAAAAGATGCAAATGTTTGCATTTTTTTAAGTTGGTAGATTTAGAATTTTTTAAAACAAAAATATATAAAAAAGATGCTTACATTTCTCATGATAAAAATATTTTTGACTCCATATGTTAAAAATGACTTCACTTTTCTAATTGCTTTATAGTCACTGTATTTCAAAAATGTATATGAATTAAAATTTCACCATTTTCAGCAATTAATTCACCTGGGAGATTATCTTTTTTTGTGCTTTAACTTAATCCAAAGAAAGCAGGTCAGTTCATTAAGATACAAAAATGTTCCATGACAGGGGTGCCTGGCTGGCTCAGTCAGGAGAGCATGCAGCTCTTGATCTCCAGGTTGTAAATAAGTTCAAGCCTTGTGTTGGGTGTAGTGATTACTTTAAAAAATAAAATAAAATAAAATCTTAAAAAAAGAAGGTCCATGATACAACAGTAAGCCTTGTGGAGTGTCTGATACATAGGTTTTCAATGCACGTCTACTAAACTAAGTTGTATATTTTATCTGTGCTTTAACTTCCTCTGATATACAATACCAGAATGTAGAGAATAAAGATTCTGATCTTTAGTTGAAACTTTAAAACTTAAAATGTTCTGGGTCACCTGTGTGACTCAGTTGAGCATCCAACTTTGTTTCAGGTCATGATCTCACAGTTCATGAGTTCTAGTCCCACATCGGGCTCACTGCTGTCAGCACAGAGCCTGCTTTGGATCCTCTGTTCCCCCCTCTCTCTGTACCTCCACAGCTTGTGCTCTGTCAAAAATAAATAAACATTGAAACAAGAAAAAAAAAACTTAGAATGTTCTTACTTAGAAATCAATTTCACTTTAGAATATGGACAATTTGATTCCAGTATTTTACTTTTTAAAAAATTTTTTAAAGGACACTTGAGTTTTTTTTAAGTTTTTATTTTAAGAGAGAGAGAGAGGGAGGGGCAGAGAGAAAGGGAGAGAGAGAATCCCAAGCAGGCTCCACGCTGTCAGTGCAGAGCCTGACACAGGGCTCAATCCCACAGATCGTGAGATCATGACACAAGCTGAAATCAAGAGTTGGTTGCTCAACCAATTAAGCCACCTAGTCACCCCTCATTCCAGTATTTAAATATGATTTCACTGTAGAAGAGGGCAATAGATAAAAAAGCTGAGTAATACTCAATTTGAAAGTCTCTCCAATATATCATCCTGAGGAAAAAGTGATCCCCATTAAATGACATTTTCCTGTCATTTTTAGCCCCCAGACACTTTTTACCCTTTCTCTGTCTTCTCTCCTTTTGTCTAGAAAAGAGCAACTTCTCCTAACTTCTGCCATCTCTCCTCTGACCCCAGTGCCAACTTCCAGCACTCCCTACACCCTGTATATAAATGTGGTGATCTTAACACCCCATCAGATGCTGTGCATATCTTTATCACTAATTAACTTATTCCTATTGTTAGGATCTTCTTTTTATTAATCTGTTTCCTTTCACTAGACTCCAAGTTTCATAAAAGTAATGGTTATGTCTAATATATAACAGATACTTGTAGTACAATAAAAAATAATCTAATATATAACAGATACTTGTAGTATAATAAAAAATAAATATTTAGGGGCGCCTGGGTGGCGCAGTCGGTTAAGCGTCTGACTTCAGCCAGGTCACGATCTCGCGGTCCGTGAGTTCGAGCCCCGCGTCGGGCTCTGGACTGATGGCTCAGAGCCTGGAGCCTGTTTCCGATTCTGTGTCTCCCTCTCTCTTTGCCCCTCCCCCGTTCATGCTCTGTCTCTCTCTGTCCCAAAAATAAATAAACGTTAAAAAAAAAAAAAAATAAATAAATATTTAGTCTCTATCTCTGGTTCCTGACACAGAGCTCCAAAAAGTTCTGGAATTTAAATTTACTACGTCTATACGTTGGTGAGTGGACTCATGGGGAAGGTAGGTAGATAACTTCAGGATGGGGGTCAGTCACCAGAGAAAAACCAACCATTCAATTAGAGGGTTAGAACTTCCAGCTCCACTACCTCCGAAGACAGGTGAGGGACTTGAGATTGAATTCGTCAACAATGGGCCAATCAACGATACCTATGTAACCTTCATAAAAACCCCTAAATGATAGGAGTTAGGGAGCTTACTAGTTAGTGAACAGATCCATATGCCAAAAGCATCATATATACTAACTCCATGGAGACAGAAGATCCTGTGCTCAGGACCTTTCTAGACATCACCCTATAATATACTTCTTATTGTGCCTGTCCATCTGTATCCTTTATTATAAACTGTGACAGTAAGTAGAACACTTTCTTGAGTTCGATTAAGTCCTCAGGGAGGGGGTCATGGGAACCCATGATTTATAGTTGGCCAGGCAGAAATGTGGGTAGCCTAGGGACCCCATTTGCAGCTGGCACTGGAAGCAGGCGGCAGTCTTGTGGGAGTGAGCCCTTAACCTGTGGGATCTGCACTGTGTCAGAATTGAATTAAATTGCCAGAGACTCACTGGGTGTTGGAGAATTGATGAATTTGTTGTTTTGGGAAAAAATGCTCAATACATTTACTTTGGGAAAATGAATAAATGAGTGAAAAGTTAATTAAAAAAGAAGTAAACCAGGCCACCTGAGTGGCTCAGTTGGTTGAGCATCCAAATCTTGATTTCGGCTCAGGTCATGATCCCAGGGTTGTGATATTGAGCCCCGTGTCAGTCTGCTTGGGATTCTCTCTCCCTCTGCCCCTCTTCCTCACTCATGCTTGCTCACTCTCTCGCTCTCGCTCTCTCAAATAAAAAATAAAAAAATAAAAAATAAAAAGAAGTAAAGCATATTTAATTTATTCACATTATAGTCATTCTTACATTAATTTTTAGAGCTTGTTTTTCCTTTATTGCTATTCATTTACATTTAATTTCTCTACATAGACAATGCTTGCTTTTTTTTCTCTTATAATTATTTTAACATAAATACTCTCTTTTAAACTGAATACTGCTTTCAAGTTTGCCAAAACTAAACCAAAATATATTATCAAAATCAAAATCAAAACCAAAAAGTTGATTTCTCCTTTATGAAAGACTGAGAATTTAGCAGGGACTTACGTGCCTCTTTTTTATTGTATTTATCATAAGCAACTTGAGAATAAAGATTGTGTTTAATTAGAATTTTCTTTCCCAGAGATTAACAGAGTACTTAGGACATGAAGTGTACTCATGAGCTAAAAAAGAAAAAGAAATATTGTAAGGGGAAAAAAAGGTCAGAAAAGGATTGTTAATTGGAAAGGAAGAGGGAAAAGATCTTCCTAGAAAACTGGAAAAAAGAGGAATACATAACAGGAGAGAGGAATACTGAATTTGGCCAAAGTATGTTTTGGGTAATCTTCAAGAAAATAATTTCAGATAAAAAATCTTTAACAAGCCCTCACAGAGGTAAGTCATGAAAGGAGAACTTGTTGTCAGAAATTTGGAAGGGACCCAAAATGGCCAAAACAATCTTGAAAAAGAGGAACAAAGCTGGAAAGTTAACACTTATTTTTTTTTTAAGACTTACTACAAAGCTACAGCAATCAAAGCAGTGTGATAATGGCTTAATACTAGATATTTATTTATTTTTTTAATGTTTATTTATTTTTGAGAGAAAGAGAGACAGAAAGCGACCAGGGGAGGAGCAGAGAGGCAGGGACACAGAATCCCAACCAGGCTCCAGGCTCTGAGCTGTCAGCACGAAGTTGGATGCTTAACTGACTGAGCCACCAAGGTGCCCCAATACTAGATATTGAAATGAATACTATATCAATGAAATGAAATTGGTAATCGAGAAGCAAACCTTTACTTGTGTGGTTGATGGATACCTGACAAGAGTGCCTAAATACAACAGGTGCTTTTAAAACAAAAAAGTGCTAGGACAACCAGATATCCAAATGCAGAAGAGTGAAGTTGGACCTTTACCTCATACCATGCACAGAATTAACTCAAAATGGATCAAAAATCCAAAAAAAAAAAAAAAAAAGCTAAAATTATAAAACTCTTGGAAGAAAATATAGGTGTAAATCTTCTTGACCTTGGATTAGGCAATGATTTCTTACATATGATGTCAAAAGTGAAGGCAATCAAAGTCAAAAGCACAAGCAATTAAAGAAAAATAGATAAATTGAACTTTATCTAAAGGTGAAATTTTTGTGCCTCAAAAGACACTGTCAAGAAAGTGAAGAGACAGAGAAATGAAGGAAAATACTTGCAAAGCATTTGTCTAATAAAGAAATTGCATTATATATATATATAAATATACCTCTTAAAACTCAATTTGTTAAAAACAAATAATGCAATTTTAAAATGGACAAAGAATTTTAATAGAAATGTATCTAAAGAAGATATACAAATGAACCATAAACACACAAAAAGATGCTCAACAACATTAGCCATCAGGGAAATGCAAACCAAGACCACAATCAGATACTACTTCATACCCCTAGATTGGCTAAAATGAAAAAGACAGAAAATAACAAGTGTCGGTGAAGATACAGAGAAACTGAAGCCTCTAAATATTGCTGGTGCGATTGCATGTTGCAGCCACTTTGGAAAATATGTGATAGTTCCTCAATAAGTTAAACAGAATTACCATATCATACAGTAATTCCTTTCCTATGTACCCAAGAGTATTGAAAATATATGTCACACAAATATCTACATGTTTGTGTAGGTTTTGTGCATGAATGATCATAGCAGCATTTTTCATAATTGTTTAATATTCACAATTATTCAAATGTCCATCACTGATAAACAAACAAAATGTGGTAATCCCTACAATGAAAGATCATTCAGTAATAAAATAAAAGGAAGTGCAGATACATGCTACAACATGGATGAACCTAAAAAACACTGTTATGTGAAAGAAGTCAATCACAAAGGCAAAATACTGTAAATTTCCATTTTTATATGAAATTTCCA
Source organism: Lynx canadensis (assembly GCF_007474595.2). Classification (NCBI taxonomy): domain Eukaryota; kingdom Metazoa; phylum Chordata; class Mammalia; order Carnivora; family Felidae; genus Lynx; species Lynx canadensis. The sequence goes on from NC_044310.1 coordinate 148,655,845, forward strand.
GAATAGGAAATTACTGGTTTCTTGGGCCCAGGGCAGTGGGAAACCATTAAATTGCTGGTCTCTAGAGGCTGGTTTCCAGGTAGTGGGAAATAGAGAGTGACTTCTAGTTTATATATGGGATTTCTTAATGAGGTGAAAAAAAAATGTCATAAAATTATATAGTAGTGATGGTACACAACTCTGTAAATATATTAAAAACCATTGAATTGTATTGTATATTTATTAAAAGGGTGCATTTTACAGGTGAATTATGTATCAACAAACTTAGTTTAAAAAAAAACAGTTAAGGGGCACCTGGGCGGCCCAATCAGCCCCATCAATTCTTGATTTCAGTTCAGGTCATAATCCCGGAGTTGTGAGATGGAGCCCCATATTGGGCTCCATCCTGAGCATGGAGCTTGCTTGGGATACTCTCTCTCTCCCTCTGCCCCTCTCCCCCACTCACGGTCTCTCTCTCAAATAAAAAAAATATATATAAATATAAATAAATAAACAGTTAAGAGACCTGTAGGCAATACTGAGAAGCTCCAACATGTAACTAATAGGTAGGTCCTAAAAAATGGATGGAGTTATAAAGAGGCAACATTTGAAGAGTTAACAACTGAATATCTTTTAGAATTGAGGAAGGAATTCGTTTCTCACATTCAAAGTATAGTTTGTGTCCCAAGAAGGATAAAAAAATATATATCCACATCTAGACAAAACATCAAGATGAAATTGCAGAACATTAGGTAGGATAAACAGAAAATCACAAAAGATGTCAAAGAGAAAAAGACATATATTACCTCATAAGGAATACCGACAGACTATTCCTCAGCAACAAGAGAAAACAAAACACAATGAAGTAATAGCTTCAAAACTGAGAAATTGTATACAAAATACAATCATTCCTTAAAGATTAGCTTGTTTATTTTTTCGTATTTTAGGGGAGGACAATTTTAATTGTTGATACTGTTTCTTTCTTGATTATTCATTTACTCGGGTTTTTAAAAATCCTGAAGAATTTTGAAGTATAGATACTTTAAGTTCTTTTAGAAAATTATCTGTTTTACATAAGGTTTCAAATTTCACATAAAGTTGTTCATTTTATTTTGTTACTTTTTAGGTGCCTGTGATTTTAGGATTTTTTTTTATGTTTTGGTAACTCTTGATGAAAGCAATCCCTTATTATTAATTTCTGTGGTCCTTGATAATATATCTTGCTTTGATATCTACTCAGCCTGAAATTAATATAATCAATCCAGCTTTCTTTTGATTATTTGTCAAGTATACCTTTTATACCCTTTCACTTTTAATCTACCTATGTCTTTATATTTAAAATGAGTTTTTCTTCAATAGCATATAGTTGGTTCTTACATTTTTATCCGATCTCTCTTAATTGAAGTATTTATACCATTTACATTAAATATAATTATTGATATGGCTGGATTTAAATCTACCATCATGATAGTTGTTTTCTATCAATCCTACTTTTTTCCTTTTCCTTCTTTACTTGTCTTCTTTTAGATTAAGTATTTATTTATTTATTTATTTATTATGGAAAAGAGAAAAGACAAAGAGGAAAAGACTCACTTTATGAAACTAGTTTAATTTTGAAAGTAAAACCAAACCAATTTCAGTTGCAAAATCCTAAACACACTGGTAAATCAAATATAGCAAAATATGAAAATACTATTAATAAATCATGATTAAGCAGTTTTTATTCAGAGAATACAAGGATAGCTCTATTTCTGAAAAGCTATTAATGTTAATCACAATATAATGAATTATAAGGAGAAAATTACAGTATCTCCTCAAGAATGCAAAAAAAGTATTCAATAAAATCCAAATATAAGTTTTGAGTAAAAACTCTTCACCAACTTAGTTAAAAAGTAGAAAATTTCTTTACTATTAGTAGTAACAAATAATAATTAAAATGAAGAAGCATTCTCAATAGGGTCAAGAAAAAAACTAAATGTTTGTTGTTACCACTTCTATTTAATATTGTCCTTTAGTTCCTAATCAACAAAGAAAATTAAGAATATAGGATTTCTGGCTGGCAGCCAAGCTGAAAACCCAGCCAACAAATGAGCATCAACCGTAAGACATGAGCAAAGGTATCTCCAGATTATTCCAGCTTACGGCTGGGAAGCCACCCCTAGACTCCATCCGAGGCATATGGAGCAGACACAAAGAAACCCTGCTATACTCTGTCTGAATTCCTAACACACAGAAACCGTAAAATATAATAAAATAAGTATTGTTTTAAGTCACTAAATTTTGGGTTACTCACTGGAACAATGGGGAAAGATTTTTAAATTAAAAAAGCATAATCATAAAAGGAAAAACTAACAATTTTTAAATTTCTATACAACAACGTTTTAACCAAAGACAAGGCACTGAGAGAAGATATCGCCAAGTCATATAACTGTAGAATAACAGACAGCCTAAGTTTGAAAAATGGGCCAAGAATAGGAACAAACCACAAAAGAGGAAACTTAGATGACTCATAAACATACAAAAGATATTTAACCAGGCAATGGGAGAAATAAAAATAACAATTAGGAACCACTTAATAACCAGTCAGATTGGTAAAAATTTTAAGTCTAATAATATCAAATTCAGTAAGGATCAAAAGATATGGAAATCTGGCATGCATTTTGTCATAGCAACTGTCCCCTGCATGATGATGTTATCCAGAAAAGCCAAGGATGTATGGCAGGGACAGCGGCTCCCAGAACCCACTCTCCAGATGTACAGACATCATTCCTCAGCGATCACTTGGGAGCAGTGAAGGGGACACCCTGAGGGACAGGTGGATGTGGTCTGCTGCCAGCCATGAGGTCAGAGCTTTCCCAAATCACAACACAGACCTAGGGATTGTGGAATGTTAATGTACAACTATCAGAGAGCAATTTGTCATTAGATAAGCATTTCAAGGCACAAATACAATTCTAGATATATACCCTTCATAACTCCCACAGCTATGCCTAAGAAGACAGGCAGAAGAATATCCCTTTTAACACTTATAGTGAAAAACTATAAACACCCTATATATCAACTATTAGGAGAACAGATAAATTAACTGCATTATATTCATACAAAGAAATACTGTTCAGCAATGAAGATGAATACCTTACAGTACATGAATAAACACGGATAAATCTGAAAAACAATGATTAGTGATAAAAAGTTTGGAAAATGATACATACAGTATAATGCTATATAATAAGGTTTTAAAACATGCCAAACAATACTGCATATCATATACATATATGGTACAAATCCATACACTTTCTTAGGAGTTTCTTAGGAGTGATTGACACAAATCTCTCTTCTATGAAGAAAAGGAAGAGAAAGAATGGGATTGGGTAGTTACATATAAGGTTTCAAGTGTACCTGGTTTTATTTATGTATAATAAGTTGAAACATATGTGGCAACAGATTAACATTTATTAAAGTAAGGTGATAGGTATAGTACATTGTATTATTTTATAGTCTGTATGTCTGCAATGTTTTAAAATGTTTTTTAAGTTTTAAAAAAACATTGCAAGGGACCATGGAGAGGTTGGAGGCTTGAGAAAGTGAAAAGATGTGGAATCTTGATTGTGGAAAATGTACTAAGTTCAGTTTATTAGAAATGAGTGATACAATTGCCAGTAAAAATACAGTAATTGGATCACATGGAAGCAATTTATGAAAAGATTCGAAACAGTGCCATTTTATTTTATTTTATTTTTTTTTTTAAGTTTTTTTTTCAACGTTTATTTATTTTTGGGACAGAGAGAGACAGAGCATGAATGCGGGAGGGGCAAAGAGAGAGGGAGACACAGAATCAGAAACAGGCTCCAGGCTCTGAGCCATCAGCCCAGAGCCTGACGCGGGGCTCGAACTCACGGACCGCGAGATCGTGACCTGGCTGAAGTCGGACGCTTAACAGACTGCGCCACCCAGGCGCCCCGAAACAGTGCCATTTTAAACAGATGTTCCCTTAATACATTTAATAATGTCTATTTATGAAACATTCTACTTGAATTTCTCTGCCCTACAAAATAAAGAGACAGTTATCAAATAATCAAAAACAAATCTCTGGGGGTGCCTGGCTGGCTGAGTCGATAAAACATGTGATTCTTAATCTCAGAGTTGTAGGTTTAAGCCCCACGTTGGGTGTAGAGACTCTTTAAAAAATAAAATCTTAAAAAAAAAACCCAAAAATCTATGAAACCATAATATAAACTTACACAAAAGAATATTTTGTTTCTATTAGCACCTTTTACAGTTACCTCTATTCTAGAAGACATTTCTCTTGTCAAAGATATAGTAATTAAAATGCAGAGGATTCTGAATATATACATATCTGAATAGAAAATGCTTTGACTTTATTAACTAACACAGTTTAAAGGAGATCTGTAAAAACCTGCTTAGGTCCTTCAAACTCTAGACTCCAAAATTATTGTGTAACTTTATGCTTTATTGAAAATGGTTAGAAGTTATTAAAAAACAAAATTCCACTTTTTGTAATAGCCTTACACTTAAATAGCAACTAGAACCTGTACCTCATCTCTCTGACTTTTGGAGTCTAAGCTTTATAGTTATCACTTGGTTTTTTAAGTATTTTGAGTAACCCTTCCTACTTTTTGAGAGCAGGAAATGTTTTATGCATCACTGTTTTCCCAATACCTAATCCATAGAGATGTTCAATAAATAATTATTTGTTAAATGAATGAAATGAATCTAGCCCCTAGCACAGACACAGTCTCAAAAGCTCTGCAACAGACTGCACAGCCAAAGCAACTATTGTGGGTCAGACCAACTAGCTCATTCAGCTTAAGATTCTGGAAATTATTTAGAGACTTTACTATCCTCAGGAGCTCTACTTTTAATACTTCTCCCCTAATATATCAGGCAGTAAGCCAATCATTTGGATCTAAAATTCTCTTGAAGATAGAAGACCAACAGACAGCTCTTTAAAATGTAATAAAAATATTTTTATATATGGGAATTTCACACTTCATGGACTAATTATGATTCAAGAGGCCAAGATTCACTGCTAATACTACAGGTAATGAGATGATGAGGACTAAGACAAGGTTACTGGATTTTAAAAAAAGGAGAATATAACTCATGATGCACAAAGGAACTATTTCAGTACAGTGGTAGGAACAGAAGACAAACTACTTTTTATAAATATGATAATAATAATTATCTAGTTTAGATTTCTTATATTTAGAGACAATGTGGCTGATTCTACTAAGGGATAATACCACAACAAAGGAGCGAGCATAATTCAAAAAAATCCTATGTATCCATATAATATAGGCCACGCTCAAAGGTAAGTTATCAACTATTTTGAGTTTACTATCTTTCTTTTTTTTTTTTGTTTAAATGCTTATTTTTTATTTTTGAGAGGGGGAAGGGGCAGAGATAGAGTGGGACAGAGGACCTGAAGCGGGCTCTGTGCTGACAGCAGAGCTCCCAAAGGGGGGCTTGAACTCACGCAGTAGGAGATGGTGACCTGAGCTGAAGTCGGAAGCCCAACCGACTGAGCCACCCAGTCGCCTTGAGTTTATTATATTTCATATGCATTTTGATAAGACTGGAACATTAAGAGCAGGATGAGTTTTTTGTTTGCTTGTTTCTTAAGATTTTATTTTTAAGTAACTCTACACTCAATGTGGGTTTTGAACTTACAACACCAAGATCAAAAGTCACATGCTCTACTGGCTGAGCCAGCCCAGTACCCTAGGATAAATTCTATTTTAAAGTACAGCAATTTATTAAATCACTTTTCTTTTGATTTTTATCGTGACACAAGAGAAAATATCAAAACAATTTAAGAATGTTGAGGACTAAAACTCCAAACTGCAAGGTGCAAGGTGGTAGGTGGGAAGTAAACAAGAGTAATAGTACACCATCATAGGAAAAGCAAGTCACACACAGAATAAAATTTATTCCTGGCGCACACAGGTGGCTCAGTTAGTTAAGCGTCCAACTCTTGATTTCTGCCCTGGTCATGATCCCAGGGTTGTGAGACTGAGCTCTGCGACAGGCTCCATGTGCTGAGCATTCAGCCTGCTTAAGATTCTCTCTCTCTCTCTCTCTCTCTCTCTCTCTCTCTCTCTCTCTTTTTTCTCCCTCTGCTCCTTCCCTACTTACACCCACATGTGTGCACTTTCTCTAAAAACAAAAAAATTATTCCTGTACTACATTATTTACTAATTAAAATGATGATGCTAATAATTATAAAACAATTACCAAATCTTTTTAAAGGACATATTATATGTATAGGACTTTTTCTAGGCAACTGTGTTCATAAGAAATATAAAACCTAGGTCTATCATATGTTCTTTTCTCTCCCCATTTTTAAATTGTGTTAAAATAAACAAAGTTTACTCTCAAATGGTTCAGAATGAAAAAGCAAACGGTGAATTTTGAAAAAGGGATAAAAGCTATACTGGATGTTCTACACTATTCTTATTCTTGCAGCTTGACTGCAGCTTGAAATTTATGTAAATAAACAGTTAAAAATTGTGCCTAAGACATAGAAGCTACATATGGAATTCTAATTGATAACACTAAAGAATACAAGCAATTATTAGCAAGTAATTATGTAAAAATACAAAAATACATGTAATTTCAAAGCACTGTCAGTTTATCACACCCAAATTGTAAACAATGACAGATCTGTGTCTTTCATGAAACTGGATAAATATAATGGGGTCAATTATATCAGGACATTCTGTATATGGTCAGTAATTTCAATTAAGATTCAGAAATTGTGGAAATTACCTCTAGCAATGTTTATTAATATTATTAATGCTGAAAACAGGTTTTTGTGCATCACTGAATTCAGTCCTCACTGACTAACATTTAATGGGTCAAAAAGAATGAGTTTTCTGTTGACTCAGCCAGTGCAGTGATTGACAAACATAATTCAATAATACCAGAAAGAATAAAATGTCAACTTCTGTGTGTGATACTTACAAGACTCTACCAATGCTTTATTTTTATTCTATCCTTTTAAAACTATTTTCTCTTACTTCTGATTTACTTCCTTGCTGCTGTTTTTGTTGTTGTTGTTTTGGGATTGTTTTTTGTTTTGTTTTGTTTTGTTTGCAAGAGAGAGAGAGAGCACTCATGTGCACACATAAGCAAGGGAGAGGGAGACAGAGATGGAGACAGAGAATTCTAAGCAGGCTGCATGCCCAGCACAGAGCCAGACTCAGGGCTCTATCTTATGATGGTGAGATCATGACCTGAGCTGAAATCAGGAGTTGGATGCTCAACCAACTGAGCCACCCAGGTGCCCCGGCTTCATTGTTTTAATTTTTCAGTAGACTTTTTGTTTTATCTTTCATATTTTTTAATCTTAACTTTCCTTTCAATTGTCATTTTTATCTTATTTATTATTATTATATGAGCCTCAGTTTACACCAATAAGAAGAAAGCATTATATATGGATAACACAGATTATGAACATACAAATTGGAATCCTTTTTTTCCATCCATTTCTATATTAAGTCTCTACAAAATCTGAGATTTAGTATATCAGAAGTTATACATTCAGACAAAAACTCACTTCTACAATATTACTATACTTGTGCAGATATCATATTTAGACTGCTGAAACAATGTTGCTTTCTCACATTATTTACCATCATTGATTTTTGCCTTATATAACTATTAATAATTCTATAAACAATACAATATATATTACAAGAAGTTAAATTAGAATTTATATTTATGGAAGGGCTTGATGTCCTTTGCTTATTACAGAAATGATGCAGGTAGGAAAGAATCTTCTGACAGAAATCCAACACTGTGTCCTATGATTGCTTTAGAGTATACTAGCTCAAATCTGGCCTATCTTTATGAAATTTTATAATTTATAAAGATAATTTATATATTTTTTCATATTTCTTAACAGATCAATGCATTAAGCTATATTACACTGTAAGATATATACTTGTAACATAACCATAAATCACAGAGAAAGTATCATCACAGAAAGGAAAATTGAAGTTTATAGACAGATTAAATGATTTACCAAAATTACATAGACAGCAAAGTAGCAGACTAGAGGATGTAAACACTAACATGTCCCTAGCCTAAAGAATGAGAAGAACTTCTCTTGGTCATGTCACAGGAGCAAGTGAAAAGAAATACAAAAGTGGCTATGCAGAACCAAAAGCAGCACTGTGTGAATTGATCTAAATCATCAAGATTATCTCTATAATATCTGCTAGACACTTCATAGAACCATAGATACCTCAGCACTTTATTTTGTCTGCTCTGCAATGAGCAAGTATGTCCTACTTCCAAAATTTCTACTATACCAGAACCACTGAATCAGACAGTGATTTTATTTATTTATTTATTTATTTATTTATTTATTTATTTATTTATTTATTTATTTATTTTACACACATGGCAGATTTATTTTTAATAAAATGGGGCAAAAACCAGCTTTCTTGCCCGAGCAATTAATCTATAGAAGATAGTGTGTATATTTTACATTTATAAACCAGCAACCAAAATTGCTGAATATCCCCAGTAGATCTTATTGTTCAGTGGTGTGATGATTCTTTCTTTGTCTTGCCCACACCCATTGCCAGTGGTTGTACCAGATTTTTTCTAGGAGCATGCTGTCTACTCAGGCCTATGTCAGTGTACGTTTAGCCTTCAGACAGTGATTTTAAAAGCTTTTTGTTTTGAACTGATGGTCACCAGAGAGGAGGCAAGTAGGGGGAATGGGTGAAATAGGTGATGAGGATTAAGGAGTGCACTTGTTGTGATGAGTACTAGGTGATATATGCAATCATGAATCACTATATTTTACATCTGAAACTAATATAACACTGTATGTTAACCATACTGGAATTAAAATTTTAAAAAGATAAAAAAATTAAAAATATATATATAAGCTTTTTGTTTGGGACAGGTATAAAAAAGAACCAACAGGAGAGCAAATAGTATATAATGTTATAATATACATCAGTTCTGATTCTTTCAAGATAAGCTCTTCACTGAGAAGTTTTTTTTAGCCTGAATCATTGTAATTATAATCCAGAACCAATAAAATAAAGGATCAAATGTGTTAGAAACAAGGACTGAAGACTGAAGGGAGCCATGGAAAAGACTGGTTCACTACACGGGGATATTCTTACCCTTGCAAAAACTTTGATCAAAAGCATTGTTGCAAAAGCATAGCTAGAAGAGAATGAACATAGACACTCCTCAAAATTCACCTCTGACTCAGATTCCAAAGAGTGGTCAAGGCTTGCTCTGATTTTGGTATGTGGTTGGAGGGAGACTATTTCAAACTGGTAATATATAAGGAGAAACACTACAGGTTAAGATAAACACCAATCTTCTTAGGGCTTTTTCACAGCTATACAATAATAGGAATGCAGGCTGCAATTGGTGTGGGGGGGTGGTAAGGAGTTGGGAGTATATAAGGATACACAGTCTTATCAGATAAAATGTTCTTAGGCAGTGAGGCAAATATTCAAAGTTGCCTTAGGCAGTGAGGCAAATATTCAAATATTCAAATATTCATCATGTAGGCAATCTAAAGTTGGAGTAAAGTGGCTCCAGGCTAGCTCAGTCTGAGAAGCATGAGAGTCTTGATCTTAGGGTTGTGAGTTCAAGTCCCATGATGGATGTAGAGATTACTCAAAAATAAAATCTTTAGGAAAACCTGGGTGGCTCAGTCAATTAAGTGTTGACTCTTGACTTTGGGTATTGATCTCATGGTTCATGGGATTGAATCCTGCGTCAAGCTCTGGGCTGAAGGTGTGGAGACTGCTTGGGATTCTCTCTCTCTCTCTCTCTCTCTCTCTCTCCCTCCCTCCCTCCCTCCCTCCCCCACTCATGCTCTAAACAAACAGGGAGTTAAGATGGTGGAGAAGTAGGGGGATTAGGATTTTCCTCATACCTGAAGCACAGCTGTATTGAGGTCAGATCACTTGCAACACCCAGGAAATCAATCTGCGGAGTGGCAGTAGGATCTCCGTAGTTGGAGGGAGACAGCTTGGTGGGATTGAGGTGCGTGTATGTGAATGAGGGGAGATAAAACAGCGTCTGACTTCCGCTCAAGTCACAATCTCATGGTTCATGGGTTCAACCCCTGTCGGGCTCTGTGCTGACAGCTCAGAGCCTGGAGCCTGCTTCGGATTCTGTATCTCCCTCTCTCTATGCCCCTCCCCTGCTCATGCTCTGTCTCTCTCTCTCTCAAAAATAAATAAACATTAAAAAAAATTTAAAAAGGAAGAGCTAAAAAAATCTGTAAGCTGAAAACAATAGAAAGCTTATTTAAAAAATTAAAGAAGACACAAAGAAATGGAAAAACATTCCACGTTCATGGATTGGAAGAAAAATTTTGTTAAAATGTCAATACTACCCAAAGCAATCTGCATATTCAATGCAATCCCTATCAAAATAACACCAGCATTCTTCACAGAGCTAGAACAATCCTAAAATTTGTATGGAACCACAAAAGACCTGTATAGCCAAAGAAATGTTGAAAAAGAAAACCAAAGCTGGAGGCATCACAATCCCAGAATTTAACCTGTATTAAAAGCTGTAATCATCAAGACAGTATGGTACTGGCACAAAAAAAAAGATGCATAGATCAATGAAACAGAATAGAGAACCCAGAAATGGACCCGCAAATACATGCTAACTAATCTTCAACAAAGCAGGAAAGAATATCCAATGGAAAAATGAGAGTCTCTTTAGCAAATGGTTCTGGGAGAACTGGACATGTAGAAAAATGAAACTGGACCACTCTCTTATACCATACACAGAAATAAATTCAAAAATGGATGAAAGACCTAAATGTGAGACAGGAAACCATCAAAATCCTACAGGAGAATACAGGCAGCAACCTCTTTGACCTTGGCCACAGCAACTTCTTACTTGACATGTCTCCAAAGACAAGGGAAGTAAAAGCAAAAATGAACTATTGAGACCGCATCCAGATAAAAAGCTTCTGCACAGCGAAGGAAACAATCAGCAAAACTAAAAGGCAACTGACAGAATGGGAGAACATATTTACAAATGACATGTCAGATAAAGAGTTAGTATCCACAATCTATAAGGAACTTAACCAAACTCAGCACCCAAAAAACAAATAATTCAGTGAAGAAATGGGCAGAAGACATGAATAGACACTTTTCCGTAATAGACACCCAGATGCCAAATAGATACATGAAAAGATGCTCAATATTGCTCACCATCAGGGAAATACAAATTAAAATCACAATGAGATACCACTTCACACTGCTCAGAATATCTAAAATTAACAACTTGCAGATCAACAGATGCTGGTGAGGATGTGGAGAAAAGGAAACCCTATGGCACTGTTGGTGGGAATGCAAACTGGCATAGGCACCCTGGAAAACAGTATGGAGGTTCCTCAAAAAATTAAAAGTAGAGCTACCCTATGACCCAGCAATTGCACTACTAGGAATTTATCCTAAGGATACAAAAATGCTGATTCCAAGGGGCACATGCACCCCAGTAGTTATAGCAGTGCTATCAACAATAGCCAAATTATGGAGAGAGCCCAAATGTCCATCAACTGATGAATCAATTGAGAAGATGTGGTGTGTGTGTGTGTGTGTGTGTGTGTGTGTGTGTATACATATATATGCAATGGAATACTACCCAGTGATGGAAAAAGAATTAACTCTTGCCATTTGCACAATGGAATTGGAGGAATAATTAGCGAAATAAGTCAGTCAGAGAAAGACAGAGATCACATGATTTCACTTACGTGTGGAATTTGAGAAACTGAACAGATGAACATAGGGGAAGGGAAGGAAAAACAAGATAAATACAGAGAGGGAAGCAAAAGAGAAGAGACTCTTAAATACAGAGAACAAACTAAGAGTTGATGGGGGGGGTGTTTAATGGGTGATGGGCATTAAGGAGGGCACTTCTGGGGATGAGCACTAGGTGTATATGTAAGTGATGACTCACTAGGTTCCACTTTGGAAGCCAAGACTACACTGTATGTTAACTAACTTGAGAATTAAAAAAAAAAAAAAAAAAAAGGCACCTGTGGCTCAGTTGGTTAAGCATCTGACTTCGGCTCAGGTCTTGATCTCACAGTTCGTGGGTTCGAGTCCTGCATCAGGCTTTGCACTGACAGTGTGGAACCTACTTGGGATTCTCTCTCTCCCCATCTCTCTCTGCCCCCCCCACTCATGCTTTCTTTCTTTCTCAAAATAAATAAATAAATTTATTTTAAAAAACAACAAAGTTCCTTAAAATAAAAATAATATATATGAAAAAATAAACATTTTCTTAAAAAAATTAAAATAAAATATTTTTTAAAAAGAAAATAAAATGGGAGTAAAAACAGAATTGGGACCTGGGCAGGCAGTTTTACCAAAGGTAGGAGTCTACATATGAATGCAATGGTCACAAAGAAAACAAAATAACAATCAACAAAAACAAAGACCAGTTCCCTCCCTAACTTCTCAGGTTTTTGAATGATGAACTAAATGACTGAATAAATCTATAGTATCAAAGCCTTCAGGATACAAAACAGTATACAGATAAACAGAGAAGGAAGTCAAGAAGAATCTACCTATATATTGTTAAGCAAATAGTAATTCTTTATAAATCTGCCCTTATATGAAGACGACTCATCTAGAAGAAAACCCCAGGCAAAAATTTTGTCATTAAAAGGTATGAAATAAACACAGTAGGTAAAAGATTAATGAAGAAGACACATACCAGGAAACAAGAATGAAAGACTGCTTTCTACACCCAGGAAAATTTCTCTCTGTAAAGTAAGTTATAAAATGAAATAAAAATAGAATGAATCAAAATTTGTGGATTTAGTTCAACTCTAGTCAAAACTCACAGGATTATTTTCTGTCACTTGACAAAAATGGTCAAAACATACCTGAGAAAAGCAACTAACATAAGAATTCTGAAATAAGTGAGCAAAGGTGAGAGGTCTGTCCTAAGAAATATTGAAACTTAGGGTGCCTGGGTGGCTCAGTTGGTTAAGCGTCCAACTCTTGGTTTCGGCTCGGGTCACGATCTCACATTTGGTGGGTTCAAGCCCCCTGTTGGGCTCTGTGCTGACAGTGCAGACCCTGCTTGGAATTCTCTCTCTCTGTCCCTCATGCACTCTCTAGCTCTCTCTCAAAATAAGTTAATAATCTTAAAAAAAAATAAATACCAAAACTTATACAGCTAACAATTAAAATTAAGGTATTGAGGAAGAAATAAGAATATGAAAGAAACCCTTCTGCCTCCGTGAGCAGTGCCATGGCAATTGGCAAGAACAAGCACCTTACAAAAGGCAGCAAAAAAGGAGCCAAGAAAAAAGTGGTTGATCCATCTTCTAAGAAAGATTGGTATGATGTGAAAGCACCAGCTATGTTCAATAAAGTAATATTGAAAAAACACTAATTACAAAAGCTCAAGGAACCAAAATTGCATCTGATGGCCTTGAGTGTCATGTTTATGAATTAAGCCTTGCTTACCTGCAGAATGATGAAGGTACATTTAGAACTGAGGATGTTCAGGGCAAAAACTGCCTAATTTCCATGGCATGGATCTTACCTATAAAAAAATGTGTTCCATGGTCAAAAAATGGCATTACATGACTGAAGGTTATGTTTTGATGTCAATACTCCCAAAAGTTATTTTGTCTGTTTTGTGTTGGTTTTACTAAAAAATGCAACAGTCAGATTCACAAGACTTTTTATGCTCAGCACCAACAAATTTGGAAGAAGATGATGGAAATCATGACCTAAGAGGTGCAGACAGGTGAATTGAAAAAAATGGTCAATAACTCGATTCCAGACAGCATTGGTGTTAGGATGTCCTTGGAACCACAGTAGAGGGGACGGCCATCTTGCCAGCTCAACCCAATGAAAAGCCCCTAGTAGCTGCCAGAACGAATTGGAGGTCAACCAATCACCGAGCGACAGCACGACCTGACGCGGAAAAAGGCCCACCCGGACCTAAACCCTGAACCGCTGCAGCTTAAAAACCCCGCCCCACCACACCTGGCGGCGACTTCCCTGACTCTTCTCTCTCTCCCTGAGTCACAAAACCTCGCCCAAGACCTTAGTTCCCAAATAAAGCCTTTGACTGCTAAAACTTTTTAGCCTCTGACTCCTATCTTTACCCTGCCTTACGCCTGACCCTAACAATTGGAAAAGACATAGAAAAGGCTTGCCAGGAGCACCATGGTGGCTCAGTCAGTTGAGCATCTGATTCTAGGTTTTGACTCAGGTCATAATCACGCAGTTTGTGGGATCGAGCCCCGCGTCCAGCTCTGCACTGACAGCACAGAACCTGCTTGGGATTCTCTCTCTCTCTCTGACCCTCCCCACTCACAATCAGGCTCACTCTCTCTCTCAAAATAAACATTAAAAAAAAGGAAAGAAAAGGCTTGTCAGTCTGTTTATCTCCTCCATGATGTCCTTGTTAGAGAAGTAAAAATGCTAAAGAAGCCTAAGTTTGAATTGGGAAAGCTCATGGCACTTCATTGTGAAGGTAGTACCTCTGGAAAAGCTACTGTTTATAAGACTGGTGCTACAGTTGACCATGTTGATAAACATGAGCCATCACTCCAAGAATTCAAAATTTAGACATTTAATGGTGAGAAATAAGAAATCTTATTTGCGATGTTTAAAAACAGAAGAAAATGAAAGACATAATTCAAAGAATACAAAATACAAATACTCATTTCTTTATGAGAAAGCGAGCAAGTGGGCAAGGAGCAGAGAGAGAGGGAGACAGAGAATCCCAAGCACTTTCTGTACTGTCAGCACACAGCCCAATATGGGGCTTCAACTCACGAACCATGAGATCATAAACTGGCTCAAAATCAAGAGTCAGACATTCAACCAACTGAGCCACCCCAGTGCTATGCCCTTAATATGTATTTTTAAAGTGATATTTCAAATTAGTGAAAAAAGGAACAAGCATTCAATAAATAATATTGGGATAATGGGCTAAAAATCTGGGAGAAAAATTAAATGATCTATAACTCACAATTCTAGATTTCCAAATCAGACCAAAAAATACATTTTAAAATATCAGCAGGAATATTTTTATCACCTTAGCACAGAGAATGGCCTCCTTCTAGAGGTGGCATCTGTGTCAAACACTGCTCATTATCCCTCAATGTCCATTCTCTTATTTCTAGCTGGAGGATAGAATCATACAAAAACCCAGATTTAGCTGGGAACCTCCCCCTCAGCTAGCAGTTTCATTCCCCAATGCTCTCTTGCAATGTTGTGACAAAGTTATAAACAAGCACATATGAACAAAGTCACATGTGCAACTTCCCAGTTATATTCTTTAAACAGGTCTACCTTCCACTTCTTTCTCCCTTCCTGATGCTGGAAGAAAGTGACAACTAATACCATCCCCTTGGATTCACAGATGGAATTCACACAGTAGGAGTGTCAAAGCCATTCTTGGACCACTCCCTATTAAACTGTTACATGGAAGAGAAATAAAGTTTTATCTCATTTAAGCCACTGCAGCTTTGGTCTCTTTGTTCTAGCAGGTTGGCCTGTATTCTAATACCAAAGCTATAAACCACACAGGAAAAGAAAGAGATCGTAGCACTTACAAAATAAAATTTTTTCACATGGAAAATGTATATAGTTAAATGTATACAAAATTATTCACACAAGGTTAAAAAGTAAAGAACAAATTGTTAAAAATATATTTTCAACATATGTGGTAAAAGTTTCATTCCTATGAATAAATAAAAAAAGGACACGTACCCAAAAAGAAAAGCAGACAAAATATATGTGTGGACAATTCCAGAGAAAATACATACCAAAAAAAAGCCCTATTATTTACCTCTAATACTTTACCTAATATATACAAATCTAAGTAAGATACAACTTTTTCCTTATTAGATTGGTAAGGATTAAAAGTATCAGGAAAAGGGAACTCTCATACAAATTAGTGCAAGTTTTGTACAGGAATAATCTACCAAAATTGATAAAATTTAATGTACATACTCTTTAATCCAATAACTATTTTCTAAGAAAATGGTCACACTCACTCACACACACACACACACACACACACACACTTCTCAACAATTTCTGTAATAGTAAAAAACTAGAAGCTTCCATTTCCTGAAATAAGAGGTTGGTTAAACAAATTAGAGTATATCCACAAAACAGAATATTCTGCTGCCATTAAAATGATATAGTTTGATATATTATGATACAGAAATATTCATGACATATAGTTGAATGAAAAACAGGTTCCCAAAATAAAATGCTCAGTAGGATATTTGTATATACTGGTACAGGAATAAGTGTAATAATTTACACCAACACATTTAGTAATTATCTCTGGATGGTGAGATTTCTGTATTACCTCAATTTTTTTTTTTTAAACAAAGAACATAAGATACTCTTAAATATAGAAGGAAAAAAGCCATTTTCACTTATAAACAAAAATACAGAAGTAATGACATATCAATATGTCAATTTCTACAGAGAAATCATCCATGAGAATTGAAAAATTCCCACAAAGAATTTAGCAATGAACAATTGTTAGTGATCTTCCTCAAGAAGAACAGTTTCACTGGAGTGATGGGAGTAAAAGACATACTGTAATAGAGTGGGTTAGCAACAATTAATTTCAAGTTTTCCTGCATCTCTATCCCTCAACCCTTCCAAACTCTAGGAACTACTATTACAACTCAACAGGATTTCAAGATTCCTCAGGACTATTATCACGGACCACATAGTCTAAGTCTACACATCCATCTATGCATCCATTTACTCCAGTCAAAATTAACCACCCCTTTCTCTGGCATCCTGCAATACTTAGCATATCTATTTATGGATATTTATGGTTATTATTTATGTGTCTATATAAATAGTGTATTGTTTATATTTCTATAACGTCCATCATGTTATATGGTCTTTGCTATCAATCATAGAGTCATTCATGTCTGTTTCTTACGAGTCTTTTTTTTCCCAAAGTTTATTTAAGAGAGAGAGAGAGAGCACACATGTGTGCATGCAGGGGAGGGGTAGAGAGAGAGGGAAAGAATCCCAAGCAGGCTTTACACTGACAAAAGCTCAAACTCATGTACTGCAAGATCATGACCTGAGCCGAGATCAAGAGTCAGACGCTTAACCAAGGAGCCACCCAGGTGCCCCTGTTTCTCAAGACTCATAAGCATAGTATCTTTCATAGAGCCTAGGAACCAGCTAACTACCTACAACTCTGAATTTAGTGACAAAGTGATTTAGAGTCACTAAATCAGTGATTCTAAATCACTGATAAGTCAGAACCACTTCTAAAACAAAAAGAACAAGTTCAGAAAGTGAATTCAAAAGAACTAAGCAAAGAATGACTACGTTTTCTATTGGTTATTAGTTTCTACTTCAAGACTATCTGCACACAGGTAATCAACTTCCATGATTAGCTGTCAGCATTTCAGTCTTTTGTGTATTCCTAAGAATTCAATTAATAGTATGCATGCATGATTTGGCAATGAAGTTAAAAAACTAACAATGAGTGAATGATCACTGGAATATGGGTTAGTTACCTATCTATTCTTAAAACTTGAGACTAAGCAAACTACCAAAACCCCTCTGATACTGACTTCATGATGTTTTACATAGACTATCGTTGTATAAAGCTCCTGAACCACCAGCATTGATCTTCATGAGAAAGTTCTGAACGGTTATATTATATTTCCAGAAATTATAAACTGCCTTCCTTCTTGAAGCCTGCCTAAACCAATTTCTGAGAAATTTCGTTCAGCTACAAAGCTATATAATTATTGCCAAATTAATCTTAACAAATCTACACATTTCTGCCATTTTGTCATTTCTATCCTATACTGTTACATGAGACCTTTGAACTAAATAGCATCTTAGTTCAGATTCTAAAAATCTACATGTTTATAATTTGATGCAATACTATTTAAGTTTTCACCTGCATTTATTAATTCAGAATAGAATTCCAGAAGGACACTGGACTCAGGAAGAACACCTATGTTCTTGTTCAGTATATGAGTACCTATCAGCTATGAAATAAAAGGAGTGATCACAATAAAACCTAAAGAAAATGCGGTAGAAAACAAATTTAAATTATTCAAGAGAAGAGAGAATAAAATAAAAATGGAAACAAACAAAAAAAACATAAGTAAATTTAATTCAGGGGCACCTGCATGGCTAGGTTGGTTGAGCATCTGACTCTTGACTTTGGCCCAGGTCATGATCCGGGAGTCATGGGATTGAGCCTGGCATCAGACTCCACGCTGAGCATGGAACCTGTTTAAGAATCTCTCTCCCTCTGCCCCTCTTCCCTTTTCCCCTCACCTTTCTCTCAAAAATAAAAAACTCAATTCAATAGGCATTTTACCAAGTGCTTTTCATATTCTAGGCACGAAGTTATGTGTTAAGAATATAAAGGTAAATAGGGGTCCCTGGGTGGCTCAGTTGGTTGAATGTCCAACTCTTGATTCTGGCTCAAGTCATAATCCCAGGATTGTGGGATCGAGCCCGTATCCAGCTCTATGCTGAGTGTGGAGCCTGCCTAAAATTCTCTCTCTCTCTCTCTCTCTCTCTCTCTCTCTCTCTCTCTCTTCCTCTGCCCCTCTCCCCCACTCATGTTCTAAAATTAAAAAAAAAAAATATAAAGGTACATATGGGGCACCTGGGTGGCTCAGTTGGTTGTGTCCAACTCTTGGTTTCAGCTCAGGTCATGATTTCACAAATGGTAGGATCAAGCTCCTTGTCAGTGCAGAGCCTGCTTGGAATTCATTCTCTCTCTCTCTCTCTCTCTCTCTCTCTCTCTCTCTCTCTCTGCTCCTCCCCAACTTGTGGTGTTTCTGTCACTCTCAAAATAAATAAAAACTTTAAAAAAGAATACAAATAGAACGAAGTATTAATTAACTTGGTAATGCTTAATAAGTCTTCAGCCAAAAAGAAACAAGGACCCAAAAGCCCCAAATGAGATAAATAAAATTGCTGTTTAGGGCTGAACCACAGCATTTGCCACTAATTAATTTACAAATCTATGTCTAAGGTTCCTAATCTGTATAATGAGGAATGCAGACTCAAGATCCTTCACTTCTAAAATTCTAAGACTCAAAACCATGTTAACAGAATAGAAATTGGGACAGTAGATCCAAATCTACAAAAAGTATAAAAAGATGATTATGAAACCCTTATAGTGAACCAGTATATACTTAAGGTATCAAAATTTCAAAAGAAAAAAAATATTATAATATGGATATGTAATATGTATTTTACATACAAAAGCTTCAAAAATACATCCAGATCTAGGAAAATAATCTCTACATCTTCCTTCATTCATAGGAATTGTTTTTAGACCATATAAAGTTAGGAGGACACTAAGCTAAATCTACAAATGGCAGCCTAAAATGCTAGGACCAAAACTTACAAACATTAGCAAAATATTTTTCCTTTAAGATCTAGAAGCTTACTAAATTCCTGAAAAACAAATAGCTTCAAATTATTACCAATTCATAAATTAAATTATAATCATGAAATATATTCAGAATCTCAAGTAAATCTGGCTGACCTTACTGAGAGTACAGAAAATATGGATTTGAATCCTGCATTTACCATACACTAGCTCTGTCATCTTGGGCAAGTTATTTAACCACATCTCAGTTTCCTCAAGTGTGAAACAGAACAGATATAGAACCTACCTCAAAGAATTCTTGTGAGGATGAAATAAATATATGCCAAGTCCTAATAGTATAATACAAATATAAGTAAAAGATGCTAACAGATAATATACAGAAAAAATAAAAGCGGCCATTTTAAGAGGCACCTGGCTGGCTCAGTCAGTACAGCAGGGGACACTTGATCTCTGAGTCGTGAGTTCAAGCCCCACATTGGGTGTAGAGTTCACTTATAAAAAAAAAAGTGTCCATTACATGCAAATATATTAAATCTGACTAATAATCAAAGACATACAAATTTGAACAATCTTGAGTCATCATTATGGACCAACCAGATCATCAAAGGGTAAAAAAAAAAAAAAAAAGCTTTTTGTTTGGTTTTTAATTTTTTTTAATGTTTATTTATTTTTGAGAGAGAGACAGAGCATGAGTTGGGGAGGGGCAGAAAGAGAGAGAGACACAGAATATGAAGCAGGCTCCAGGCTCTGAGCTGTCAGCACAGAGCCCAATGCGGAACTTGAACCCACAAACCCATGAGATCATGACCTGAGCCAAAGTCAGACACTTTAACTGACTAAGCCACCCAGACACCCCCACAAAAAGTATTTTGTTTTGTTTTTTTTTGAAGGTGTAGCAGCAAGTATGCTCTCATACAATTTTAGAGAGAGTATAAATTGTTACCATTGTTTGGAAAGTAGTTTCGTAACAATAACCAAAATTCTGATCCAGCCATTTCTCTTTTAGGAATTACACTATAAAAATAACCACAAGAGCATAAAGCCAAATCTACAAAATGTTTAAGAGGGAACTCCTCATAATTTGGAAAATTTTGAAGCCATTCAAAATATCTATTAATGAAGACACTTCTCTAAAGAAGACATCCAGATGGCCAACAGGCACATGAAAGGATGCTCAACGTCATCCTCATCAGGGAAATACAAATCAAAACCACACTGAGATATCACTTCATTCCAGTCAGAGTGGCTAAAATAAACAAATCAGGAGACTATAGATGCTGGAGAGGATGTGGAGAAATGGGAACCCTCTCGCACTGTTGGTGGGAATGCAAACTGGTGCAGCCACTCTGGAAAACAGTATGGAGGTTCCTCAAAAAAATAAAAATAGATCTACCCTATGACCCAGCAATAGCACTGCTAGGAATTTATCCAAGGGATACAGGAGTACTGATGCACAGGGGCACATGTACCCCAATGTTTATAGCAGCACTTTCAACAATAGCCAAATTATGGAAAGAGCCTAAATGTCCATCAACTGATGAATGGATAAGGAAGATGTGGTTTATATATACAATGGAATACTACTTGGCAATGAGAAAGAATGACATATGGCCTTTTGTAGCAATGTGGATGGAACTGGAGAGTGTTATGCTAAGTGAAATAAGTCATACAGAGAAAGACAGATACCATATGTTTTCACTCTTATGTGGATCCTGAGAAACATGGGGGAGGAGGAGGGGAAAAAAAAGTTACAGAGAGGGAAGAAGGCAAACCATAAGAGACTCTTAAAAAGTGAGAATAAACTGAGGGTTGATGGGGGATAGGAGGGAGGGGGAAATGGGTGATGGGCACTGAGGAGGGCACCTGTTGGGATGAGCACTGGGTATTGTATGGAAACCAATTTGACAATAAATTTCATATTAATAAATAAATAAATAAATGTCTATTAATGAGCATTAATGCAATTTGGGTATATCCATAAAGTGACTTTGTAGTCATTAAGAAGTGATTTATATTCTCTATATTGATAAGAAGCAAAGTGCTCCACAACATACTTTCTTGAGTAAAAGAGAAAATTACAAGCCAACAGAGTATGACCTTATATTTATAAATGTGTTATGTATTCTTATAGAGAAGAAAGTTCAATATTATAGTGTTAAAGTGCTTACCTCCAGATAGGATTTTAAGTGACTTAACTACCTTACATAAATTCTTCATGTATTACTTAAACTTTCTATATGAGTATTCATTACCTTTATAATCAGAAAAAAATCTATTTTCATTATTCAAATAATTTTATAAACAATTACTGAAAGAGGAATATAAATTCCTCCTCCAATGATTGTTTTCACCGCACGAAAGAACTGATCCGAACAAACATTATTACATAAGGAAAAGAAAACATACTCTGAATGTACCCTAAGATTAGAGGAACCTGACAACTCAAGGAAAGGAAAAGTAAGACAGACCAATTATGGCAAAAAGATTCAACAGTATCTCTATCATAAAACATATCCAACATTATGACTACAGTCTTCTTATATACTACAAGAAATAAAACTAGGAACCTGAATGAGGAAGAGAAAGGCAAAAGAAAGAGCTAAGAAATTTGCTAGGCACAACCAAACTTAACACTGCTTTTCAAGTGACTCTTACTTTTCAAGTAATTGAAAGAATTATTCAAAGATGAGAAAGGAACTAGTCCATTTATGTCAGAGGACTTTAAGTTATTTAAGAAAACCTGTATCAAACTGATCGAAATCTAACCTGTCTTCACTTGTCACTAATTATCTACTGAGATATCCCATGCTGATATAAAGAAAAACCTAAGGACATACAAATGTTAACTTTTCCTAGTATCAATACATGAAAACTATTTTTTCCCTTACAAAAAATTCTAGTGCTTAACTTCCCTATTTGAATTCAGGAAAAAGTACTAAATGATGATTAAATTTAAAGCATCAGGAGCAACACGGAACAACAGTCAAGAAACTGAGGGTATGGTTCCAATTTTCCATTTACTCAGTCTCAATTTCATTATAAGTAAAATGAGAAGATTGACGAGAGCTCCAAATATATTTAATGGAGCATCAGTGATATGACAGGCTCTTTGAAAGAATTGCATGCTCCATGAAACTAAAGGTTCTATTGATGAAGTAAGTTCAGGAAATTCTGCACACCACTTACCTCTCTGAAGAATCATAATGCACCGTACTGCAGAAAAGAAAGTATGTAACTTTGTATAACCACCATTTCTCATAATTAGAGACAAACTAAATGTCTGTCAATAGAGGAATAATTAATTATACAGCATAGTGTGATCTTTATAAAGAAGACATTCTATATACTGATATAGTAGATTTCTGTGACACAAGATTAAAAAGATAAACTACAGAATAATACATATATATGCTAGATTTTTTAGTTCTTGTATATATATATGTAGTCACATGCATACAAAAAGTTCTGAAAGAATACACAGCAAACTTTTTTGTTTTTATTTTTTTAGAGAGAGAAAGAGAGAGCACAGGAGTGGAGGACAGAGAAAGAAAGCACATAAGCGCAGAGGGGGAGGGAGGGAGGGAGGGAGGGGGAGAGAGAGAGAGAGAGAGAGAGAGAGAGAGAGAGAGAGAGAGAGAGAGAGAATCCCAAACAGGCTCCATGCTGCAGGGCTCAATCCCACAACTGTGGGACCATGACCAGAGTCAAAATCAAGAGTTGGGTGCTCAACCAACTGAGCCACCCAGGCACCACCCCACACAGCAAAGTTTTTAAGAGTGATTCTGGAAATGGCAATTGGCAGGGTGAAGGGGAATACATTTCACAGATTTAACTTTTTCCAGTACAAACATACCTTTCTAAAATAAAACAAGTAGCCAAGAAAAAAATATAGATGCACTAGAGTAGTTTACACTATTTAAAGTGGATCTTTTCAAAATGGAGATATATTGGCTCTTTTGTAAATATTAAACTTCATGCCTTTTTTTATAACATGATGTATCTCTAGGTCACTGAATTAAAGATTTACTAGGATATTCACTGAGACCTTGCCTTTAAAAATACAAGTTAGAAAACTTAAATGCTTGTAATAATGAGTATCAACCCAATAAAATTTTTCAGTGTTATCTATTTTATGACTTGCCTGCATGATTTCATACGAGTTTTGAAAGTTAACAAAATAATGTATATAATTATGCAGAACACATAACAACCAAAAATGTACCTATAACATAAAGAAAAAAATCCAATGTGTATTCTGTTATGATTATACCTGTGTAAAGTGAGAAGTATATTCTTTTAATAACTGAACATATGTAATACAACAATGTGTGCTAAACACTGAAGAAATAGACACAGAAATTGCAGCACTGGCCTCTCAGGAAGCTTTAGTCAAGTGGAATAAAGACGAGTAAATCAATAGTAATCGTACAATGAGATTCATGTATTCCCCCCCCCCCCCACACACACACACAAAACATATTCAGGGCACACCATATGCCAAATGCTGTCTAGATGCTATTTTTTGGTAGAAAGAAAAACAAAAATAATTCTGGTTTCTTCAGGAAAGAAAACTACAATAAAAATATCTGAAAGCCTTAAGTGCCAAAGGAAAAAATACAGCAAAAAAGGGATAGGGAATGCAGGGTGGAGAGTTTGCAATGTGGGTTAGGGTGTTAAAGAAAAGAATCATGTGGAAGAATACTTTGAAGCAATTGTTTGAAAGAGCTGAGAACAACCCATATGGTTATATGAAGGAATAGCAAATGCAAATGTTTTTCTTTTTTTTTAAGTTTATTTATTTATTTTGAGAGAAATAGACAATGCAAGTGGGGGAGGGGAAGAGAGAGAGGGAGAGAGAGAGAACCCCAACTAGGCTCTACACTGTCAGCACAGAGCCTGACACAGGGCTCGAACTCACAAAACTGTGAGATTGTGACCTGAGCCAAAACCATGAGGCAGACACTTAACTGACTGAGCCACCCAGAAGCTCCATAAACGCAGATGTTTTACCTATTACCTATACAAGTACCAAGGGGGCTAATGTAGTTAGGCCCAGAGTATACTATACAGAGTATATGTAGTAAGAAGTGACATGAGGCCCTGTAGGAAGATCAGGTT
Organism: Lynx canadensis; assembly: GCF_007474595.2. Lineage (NCBI taxonomy): Eukaryota > Metazoa > Chordata > Mammalia > Carnivora > Felidae > Lynx > Lynx canadensis. The sequence goes on from NC_044310.1 coordinate 148,680,361, forward strand.
GGGCCTTGTAGGCCACTGCAAAAACTCTGGTTATATGTATGGGTTCGTTGATTGGTTAGTTGCTTTTACAGATTTTATTTTTTAGAGCAGTTTTAGGTTCGCAGCAGAACTCATGGGTTGGTACAGAGATTTCCTTGGCCCCAAACATGCATACCTATTATCAACATACTCAGTCAAAGTGGTACATTTGTTACAACCTAAGAACACGCAAAGTCCAGTTTACATTAGGGATTGCTCTTGGTATATACATCGTATGGGTTTGGACAAATATATAATGACATGTGTCTACCAATATAACATCATACAGAGTAGTTTCACTGCCTTAAAAACCTTTTGTGCTGCACCTAATTCATTCCTCCCATTCTTCTAACCTCTAGCAAACACTGATCTTTTTACTATCTCCAGTTTTGCCTCTTCCAAAATGTTATATATTTGGAATCATACAGTCTGCAGCCTCTTCAGATTGGCTTCTTTCACTCAGTAATAAGCAATTAAGGTTCCATATATATCTTTCCATTGCTTGATAACTCACTTCTTTGTAATACTGAATAACAGTCCATTTCTGGATGTACCACAGTTTATTTATCCATTCACCTGCTAAAGGACATCTGCATTGCTTTCAGGTTTTGGCAATCATGAACAAAACTTCAGGCTTTTTTGTGGACATAAGTTTTCAACAAATTTGGGTAAAGGCCAAAGAGAGTGATTGCTAAAATGTATGGTAAGAATATGGTTAATTTTGTAAGAAACTGTGAAACTGTATTCCAAAGTGGCTATACCATTTTGCATTCCCACCAGCAATCAATGAGAGCTTCTGTTGCTTCAAATTCTCTCCATAATTTGATGTTGTCTGTGTTTAGATTTTGGACAATTTAGTAGGTGTGTAGTAGTATATCATTGTTGATTCAGATTGCATTTCCCTGATGACATATGATGTAGGCATTTTAATGTGTTTATTTGCCACCATGATTTCTTTGGTGAGCTTCAAGATCTTTGGGCTCTTTTAAAATTAGGTTGTTTAGGGGCACCTGTGTGGCTCAGTTGGTTAAGTGTCTGACATTGGCTCAGGTCACAGTATCATGATTTGTGAGTTTGAGCCCTGCATTAGGCTCTGTGCTAATCGCACAAAGCCTGCTTTGGATTCTCTGTCTCCCTCTCTCTGTGCCCTGCTAGCATACTCTCTCTCTCAAAAATAAACATTTGATGGGGCGCCTGGGTGGCGCAGTCGGTTAAGCGTCCGACTTCAGCCAGGTCACGATCTCGCGGTCCGGGAGTTCGAGCCCCGCGTCGGGCTCTGGGCTGATGGCTCAAAGCCTGGAGCCTGTTTCCGATTCTGTGTCTCCCTCTCTCTCTGCCCCTCCCCCGTTCATGCTCTGTCTCTCTCTGTCCCCAAAATAAATAAACGTTGAAAAAAAAATTAAAAATAAACATTTGAAAAAAAATAAAATAAAATTAGGTTGTTTTCTTATTGTTGAGGTTTTTTATTTTGTTTTGTTTTTTGTTTTTATTTTTATTTATTTATTTATTTATTTTTGAGAGAGAGAGAGAGCAAGCCAGGAATGGGCAGAGAGAGAGAGAGAGGGAAGAGGAAAATCCCAAGCAGGGTCTGTGCCATCAGTGCAGAGGCCGACATGGGACTCAAACTCATTTCTTTTCTTTTTTCTTATAAGTTTATTTCTTTGAGAGAGAGACCAAGGAGGGGCAGAGAAAAAGAGAGAGAGAGAGAGAGAGAGAGAGAGAGAAAGAAAGAGAGAAAGAGAGAAAGAGAGAAAGAATACCAAGCAGGCTTTGCACTGACAATACAGAACCTGATGTAGGGCATGAACCCACAAACCTATGAGATCATGACCTGAGTAGAAATCAAGAGTCAGATGCTTAACTGACTGAGCCACTCAGGTGCCCCAGTTCTGCCTTCTAATTTTTTAGGTACGTAATTCATTTTAGGTTAATTTTTGTAAAGGATGTAAAGTCAGTGTCTAGATTCATTTTTGCATGTGGATGTCCAGTTATTACAGCACCATTTTCTGAAAAGACTATCTTTGCATCATTTTATTATTGCCTTGCTTTGTCAAACATCAATTGCTTATGCTGATGTAGATCTATTTCTGGGTTTTCCAATCTGTTCCACTGATCTGTCTATTCTTGTGCCAATACCATACTGCCTTGATTACTGTAGGTTTATTATATGTATTAAAGTTGGGTAATGTCAGTCCTCCAACTTTAACACTGAGAATCTTAAGTTTGAGATGCCTCATAAACATGTAGGCATAAGTGCCAAGAAAGCAGTTGGTATGAGAGTTTCAGTTTAGGGGGGAAAAAACTCCAGGTTTATAAATTTATTCCATTAAGAAAAAAGAAAATGACCTTCTTAAACTCTTCCAAAAAAATAGAAGAGGAGGAGGAAACACTCCCAAATTCATCTTATGAGGCCAGCATCACCCTGATAACAAAATCAAACAAGGACACTAGAAGAAATGAAAATTATAGGCCAATATATCTGACGAACAGAGATGCAAAAATCCTCAACACAATAACAAACCAAAATCAACCCAGCAATTGCACTACTAGCTATTTATCCAAGGGATACAGGTGTGTTGTTTTGAAGGGGCATATGCACCCCAATGTTTATAGCAGCACTATCAACAAAAGCCGAAGTATGGAAAGAGCCCAAATGTCCATCAATGGATGAATGGATAAGAAGGTGTGGTGTACACACCCCCCCCCCACACACACACACAAAGGGAGTATTACTTAGCAATCAAAAAGAACGAAATCTTGCCATTTGCAACTACGTGGATGGAACTGAAGGGTATTATGCTAAGTGAAATTAGTTAGAGAAAGACAAAAATCCTAGGACTTCACTCATATGAGGACTTTAAGAGACAAAACAGATGAACATAAGGGAAAGGAAACAAAAATAATATAAAAACAGGGAGGGTAACAAAACAGAAGAGACTCATAAATATGGAGAACAAACAAAGGGTTACAGGAGGGGTTGTGGGAGGGGGGGGATGGGCTAAATGGGTAAGGGGCACTAAGGAATCTACTCCTGAAAGCATTGTTGCACTATATGCTAACTAATTTGGATGTAAATTTAAAAAAATAAATAAAATTAATAAAAATAAATAAGCAAATAAACTTAAAAAAATAACAAACCAAAATAAACAAAATATTAAAAGGATCATACACCATGATCAAGTGGGATGTATCCCTGGGATACATGGATGCTGCAATATTCACATATCAATCACATAATACACCACATTAATACAATGAAGGATACAAATCATGATTCTCTTAATAGATATAGAAAAAGCATTTGACAAAATTCAACATCCATTTTTGATTTAAAAAATCTCAACAAAATGGGTATAAAGGGAATGTACCTCAACATAATAAAGGCCATATCTGACAATCCCACAGCAAACATCATTCTCAATGGTGAAAGCTAAAACTTTTTCCTCTAAGATCAGAAACAAGGCAAAAGAGAGACAAGTATGCCCATTCTCCTCACTTCTATTCAACATAGTTTGAAAACTCTAGCCAGAGCAATTAGGCAAGAAAAAGAAATAATAGGCATCCAAATTGGAAATGGAAAAGTAAACCTGTCTCTATTTGCTGATGACAAGATATTATAAATAGAAAACACTAAAGACTGCACCAAAAAACTACTAGAAGTAATAAATAAATTTAGTAAAGTTGCAGGATTCAAAGTCAATATACAAAAGCTGTTGAATTTCTATTCACAAATAACAAACTATCACAAAAAGAAATTAAGAAAAGAATACCATTTACAACTACATAAAAGAGAAAAAAAAAAAAGCCAAGGAATTTAGCCAAAGAGGTGAAAGACCTGTACACTAAAAACTGTAAGACACTGAAGAAGACACAAATAAATGGAAGAAATATTCCATAATTGTGGATTGGAGGAATTAATATTGTTAAAATGTTCTATGCTACTTAAAGCAACCTGCAGTTCAATGAAATCCCTATGTAAATTCCCACAGCATTTTTCACAGAAATGGAACAAACAGATCCTAAAATACATATGGAACTACAAAAGACTCCAAATAGCCAAAACAATCTTGAGAAAGAAGAACAAAGCTGGAGGCATCACACTTCCTGGTTTCAAACTGTATTACAAAACTATAGAAATCAAAACAGTAGAATATTGACATAAAAACAAACCAAGACACACAGATCAATGGTACAGAATAGAAAGCCCAGAAATAAATTCATGCATATATGGCCAACTAATTTATGACAAAGGAGGCAAGAATATACAATGGGGAAAGGACAATCTCTTCAAAAAATGGTATGGGGAAAACTGGATGGCTACATGCAAAAGAAAGTAATTGGATCACTATCTTACAACATATACAAAAATCACCTCAAAATGGATTAAAGACTTGAACATAAGACCTAAAACCACAAAAGTGCTAGAAGAAAACAAAGGTGGTAAGCTCCTTGAGATTGACTTTAGCAATCATTTTTTAGATTTGACACCAAAATCAAAGGCAACAGGTGCAAAAGTAAACACATAGAACTAAATCAAACTAATAAGCTTCTATACAGAAAAGGAAACCATCATTAAAAAAAAAAAAAGAGGGGGCACCTGGGTGGCTCAGTCAGTTGAGCCTTTGGCTCTTGGTTTCAGCTCAGGCTGTGATCTCGCAGTTCGTCCATGCTGACAGAGCGGAGACTGCTTGGGACCCTCTCTCTCCCTCTCTCTCTGCCCCTCCCCCATCCACACTCTCTCTCAAAATAAATAAATAAACTTTAAAAAAAATGAAAAGGCAACCTACTGCGTGGGAGAAAATATTTACAAATCATATATCTGGTAAGAAGTTAACATCCAAAATATAGGAAGAACTACAACTCAATAGCAAAAAAAAAAAAAAAAAAAAAAAAAAAAAAAAAAAAATCTAATTAAAAAATGGGCAGAGGATCTGAGTATTTTTTTCAAAAAGATATGCAGATAGCCAACAGGAGTCTCAACATCAAGGATCATCAGAATGATGCAAATCAAAACCAAAATGAAGTACACCACACATCTGTTAGAATGGCCATTATCAAGGGGCATCCAGGTGGCTCAGTTGGTTAAGTGGCCGACTTTGGCTCTGGTCATGATCTCGTGGTCCCTGAATTCAAGCCCTACCTACGTCAGGCTCTGTGCTGACAGCTCAGAGCCTGGCACCTGCTTTGGATTCTGTGTTTCCCTCTCTCTCTGCCCCTCCCCCACTCACACTGGGTCTCTGTCTCTGTCTCTCTCTCTCTAAAAAATAAACAAACATTAAAAAAAAAAAAAAAAAGAGCAGCGCCTGGGTGGCTCAGTCTGTTAAGCCTCCAACTTCGGCTCAGGTCATGATCTCACAGTTCACGGGTTAGAGCCCCGCGTCCTCGGGCTCTGTGCTTCCAACTCAGAGCCTGGAGCTTGCTTCGGATTCTGTGTCTCCCTCTCTCCCTGCCCCTCCCCGACTCATGCTTTGTCTCTCTCTCCTTCAAAAAAAAAAAAAACAAAATTTTAAAAAATGGCTATTATCCAAAAAATCCAAGAAATAACAAGTATTGACAAGGATGAACAGAAAATGGAACCCTCGTGTACTGTTGGTTAACAATTTAAATTGGTGCAAGGCGCCTGGGTGGCCTTGTTACAGTCTGGCTCTTGATTTCAGCTCAGGTCATGACCTCAGGGTTTTGTGAGTTTGAGCCCTGTGTGGGACTGGTGCTGATAGCAGGGAGCCTGCTTAACATTCTCCCTCTTTCTCTGCCCCTTCCCTGCTCGAGTGCTGTCTCTCTCAAAATAAATAAATAAACTTTACAAAAAAAAAAAAAAAAGTAAATTGGTGCAGCCACTATGGAAACCAGTATGGAGCTTCCTCAAAGAATGAAAAATTGAGCTACCATGTGGTCTAGCAATTCCAGTTCTGGGTATTCATTAGAAGACAGTAAAAAATACTAACTCAAAAAGATATACGCACCCCCATGTTCACAGCAGCATTACTTACAATAGTCAAGAAGCAACCAAAGTATGTACCGATGGATAAATGGACAAGGAAAATGTTCGTATGTACAATGAAATATTACTCCACCATAAAACAGAAATACTGCCATTTGCGACAAAGTGGATGGACCTCAAGGGCATTATGCTAAGTGAAATAAGTCAGAGAAAGACAAATATGGTATCATCTCACTTACATGTAGAATCTTAAAAACAAACAAATAACCCCACAAGCTGATAGAACAGATTGATGGTTGCCAGTGGCAGGAGGGGAATAGGTGACATGGGTAAGGAAGTCAAAAGTTGCAAACTTGCAGTTACAAAATAAATAAGTCATGAGATGTAATACAGCGTGGTGACTATAGATAGTAAATTATATTGCATATTTGTAAGTTGCTAGGGGAATATATCTTAAAAGTTTTTATCACAAGAAAAAACATTTTGTAACTATGTACGGTGATAGATGTTAACCAGACTTAACGGGGTAATTATTTCACATCATACATAAGTATCATTAAACTAATATAACATTATACATCAATTATATTTCAATAGGAAAACTCCCCTCAAAAAATGGAATAAGCAACTTTGGGAGTCATTAGCATTTCAATGCTATCTAAATCCAAGGATTGAATTATTTCACCAAGAAAGTGATTACAGTGAAAGAACAGAAGTTGTGCAAGGAGTGAGGCCTGGGGCATGGGTGGAGAGATGAAGAGAAACCAGCAAAGAAAGGGAAAACAGAAAACTAGGAGGAAAAACCAAATAAGAAAATTGTGGAAGGCAAAAGAAAAAGAACATTTAAAGGAGGATAGAGTGACAAACTTTGTTAAATCCTACAAGTCTTGTTAAAAAGTGAGAACTGAGAACTGACTGAAGTCACAGAAGTCATCATGAACACTGGCAATAACAGTTTTGTGGAGCTGATGTGAAGCAAAAGCATGACTAAGGCCAGAATAAGGAAGAATGGCAGGAGAGCATTATAGGTAGCAAATTCAAGAGAGCTGAGTGACAAGCAGAGAATTTATGTTAATAATGAAAGAAATGAAAAGAAGTATCTTTTTTCCCTAGTATGTTGTAGTAATAATCCAAGAAGGGGAAACATGATGATTCAAGAGGGAGACATGTGAGTAATATGAAGCAACTATACGAAAACAAGAGGGATTATGGGGGAGCAGAAAGGCAAGTGTACCTACCTCTGGGCAGATCTCTTTGAGATACGTCTCAAAGATTATTTGATTTGATGATGGATTGGGTAATAAATACTAGGTACATGGAACAAACAAGCTTTGCAAAAGCAAAAATCTTACTGGCAACTATTTCTTTCTCTTTCTAGTTGGCCGTATTTTTGCTCCCACTATTTGATTTGCATACCTAGGAAATCTTGTTTGTTCTGAATTGTATTAGGCTAGTAATATTTGATACTGTATTTATGTTATTTCATTAATTACAACATAAAACAATGAAATGAGTGCAAAAAAAGGCTATTTCCCTGAAAATTGAATGCTTCTGAAAAACTTGATAAAAATATGTTTTCTTAAAGTCACTGTTAATTAGACAAGGTAAGATAAGCATATATACTGACAGAAAACATCATAAATGTATATAGGGACTGTGCACCCAGAAAGCTTTGTAAGAATGTAAGTTCTTGGTGCAGCCACTCTAGGGAACAGTATGGAGTTTCCTCAAAAAACTAAAAATAGACCTACCCTACAATCCAGCAATTGCACTTTTAGGTATTTACCCAAAGAACACAAAAAATACAGATACAAAGGGGTACATGCACCCCAATGTTTACAGCAGCATTACCAACAGTAGCCGAACTATGGAGAGAGCCCAAATATCCATCAACTGATGAATAAAGAGATGGTATACAAATACAATGGAATATTACTCAGTGATCATAAAGAATGAAATCTTGCCATTCATAACGACATGCCATTCATAACAACATTATGTTAAGTAAAATAAATCAGAGAAAGCCAAAGACCATATGATTTCACTCCTATGGGGAATTTGAGAAACAAAACAAATGGACATATGGGAGGAGGGAAGAAAAAGAGGAGAGAGGGAAACAAACCACAAAAAATAAAAGAGAACAAACTGAGGGTTGATAGAGTGAGGTAGGTGGGTGGGAGATGGGCTAGATGGGTAATGGGTATTGTGATGAGCACTGGGTGTTAAATGTAAGTGATGAATCACTGAATTCTACCCCTGAAACCAATATTGCACTCTATGTTAACTAAAATAAAATTTAAAAAAAGTATCTAGGTTCTTTCTACTTTAAAGAATCTGATAATAAACTTTTATTTTGGAAGTGTGGGTTCAGGAAAGACACAATGATTTCCACTTAGGGAATCAATCCTTAAATAAAAAGTACAAATTTACTCCCTCTCCTCCCACCCAACAGACAGATTTAAAAAAAAAAAAAAATCACAAATGGGGCGCCTGGGTGGCTCAGTCAGCAGGATCATGATCTCATGGTCTATGAGTTCGAGCTCCATGTCAGGCTCTGTGCTGACAGCTCAGGGCCTGGAGCCTGCTTAGTATTCTGTCTGTCTGTCTGTCTGTCTGTCTGTCTGTCTCTCTCTCTCTCTCTCTGCCCCTTCCCTGATCATGCTCTGTCTCTGTCTCAAAAATAAATAAAAACATTAAAAAAAAATTTTTTTTAAATCACAAATGAATGTGAAAGTTTGAGTTATTAACAGCTCACATTAAAAAACTAAATGTTTCGGAGCACCTGGGTGGCTCAGTCCGTTAAGCATCCGACTTCAGCTCAGGTTATGGCCTCACAGTCCGTGAGTTCGAGCCCCACATCGGGCTCTGTGCCGACAGCTCAGAGCCTGGAGCAGGCTTCAATTCTGTGTCTCCCTCTCTCTCTGCTGCTGCCCCACTTGTGCTCACTCTGTCTCTTACTAATAAACATTAAAACAAAATTTCAAAAAAATAAATGTTTATTATATATGTATTATATATATATATTTTTTTTTAATAATTTCCCATTTTGACTGTTTTGATTAAATGAATAGCTATCACCTCCAACTTGCATTGGATAAGAAGTTTCTGTTACTGTAAATTCAGCAAATCATTAGAAATCATTTTTTAAAATTTAAGTATCCATATTAGAAATATTCCAGATAAAATGGTTAACATACTTTCCCTTCCTCCTTCAATAAGACTCTGTCTTTTTTCCTAATACTCAGAATCATCTAAAAAAAATCAATTAGGTATTTCCTATGTATTAGTTTTGTAACTGTAGTACAAGTGATGTCCGCATTAAATGAACTAGACTTTGTCCCTGTGCTTAATGGAAGCAATAAGACTTCTTTCAGTTTTCCTCATCTCTCTCTTATCAGAAATCTTACCACTTGTGACCTGCTTGCTACCTGAATGCTTACTTAAGATTAATCTTTTTAAGGGTACCTGGCTGGCTCAGTCTGAAGAGCATGTGACTCTTGATCTTGGAGTTGTGAGTTTGAGTCCCACATAGGGTATAGAGATTACTTAAAAAAATAAAAAAACTTAAAAAAAAATAATTGTCTTTTCAAAACCTTGGCCTAAATAAATGACTTTTTCCCTTACATGCCTACTCATTCTGTATTTTTAGCAAAAGTCACCCTTATGTTGTTCACTCACAAACTTCTCAATTAAGTATGAGTAAAGCAGATTTAATACTCAGAATTTAAATGTATTTAATAAATGATTTTATGTGTGGTAAAGATGCAGGTTATTATTTTTAGGATATTATACTTATTTCACAATTACAGCCTTATTATTAAAATATCATATTAAACTTGAAAACCCACTGCCAATTGTTAATTTATTGATGATCTAGAGTTTGTGGTAATTATAGCATGATTAGAAGTTTACATCTGCTACAGCAAAAAAGGATTTGTAAAGATCAAGACTAAAAGTATTACTTAAACCTTGAAAATATCTGCCTTCATTTTGTTTTGTTTTTTTTGTGTGTGGAAGGTGCTGGACTATATACAAATCTGCTGAATGGAAGTAATCAAATCACCTAATTCTACATACAATTCAGAATTTTTTTTGGCAAATTGCTGCTAAGCTTATTATTAAGCTACCTTAAAGGTGTTAACTAATCTCCAGTTGAACAAGTTCATCAACTTCAGGCTTATAAATTTCCTACTAAAAAAAAAAAAAAAAAAATTAAGCAAGTTCACTAACTATTCTCCCTGATATGTATCCAAACACCACTAGTATATATGAATTGGTCATGTTGAATATTAAAACGTATCATAAGGATAACTAAAAATATATTGAAAAATTAAAACTATTCAACATAAAATATATTTAGACTGGGATAATATAAACTCTAAAACTAAATAATATAAATTAATGTGTAAAAGCTTGAATTTAGATGTTCAGTTAAATTTTGATCCTACAAGGTTTTACGTGTTGAAATTCATTACTAAGAAAAGATAACTTCCCTCTCTCTTTTCCCTCAATTACATCTTCCACAATGCCAGTAGAGATCCTTTTCTAAAGCCTAAACCTGACTAAATCTAATCATGTCCCTCTCCTCCTTTCTAAAAACTTAACGAAAAAAAAAAAACCCTCACTAATAATGTCCCATCACCTGCAAGATTCTTCATCACTTGCTAGCCTGATCTTCCAATATTATTTGCTAGCACTGTGCTTTCCTTTTGCCCACGTGAACATATTTCAATTAATTCTTCAAAAATCTAAGATTTCACCTTGTTTAATCACTAATATTTATTGACTATGACTATATTACCAGTATTTTTTTAATGCTTATTCATTTTTGAGAGACAGACAGACAGACAGACAGAACATGTGTGGGAGAGGAGCAGAGAGAGCACAGAATCCGAAGCGGGCTCCAGGCTCTGAGCTGTCAGCACAGCCCCGGCACAGGGCTCGAACCCACAGACTGTGAGAACATGACCAGAGCCGAAGTCAGATGCTCAACCAACTGAGCCACCCAGGCACCCCAACTATATTACCAATTTTAAGGTCCAGGGCTATGTGTTATAAATATGTAACTTTTAGATGATAAAATGCAGTCCTTGCCTTCAGAGTAGAATATGGTGACTTTCTCCCTAAAATATTACCCATCTCACAGTTACCTTCTTCAGAGCTACCTCTTTACATTAAATCTAATTCTTCTGATGCATTTATCATCCTCTACTGTAATTATTTACAAGACTGTTTAAGTTCGAATTTTTTCAGCGATAATGAATGAGATGAAAACTATCTCAGAATACGTGTGTGTCTGACTTCAGAGTAGATTTGTTTCCTGGCCAAAGCCTACTATAAATCTAAGATGTTCAACATCTTGTCTGTTCTACTGGCTCTTGGCAAAACTTCTGAGACCTTTGAGAAAAGCAATGTATTCCTGGTGCTCCCCAGGCAGTGCTGAGCTCCACCAACTCACCTGCAAAAGTGTTATCCACCCCTCCGGCTGCCACGAAATCCATCAGGTAGTTATATAAGGCCCAGCCCAAGGAATTGGTGTTGAGTGTGTAATTTGTGTTCTTCCATGCAGATTCGCCAATGGACTGAAAGCTCACCTCACTGATGGAGAAAATGTCGCTGTCGTCCTCCTCTTCTTGCTCAACCTCATCTTCTGGATAGTGACAGTCCAGGAATAGGGCCTTCTTACCAGCATTCTTTATAACTTCAACCATGAAATTAGGAGTGGACAATTCAGGTTCCTGTTCTTCAACCTTCTCCCTCAGGGAAGGATCCTCCTCCCCATCAGATGTTGGCAGGATGCTATTGTTAATGTTGAAAGTGACAGTGATCTTTTCTTCAGCAACTTTCCACATTAATTTGACTTCTGTCCCATTCACTTCCAGCTCCTAACCTCCAGACATCTTGGGGAGGGACTTAATGCTTCTGTATCTTTTTCCTCCTTAATTTCATCATCCACGGATGCAACAAAAGCTTTGTCTTCCTGGTTGTGCAGCATGCGGCAGCTGCAGCCACAGGGCCCTCGAGAGCTCAGGAGGCCCTGCTGATCCAGCCCATCTGCAGGTGAGGGGGCCTAAAGTGCCCCATACAAGGCCAGGCATGGCTGCAGCAGAGGCCAAGGCAGAGGGGCTGGGCTGGTCACAGAGCCCCCCCCCCCCCAAAAAAAAAAGCTGGGAATGCTAGGGAGCCCAAATCATGAGGCACTCAGTACAGCAGAGGCAACATCGGGGCCATACACAAGTGTGGGCACAAAGGATGACCCAAATGGAAGATCCCAGCCCACGCCCCACTGTAAATACCCTATTTCAAACTTTTTCATTATCATAATATTTGTTATAGTGATCTGTGATCAGTGATCTTTGATGTTATGATTATAATTGTTGGACATTTATGGACACTGATGGACAGATCTCCTGTCTCCTTCTCTCAACTTGGGCCTATTCCCCAAGACACAACAATATAGAAATTAGACCATTAATAACCTTACAATGGCGTCTAAGTGTTAAAGGGAAAGGAATGTCTCCTACTTTAATTGAAAGCAAAAATGATTACACTTAATGATGAAGTTATGTTGAAAGCTGAGGCAGGCCGAAAATTAGGGCTCTTGTGCCAAACAGCCAAGTTGTAAATGTAGAGGAAAAGTTCTTGAAGGAAATTAAAACTGCTACTCTAAAGAACATATGAATGATAAGAAGTGAAACCACATTATTGCTGATATGGAGAAAGTTTTAGTGATTTGGACAGAAGATCAAACCAGTCATAAAATCCCTTTAAGCCAGAGCCTAATCCAGTGCAAGGCACTAACTCTTCAATTGTATGAAGACTGAGAGAGGAGAGGAGGTCGCAGAAGAAATGCTGGAAGCTAGCAGAGGTTGGCTCATGAGATTTAAGGAAAGAAGCCATCTTCATAACATAAAAACATCAGGTGAAGCAGCAAGTGCTGACGCAGAAGCTGCAGCAAGTTACCAGAAGATCTAGCTAAGAGAATTAAAGAAGATGCCTACGCTAAACAACATATTTTTTCAATGTAGACAAATAGCCTTCAATTGGAAGATGTCATCTAGGACTTTCACAGCTAGAGAGGAGAAGTCAATATCTGGCTTCAAACCTTGAAAGGGCAGATTGACTCTTGTTAGGGACTAACACAGCTGGTGACTTGAAGTTGAAGCCAATACTGATTTGCCATTCCCAAACTCCTAGGCCCTTAAGAATTATGCTACATCTACTCTGCCTATGCTCTATAAATGAAACAATAAAGCCTGGATGATAGCACATCTGTTTAAAACATTGTGTACTGAATTGAGCCCACTGTTGAGAACTATTGCTCAAAAAAAAGATTCCTTTCAAAGTATTACTGCTCATTGACCATGCACCTGGTTACTACAGAGCTCTCATGCTGCTGTCATGCTTGCTAATATAATATCCATTCTGTAGCCAATGGATCAAGGAGTAATTCTGACATTCAAGTCTTACTATTTTTTTAAATGTTTATTTCTTCTGAGAGGGAGAGAGAGAAACAGCGTGAGTGTGCAAGCAGGGGAAGGACAGAGAGAGAAGGAGAGAGAAAGAATCCCAAGCTCACAGCATAGAGCCCAACTCAGGGCTCCATCCCACGAACCATGAGATCATGACCTGAGCTGAGTTGCTCGGGGTGCCTGGGTGGCTCAATCAGTTAAGTTAATCCCTGCTTAGGATTCTCTCTGCCCCTCCACTGCTCGCTCACATGCTCTCTCTCTCTCTCTCAAAATTAATAAACATTTAAAAAATATAAATAAATCGCTTACCTTCTAAAAGAAAAAAGGGTCAGACGCTCAACTGAGCCACCCAGGCACCCCAACATTTTACATTTTAAAAGTTGATTTTAGGGGGACCTATGTGGTTCAGTCAGTTAAGCATCAGACTTCAGCTCAGGTCATGATCTCACAGCTCGTGAGTTTAAGCCCCACGTGGGGCTCTGTGCTGACAGCTCAGAGCCTGGAGCCTCCTTTAGATTCTGTGTCTCCTCTCTCTGCCCCTCTGCCTCTCATGCTCTCTCTCTCTCTCAAAAATAAGTAAACATTAAAAAATTAAATTAAAATAAAAGCTTATTTTAAAACATTTATTTCTTGACATAAGTAACAGTCTTAACTACATCTAATAATATTTTCAATACCTTCTCAGAATTTAAGATCTGTATTTTTCAGGGTTCACTTAAATAGTATGTGTGAAAATATATTGACCACAGTAGGCTTATATCACATAATATCAAATCTCATTCCCTAGAAAACATGTGTTATTGTAATACCTATGAATGAAAAGCACATTATAAACATCTAAAGATACAGCAGCACAGAATAGATAGTAGTCTAACCATTCACAAGAATGAAAAGCTCTTTTCCAAGCTATTAGAAAGGCTCTTTCTCAATAGCTTTTTAGGCAAATGAACAAGTCTGAAGCAAATGAGAGTTAAGTTACAGGTTATTTTTCCTCCTAGTCAACTGACCTTACACTGCATATCTTTAAAACAGGAGTTGTAAATTAAACACAACTACAGGTAAAGAATTAGACTCCTCATTAATTTCAGTTGATGGCTGCTTTGCCAATTTCCCTAGTCCACTTCTGTTTCTATGGTAACAAAGGTAGACTAAAGAAGCAGAAGCAAATATTTTAAGTTAACAGTTATATGGGGAGAGTCAAGTACTGAATGGCATATACAGTAATTTAATTTTAAGAAATAATCTAAACTATGAAAAGGAAGAAGGGAATCACAGTTCATTTAATCTAAAAGCAACTGAAAAGGAGGAGTCTGCCAGTCCCGTATTTTTTCCTTGATTATCTTCACGGAAAAATATTTTCATTTTCATTTAACTTCTCTAAAAAATCTGGTCCCACTCCCACTATGGGTGGCCAAAAAAACAAAACCCTAAACTCACCAAGTGTCCAGATTTACTTTCTAGCACAAAACTCATACTACTAGCATGAAGGCTTTAAAATATGATAGCATATTTTGTGATCTTAACTAGGACTCCATTTTAGACTGTGATTTTCTTTGAAATAGCTGATTCTAATATGACCTTTTATTTTTAAGCAAAGCAACTATACTTAAGAATGAAAACAAACCTGTTAATACTGGTATGAATCTTTCATATATATGCATATAATGAAATACATATTTATCTGGAATACGAATTTCTCTAGCAGAGTTTCTAAATATTTCTGGGATCATCTTAAGTTTGTGAGTATCTAAAATCCTGAATCAGTTAAATCCTCTCAACTGTTTTTTCTTTTCTAAGTTGCTTTAAGTTCAAATTTTTCTTTTTCCTCTCTCAAAACATTTTCACTCCAAAGAGACTATATTTCTGTCTCTGTCTCTGTCTCTCTCTCATTACTCTGGGGGAAGCAAAAAGCCATGTCAGAAGGAGCACTATGGAAATGACCATGTGGCAAAGAACTGAGGCCGCCTGCCAAAAGCCAACAAGGAACTGTCAATAAAAATGTGAGCTTGGCATCCAGTCCTCCAGCACCAGTAGAGCTTTGAGGTAACTGCTGTCCCAGCTGGAAGCCTGATAGCTATCTCAAAAGAGATGCTGAGTTAAAACAACCTAAATCAATCCCAGTTTCCTGAGCCACAGAAATTAAAATACAAAGATTAGTGGAAAAAGCAGGTTGGAAAATGATACATACAGAATAATGATATGTAAGGTTTTCAAACATGCCATATAATGCTACTAAACATGAGTATTTTGCTAAATTTGATAATCAATAGGATATTATTCATTTTTTTATTTCCTCCCACCCCAACTCTGTGAGTTCCTTGCCTACAGCAAATACTTTTAATAAGTAAAGGACAAAGTAAAGCATTAAGATGTAATGCAGTTTGGCCAAAATTCATACCTAATGGGCTTGCTCTTACTGCTAAGGGAAGAAAACTTTAAGCCCCTACCTCTATGAGAGAACTAAATAATAAAAAGTAAATGTTCATTTATAATATACATCAACTGCTAAGCTGTAAACATCAGAAAACAAAGTATGTCCAAAATCTACATTTTCACCACTATTTTCCAGAGTCAACATACAAACTTTGGCCAAATGTTTTCATCTTTATCTACAGACAATTTGGAATGTACCTCTGTTTAGTTCTATGCATCCAAATATTACCTCTCTATTAAGAATGTTCCTATTGAACAAAAATAGACACTCAGATCAATGGAACAGAATAGAGAATGCAGAAATGGACCCACAAACGTATGGCCAACTAATCTTTGACAAAGCAGGAAAGAATATCCAATGGAGTAAAGACAGTCTCTTCAGCAAATGGTGCTGGGAAAACTGGACAGTGACATGCAGAAAAATGATTCTGGACCACTTTCTTACCCCATACACAAATATAAACTCAAAATGGATGAAAGACCCTTTCAAGGTAAGACAGGAAGCTATCAGAATCCTTGAGGAGAAAGCAGGCAAAACCTCTTTGATCTTGGCCGTAGCAACTTCTTACTCAACACATCTCCAGAGGCAAAGGAAACAAAGCAAAAATGAACTATTGGGACCTCATCAAAATAAAAAGCTTATGCACAGTGAAGGAAACAATCAGCAAAACTAAAAGGCAACCAATGGAATGGGAGAATATATTTGCAAATGACATATCAGATAAAGGGTTAGTATACAAAATCTATAAAGAATTATCAAACTCGACACCCAAAAAACAAATAATCCAGTGAAGAAATGGGTAAAAGACATGAATAGGCACTTCTCCAAAGAAGAAAACCAGATGGCCAACTGACACATGAAAAAATGGTCAACATCACTCATCGTCAGGGAAATACAAGTCAAAACCACAATGAGATACCACCTCACACCTGTCAGAAAGGCTAACATTAACAACTCAGGGAACAACAGATGTTGGCGAAGATGCGAAGAAAGAGGATCTCTTGTGCATTGTTGGAGGGAATGCAAGCTGGTGCAGCCACTCTGGAAAACAGTATGGAGGTTCCTCAAAAAATTAAAAATAGAACTACCCTATGAACACAGCAATTGCACTACTAGGTATTTATCCAAGGGATTCCAGGTGTGCTGTTTCAAAGGGACACATGCACCCCAATGTTTATAGCAGCATTATCAACAATATCCAAAGTATGGAAAGAACCCTTATGTCCATCAATGGATGAATGGATAAAGAAGATGTGGTATACACACACACACACACACACACACACACACATACACACACACACACATATATATGCACAATGGAGTATTACTTGACAACCAAAAAGAATGAAATCTTGTTATTTGCAACTACGTGGATGGAACTAGAGGGTACTATGCTAAGTGAAATTAGTCAGAGAAAGACAAATATCATATGACTTCACTCATATGAGGATTTTAAGACACAGAATAGATGAACACAAGGGAAGGGAAGCAAAAATAATATAAAAACTGGGAGGAGGAGGGGCGCCTGGGTGGCTTGGTCGGTTAAGCCTCCGACTTCGGCTCAGGTCATGATCTCACGGTCAGTGAGTTCGAGCTCCGCGTCAGGCTCTGTGCTGACAGCTCAGAGCCTGGAGCCTGTTTCAGATTCTGTGTCTCCCTCTCTCTCTGCCCCTCCCCTGTTCATGCTCTGTCTCTCTGTCTCAAAAATAAATAAACATTAAAAAAAAAATTAAAAAAAACTGGGAGGAGGATGAAACATAAAAGACTCTTAAATATGGAGAACAAACAGGGTTACTGGAGGGGTTCTGGGAGGGGGGATGGGCTAAATGAGTACAGGGGATTAAGGAATCTACCCCTGATATCATTGTTGTACTATATGCTAACTAACTTGGATGTACATTTAAAAAAATAAATTAAATTAAATTAAAAGAAACAAAGAAGGTCAAATATGGAAGCATGGAAAACATAAAAATTATATTTTTATTCAAGTAACACGTGCACATTGTGGAAAAGTCAAAAGGTGTAGTTAATCACAAAATAAGCTCACTACCAATAAGCACATTTTCACATTTTGCTGCATGTCATTCTAGGCTTTTTATGTATAATCTATACATAAATATATAACTTTTGAAAATAGGCAGATTCAAAACTGCCATCAAATTTTAGGGTTAGTAGAAATTGCATTCTGTTGACAAGAGGTTTGTTTTCACCATGTACATCAATGCCCTTTAAATTTGGGAACTTCTGTATCATTCAGATGTGTACTTTTGCAGTTGTAAAAAGTATCAGATTCTAAAAAAAAAAAAAAAAGAATGTTCCTAAGAGAAAAAATTGTAGAAGACTTTAGCAAAGGCAAAAAGGGTTACAGATGGCCTATCCAGGACATCATAATAAATTATCAGTGCCTTTCTTTTTTTTTTTTTGGGGGGGGGTGGTAAAATATACATAACATTTACCATTATAACCATTTTAAAATGTACATTTAAGCATTTCAAATTTAAAATTAGGTACATTCACGATGTTGTGTAACCATTACCACCACCAATCATTTTCAGGCCTTTTACCGTCTGTAAAATTTCCAGAGAATAAAGAAATTAAACTTGTAATCTTTTATTTATTTAAAAAAATTTTTTTAATGTTTATTGTATTTTTGAGAGAAAGACAGAGAGAGAGAGAGAGAGAAACAGAGCACAAGCAGGTGAGGAGCAGAGAGAGAGAGAAGGATATACAGAATCTGTAACAGGCTCCAGGCTCCAAACTGTCAGCATACAGTGGGGCTTGAAATCACGAACTGTGAGATCTTGACCAGAGCCAAAGTCGGCACTTAACCAACTGAGCCATCCAGGCACCCCAAATCTCAGGACCACAAAGTGCCACAAAGTCAGGACGTTTTAAGAACCCCAGTTTGTATAATTAAGGCAAATATTTGGCAAATTAGACTAATTTAATAAATTTGGTTTTTAAAAAATTTTTTTCCAACGTTTTTATTTATTTTTTTGGGACAGAGAGAGACAGAGCATGAACGGGGGAGGGGCAGAGAGAGAGGGAGACACAGAATCGGAAACAGGCTCCAGGCTCCGAGCCATCAGCCCAGAGCCTGACGCGGGGCTCGAACTCATGGACCGCGAGATCGTGACCTGGCTGAAGTCGGACGCTTAACCGACTGCGCCACCCAGGCGCCCCAATAAATTTGGTTTTTAAAAGAAGTTATGGTGTTAACCAAACAAGCTAACATTAATCCCATACAATGTTTATAATTTTGAAAAATATAAACTCCTATGTTCAACTAAGTTGAATCATTATTCTGGCAAATTTTTATTTCAACAGTAACTATGCTTTGTAGCTTGGCAGCTTGAAGGGAATTTTTTTTAATATAATTTGTCAAATTGGTTTCCATACAACACCCAGTGCTCATCCCACAAGTGCCCTCCTCAACGGCCATCACCCACTTTCCCCTCTCCCCCAACCCCCATCAACCTTCAGTTTGTTCTCTGTATTTAAGAGTCTCTTATGGTTTGCCTCCTTCCCTCTCTGTAACTTTTTTTTTCCTCCTTTCCCTCCTCATGGTCTTCTGTTAAGTTTCTCAAGATCCACATATGAGTGAAAACATATGATATCTGCCTTTCTCTGACTGCCTTATTTCACTTAGCATAATACCCTCCAGTTCCATCCATGTTGCTACAAATGGCCAGATTTCATTCTTTCTCATTGCCAAGTAGTATTCCATTGTATATATAAACCACTACTTCTTTATCCATTCATCAGTTGATGGACATTTAGGCTCTTTCCATAATTTGGCTATTGTTGAAAGTGCTGCTATAAACATTGGGGTACATGTGCCCCTAAGCATCAGCACTCCTATATCCCTAGGGTAAATTCCTAGTAGTGTTATTGCTGGGTCATAGGGTAGTTCTATTTTTAGATTTTTGAGGAACCTCCACACTATTTTCCAGAGTGGCTGTACCAGTTTGCATTCCCATGAAGGTAATTTTCAAGATCTTTAGGTAATCAAAAACCTTGGAGTGGTATTAAATTGAGTTGATTATGTATGCCCGGGTGACTCAGTTGGTTAAGTGTCTGACTTTGGCTCAGGTCATGATCTCATGGTTAGTGGATTTGAGTCCCGTGTCGGGCTCTGTATGGGTGCAGAGCCTTTTAGGGATTCTCACTCTCTCCTCTCTCTGCTCCTCCGCAGCTCAAAATCTCTCTCTTTCAAGATAACTTAAAAAATTTTTGAGTTGATTAAATGATGATTATTAGATACATAATTTCTAAGGTAAAATACTGAAACATCGATTACTAAGCATAGTTGTACGCTTATATACTTTTGCTTCTTTTAAAAACAATTTTTTTCAATGTTTATTTCTTTTTGAGAGAGAGACACACAGAGTGTGAGCAGGGGAAGGGTAGAGAGAGAGGTAGACACAGAACCCAAAGCAGGCTCCAGGCTCTGAGCTGTTAGCACAAAGCCCAACACGGGGCTCGAACTCACAGACCGTGAGATCACGACCTGAGCCGAAGTCGGAGGCTTAACTGACTGAGCCACCCAGGCACCCCTACATACTTTTGCTTCTTATTTTAATATTGATAAGCTATTGTTTTGAGTCATGTTAATGAAACTGTTCATTTTTGCCACTTTGAGGTGTAAAATGGATGAATGTGTGGCTGTAAAAAGTTGTGTTGCACATGCTCATGAGCTCTGCCTAGTCTGCTAAGATGCTGGCGCACGGCAGACAGTTCTCAATTATTCACCCCTAACTTTTCACTGTGAAACAGAAATCACTTAGTTTGACTAAAAGGTACAGTCAATAATGAGTAGTTGAGACTACATTAGGAGTAACAGTGACAGAGAAGTACAAATGGATATGTGCATTTATTTCTCAAAAAAAAGAAAAAAAAGTTTTATCCTAAAGGAGGGATTCTCGGGTTTTTCGGTCTCCTGGTCCTTTTCTACTCTTAGAACTTATTGAAGACTTCAAAGAACTTTTATTTTATGTTGAATATAGCTATTGAAATTTACCATATTGGAAATTAAAAATGAGAAATAATTTTAAATATCTATTGATATATTTGAAGACAGCAATGATGAATGCTTTGAAGACAGTTTTGAGCTCATAGATCCCCTTAAAGAGAACCACTGACCTGTAGTAAAGTGTCCATTTATTTCAGAATATGAAAGACAATAAATAAAGGATCTAAATTGGAAAGTGAACCTTATTGGTTTTGATCGATAATAGCCAACTCAGAACAACAGATATGAAACATTTTAAATTTTAGTAAATTACATTCAATGTTGATGGACTTGCCTCCTTGGGGTAATTATTAATATCTTCATCTTCATATGAAAGACTATTTTACACCTTCTACATCAGAAATGCTATGTTTTACCAGAATAATTTTCTGTGCATTATTTGACTTTATTAAGTCCTTGATTATATAAAGAAAAATTAAAAAAATAAAGATTCCTCCTCACTTATGAATCAGCAAAAGTATTATCTTCTATGTTTATTTAACTTTTTTTAAAGTTTATTTCTTTTGGGGGAGGGGGGGGAGAGACAGAGGGAAAGAAGTAGACTCCCAAGCAGGCTCTGCACTGTCAGTGTAGAACTCAATGCAGGGCCCAAACCCATCAACTGTGAGATTGTGACCTGAGCCAAAACCAAGACCCAGATAATTAACTGACTGAACCACCCAGGCACCCTTCCTATGTTTATTTTTATTGCTACTTTGATTAAATAGATAACCAAATACTGTTTCTCAGGTATCCAGGTATCCTTTTTGAAGGATGATCATAATAATCTTAAAGAGTTTTCTTGATTACCCCCAAAAGACTGGTCTTACTATGAGGTATGGCTGATTATTTTCATAGGAGCAGGGAAGAATGTTAACCAGCCTCTTTGAGTTTGTTTTTGCATGTCTTAGTAAAGTCTATACACTTATTGTCCAACTACTATTGCTACCAAATAAACTCAAGGAGGCTGGACCAGACTTTTGGGGAAATCAAGAAAAATCTTTAAGATTATTATGATCATCCTTCAAAAATCTTAGCAAAACCATTCCTTCTAAACAATTCAAATAGAAATATGATTCCCTAGTAAACAGAAACATATGATTATCTGTAAAAATTAAGAATACACAAATTAAAATTATTCCCATTAAAAATACAATAAGGGGAGCCTCGATGGTTCATTCAGTTGAGTGTCCAACTCTTGATTTCAGCTCAGGTCATGATCCCAGGGTAATGGGATCAGGCCCCACATTGGGCTCCACTCTCAGCATGCATCCTGCTTAAGATTCTCCAACACACACTCTCTCTCTCTCTCTCTCTCTCTCTCACTCTGCCCCTCTCCCCTGCTCATGTACATTCTCTCTCTCTCTCAAAATAAAAAATATTGGATAAAAGAATACAATAAAAAATAGGTGCCTGGAGGTGCCTGGGTAGCTCAGTCGGTTAAGCGTCCAACTCTTGGTTTCAGCTCGAGTACTGATCTTGCGGTTCTTGAGTTGGAGACCTGTGTCAGACTCTGTGCTGGCCAGCGTGGAGCCTGCTTGAGATTCTATGTCTCTCTCTCTCTCTGTTTTCCCCTGCTCAAAATCTCAATGTCTCTCTCTCTCTTTCAAAAATAAATAAGCATTAAAAGAAAAAAAAAGGCGCCTGGCTGGCTCAGTGGGAAAAGCATACAACTCTTGTTCTCAGGGTTGTGAGTTTGAGCCCCACACTGAGTATAGAGATTAGTAAAAATAAATAAATAAATAAACTTCTAAATTTTTTTTAACATTTATTCATTTTTTGAGAGACAGAGAGAGAGCACAAGCAGGGGAGGGGCAGAGAGAGAGGGAGACACAGAATCCGAAGCAGGCTCCAGGCTCTGAGCTGTCAGCACAGAGCCCGACACAACTCAAACTGATGAACCCCGAGATCATGACCTAAGCCAAAGTCAGACACTTAACTGACTGAGCCACCCAGCAACCCCCCTGACAAAAAATAAACTTTTAAAAAAAGAATAAAAAAAATTATCAAAGTCCAGTGCAAGGAGCATAAAATAGTACATTTTCTCCTGAGGAGCATTTCATGAATATGTGAAATAAAGTTTTAAAATCTGAATAAAATTGCATTCATTCACATAATCCCTCCCAAAAATCTACCCAAAAGGACTAAAACCAGTACAAAAAATGCCATCATCAAAGAAGTACGGGAAAATACCAACACTATAAGAAGACTCTGACTCTATACACATATGCCCAAAGAATAAAAGGTGGAGATTTTAGGAAATAAGAATATTCTGAAATGTCCCAACCCATAACTTGTAGAATCAAAGTTTAGGGATATGGAAGGCCTGTAAGAGAAGTGGGAATCGCAGAGTTTGACACTCAGGTTCACATTGCAGAAAGACATCAAGGGCTACCTTTTGGCCTCATTGTTTTAATTTTCCTCAACCTGTGATTAGGTTTGAAAAGGAAACAGCTTTAAAGTGATGATGAAATCTGACTAAGCAGATACAAGTGCTAACTCGCCACACAAACCTCATAATCCACAGTACTACAGGGTAGCCATTATCCCCGTGCTGATATTCCCCATCCACAGGTATGCCAGGCTCTCCCTGAAGCAGGGGAACTGTTAAAATCAAAGGTTGACTCTCAAACATAGGATCACAGGTATACCCACAACACAGATCTCAAGAGATTCAGCAAAAAAGCTCTAGGAGAAAACTATATATCTTGTTGCCAGTTCATCTTGTTGCTTATCCGAAATGTTAAAAACCATCAACATCTAAACCTCTATCTACCCCAATTATAAAATGAAAAACAAACTTAAAAAACGCTAAGGTAAACAGAGAAAGCCATCAAGAATTACCAAGTTGCCCATGCATTTAAATAAATTTCAACTTCCTTCCTGAATTTTTTAAAAGTCTTAATAAAATAAAAATAGATGAATACTTGCTTAGCATGATTTTCAAGAACATATGTAACAAACCAAAAGTATCACAGACAATGATGAGGTATTTGAAGCATTTCAAAATTCAGAAAAAAAAAATAAGGGTGTGCTCAGTGTTAACACTGATACTAGTCAACTTCATTTTATTCTTTACACAGAAAAATAAAGTTATAAATATCAGAAGTGTGGCAGCAAAACTATTTGCATAAGATATGATTACGTATCTGGAAAACCTTGAGAATCAACTGAAAAATTATTAGAAACAATAGGAAAACTGAGATATTCAGGGGCATCTAGGTGGCTGTGTCAGTTAAGCATCTGACTCTTGATTTTGGCTCCAGTTATGAACTTACAGTTATGAGATCAAGTCCTGTGACAGGCTCTATGCCCAGCATGGATTTGCTCTCCCTCTCCCCCTGTCCCTCATGCATGCTCTCGCTCTCTCTCAAAAAAGAAAGAAACAAAGAAAGAAAGAAAGAAAGAAAGAAAGAAAGAAAGAAAGAAAGAAAAGGAAGAAAGAAAGAAACAGAAGGAAGAGAAGGAAGGGAGGAAGGATGGAAGGAAGGAAGGAAAAAAAAAGAGAAAGTTGAGTAATTCAATCAATAGCCAGTAGGAATTACTCCACAATAGTTTGGGGAAAACTGAATAGTCTTGTGGGAAAAAAAAAATAAAGCTCGGAGTTCACACCTTATTTTCACTTAAATAGATTCCATCTACAATAAACATTCTGGTGTAAAGCAAAACAAACCTTGAAGCTACACATAAAAAGGAATGAAACATTCTTCTAAATACCTATACTTCTTCCTGTCCTGAAAACAACAATCTTGGGGGAAAATTCTACAATAAATTTCAGAAAAGAAGGGAAGAAGAAGGAAAGGAAAAAGAGAAGAAAGGAGAAAGAAAAAACTAACCTAGCAGAATGAGCTAGGGCTTGCTCATAGAAGTTCACAAGAGTCAACTGTTAAAATTTTCAGGAATTTTGCAGTTGTTAAACACAGCCATTATTAAAAATTAAATTATATAAACTTACCATTCAATAAATTGTTTTGAAAATAAGGTAGGGGTGCCTGGGTGGCTCAGTTGTTTGAGCGTCCGACTTCGGCTCAGGTCATGATCTCACAGCTCGTGAGTTTGAGCCCCGTGTCAGGCTCTGTGCTGACAGCTCAGCCTGGAGCCTGCTTCGGACTCTGTGTCTCCCTCTCTCTCTGCCCCTAACCCACTCGCATTCTGTCTCTGTCTCTCTCAAAAAATAAATAAATAAACATTAAAAACTTTTTTTTAAGGGGCGCCTGGGTGGCGCAGTCGGTTAAGCGTCCGACTTCAGCCAGGTCACGATCTCGCGGTCCGGGAGTTCGAGCCCCGCGTCAGGCTCTGGGCTGATGGCTCAGAGTCTGGAGCCTGTTTCCGATTCTGTGTCTCCCTCTCTCTCTGCCCCTCCCCCGTTCATGCTCTGTCTCTCTCTGTCCCAAAAATAAATAAAAAACGTTGAAAAAAAATTTA
This sequence comes from Lynx canadensis, assembly GCF_007474595.2. NCBI lineage: Eukaryota > Metazoa > Chordata > Mammalia > Carnivora > Felidae > Lynx > Lynx canadensis. The sequence goes on from NC_044310.1 coordinate 148,705,665, forward strand.
AAAAAAAAAAAAAAAAAGAAAAAAAACTTTTTTTTAATAAAAATAAGGTAATAAGCACTCAAAACTTATCACTTCCTAATTATCTTACCACATTTTATTAATCTCTATGCTGTTGAGGTTATTTACACCTATTGTATCAGTTTGATACAGATACTGTGTAATAATTGTATGCCTGCACATCTCAACTCTGCTCAGGGGTATTAAGTTGTTGGAATGAAATAGGCCATGTCAGGAGTTCTTACACCAGAGAAAAGAGCACACACTATAAATCAAGGCTCCCACCACCAGGCACACAAACCGGTTGTTAATATTTACCAGAATACCATTGCATATATGTAAATCATTCATTATACTTTGACCCAGAAATTCAATCTCCAGGAACGTTTCCTACTGAAATATATCAGATTATGAAAAAAGGCTTAGTGATGTTTGAGGTTAAATTATTTCATTGTATATATTTTAATCAAAAACAATCTAAATGCCCCAAACTTGGGTAGTTGAATAAATTATTATATACTGTTTGAAAATATTTAATGACATGAGAAAAAATGCTCATGATATAATCCAAAAAAGAACTAATGAAGTAAAAAAAAAAAAAAGCAGAATGAAAAACTACATGTATAATAGCTACTCTGGAAAAGAAAAAAATACACACACAAATAAATTTTTTTAAAAAATCAGAAATTAAAACTTTGTTTTATGAAAAAAACAGCAAAAAGGCATTTCTAGTTGAAGAATTTCTGATATTTGTAAGTTAAACTCTGAAATTTCTTCCTGTCAAAGCTCCAGTCTCACTGCTGTACATACCCACATCTTCTCATTCCCTCTAATTACAGAGCGACCCCTCCTTCTAGTTAATGTTAATCAGTATCATATGGGTAAGGAACCCATGTCTTCCCACTTCTCACAGAATTTCTGAATTATATCCCTTGCCCCTAGACCTTCATTCTTATCATTACAAAAGTCATTTTCAAGCCACATTTCCTTCTTAGAAACTTCCCAATTTCTTTTCCTTTCCCTTAAAAAAAACCCAAAAAACAAAAAAAAACAGAAAACTATCTAAACTCCATGTTCCTATTTCTTTAGCTTTAGTCCAAACTGCTTGACTAAAACTATTATGGCCAAAGTCACCACTGTCCTTTTTGCCTAATTCAATAGGATTTTTTTGATTTGTTCTTACTCATTACCACAAAAACATTTCACTCCATGTCTGCTCCCCTCATTTTTTTCTTAGAAGTGAGGTTCATGGAACACACTTGCTGTTTTTTCATTTATGAAGACTTTCATTTCATTAAATAAACTTCAATATAAAATAAAATAAAAATGCAAGTAATAGAGTTTTGGGCATTTGAAATTTTTATCTTAATACTTTTTCTGTATTTTTCAAAACTTTTAAGAATGTTATTAGTGAAAACTACACTTTTAATTTTGAAAAAGAAAAGTCCTTATATATCTAAAACATAATTATATGCCAATTGACCCTCAACTTTTAAAAAATGTTACCAAACAACAAAATGAGTATAAAGAAAATAATCAAAGGACAATTAAAATGTAAGAAGGGGGGCGCCTGGGTGGCGCAGTCGGTTAAGCGTCCGACTTCAGCCAGGTCACGATCTCGCGGTCCGTGAGTTCGAGCCCCGCGTCGGGCTCTGGGCTGATGGCTCAGAGCCTGGAGCCTGTTTCCGATTCTGTGTCTCCCTCTCTCTCTGCCCCTCCCCCGTTCATGCTCTGTCTCTCTCTGTCCCAAAAATAAATAAAAAACGTTGAAAAAAAATTTTTTTTAAAAAATAAAATGTAAGAAGGAATAACAGGCAAGTTGTAGAGTTGCATGTACAATTCACTTTTATCATAAATAAGTATATAGCACAAATATAATAGAAGATCTGTTTGGTTTTTAAAGGTTCAAGTTGTATTCTCAAATAGTCATAATTTAGACATCTGATAAGTGTAACAGAATTATGTACCAGGATTATAACCCTACCTTATCAAGGAAAATTAATTTTTAATACACTCAGTATTATCTAATAATATTTTTAGAAGCAATTCTATTACTCCTTAGTTATCTAGTTCAATGTTCCTTATAATAGAGATTTTTTTATACTCTAAGTGTTGAAGGAAAGTTGGACCCTTACCTTGGGCATTAAGGGTAGTTTTACTACAAAAAGAATGGGGAAGAGGGTGCCTGGCTGGCTCAGTCAGTAGAACATACAACTCTTGATCTTGGGGTCAGGATTCGTGCCTCACATTGGGCACAGAATTTACTTAAAAAAAAAAAAAGAATGAGAAGAATTATATGTCAAAAAACAAAATAAATATATGAGAAGTTACTATAAAAACTCCAGAGGTGCCTGGCTGGTTCAGTTGGAAGAGCATGGGGCTCTTCACTTGAGGTTGTGAGTTCGAGCCCCCTGTTGGGTGTAGAGATGGCATAAATATATTTATAAACTAAAACACACACACACACACACACACACACACACACACACACACACACACACACACACACACCAAAAAACAAAAACAACCTCTGGGGAGGAGTGGATTTTTTAAGTTTAAAATGGAAAGAATGTTTAAAATATATGAAGAAGTAATAAATCAGTATTTCATATTTCTGTAAGTAAAAACTATTAAAAAGCAAAAGAATTATAATAAATATAATAAAAGCATATCATTAATATTAGGAACTTATAAATAGGTTATAATAAATATATTAAGACCTCTGGGCGGTAACAGGCAATGTCAAAGACAAACCACAAAAGAGAAACAGGTTAAAGTACTGAAAAAATGCTCATTGTAACCAGTCACAGAAATGCAGATTAAATAAGGTACAATTTTTTTGCAATAGGACTGGCAATGGCTAATAATGATGAATATAACCCAATCCAATGAAGGTGTTAGTAAAACAGGCACAGTCATATACCATTAGTGAGATACTGTAAACCCATACAATCCTTTTGAAAGCCAAGTTCACAATACATATATTAAGAGCTTTAAAACATTCCCAGCCTTTGATTCAGTAATTGCATTTTTGGGAATTTATCTTATGAAATGATGTCACACAGCCACAAATAAAAGTACTCTGCATAAAAATGTTCATTGAAGCATCATCTATAAAGGTTGGAAGTAGCGAATCAATCCATCTGTATGCACAACCATGTGCTCCATTATTAGCATTCCACTGTAGCACAAGGGAAGAATCAGATAACCATGTGAGGAGGCAGAGGGTTGAGAAGATTTCAAAAACATAACTCTTCACAAGAGTCTTAGAAAAGAAGCAGATTTTACCAAGCAGAAAGAGAGGGAATAAAAATTGCATACAGGGAACATCATGTGCAAAATCGTGGATTCATGAAAGTCTATCCTCAGGGATCCATAAAAACTATGGTTTGTTTGTAGTATGTTTAGAACCTGCTGCTTCCTACCTCCCAGTTTTCAGAAACTGATGTTTAGCAGTGGTTTAAACACATACAGAGCATCAGCACTCCTGTATCCCTTGGGTAAATTCCTAGCAGTGCTATTCCCGGGTCATAGGGTAGATCTATTTTTAATTTTTTGAGGAACCTCCACACTGTTTTCCAGAGTGGCTGCACCAGTTTGCATTCCCACCAATAGTGCAAAATGGTTCCCGTTTTCCACATCCTCTCCAACATCTATACTCTCTTGATTTGTTCATTTTAGCCACTCTGACTGGCGTGAGGTGATATCTCAGTGTGGTTTTGATTTGTATTTCCCTTATGAGAGGGTGGCAGGGAAGGGAAAGTGGGTGATGGGCATTGAGGAGGGGACCTGTTGGGATGAGCACTGAGTGTTGTATGGAAACCAATTTGACAATAAATTTCACATTGAAAAAAAGATGTGAAAAATAAACCACATACTGGGGCGCCTGGGTGGCTCCGTCGGTTAAGCGTCCGACTTTGGCTCAGGTCATGATCTCACGGTCCGTGGGTTTGAGCCCCGTGTCGGGCTCTGTGCTGACCGCTTAGAGCCTGGAGCCTGTTTCGGATTCTGTGTCTCCCTCTCTCTGTGACCCTCCCCCCGTTCATGCTCTGTCTCTCTCTGTCTCAAAAATAAATAAACGTTGGGGCGCCTGGGTAGCGCAGTCGGTTAAGCGTCCGACTTCAGCCAGGTCACGATCTCGCGGTCCGGGAGTTCGAGCCCCGCGTCAGGCTCTGGGCTGATGGCTCAGAGCCTGGAGCCTGTTTCCGATTCTGTGTCTCCCTCTCTCTCTGCCCCTTCCCTGTTCATGCTCTGTCTCTCTCTGTCCCAAAAATAAATAATAAACGTTGAAAAAAAATTAAAAAAAAAATAAATAAATAAATAAATAAACGTTAAAAAAAATTAAAAAAAGAAAAAGAAAAAGAAACCACATACTTAACAATAAATACAAACAAAAATGAAAAATATTAGGCTAACTGGATATGAGTATTCATCTTCATATAATGTGATACAACAGGAGGAAAGTAGAAGGGTTTTTAAAAACACATGAGACTTTATCTTAAGCTAAACTCATCATGAGAGTGTTATGATATTAGAAACAATATCTAACTACTGTCAAGTGATCAGCTACAGGCAATCTCTTTTGTTCTTACCTTCACTATCTGGCATGGAGGAAATAAGAGTTCAACTACATCAAATTACTGTTATGGTAATAAGAAATAGATTTGCATGAAGGTAATACAATCTCCAACTTCCCCAAACTAGTTCAACTCCATTCCTTTAAATTATCATGTACCTCATATTTATCCTTCTGCCCATTCTATTTCTATTCTTTTAGTCACTACCACCTGACACTGGAATGTCTGCAGTAAGTCACTGGTCATTCTTTTAATAGTCTCTACTTTCTGTGCATTTAACCGATTTCTTCCAAATCTATCTTTCTAAATTTTTAATCATATCATATCTCTGCTTAAAAATCTATTAGCTAACAGGGTGCCTGGGTGGCTCAGTCGGTTGAGAGTCCAGCTCTTGATTGTGGTTCTGATCATGATCTCACAAACATGTCACTGTTAGTGTAGAGCCAGCTTAGGATTCTCTCTCTCTCTCTGCCCCTTGTTGTTCACGTGCTCTCTCTCAAAATAAACAAACTTAAAAAAAAAATCAATTAGTTAACCCAAACTCCCCTTTGTAACTTTATCTCCCACTATTTTCAAACAAATTTTAGTTAGGTTTCCCTCCATCCTCTCCTTCACTCAGGTTGCTGTTCTAAAATATCTACCACTTCCTTCAAAACCCAACTGAAGAGTCACTATCTCCTTGAACCCTTTTAATTCTAGACCAATTATTTCTTTTCTCTCTTTCTCTTTCTCTCTCTCTCTTCCTTTCTTTCTTTCCATTTTGGGGTATCAATAGCAATACTTAAGTATATAAACTATCTTGAACCATGCTACCTTCAATATACTAAAGACTCATCTTATTGGGGGTTGGGGAGTGTGGGTAGGTCCTAGTCAGTAAGCTGTATCAAAATATAGTAAACATTATCTTTGACATTAACCATACTGGAGACAGATACATGATCCTTCAATAAGTCCAACACAGCCAGTTTGCCAGCATTCAAACAGATGTCCAGAAACACATAGCTGGCCTGAATTTAGGAGCTATGATATTTAGTTGAGTTCCAGAAACACATAGCTGGCCTGAATTTAGGAGCTATGATACACCAAAAAAAAAATTTTTTTTCTATTAAGACATAAGAGCCACACTTAGTGTAAGATGCCACACTATGAGAGCTACCCAGGAACAGAGAGTACCTGACTCTGGCATCCTGCCTGGAGACACCTTTACTGAATGAATGATGGTTATTGAAATTGTTTTTCCTTTCCCATCCTCAATTTTTCCTAACATAAACAGTTGAATTTCAATGGGTTAAAACCACAAAAGATGAGACTGTACTCTATGTACATCCTTTCACTCTAATTATGACCTCCTTGAGCATATGCATTTTATTTCTGAGCACCTTGAATTGTTTCTAGTTACTAAGAAATAGATGCTGGCCTAATTCTTGTTTTCAATTTAATGATCAATTTATTTCGCTAATAACTACTGCCTAATATGAGACTATTAGCACATCACAATAGTGTGAAACATGAAAAAATAAGTGATTTTTATTTGTTTCCATGGGCAATTACAGGACTACTTTTAGGTCTCTTGTGAAGTCCTGAGGGTAACAAATACAAAAATAAACATGCATTTTTGTCTGGGTACATGTAATTAATTTAGTTGGTACCTCTGGACTGAAGCTGAAACGTACCAAATACTACCTACTAAGCATAAAATATTTGCAATAAATTGCAAAAAAATTACCTATTTCACAAAAAGTGTCCCTCATTAAGATGAAAAAGGTCAAATTCAAGGTACTATGTCAATAGAACATTTCAGGAGTGCCTGGGTGGCTCAACTGGTAAAGCATCTAACTCTTGATTTTGGCTCAGGTCATGATCTCACAGTTCGTGGGTTTGAGCCCCACATGGGGCTCTGCACACAGAGGACGGAACCTGCTTGGGATCCTCTCTCGCTTCTCTCTGCCCCTCCCCTGCTTGCTCACTCTTCACTCAAAAAAATAATAAAATAAAATAAATTAAAAAATAGAACATTTCATTAAAAACAACCACCCAAGGGGCGCCTGGGTGGCGCAGTCGGTTAAGCGTCCGACTTCAGCCAGGTCACGATCTCGCGGTCCGGGAGTTCGAGCCCCGCGTCGGGCTCTGGGCTGATGGCTCAGAGCCTGGAGCCTGTTTCCGATTCTGTGTCTCCCTCTCTCTCTGCCCCTCGCCCGTTCATGCTCTGTCTCTCTCTGTCCCAAAAATAAATAAACGTTGAAAAAAAAATTAAAAAAAAAAAAAAACAAACAACCACCCAAAAAACCCCCCAAATCTGGAAAATTCTAGTCACATTCTATTTGGCTTTCTCCTTCCCCTGATCCCCAGCATGCTTTGGTCCTATCCTCCCATTTCACACGTGGTACAAAAGCACTTACACATTCTTTAAGCCAATTCTTCTCTTTTGAATTTTGGCTGTACATCTATGAACAATCTTTCTGGAAAGGAAAGGGAAAAGAAAGCTTTCACCTAACTGGCCAAAGTATTATATGCTCTCTTCCTGGACGGAATGTTTATTGTTTACACAGCCCTTCCCTTACCCTTCAACTTCCTACTTCAAATCCCTAAGGTATGATTATAGATAAGAGTTATTTTCTCAATAAGCTGCTGAAAATACTAATGACATTGCACAAGAATCTAATGCTACAGTACGTAGGCCACAATGGAGAAAATCTTGAGACTTTCCAAGAGGACTCAATTGCATAACAATGCTCCATTTCTCTTAACCCCATTTAAAAGCTTCTTTAAAGCTGTCTCCTCTCTTCGATATTGTTACTATCCACCTCCTAACAACACTTCCTTTAGCTCTGCAGTAACCTCTCTTTTAAAATAAAGAGTTTTGACCCACAACCTCTGTCTGTTACTGTTGCCTGGCAGACCCTATTTCTTCCACTATGCTACACTAACCCATAAAAGGAGAAACATATCATCCTGTGACTTACGGGCTGCTCCCTGATTTTTTCAGATGCTCAAGATTGGCTTTGCTGCTTCATATGTTGCCATAATGGTTTATGTCAATAGTAATCCTTTTCCCAAGGAAGTCCAGAAGTATGTTTCAATAACCATGTTATCATGGAAACCACAAAAAGATGGTGAAGCGAGGCTTCTCTCTAAACTCAGTCACTAGACAGCCTTCTATTTCCACTCATTTCCACCTCTAATTTATCTCAAAACACATCATCGTACAAGAAATACTTATGTAAAAGTTTTAAGGTTTTCTTCTGACCTGTCTCCTGCAAGTAAATATTCATCACAACATTGTAAATAAGGAAAATGAAATAAATGTCATGGTCTTAGTGCAGCAATAATGAAGTTAGGAAAAGTCTAACCACTGAAAATTAAGCGGTTTTACATTCGTGAAGTTTTTTGAATCTTTCCTTTTCATACATTAATTTTTTTTTTTTTTTCTGAGACAGCAAGCTCTTATAGGCACAAGCATGCGAGCAGAGGAGGGGCAGAGGGAGAGGAAGAAAATCTTAAGCAGACTCCATGCCCAGCCTGACCTGGGGCTCGATCTCATGACTTTGAGATCATGACCTGAGCCAAAATCAAGAGCCAGACACTTAACCAACTGAGCCACCCAGGCGTCCCAATCATACTCTCTATTTTTAATGGTATTTCTATTAGTGTAATTCAGTACTGATGTAATTACAAGTAGGGGTTATAAATTTCTTTTTGTCCTTATGGATATTCCTATTATTGGCAGTTCAGACAGTTCCATCTTCTTTATTCATCCACAGTAACTACAAGAGGTAAAAGTGTTTTTTGAGTCAGTCATCAAATCCCCTTGGAAAGCTAGTTCTTCACCAGTAAATGGAGAAAAGAGAAAAACAGATGCCCTCTCTTGCTCAATGTTCTTAGCAAGTATAATCATGCATTATGTTTCAAAACAAAAACAAAAACCACTTAATAAAGCAGCGGAAAAGAATGAAGGAGAAAGGAATGGTTCTGATTAGTCTCACAAGAAACACAATACTTCAATAACTCTGATCAGAAAGGACAGTTTTGTCAATTTTAAACTGGTTTCCACAAACAACAAGCTTATCATTGAAAGGGATGATTTGAAACTGATTAACCCATCTTCTCCAGAAAAAGCAGAGCAGTCATTTTTGAAAGCAATGGAGGAAAAGGATTCCAAAACATTTTCTTTTCTTCAGGATAACCTCAAGAAGGTTGCCCAACTACTCCAGACACCTAATAGACCTAGCTTTAATTTATTTGTTCTATGTGGGGCTCATAATGCCCTTCTTTTATTGCATGCTTTCTTCCTAATCCCTAAATATTCAGTTTACTCATTTTTCTAGGTCAAATTCAATGCTACCTAACCAAAGAATCTTTTCTAATGATTCCAACCAGAAGTCATGTCACCCCTATTCTAAGCTTTCACAAACTGTCATCCATAGCTTTTTAAGAATACTGAATACAGCATTCAGTATAAACCTGATGAATGAAGGTAGTTCTCCCCTCTTTCCCCCTATTATTAGTACTAGAACAATAAAAGTGTATCAAATACCTGACTCCCCTGTGGTTGTCATTACTGAGTCAACTCATTTTTCAAGGAATGGCTACATTTTCTACTGTTTTGTTGAGTTAATATTTTAAAAATTCACTCCATTTCCTCATCTTTCTTTTTATCTAAATATAATCATCTGTTGCAATGAGAGCCAAAAAACATAGACAAATAAAATCCCAAACATTCATTTTGGTGAAAATGTAAGAACTTCTTTCCTTCTGATTTATCAAGAAGTGGGAGAGGAAGGGAAAGAAAACTTATTTGAATTTTACTTCCTTTTATTTCCTCAGCTTATTCTGTGATGAGATTCCAAACAGGAAAATAACTGAACAGACAACAGTCAAAAGACACAACAGACAGCAGTCAAAAGGCACACACACAAAAAGAAGATGTATAATAATTCATGAAATGATCAATGTAACCTCAAATGATGGCAAATTAACTGCGTATATAAAGTTATTATCCGATGCAACTCAAAACTAAAACATAACACATCGTCCTTTAATAACCTCTGAATTTATTATTTAGAAAAAAGTACAGCCTACTATCTGTTAGATTAAATTTGGCCATATATTCTGTTATATTACCAACACATCCAGCCATTTGTGAAACCAAGAAAGAGTAAAATGCACTCTTAGGAGTGGTACTCAACCTTGAAGTGCTGAAAGCTACTTCATCATCTAGCATGGGGACAAACACATGCATGCACATGTGAACATAACACTATGTTGTGTAGAAGGCTCAATATAATCACCATCCTTGTAAATCACTCAGGTATCCACTTATTTTAACATACACAAATCAAGGCAGAGCTCCCTGTGATTCCTACAAGGAGAGCGGAAATCACATTTAACACCTCTCCTCCCACTCTTCTCATTGAAAACTTGGGATTCACAGGTTTTCCCTCTCCTTTCAGTCACTACCAGGCAGCACAACCTGCAGGAAACTATTACAGGTGGACTAGTTTATACATATCATTTAAATACTGTAGGAGTGCAGCTGTGCTTAATATTCCAGAAGTGAGCCAAAAAGCAGAAAAGACTCATTAGATTTCTTCTAAAAAAAGATTAAAGTAACTTCCTGGTTTTAGGATTAGCATTACTCTAATCAAAGCATAATGTCTTGCTGATCTTCCTATCTTGTCTTACACCACTCATAAACTAAAAGTATTGTCACTTTTCTATGTATTATGTGAAATTGTTTTACAGGCTAATTAAGCACAATCTATTGCTTGTGTTGTTACCTAAATCTACATATAACTAGCAAAATATAATTAACAACATTTTCAAATCAGAGATAATTCAGTTACTCATCTATGAACAAAAATTATAAAACATATTTTCCAAAAATTACAATGGTGGTGTAATCTAGCTTTGTTTCCTTTCTGGCCAAGATGAGATATATGATGGGTAATATATTATTGACCTTTTACACTTGGTTCTTTCAAAGCTTCTTCATTTTATTCAGCATTTAGTTTAAATTAAATATTTAAAATTGAAGCTGTTCTATGTTGCAGACATAGCTAAAATGAAGAGCTTCTGTAGCAGCAGTGACCAGATTTTAAATGCAGGTAGATCAATAAAAAAAAAAAAAAAAATCACCAAGCACAGGCTCCATGTGTGAGTGGAATGGTTTATAATAGCTTGCAAATGACTATGTGCTTGCTGTAACCAGCTGTTCTTAAATTATGAATATGCAACCAATTCATGTTAAAGCCAAATCCCTGCACTATTTCTACAGAGAAATCCCAGTAGTTTTGCTTGTTCTACATGTTAGCTCTGTTAAGGATACAAATAGCAGTAAGCTTCCGAACAAATAGGACCAAACTATTGGCATTTCATGCACTGGGTCCATTATCACAGCAGGGGATGTCAATCATTGGTACATTCCTATAACAGCTCAGGCAATATGACAATGATCTCGTAGGAAAAAAAATCAAAATCTCTGCAGCATACTCAAAGTCCTTCTGACAACCTAATGCTTTCTTACTTCAGCCAATCAGAATGTCAGACCTGACCTACTAGAAGACTTGCATCAAGCTTGAAACATTTAAAAACATCAATCATAAAAACAAAGACAGGACATTGAATTATACAGTATTAACCTCCAGGGTTTGCATACAAAGACCTTAGATTTATTTATGTCCCAGTGAGTTAAGAGCTTCAGTACACCGTTCTTTACACCAAACTGACTGCCAATTTGATGAACCTCTCTGCCCTCAGCAGGAGTGCACCGTCTTTGATTAATGAGTGCATGCTTGTGGAAAAGTGTTAAGAGGAGAAAACAGAGGAAAAACACACAATTATGTCTACACATAGCTGAAGTACCAATGCAATAATTATCTTCAAAACAAATACTCCTTTTTCCTTACATACATATGCACACATGTGCACACACAAAATTAGTAAAGGTTCTTATCTGTATTACTTTCATTGTTATATCTAACATTTTTTTGAATGAAAGACATTCAAAAACCAAAGTACAAGTCAAATTTCATAGATTATAAAAACAACTATGTTAAAAGCATTAATGTAAAAGATAGAAAACACCCTATCTTATATAGTAAATTTCTAGATATGTGGGATAAAAACTTTATTTTCACCTCATACTCTTATAAAAGCCTATTCATTTAAAAAACTCAATGTTTAATCTACAAATATCAAGACCATTAAATATTTTACACCTCAAACTGTATTATGAATTGCCACAATTTACATAACATTCAAAATAGATTTAAAAGTCATATAAATTGTTTTGGTTTTCTTTCAGCAAAGATATTGCCAATATTTTATAATTTCATATGTAATTATAAATTATACTCATTGCCCGTAACTTCAAAGCTAATATGGTCAACAGAAAAACTCATGAATGAAAGTTTAAATTTTTTATGATTCTTCTGTTTAGAATTGCCCTCTACCCAATGTAGGAAAATTCCTGCTTAAACAATGGAATGCTGATTTGCACTACACTATAATTAAGACTACATTACCTGTAAAAATGAGTTAAGCATTGAGATTCCTTTTTTAAAAAGTTGACATTTAATATCTTTACCTTAATCCAGTTTATATGAGTATCTGCCTTGACACAAACATCTTATGAGTAAGTGTATTTCTTAAAAACTGAATCACAGGCTAAGGTTAACAGAATACTTTTCTTTTTAAGGAATTGTAAAGCTATTACATAAAAAGAGTTGAGAAAGCATATTACCTGAAAGAAATCTTAGTAATGTGTGATCTATTTAAAAGGAAAACATTTCTATAAACTTATAATTTCAGGAAATCATAATTCTGGTATCACTCAGCATGTACTAAAAGTGCTTACAATTTGTTTATATTGTATAGGAAATCCTTCTAATGCTATTTAACTTAGCAAATCATATATTCGCATCATCAATTTCACATTTTAATATTTTTAAAGGCATCCTATTTTAAATGTTATGAATTTTATGCTCTTTGAAAAACTGTTTTAAAGATTTAAAAATTAAAAATGAATAAATACTGGAACTACAAAAGATCTCCTGACATAGTGAATAAAGTATATTATATCCTTAAACTTATTATCCTAAAGATTTTTTACACAATTTTTCAAAAAATGTTTTCTCTTTTAGAATAATCACTTTATTCTTCCTCTTTTCTATCTCTTCTCCCACTAAATAAATAAATAAACAAATAAATAAATAAATAAAATAAGTAGAAAACACTTAGGCACCAATGGGATGATTTGACACCATTTAGTACCATAGTCTGATAGTTGAAACTATCAATAAAAGTTATTAGTACAATAAAAATATAATTCCCATTTTAAAATCATTAAATGATCACCAATTATTTATTATCTTCACCTTCTTATACAGAAAATTAAACATAAAACTGCCTTTTCCTCAGCAATTCTTTTCTCTTCTGATTACCTTCTGCAACAAAAGTTTAAAGAAATATTTAATCAAACAAGTCAGTATTTATTAAATAAAGTACAATCTTTTAAAACCTTGTGGTATGAAATACTTAATTTTATATAATCAAAAACCTCTTAAAATACCTAACTAGGTAATTTAATTAATCCCTCAGGATATCAAGTATATTAAAAATCATTAAGATGATATAATCTCAACTAGGGATCAAAATCACATTATTTAGTTCGTGCTAAATCACTTCTTTTAGTAGTCCTAGCTAGGAGTAGGTCCGAAACTACAACTTAAAATCTTTTTCTTTGAGAAATCTTTAAACCAAAAGTATTCAAGTTTAACACATTCTTTCACTAATTCAAGGAGGTAAGACAGAAAACAGAAACTTTCATGCAACTGTGATATCCTACATCTTGTATAGTAACACAAAAGTAGCAACAAAGACATTAACAATTGCAGTTCAAGCTGGGAGTGACTGTTCTGTTTCAATTCAATGACACCACTAATGGCTTCTTAGCAGCTCCATGAAATCAACCAGCTGTCAAGTTGATGCATCAGAAGGAACAGTTATGCACTCCCATAAGAAAAAGCAACACATCAGGATGTTTGGCAAAACATCTGCTCCTTTACACTGCAGTTCTATAATAAACATGCAAACAAAGAAATGAGAGAAAGGGCAACAGAATTAAAATTCCAAGGTTTCCATTACAGTCTTAAACGCATTTAAAATAAATGACATAAAAATAAAAACAAATTTCTGCCAACTTGAATACTTTTATTTTAAATCTTGAAAAATGCTAAATGTAATTACTCAGATTCTTCTGGAAAGGCAAAAACTACAGAAAAATCATTTCATTTTAAAAATTGAGAGTAAACTTGTTCACCAAGAAAAATCATTATCATAATGTCATGTACAAAACTCAAAAAATGATACCAAAATATATCCTTCATTCAATTAGTACTTAATAAATTATGTCAAATGCGTTTCCAAGACTGAATACTCTAAAAAATATTTTAAATAGTGTTTGAAAAAGTAAATGCCACTACAGTTCAGCAATAGCTTAACATATAAAACCAGTAAAGATACTATTCTCTGAATTTTAAAATATGTACCTACTCCTACTTTTCTCCAAACCATTATATGAAGACAACAAACAATATTAAGTCCTGATAAATAACTTTCTTTTAAACGCATACAATTTGATCACTCCCCCCCTCCCAAAAGACTCTTCTTGTTTGCCATTACAGGCTGAAAATAATTTTGATTACAGCCATTCATTTCAAACACTTGTAAAATTTTACTTTTTTCTATCTGAAACTTATAAGTGCCTCAATGTTGTCTAAATTATTGATTATGCAGCACAGTGACAATATGTACAGTGTTCACAATAGGTGTGAGACATCAAATGTACTTAACTACCATTTTCTTAAACTACTTATCCTCTGTTGCTTGCCATTTATAATCTGCCAAATCTTCTAGTCCTTTGTTGCATGTATAATTTAAAACCATCTGTTCTATGTGCTTTTAACTATTTAAACATTTTTCACCTACCTACAATTCACATAAATGGCAGACATTCAATTCAGTTAGGCTTTCTATATAGCGTTTTACATAAAGCAAATTCCAAGATAAATAGCATAGCAAACACCACCAAAGAAGACTGCTACAGAGATAAAAACATACTACTACATACAATGTAAGTTCTTATGTGTTAGACAAACCTTTTCAGAATTGTTTCTATTACCTTTTTTTTTTTTTTTTTTAGTTAATTGTAGTCAGTGTTTTTTCCCAACCGAGAAGACAAAGAGAATGCAAATTAAATACAGACAGTTTCATGTCCTTGTTAGAAGAGAAGTAAATATGCTGACTGAAAATGACTACAGGAGACAGAATTCCACTTTCCCATTCAATTTACAGTGCTTTTATTTATATACCAGTCAGTGTATCATTAAGTTTGGTCATGTGACCCACCGAACTTCTGTGAGGTGAAAAACTACGTTAGACAAGCAAATTAAAACAACACTATTTTTATTGTTTATTTTTTCATAATGGCTGACAAGGAGCTTACAGCTTGAGGTTATAAAATATATTTTAAAATAAATTTTGTCTTTTAAATACTAACTACATTTTTACCAATCGTTTGATTTAATATCTGCTACTAAATTTTAAAAGTATCCAGTATCTCCAGGTATTTTCATAGTTGTTTTTGCAAAATGCAAGGAAATATGTAAAAAATAATTTAATTACAAAAGGGGATCTAGGTAATCTAAAGTCATTATACGTAAAATGTTAACCAAGCTGATTAAAGAAAAATCCACAGCAGAGTGGAGTAAATGAGAAAGGGAATACGCTGATTAAAAATAACATTTGAAACCTTTAAAGAATAATAAAAAAAAAAACCAACACGTAGACAAAAGCTAGGTGACTATAAAAGTTTATACCATTTTTTTTTTTTTTACACATTTTCCACCTGTTACCAAAACAAAACGTATAGACGCTGAGGGTTCATTTTGAGAGCAGAACCCAAAAATAAGCAGCACAACTTCTCTAACCAGTAAGTTACACGGTCCTTTAAAGCAGGGAAAAAATTAAGCGAAAAATTGACTCTTGGGAAAATCTCTCGATAAAGTTTACATGACGTCACTGGGCCCCCTGAACATTCCCTAAACTTTGAGTCTTTTCCACACACACTTTTTTGCCTTTCTACGCCTTCTTTCCCTTTCTCAAAAATAAAAAAGGGGAGACTTGGGAATAAAAATTGCCCAAGATGGCGAAACGCTTGTTGTTTAGAGGGCAGGGGAAAAAATGGAGGATATTGTAATATACACAAAGGGATAAATTTCAACAACTCGGCCAAGGACTGCAGCTGCTTCTCTCTTTATAAGGAAGCAACACACAAAAGATAAATACAGAGGGAGAGAAAAGAAGAGAAAAATCTCCCAAATAGCAGGGCCAGCTCTTACTCTGCAAACACTTCCTTCCTTTCCCAAGTCCCAATTCTGGGGTTCATGGAACTACTTTAAGGGGAGGGTTGACGCGAAAGAGAAAGGGGGGAGGGGAGCGACAAGAAGATTAAAAGAGCGAGGAAGAGTTGAGGGCTGGCGGCTGTTCTCGGGGAGAACTGCTAGGAGACAGACATTACTGTAGGAAAAGCTGTGCTCCTCTAACCTCTGTGTACAGACGTACATCTTCCCAAGTATCCAGATCCTTTCCCAGTCCCACCTGCCCCCATAACACGCCCCGCGCCCTCAGCCCATTTTCTGAAAACTCTGGAGCTCCAAAGCTACCCAGAGAGAGCTAAAGAGGCCCGAACTGGGGAGTGGGGGGGGGCGCAGCTCATCAGTCCTAAAGGGAAGAGGGGGCGGAGGCAAAAAGGGGCAGCAGTAGGCGGACTGGGGTCGGGGGGGGGGTATCTTGAAACTACCCCGACAGGGATTGGGGGAGCAGCGTATATTCGCTCGTAGGAACGGCGATCGCAACAGTGCCAGAGGTTATCGTTTGAGAAGCAAAAGTGTTGGCGGCCCCCCGAGCTCTGGAAGCCGAGAGGAGGAGGAGGCGCGCAGCCCCGGCGGCCAGGCTGGGCGGCCGGCACAAAGGAAGCGGACTCGCGGCGGCGGCGGCGGCCCGCGGCCCTGCTGCACCGAAGTCCCGCACCGGCAGCCAGGAATAAAGTTTACATTCTCCGGAGACCGCACCCCCCACCTCCCACCCAGGACCGCGTCCTCCTCCCCCAAACTCCGCTCGGGACCCCGAGCACCGCCCCAGCCTTCCAGCCAGCACAACAAAGAGACACACAGACCGGCGAGGGTAAACAGCCGCTGAGGGCGAGCAGGGCGGGCAGGGCGAGCGCCGCGAGACCAGCAACTCCGGAGTCCCCGCTCGCAGGAGCGTAGTTTCTCCTGTTCTGCTGCAGCCGGCTCGGTAACATTTGCAATTTTCGACTTCACCCGCACCCCTCACACCCGAACATTTTGAACTCACCTTTACTTTCGAACTGAGAGTTGCGGTGGGTGGGATTTTTGTCTTCCCCAGATGGTTGAAGGTTACGATTTTTGTTTTTGGAAACCCTACCACCTCCTTATCTCGATTATTATTTTTGCAAGAAAAGTATAAAGAGAGTTGGAGTGGAGGTGAGATTTGTGATCGGGAAAGCCCTTGACTCCCTCCTTCTCCGCCTTCCGCCTCTCTCTGATTAGTTCCTATCCAGCAGCAGATTGAAGCAGGAGATGATTCTTCTCAAGGTTTGTTCAGCAGCTTCACTTCTAGGCGAAGGCTTCATGAACCAAGTGACGTCAACCAACAAGGCTTCTCTCTCTCTCCTCTCTCTAACAATGAAAGTTGCTGTTAACAAGGGAAAAAAGAGAGAGAATTGTTTATACCATTTCAGTTCCAATAATAAATGACCTATCAGCTCCTAAAGGAGCCAAGGGAGGGAGGGGGGTTGCTTCTTTCTCCAAGAATACTATAGCTTCGAGTTTGCAACCGTTCCTTGTCCCAGGAAAAAAGTTAAGAAACTATTTTTTTTTTTTTGCTTTCAAAAGTAGGGCAGAAAATAGGATTGAAAACCTAATTTTAAAAAACGTAAACTGGAAAATAGGGAGCATAAATTAATCATTCTCACCTAAACTTTTTTTCTCGTAAACTCATAATTCGGTAGAAGTCTGTAAACCAACTAAATTAATATGCCAAGAATTCATGGATGTTTGGAACTCAAAAAACAGGACGCAAGATGGTCCGGGATAAAACGCTATTGCCCAAACACGGGCAAATTAAACTAGCTGTAGTGTTGATGCACTGAAATAAATTTAAATAAAACGTTAAAACAGTAAGTCGTTTTAAAGTTATAAATTAAAACTGTAAAGGGTAATCTCAATTGTAGTTTTTCCCTCCAATTTCTGAGGTCAAAAAAGTGGAGGGGGAGGGAACTAATTGTAGGAATTGAGCATTTTTTGAAGAATCAAGTTAAGACTGGTAGCTCATTGCTCCATTTTTAAACTACACAGGAGGTATGCTTTTTGTCTACCCCCCAATCTCCTCCCAACTTTCTGTTTACCCTTCCATTTCTCCCTCACCCCCCAATTCCAACATCCTGAAACCAATAAAGGTGAAGCACACCCTATTCCCTCCTGGATACACCACCCCATAGCTTCCTAAAAATGATTCTTAAAAAGCCTTAACTTTGGCTAATGTTTTATTACACAGGAAGATATATAATTTTTTTTTTCCCACTGAGGTAGTGTTTTTTCCCCACAACACATTAAAATCTCAAAGTTCATATAATAAAAAATTTCATGAGTTAATTTTCAGGATGAAGAGCAAGTGAAAGGCAAGCTACGGAAGAATAATTTGACCATATAAGTATATTTTGTACATACATTTGTGGATAAATGTATCTTAAAAGATGCTATTGTTTTATGTTTCCTCTTCAGCCACTGGCTGTGATTTTAATTGTGCTGGAGGATCTTCATTAGTATTAACACATGGGGAGATTTCACAAAGCTGCTTCATTAGGGGGGAAAAAAAAGCTTGGCAGACTAGGTCTTTTTGCATGCACTGAGAATGTCAGCCTTACCTCGGTCATTTGTAACATAATAAGTGCAAGTACAATGATTGCAATGCAGGAGCACTGGGGGAAGGGCAGAAATACTGCCTGTCTAATAGGGATATCTGAAAAAAAGGCTGCTCATTACACAGTAAAATGTATGCTAAAAATTAGTGAAGATGATGTCTCAGGAGACTGATGCTAAATAAATTAATGTGCTGATATGTTTTTAATTATTATTTTTGTAGTAGTTTATTTCGTTCTCAGGATTCACATTGAGCAGCAAAGCTGCGCTAGCACTTATTGATTTTTTTTCCCTGCCACATTCCCGGAATACAGATTTTAATCATTTCACTACACCACACTCAGTAATTTCATTAAAAACTGGAACCTTCCATCCCCAGAAAAGCATTTAATTTCAATGACATACAATTTCTCTCTTAGCAGAAAACTGTCTCTACAGTAAAAGCTGGCCTAAGGTTCAAATGCATAATTTAATCCTGAGTTTTCCATGCTCTGCATTCCTTTGAAGCTATAATTTGAGTAACTACCTAATAACTGTAATAAGGACAATAATTTCCTTATAATATATTATTAACTCATATTTAATTAACTCAGAGGCCAAGCTCTGTACATGTATGACTGGGTCAAGAGTTCTACAATCTCAAAATTTACCAATAATGTTCCAGAAGAAAAATATAGATTAAAATACAAGTATGAATGCTAGCATTTAGATATTCCAGCCAAATTAATATGCAAAAAAGTTCATGAATTTTAAATAATAGTGGTCATTACTCAAATAAACAGTATTTTAAAACATGTGGAAGGAAACCAGGCAACTCACTAATTCTATATATAAAGAATTATAATATTGATATTTCAAAACAATCCATTTCTGACAGTTTAATCACTAGATTTACTATAGAGAAAGTATTCAATTTTGAAAACATTTTTTTTAAAAGGGCTATATTTAAGTTGCCTCAATTTTCATACAGAATTCTCTTAAACATTTCTCTTAAAGTTAAATGGCACACTTGAGTAATTTGGATACCAAAGGATATTTAAATACTTCAAAAACAATATACAGCAAAGTAGGTTTCAATTTTAGGTTACAGTAATATTCTGAAATGATAGTGGGTTGAAAATGGCACATTGGTTTTCCAAACAATAGGTTTTATACGGATATGTAATTTATATTGCCTGCTTTTAGAGAAGAAACCTGTGGGAAAAACATTTGATATAATTCACTTATTACTTTGAATATATATCTAATCAACAGAAAAGACTGATACATCTCTAATAAAAATGATTAACTTATATAAAAATCAAAACTCATATTAAAAATTCCTATCATTCCTCTGGGTGATTTTAAAACCATAATCCAAAAAAAAAGTTTTAAGACTATGTATATATAATCTCAAGTTGCCATCACATACAACACAAAGCTTCTCCTTGGTTGAATGATGGAAGTAACTTACACAAAATAAGACTAAGTGTTGTCAAAATGTTAGAAAAAAGGATAAAAGTAGTGATAATACAGAACTTGGTTTTACTGCCTACAAAATATTTTAAAACTGTGTATTTTATATTTTATTATCAAAACTATATATATTTATTATATAATTTGGAAAATATTTTTGCAATGCTCAGAGTTGAAATGCAATTAAATGTAAATCAATAATTAACAAAACAGTGGATAAACGAAAAACTCAGATTAACATCTAAAATTCATAAGATGAATTTCTACATTTCAATAAAAAAAGCTTCAATTTATATATTTAAGTATATATTTAAAATAATTTGGTGCTTTTTGGGAGTTCAAATATATTATCTAATTTATACATTTAAAACTGATTTTTTAAAAAACAGCATACTAGAAATTTAAAACTGGATTATGCCAGTATTTGATACCCTCTTACTATGAAGTTGTGCTTATTTTTAATGATTCCTTCCTTTTTTTATGTTATCACATTTGATTGTTTCAGAGATTACAACACAGTCACAGAGTTGGGGGGTGGGGAGATAATTACTATAGTTATAAAATAATTTGGCTCCAGTAGCACTTAGTTCTTTGCCTAAGATCATCATCTAAATTAGTACTTCATCTTCAGAATTCTAAAATAAATTGAAAACACATCTTTTCTAATATTACTGATAACTATTTCTGAAATTCTATCTATGATACATACCTAACCCATGCTACCACTATATGCCACCACTAGATGTAAATTTTGTACTTTCTTCTGTAAAGTAGCATCTATTTTTAGGATCAAAATAAAACTTCTTAAATAGGTAGATATAGAGATAAAGATGGTTAGGTATCAAATTTATTACTATGGGTATAATACGTGGATCTTCAAAGAGTAAGGAATTGACATGTACAGAGAACAAAGTCTATAAAGGCTGACTACAAAAAGCCAAACGAATGAGAGATCTCAATAGTGGAACAAGCTGGCCACTGTCATGTCTTGTTTCAGTTTCAATCAGTACAAACTAATGAAGAGTTATTTGTTTTCATTCATTGAACAAACATGTGAGTGCTCGCTATATGCTATGCGCTCTGCTACAGGCTGGAAAAACATGAAAAGCTCATATTCTGGTTGATGTTGAAAGTGTGAAATTCCTGGGAGATTAGCGACTCACATAAATCATATTATAAAGATACAAATAATGAAGTTTTGTTAGAATAAAGAGGATGGGGCAACTAATTCTGACTGTGAGTCTCAAAAAGAGCTTTATCAAAGGGATGCCATTTGAACTGCATCTCAAAAACTGACAGCTTACCAGCTATTCGAGAAGGGGCAGATCCTAAGTAAAAGAAACCATAAGTTTAAATACAAAGAGCTACTAAGTCTGGTGCCCATCCACTAGTGAGAATACCAGTGCAACAGGAATTTCAGTGTGAGGTGTATCAGGGATGAAGTAGGGAAAGGAGGGTAGGATCTGAGAGTGAAAGGCCTGATACATACCATGGTAAGACGGCTGAATTTATTCTGAGTGCCAACAAAGGTGAGCAAAGGAGTGACATGATCAACCTTGTTTTTAGGGAGCAGCAACTGTCTAGGTGCATTGTCTAGTGCAAATGATAGACTGTAGTATGAAGTGCTTAACGGTCCATGAGAAAGACGTTAAAAGACAGTGGCATTAGAGATTCAAAGTCAGATATTTTTGAGGTAAAATGTGGATTTGGTGACCAACTGAAAACACACAGAGTTAAGGGAGAGGAAGGACTGAAGGAAGACTAGTGGGATTTCTGGCTTAAAAAACCGGATAAATGGTAGAGTCATTTGTAAGGCCATTTTTAATGGAATTATCAGAATCCATTGCAAAGGTTTTTTTGTTGTTGTTTTTTCAATGTACATACCCAGGGACAATATCAAGAGATTCAGTAGGTCGAGGGTGGAAACCAAGTATTTCTTTCCTTTTTAAAAGAACTCTGACAGTGTTTCAGATAAACACTCCTAATTAAGAACAGTATTATAAAATTGATTATAAAATTCAGTTGGAAGAAAAAAAAAGCCCTGAAAAAGAAGAGCATTGAAAGTGTGTGTGGAGGTCCCACATCGGATACTAAAATATGCTATATATATGGCCTTTATAATTTACATTTGGCCTTGGCACCTGAGAAAAAGACCAATGAAACGTAATAGAAAATTGAGAAATTGACCCAGGTGCATATGGAAATTTAACATAGATAAAAGCTGAATCTCAAAGCAGTGAGGAAGAAATGGACTTCTTAATAAGTGGTATTGGGATATCTGGGTAGTCATAAGAGATGAATTAGGATCTGTTCTAAAAATGAATTTTAAAAAGAACAGATACTTAAATATAAAAATTTGAACCACATCAGTACTAGGAGAATTTATGGGTCAATCCTTCTATAATTGGAGGGTAGGGAAAACATCTCTAGTAATGGTTAAAACTAAATGCAATAGTGTGAAATACTGGCAATACATAAAATACATTAAAATACATGAAACTAAAAAGGTTTATATGGCACTTAAAGAAAGAGGTTTTATATGGCAAAAAAAAAGAAAAGAAAAAATACCACAAGAACAATGACAAATGAGAAGCTTAAGAAAATATTTTAACTTATATGAGATAATGGAATAACCCTATATATAAAGAGTATCTAAAAATGAATAAAAGACCAACACCCTGATAGAAAAATGGCAAGAGATATGAACAGATATTTTAACAAAAATAAATGCAAATGCCCCTTACACAGAAATATCCTCAACCTCGCTGATAAGAGAAACACAAATTAAGAATCACTGAGATAGGAGCGTCTGGGCAGCTCAGTCAGTTAAGCATCTGACTTGGCTCAGGTCATGACCTCATGGTTCCTAAGTTTGAGCCCTGCATCAGGCTCTCTGCTGTCAGCAGCAGAGAAACTCTGCCCCTCCCCGCTCATCTCTCTCTCTCTCTCTCTCAAAAATAAACATTAAAAAAAGAAGAAGAAGAATCACCGAGATACTATTTCGCACCCAACAAATTGGCAAAAATCCAAGTTTCACAACTTGTTAGAAAGGCACTTGTGGGGAAAAGGACCCTCTAAAATATGCTTGTTGGAGTGAAGGATGTAAAATCCCCAACAACAGAGAATTTGACAGTATCTAGCAAAGTAACATATGCATTTCTTTTCTGACTAGCAAAACCCATTTCCAAGAATCTGATCAACACTGACAAAAATAAAAAATAGATATAAGAAGATATTCACTGAAGCACTGTTTGTTACCGCTAAAGTGTGGAAATAACCCAAATGTTCATCACAGGGAAATGGTTGAGTTAATTATGGTACATGCAGAGTATTACGCAATTTTTTTAAATTAAAAAAAAAATTTTTTAATGTTTATTTTTGAGAAAGAGAGACAGAGCATGAGCGGGGGAGGGGCAGAGAGAGAGGGAGACACAGAATCTGAAGCAGGCTCCAGGCTCTGAGCTGTCAACACAGAGCCCAAGGTGGGGCTCAAACCCGTAAGCTGTGAGATCATGACCTCAGCTGAAGTCAGACACTTAACAGACTGAGCCACACAGGTGCCCCTATGCAATTTTTAAAAATAAATAAGGAAGGAATGCATATAGTATGAAGTATTTCACACCTACCGAATATATTAAGTAAAACAAACAAAAAAAAAAAGCAAGGTGGATAAAAACATCAATGGTATGCTACCATTCTTACATATATTTACCTAATTTTTTAAATGAAAGGAAAAAAGTCAAAACTTTAAAAACATGATCACCTATAAGGAGAAAAGGAACAAGGTAGAAAATACAGAATAGTAGGAAGTTTTCACATAAGACTTGTTTTGTAGATGTGATTTTAGAACCATATAAAGTAATTTACATAATTAGAAAACAAAAACAAATTAAACTTAAAAACACTCCCATTAAATGAAAGTTAATGAAATGAACGAACTTGACTGCATATGGAGTTCCATACAGAGAATATTTCAAGTGCCTTTACATACAATACTTTTTTTAAGTTTATTTATTTATTTTTGAGAGACACAGAGACAGAATGAGAATAAGTGGGGGAGGGGCAGAGAGAAAGTGGAACAGAGGATCCAAAGCAGGGGCTGTGCTGGAAGCAGATAGCCTGGTGCAGGCACAAACTCACGCACCATGAGATCATTACCTGAGAGAAGTCTCACACTTAACTGACTGAACCACCCAGGTGCCCCTACATACAATAATTTTTAAAAACCACACACAAACAGTAATTTAACAGCATATCCCTCATAGGATATAAACTAAAAAATAACTTTAAAGCAGCAACAAAACAGGAACTTAAATTGCTATCACTAACCATATTTTTGTGGTATGAACTGGTGTTGTTACTGTAATATTGTTGCATGCACAGTCTGAGATAAAGCAAATGGATGTTTTGCAAACAGCAAAGTTAGTGTTTTTAAAAATTAATTTTTGCTACGGGACAAAAAAGAAACAGATATAAAATGAATGAGTTACATGAACTCTCTGATCCTGAATTTGAACTCTGATCCTGAATTAGGATATATAAATGAACTCATTACATATTTTATATTTAAAAATATATACTTCTTAGTTTTGCTCACTGTAAAAGCCTTAAAAACAGGGACCATTGCAGAAGCAACAAGCACACACCTGTGTACCCATATTATAGTCTCTAAACACCATTTGCCCTGAAAAGAATTCCTTGATGTCAAGGCTGATTCCAGGTTCGGGATAGGAAATGTCCCAGATAAGCCTAGAATACCCTATTACACCATTAAGCATGGAAACTATCCAGATTATTGGCTTCATGCTAAAAGGACTAGAGAAACAATTTAAAGAGGACAAATAGAAGTGACTCCCACTGGCCAAAGATGAGACAATTTGAACAACTACAATGGAATGAAACATAAATATCTTAATATATAAATTTATAATGATACTCTTTTAAAAATCTCATTTTTCATCTTTGAAGGATGCCAGGAACCAACTCATAATTTTGAAAACTGGTAAATAAAGGAAACAAGAATTTATTCAACATTTCCTACCAAATGTGCCTTTGGGAATCTAATTTGAAATTGTGTTGCAATATATACTGCTATATATCTGAATGTATGTGTGTGTCTATATATACAAAGATTTCAACATTAGATTTCATTTTTTACAAAAGAAGCTTAAAAATGTTACTGGTCTGGGTGCCTGGGTGGTTCAGTCAGTTAAGCATCTGTTTCTTGATTTTGGCTCAGGTCATGATCTCACGGTTCTTCGGATGGAGCCCCCCCATGTTGGGCTCCATGTTGACAGCATGGGGCCTGCTTGGGATTCTCTCTCTGCCCCTCCCCCTGTTCATCCTGCACTCTTTCTCTCAAAATAAATAAATAAACATTGTTAAAAAATGTTATTGGCCTGTACTAATGGTTACTGTTCAAGTACACAATTAACCTGTGAGCTTCAAGGCAGAAAAAACAAAGAGGAAACATAATACCATTCTCCTTATCTGGTAAATAAGAAACTTAACAACTTATTTTATTTATTTATTTATTTATTTATTTATTTATTTATTTATTTATTTATTTATTTTAATATAATTTATTGTTAAATTGGCTTACATACAACACCAAGAGCTCATCCCAACAAGTGCCCTCCTCAATGTCCATCACCCACTTTCCCCTCTCCCCCACCCCCATCAACCTTCAGTTTGTTCTCTGTATGTAAGAGTCTCTAATGGTTTGCCTCTCTCCCACTCTGTTTGTAACTTTTTTTTTTTTCACCTTCCCTTTGCCCATGGTCTTCTGTTAAGTTTCTCAAGATCCACATATGAGTGAAAACACAGGACATCTGTCTTTCTCTGACTGACGTATTTCACTTAGCATAATAACATCCATTTCCATCTGCATTGCTGCAAATGGCATGATTTCATTCTTTCTCATTGCCAAGTTGTATTCTAGGACCAAAATTCAATCCTAAGCATAATTTTCACTACTTCCCTTATATTTTGTTAGTTATCTTATTATTGTTATTTTTCTTTAAATAGACTCCATGCCCAGCATAGGGCTTGAACTCACAACCCTGAGATGAGGAGCTGGATCCTCTACTGAGCCAACCAGGTGTCCCCTTCACTCCTATTAAAAACTGAATCAACAGGCACCTGGCTGGCTCAGTTATAATAGAGCATGTGACTCTTGATCTCCTGATTGTGACTTCAAGCCCCATGCTGGGAATGGAACTTACTTTATGAAAAAATAAAAAAAAATAAAAACAATAAAAACTGAATCAGATCAGTCCATATTGTTTACAGACAATTGTGCCCTGGGAATAATGCAATATGAGAAATAATATTCAAGTGTCAACTCTTTAACTAGTATAGTAATGTTGTTCCTTGTCCTACAGCTTTCAGTCTATCAATACAGATTCCAACACACCTTTTCCAGGACATTTTTTTGGCTCAAAATCTAATTGTGATCCAAATTTTTTCAATTTCTTCCCCTTTAACATGGATTTTCACTGACCTTAAAAAAGTTGTCAAGCATTTCACTCTCATAAGTGAACTGCATATAGGTAAAAAGCTCATTCATACTCTTCACATAAAAGGTTTCATCCAACTGTAAAGCCAAGTATCTATTAGCATGTACATGTTAGAGTAACTGTGCATTCATACTGTATATCATTGATAGTACAGTGTCCAAATGTATCACATTAAAGGAATATTGCCAAAAGTTCATTCTGACTTATTGCCAGACATAATATTTATTATTTTGTTGCTTGTTTAATAAGCTTGGCAAATGTGTGGCTTATAACTGCTTTTTTGCTCTGAGGAATGCAACACTGAATTAATACTTTCTTAGCTTTAGTGTCTTCACTTTTAGAGACAAAAATACTGGAAAGTAATATTTTGTGTTTATTCTGGGAAGCTTTTACTATTTTTCCAGAATAGTTTACAAAAAATGTCATTTGTTTTTTCTTTAAAAAGAGTCAAAGATATTAAAATATCCCTAGCCCAAATGAATTCAAATTACTTTTTATGATCTCACTCTTTCCCCCTATATATTTATAACCTTTCTTCCATTCTTTATTGAAGAAAGACAATCCAAAAGAGAGAGAAAAATTATCCTCCTGAGATACAAAACAAATGACAGAAATCACCTAGAAACAAGGTAATATAAACTGGATTTAAAAAAAAAATTAATGTTTATTTTTAAGAGAGAGAGAGAGAGAGAGCAGGGGCAGAGAGAGAGGGAGACACAGAATCCGAAGCAGGTTCCAGGCTCTGAGCTGTCAGCACAGAGCCCCAATATGGGCTCAAACTCATGAATCCTGAGATAATGACCTCAGTGGAAATTGGACACTTAACTGACTGAGCCACCCAGGCGCCCCAAGCTGGATCTTTTAAAAGAGGGGAAAAAAATTATGAACACTGAGGTATTTATTATGGTTAAACTATAAGGAGAGGGAGACAATTCAGAAGGAGCTTTTTTTTTTTTTTAAGGTAATCTCTATACCTAATGTGGGGCTCAAACTCACAACTCCAATATAGAGTCAGTGGCCTACTGACTGACTCAGTCAGGTGTTCCTCATCTAGAGCTTTTGTTGCAGCTTTTATGTGCAGCTTTTGTTGGAGGAATTAAGTCAAGTTCACTGAGATTTTCTTGGAAGTTCACCTTAACTACTGAGGGGAGGAAACATATCTTTATTCTGAGGGACACAGCCCTTAGGATTCAGATTATTCCTTTAGTTTAGGAGTCTTGAAGCCTCTGTTTCTGCCTCAAAATTACCCTATCCTTCACGTTTCACCTTTCAGTCATCTCTTCCCAGCAGCTGTTTATATTTCTGCTTACTAAGAAAGAGAATAATATATTGAGACACTATACATCTATTCTCTACTATTATAAGTGTATCAGTGATGAATTTCAAGATCATCATTAATCTTGAGATTAAGGGAAGCTTTTAGGGAGTAGATGTAAGGTTGGGCACCACACTGTGCTTCAACAAATCTTTTGTTTCTTTCCCTTGCTGTCATCTTTTGAAATGTATGATATGAGATTCCATCCTGTTTCTCATTTCTGGTTACTGCTAGTGAACATTTTGTTTTGTTTTGGGTTTTCTTCTGGTTCTTACTTTCATTTTTTTAATGTTTATTTATTTGTTTTGATAGAGAGTGAGAAAGCAAGTGGCGCAAGAGCAGAGAGGGAGAGAGAGAACTCCAAGCAGGCTCTGCACTGTCAGCGTGGAGCCCAACCTCATGAATCATGAGATAATGACCTGAGTCGAAATCAAGAGTGGGACACTTAACTGACTGGGCCACTCAGGTGCCCTCCGCTTTTTTTTTAATTGTTGTAGCTCATATCATTAACTATCAGAAGAATGAAATTCTGTAGCTTCTTTCTACCATCTTTACACAAAAGCCTCTTTTTAAAACAATTTTTAATGTTCATTTATTTTTGAGAGAGAGACAGAGTGTGAGCAGGGGAGGGGCAGAGACAGAGGGAGACACAGAATCCAAAGCAGGCTCCAGGCTCCGAACTGGCAGCACAGAACCCAACACAGAGCTCAAACTCACAGACCAGAAGATCATGACCTGAGCCTAAGTTGGATGCTTAACCAACTGAGCCACCCAGGACCCCTACACAAAGCCTCTTAACTGAAAACATAGTTAATTGAA
Source organism: Lynx canadensis (assembly GCF_007474595.2). NCBI lineage: Eukaryota > Metazoa > Chordata > Mammalia > Carnivora > Felidae > Lynx > Lynx canadensis. The sequence continues at coordinate 148,734,349 of NC_044310.1, forward strand.
AGCATATTTGTTATATTTAGATGGTATGACACATAATACCAAAGCTTATATCTAGAGGAATTTTTGTCTCTACTAAAATCTTTTCATACCTCCTTTAATTACTATACCATACCAGGTCTTTTGTTTCATTCAGTTGTTTAATTGTTCGAGAAATTCTTACTGAAATTCTATTTATATGTCAAGTATTATTATAGATGCTAGGGATGCAGCAATGAAAAAAGTAAACCTGCCTTATAGGGCTTACTTTCTTGTAAGGAGAGATAGGCAATAAACAAACAAGCAAACACAGTATGTACCAGGGTCAGAAAACTTCCTCTATCAAGGGCCAAACAGTAAATGTTTTAGGCTTTGTGGGCCATGCATCTCTGTTGCAATCTCCCAACTCTTACAGTGAAAAATAAAAATTAAAAAAAACAGCCACAGACAATGTATAAAAAGGCAGGCATAGCTGTCTCCTGAGAAAATCTTACGTACAAAAACAGACGGTAAGATTTAACTCACTGGCCATACTTTGCAGATTCCTGTTATATATGACTATAACAAGTATTATGGAGAAAAAATAGTAGAGGCAAGATGTATAAGTAGGTCTAGGAATAGTGAAAAAGGGCCCCACTAATAAGATATTTGGGCAAAAACCTAAAAAGAAGTGAGTGAATAAGGCATGTAGACATATAGGGGAAGAGCTTCCCAGGCAGAGGGAACGAGATTTGCAAAGGTCCTGTAGTGAGAGCATGCTTAGTTTGTTCAAGAACAGTAAATAGGAGGGGCGCCTGGGTGGCTCAGTCAGTTGAGCATCCCAGCTCAGGTCATGATATCACAGTTCATGGGATCTAGCCATGCATCAGGCTCTGTGCTGACAGTGTGAGCCTACTTGGGATTCTCTCTCAAATAAAAATAAAATCTCAAAGTCAACTAAAGATTACATATTGACAATTGGGTTTACAACAAAGCATCATAGCTGTTTCACTGAAGTGGTTAGAAAGATTTTTTAAAAACTTCTTTCAGTTAAGGAGTAAGTCTTTATAAAGTCCCCCCCCACCCCCCAACAACGCAGGGTTTGGGAAGTATTTTCTAAGCTCTTAAAGAATCCGGGAATATGTTTATGTTTCTTTTAGAAATGAGACACAAATCAGTTGAACACAAAATTCTTAAATCAATCTTTTCCCCTTAAAATTTTCTATTTCTTACAGAATTTTACTGTAATTGAGTCCATTCAATTGAGCCTGAAACATGTAAAATTTTTTTATGCTTTTACTGTTAAGTAATCTCTACACCCAACATGGAGCTCACACTTACAACCCTAGATCAAGAGTCGCATGTTCTACTGACTGAGCCAGCCAGGTGCTCTAAGATTGCTTAACAATTAATGGAAATTAAATTTTATTTCCTTATAGGTAACATGACTCTTCCGAGTGTCTATTCTTATTATAATTCAAAAATACAGTCAGGTGGATTTAAGAATTGTTCTCTGTTAGGGGTACCTGGGTAGCTCAGTCAGTTAAGCGTCTGACTTCAGCTTGGGTCATGATCTCACAGTCTGTGGGTTCAAGCCCCGCGTCGGGCTCTGTGCTGACAGCTCAGAGCCTAGAGCCTGCTTCGGATTCTGTGTCTCCCTCTCTCTCTACCCCTCCCCTGCTAGTCTCTCTCTCTCTCTCTCTCTCTCTCTCTCAAAAATAAGTAAAACATTTAAAAAAAAGTTAAAAAGAAAGATTCTGTGTTGATTCTTCTTAGATTAGCTGAATTATTTAACTGGAATTCTTAGATTTAAAAATCTTCATAAATATGTTTGATTTTTGCTCATTTTCTAGTTGCTTATTTTGTAACATACCTAAGTTGGATATCATTGCATATATTCTTCTTCTGCTTACAGGGAAATTTCAAGATTACATCAATGATTTGTTTGCATGGTCATTTGGGTACATATTGCCACTAATAAAGACTTAAATTCCATCAAAGAAATTTTAATTTCCTCAAAATCTTTCCTGATATTACTTAACTCCCTTTTTACCCAATCTTAACATTTTTCTATTCTACTTTGGGTTTTCTGCTCAACTGTTATCAAAATCATACTTTCTAACTTATAACAGATATTGAAAATGTTTATAGAATTTTCTTTTTAAGTTTTAGTGTTATATTCTTTCCTTGATTTGGAGGATAATGTACATTTGCTCTTCTTCTGTAATATGTTTTTCATCCATTGCTTAATGACTTTTTTCTGTTTTCTTTCACCTTAATGAAACGTTACCTATAACAACTTAGAGCTTGTCATAAGGCTATAGCATAGACCTTCTTTGTGCACACTTCAGTGATATACAGGTTCTCAGAATTACAGCTGGATATGCGTATATATATTATACCTATATGTGTATATCTTAGTTTGTGAGTGTATATAGTTTATCACTTAATTCCCAGTATCAAACAGGTCTTAATCAAGTGGTGAGAATCTTCTAGATATCAGGCCACCTTACCAAAAATCAATTTACTAAGGCTAACCTTCAATTTACTAAATGATTTGTTAAATATATCAAACTCATTCACAAGTAACAAAGGTAAAGGCTTTAACATATTTTAAAAAAACATATAAAAATATAATGAAATTTCAGAAAATAAAAGATCAGTGTTTCACATAAAAATATTTTTACATATTTAAAAAATTTTTTAACATTCTCTTTTAGATTTTATTTTTAAGTAATCTCTAACATGGGCTTGAACTTACAACCCCAAGATCAAGAGTCACATGCTCCACCAACCCAGCCAGCCAGGCACTCCTTTTAAAAAATTTTTGATTTGGGATTGTTTGTGCTAATTTTTATTTCTTTTCAAAGCTTTTGTTTTTATGCTTAACATTTTAATTTAATTTTATTTTAAAAAATTTTAATTCTAGTATAGTTAAAATACAGTGTTATATTAGTTTCAAGTGAACAATATAGTGATTCAAAAATTCTATACAGTACTCAGGGATCATGAAGATAAGTGTACTCTTAATCCCCATCAACTCTTTCACCCATCCATCCACCCATCCCTTCTGATAACCATCAGTTTGTTCTCTAAAGTTAAGAGTCTATCATTTATTTTTTTCCTTTGTTCATTTGTTTCTTAAATTCCACATATGAGAGAAACCACATGGTATTTGTCTTTCTCTGACTTATTTTGCTTAGCATTATATTCCATAGATCCATCCATATTGTTGCAAATGGCAAGATGTAGTTCTTTTCTATCGCTGAGTAATATTCCATTGTATATATATACCACTTCTTTACCCATTCATTTACTGATGGACACTTGGGATACTTCCATATTCTGGCTATTGTAAATAATGATGCAATAAACATAAGGTTGCATATATCTTGTTGAATTAGTGTTTTCACATTTTGGGGATAAATATCTAGTAGTGGAATTACTGGATTACATGGTAGTTCTTTTTTTTAAGTAGGTTTCACACACAGCACAGAGCCCAGTGCAGGGTTTGAACTCACATCCCTGAGATCAAGACGTGAGATCAAGAATCAAATGCTTAACCAAGTGAGCCACCCAGGTATGGTAGAAAATAGAATGGTAGTTCTATTTTTTACTTTTTGAGGAACCTCCATACTCTTTTCCCACAGTGGCTGCACCCATTTGCATTCCTTCCAATAGTGCTCAAGGGTTCTTTTTCTCCACATCCTCACCAACACCTATTGTTTCTTGTGTTGTGGATTTTAGCCATTCTGATGGGTGTGACATGATATCCCATTGTGGTTTTGATGATCATTTTCCTGATGATTAGAGATGTTGAGCATATTTTCATATGTCTGTTGGCCATCTGTATGTCTTTGTTGAAGAAATGTCTTTTCATGTCTTCTGCCCATTTTTAATTGGATTATTTGGGTGGTTTTTTTTGGGGGGTACTGAATTGTTGTCAGTTCTTTATATATTTTAGAATCTAACCCTTTATCAAATAGGTTATTTGCAAATATCTTCTTCCATTACATACCTTGTCTTTTAGTCTTATTATTTCCTTCACTGGGCAGAAGCTTCTTATTTTGATGTAGTCCTAATAGTTTATTTTTACTTTTATCTCCTTTGCCTCAGGAGATATATCTAGAAATATGCTGCTATGGCTGATGTCAGAGAAATTACTGCCTGTGCTCTCTTCTAGGATTTTTATAGTTTCAGGTCTTACATTTAAGTACTTAATCCATTTTGAGTTTATTTTTGTGTATGGTGTGAGAAAGTGGTCTAGTTTTATTCTTTTGCATGTTAACTGCCCAGTTTTCACAACACTATTTGTTGAAGAAACTGTCTTCTTCCCACTGCATCTTCTCATCTCATTTGTTGAAGATTAATTGACCACATAATTGTGGGCTTACTTATGGGCTCTCTATTCTGTTCTACTGATCTATGTGTCTATTTCTGTGCCAGTACCATACTGTTTTGTTTACTATAGCTTTGTAATAAAACTTGTAATCTGGACTATGATACCTTCAGTTTTGTTCTTCTTTTTCAAGATTACTTTGGCTATTTCAGGATCTTTGGTTATTCAGGATCTAAACACATTTTAGGAATTTGTTCTGGTTCTGTGAAAAATGCTGTTGGTGTTTTGATAGAGACTGCATCAAATCTGTAGAGTGCTTTGGGGAGTACGTACATTTTAACAATATTTGTTCTTCCAGTCCATGAGCATGGAATTTATTTCCATTTGTTTGTGTTGTCTTCAATTTCTTTCATCAGTGTTTTATAGTTTTCAGAGTTCAAGTCTTTCACATCCTTGGTTAAGTTTTTCCCATTTTATTATTTTTGGTGCAGTTGTAAATGGGATTTTCTTAATTTCTCTTTGTGCTCCTTCATTATTAGCATATAGAAATGCAATGGATTTCTGTACATTGATTTTGTATCCTGTGACCTTACTGAATTCATTAATCAGCTATAGTATTTGTTGGGTGGAGTCTTTAGGGTTTTCTATATATAGTAATATGCCATGTGCAAATAGTGAGAATCTTACTTTTTCTTTACCAATTTGGATGCCTTTTGTTTTCTTGTGTAATTGCTGTGGCTACGACTTCCAGTACTATGTTGAATAAAAGTATTGAGAGTGGACATGCTTGTTTTATTCCCCATCTTAGGGGAAAAGCTCTCAGTTTTTCACCGTTGAGTATGATGTTACCTGTGGGTTTTTCATATATGACCTTTATTATGTTGATAAGTTCCCTATAAATGTACTTTGTTGATGGTTTTTATCATTAATGGCTGTTGTATTTTGTCAAACGCTTTTTCTGTATCTATTGAAATAATCATATGGTTTTTATCTTATTGCTGTGATTTTTTTGAAAGCTCTTGAATTTAATTCAATGAAACCTTTTAGGTGAATTTATACATTCATATTTCCTTCTGATGCCTTTGAATACAATTAAATTAAAAATAAAAATTTAAATTATTACTAGTTTTAGTGGTTTTATTGAGATATACAATCTACACTTTGCACAATAATGCAGGAGAGTAAAAATGACTGTGTAATCTGAAGCATGTAAAGATTTTTATTAATGGAAAAAATTATGAAAGCTCCATAACCTTTACAAACTTTTGTCAAAACATGGAAAACTCTCTTACTGCTAACTACAAATTTATAGGGAAATGAAAAAAATATTAAAACCAACATTATATAGTGCATTAAAATTTTAAACATTAAACACATTGAGATTAAAGTATTTTCTTACTTCTTTGAAAAAAAAACTATTAAGAGTAGTTTGAACAGTATTTGCTTTCTCTTCCTTCTATAACTTAAGGTAGAGAATGAGCAGCTTTTCTATGCCTTGGTGTATTTCATACTGCATTTTAAGTCAGGATCAGCTTCTAACATTTCATCCTGGTGCTTTCAATGTCATGAAATATCTCTAAGAGTTATTTTGGAAAAATTTTACTGGATGACTTCTTCTGGGACATCTTAATCCTTTTCGTCACAACCACTTTCCTCATTTATGTTGATGACTTCACTTTCACTAAATTCCTCTGACTTAAGATCTAGAGTCTTTTGAATGACAGTGGTGTCAACATTCCCATGGTCAGGTATTTCATCTATAACTCCAATTAAGATAGATTTGAATTTCACTAACAACACTATCACAGTTTGGGTTTTTGGCTGCACTTTCATCTTTGTCAGTATTAGTCTGCTCAGCAATAACAAAATAGCACAGTCTGGATGGCTTAAACAACAGAAATTTATTTCTCAGTTTTGTATGTTGGAAAGTTCAGTCCTTGTCAAGGTGCTAATGAGGTAGGCTTCATTCTGAATTCTCTTTTCTTGGTTTATTGGTAGCTGCTATCTTCTGTGCCTTCATATAACGTAGAGAGAGAAAATAAGCTTTCTAGTTTCTTTTTTATTTAAGTTTATTTTTTTAGTAGCCTCTACACCCAACATGGGGCTTGAACTCACAACCTCAAGATCAAGAGTCACATGCTGCACTGACTGACGCAACCAGGCATCTCTTGTATTTTCTTTTTCATAAGGCCTCCTCTCCTCCATGTCTGGTATCTCTCTCTCTCTCTCTCTAAGTTTATTTATTTTTGAGAGAGACAGAGCATGAGCAGAGAAGGGGCAGAGAGAGAGGGAGACATAGAATCTGAAGCAGGCTCCAGGCTTTGAGCTGTCAGCACAAAGCCTGACGTGGGGCTCGAACCCACAAACCATGAGATCATGACTTGAGCTGAAGTCCAGATGCTCAACCGACTGAGCCACTCAGGAACCCCCTTTGGTATCTCTTCTTAAAAGGACACTAATCCTATTGGGTAAGGGTCCACCCTTATGACCTCATTCAATCTTAATTACTGAGAAGCCTCATCTCTAATAAAAGTCGCATTGGACGTTAAGGTTTCAACATAAGAAATTTGGTGGGATACAAACATCAAATCTGTAATATTCCACCTCTGGCACTCCAATATTCATACCCTTCCCATATACAAAATATATTTGTTTCATCCCAACAACCCCCAAAAGTCTTTATTCATTCCAGCATCAACTTTAAAGTCCAAAGTCTCATCTAAATATCAAGTATATTAGACATGGGTGAGATTCAAGGTAATTCATCATGAAAGAAAATTCTTCAGCTGTAAACCTGTGATACCAGACAAGTTTCAAAATACAATGGTGGGACATGCAGATGATAAACACTCCCATTTCAAAAGAAATAAACAGGAAACACAGGAGAGGTGATAGGTCACAAGCAAGTCCAAAATCTAACAAGGCAAATTCCATTAGATCTTAAGGTTTGAAAATAATCATCTTTGGCTCAATATTCTACCCTTTAGGTCCACTGGAATGGCAAGAATCACTCTGATAGCTCTGCAGGGAATCCCTAATCTTATGACTCCCTTTGAGAGCCCTTCTATCTTAAATTAAGTAGAAAAGAACCTTGCTCCCTAGGCCTGTAGTGAGAGTGGCAGCCTTAAAAACTCTGAGTCTCTTTTGGGGTCATTCTTCATTTTTCTTTAAGAATAGCATACATTTACAGCTGAATAGGTCTATGGTCCTGTCCTATAGAATCTAAAAGTCCTACAGCCTTCTTTAATTCTGTCCTGCTTTCCCTGTCCCCTTGAATTCAAATTGATAGAGTCTCTCCTAGTACAATCTCCTCTCTATTCCTGGCTTCTGCTTAGATGGCTGATTGAATCCACAAATTGCACCCAGGATCTCTTTATCAAATGGTTGTTCAGCCACACCTTTAGTATTCTCTTCAGAACAAGCTTTTCAGTTTTTGCAATATGGATGGCCTGAAAATTTACCAAATCTTCAAATTCTGGTTCCTTTTTGCTTAACAATTCTGTCTTGGATTTATCTCACTTCTCACATTTTACCATAAGCAATAAAGTCTAGAGCAACACCTATAATGCTTTGTTTAGAAATCTTCTTTGCCAAATATGCAATTTCATTATTCAGAAACTCTATCTTTCACAAAACACAAGAACATAATTTGGCTAAGCTTTCAGCCACTTTACAACAGAGACTGCCTTTCCTTCAGTTCCTAATAACCTGTTCCTCATTTCTGTCAGAGACCTCACCAAGAATGGTCTTTAATGCCCATTTTTCTGCCAACATTGTATTTATGATTATTTATATATTCTCAAAGAAGATGAAAACTTTCTCTTCAGCTCTTCTTTTTCTCTCTGAGCCCTCATCAGAATTGTCTTTAATGTTCATACTCTAGCATGCACTTCATAACTCATCTAGCTTCTGCCCATTATCCAGTTCCAAAGTCACTTCCACATGTTTAGGTATTTGATACAGTAGCAGCCCACTTGGTACCTGTTCTTGGTACCAAAATCTGTATTAGTCAGGGATCTCCAGAGAAACAGAACACTATATATATAGAAAGAGATTTATTATTACGAATTGACTTGTAATAATAGAGGTTGAGTAGTCCTGTGAACTACAGTAGGCAAGCTGGAGATCCAGGAGAGCCAATGGTGTAGTTCCACACTGATACCAAAGTCCAAAGTACCAGGAGAATCTTTGTTGTAAGTTTCTCTACAAGAGCTGACAGGATCAAGACTCAAGAAGAGCCAAAGGCATGAAAAGACTTAAGTCACAGTGCATCAGACAGGCAGGAGGAGTATCCTCTTACTCAAGGGTCAGCCATTTAGTTTTATTTAGGCTTTCAAGTGACTTGATGAGAGCCACACACATCGTTGTTCAATCTGCTTTACTCAGTGTACTGGTTCAAATGTTAATTTCATCCAAAAACACCTTCACAGATACACACAGAATACTGTTTGACTAAATACCTGGGCACTCCATGGCCCTATCAAGTTGACACATAAAATTAACTATATCAGTCAGCTAATTCCCTCTTTTAGTTATCCATTTTCATAAATTGTAATGAGGGTTGATCACTGGGAGGCAACACAACTATGTGCTTTGCTGTTTGTCCATGAACTATTATATATGCAGTGAATAATCATCAACAAACTTTGAAAAAAAAGTAGTGTGACTAGTCACTATCATGACATGCATCTGTTATTTATTCATTTTCACTTATTATTTTTTTGAGAGAGAGAGAGAGAGACAGAGAGCGCAAGCAGGGGAGGGGAAGAGAGAGTGGGAGACAGAATCTGAAGTAGGCTCTAGGCTCCAGGTTCCCAGCTGTCGGCACAGAGCCTGACGTGGGGCTCAAACTCACGAACCACAAGATCATGACCTGAGCCAAAGTCAGATGCTTAACCAACTGAGCCACACAGGCACCCCACATCTGTTATTTAAATAAATGGTGATTTGTGGGCTGAAGGGTTAGGAGCAAAGTTTGTAATCCATGCAATTATTTAAAAGAAATAGTCTGTAATGAATTAAATTCGGACCATATTTTTAAGGAGTGGGTATAATTTAATTAAATATGCAAAAATTTGTAAATATTGGAGATATGCAAAGTGAGGACTTCTTGTACATACAATAAGTTGTACATATTTAATACTTATAATTAGATCATTTTGTTATACGTTTATACCTTTCAACATAATCAGTGTTGTGAGTATATCCATTACCCTCAAAAAGATTTCAGTTACCTTTAATTCTAATAGCATATGTCCTTGAGTTAGACCACCTGCGTTTAAACTCTGCCTTCTGTATATACCAGGTCCTTATGCTCCTTTATAATACCTCCCTTCTATTATTTCATTTTACCCAACTCTGGAACCCAGGCAACCACTGCTTTGTTTTCAGTCACAATGGATTAGTTTGCACTTTCTAGAATTTTATCTAAATAAAATCATATGGTATGTACTTTTTGTCTGGCTTCTTCCACTCAGTATAATTCTTTTGATATTCACCAATTTTGTTGCATGTATCAACTATTCATTCCCTTTACTGCTAAGTTGTATTCATTCTATGGATACCAAGTTCAATTTATCTGTTCATCAGTTAATCACTTTTTGGCTATTACAAACAATGCTGCTATAAAGTTTCATATACAAAATTGTATGCAGATGTACATTACCATTTTTTTAACCACTTCTTTTGAATATATACCAAGGAGTGGGATGACTGGATCATGTGGTAGGTATATATTCAATTTTGTAAGAAGTTCCAAAATGACTGTATCATTTTACATTCCCACCAGCAGTGTGTGAGTGCTCCAGATCTTTTACATTCAAGCCAAAACAAAGGGATGGTATGTCTTTTCAATTCTGGTCGTTCTTATAGTTGCCTGGTAGTATACGGTGTCTGTGTTAATTTGAATTTCCCTCCAACTAATAACGTTGGATATCTTTTCATATGCCTATTTACCATTCTTGTATCTTCTCTGATGAAGTATCTGCTCAAATCATTTGCCCTCCCCCCTTTTTAAATGTTTATTTATTTTAGAGAGAGAGAGAGACAGAGCACAAGCAGGGGAGGGGCAGAGAGATAGACACAGAATCCAGAGCAGGCTCCAGGCTCTGAGCTGTCAGCACAGAGCCTGATGCAGGACTTGAACTCACAGTTCCTGAGTTCATGACCTGAGCCAAACTCGGATGCTTAATCAACTGAGCCACCCATTTGCCCTTTTTAAAACTGGGTTGTAAATTTTCTAATTCCTGAATATTGAGAGTTCTTCATGCATTCTGGATACGAGTCTTTTTATCAGATTTGCAAATGTATCATCCCAGAGTGTGATCTGTCTTTTCATTCCCTTAGGAGTATATTTTGAAGAGCTAAGATTTTCTTCTTGATAAAAAACAATTATCTATTTTTACATTTATAGATCTAGCTTTTGGAAAACTTCATGGAAAATCATGATGAATTTCACCTTCTCATTTTTTTTTTTTTTTTGAAGCTTTATAGCTGAGGTTTTACATATAGGCCTATGTTCTATTTTGAGTTAGTTTTTAGGTATCATGTAAAGTGCAGATGAAAACCCATTTCTGGTACATGGATATCCGATTTCTCCAATTCCATTTATTGAAAGGAATAGCCTTTATCCATTAAATTGACTTTGTACCTTTATCAAAAATCACTAATCTTTCAGTTTCTGTCTGTATTTCTAGAAAAGACTTCATTTCCATGTTTGAAAGATTTTTGCTGGGTATAGAATTCTCTACTATTCTATAATAAAAACTATAGAATTCACAGTTATTTTTGTTTAAGTATTTTAAAGATATCAATTTATGGTCTTCTTGCTTACATTATTTCTGATGATGAATCTCCTAAAAGTCTTCTGTTTGTTGCTATGTAGGTCATGTGTCTCTTTCCCTCAAATTGCTTTCAAGATTTTCTCTTTTTTACTTGTTTTCATTAATTTCATGATGACCTACCCTGATGCAGTTTTCTTATTTCCTGGTTTTATGCTTTATTGAGTTTTTTCAATCTCCAGGTTTATAACTTTCATCAAATTCAGAAAATTTTCAGTCATTATTTCTTCAAATATTTTTTTCTGCATCTTTCTTTTTGGAGAAGTCCAATTACAAATATACTATTAGGCTATCTGAAATTATTCTAAAGCTCAATGATGTTCTATTAATTTTTTAAAAATTTTACTTTATGATTCATTTTTTTTAAAAAAATTTTTTTAACGTTTATTTATTTTTGAGACAGAGAGAGACAGAGCATGAATGGGGGAGGGTCAGAGAGAGGGAGACACAGAATCTGAAACAGGCTCCAGGCTCTGAGCTGTCAGCACAGAGCCCCACGCGGGGCTCAAACTCACGGACCGCGAGATCATGACCTGAGCCGAAGTCGGCCCCCCAACCGACTGAGCCACCCAGGCGCCCCGTCATTTTTAATAGTTCCTAATGTTGTATCATCATATTCATTAATCTTTTCTTCTGCAACATAAACTTTGCTGTTAATTCCATCCAATGCGTTTTTCATCTCAGGTATTATTTACCAGCACTAGACGTTCATTTTGGGTCTTTTCTATATCTTCCATTATTCTATGGAAAAAATATTTATTTTCATGCTTATCTTTCCTCTACCTTTGTTTTACAAATGGAATATACTTATAATAACTTTGATCTCCTTATCAATTTCTACCATCTGTGTTAATTCTGAATCATTTGCAATTAATTGATTTCCTTATTATTCATCATATTTTCTTGCGTCTTTGCATGCCCAGTAATTTTCTTCTTTTTCAACTTTATTTATTTATTTTATTAAGTAATCTCTATCCCCAACATGGGGCTCAAACTCATGACCCCAAGATCAAGAGCCACATGCTCTACTGACTGAAACTGCCAGCTGCCCCCAAAAATCACGTGTTTCATATATTCCTTCTTTTTTCCATTTACTTCAGGTTGTGAGGTAAATCTTGTTCAGTGACTCCATCTTGTTCAGGAACAGAAATCCCTATTTATTTTTAATTATTAAAACATTCCTGCTAAAAACCATAGTAATTTAAATCCCCAGCACATAATGCTATCAGGGTACTACCTTTCTTCATATCTGTGGAGAACCATATATCCAAAAATTCAATCCATTTATTCCAGCAGTCACCTACTTTGTAAATAATGGGAAAAAAAATGGGAAAGGGCTGGTGCATTATAATGGCGATCTCAGAAAACAGTAATGGAATGGTTGTATAGCCTTCTGATTTTTAAAAATTTTTTTATTGTTTATTATTTTTGAGAAAGAGAGAGACAGAGAGACAGAGAGCAAGCAGGGAAAGGGCAGAGAGAGAGGGAGACACAGAATCTGAGGCAGGTTCCAGGCTCTGAGCACTCAGGACAGAGCCCAATGTGGGGCTCGAACTCACAGGCTGCGAGATCATTACCTGAGCTGTAGTCGGCAGCCCAAATGACTGAGCCACCCAGGCGCCCCAATATAGCCTTCTGGTTAATAAAAACCTCACTGCAAGCAGGGGAACTAATAGTAGAGAGAAAAAGTTTTACATTTTTCCCCAATGACTACAACTATTTTTATTTTATGAAAGGATGTATGTGAGTTGTTTTTCCCATTCTAGCTCTACCTTTAGATTTAGTGAACACACCTTGTACATTCTCATAATTACTCTAATGACAATCTTAATTTTTGGCAGAAGTGTAGGTTTTCATTTATTGCTATTTCCACAGTTATACTTGTGTGATCAGGTATGACAGGGTTGCTTGGAAGATTTCATTTTTAAGATGTTTTTTATTATTGAGATATAATTCATTTACCATAAAATTTACCCCTTTAAAATGTGCAATTTAGTGTTTTTTAGAATATTTGCTAATTTGTGCAATCCCTACTACTATATAATTCCAGATTTTCATTACCCTAAAAAGACATCTCATAGCCATTAACAGTCACTACCAAATCTCCCCCAGTTCCTGGAAACCACTAGCTGACTTTCTCTATAGATTTGTGTCTATGGCCATACCCCCCTGAACACACCTGATCTTGTCTGATCTCCCCCTATGGATTTGTGTATTCTGGACATCACATAGAAAAAGAACCATACAAAAATTTGGTCTTTTGTGACTGGTTTCTTTCACATAGCATCATGTTTTTCAGGTTCACCCGTTCTGTACCATGTATCAGTACTTCATTTCATTTTATTTCTGAGTAATATTTATTGTATGGATATACCATATTTTATTTTTCCATTTGTCTGTTAACAAACATTTGGAGTATTTCCACCTTTTGGCTATTTTGAATATTACTGCTATAAATATTTGCATACAGGTTTTTGTATGAGCATATGTTTTAAGTTCTCTTGGATGTATTTAACTAAGAGTAAAATTGACAAGTCATATGGTACCTATATTTAACTTTTATTTTTAATTTTTTAATGTTTATTTTTGAGAAAGAGAGAGACAGAGCATGAGCGGGGAAGTCGAGAGAGAGAGGGAGGCACAGAATCTGAAACAAGCTCCAGGCTCTGAGCTGTCAGCACAGAGCCCCATACGGGGTTCGAACTTAGGAATGGTGAGATCATGACCTAGCCAAAGTTGGACACTTAACCAACTGAGACACCCAGGTGCCCCTCCCTGTTTAACTTTTTAAGCAACTACTAAACTGTTGTCCCAAGTGTCTATACATTTTACTTTCCAACTAGCAATGTATCCTCACCATCACTTCCTGGTCTCTGTCTTTTTTTTTTATTACAGCCAAATCTAGTGGGTATAAAGGGTGTAAAGTGGTATCTCATTGTAGTTTTGATTTGCATTTCCCCATGATTAATGATGTTGAGTATGCAAGATGTCATTTTCAACTAACTTCCTACAATAACCCCTTATGAAAAATTCAATAAGAATTTCAACAAAAACCTGATAAACATTTGACATTAGTTTTTTAAATGTCACTTCTATAAGATTTCTATTAGACTATTTTTCAATTTGTTCAAATGTGTACATAAACTCAGCTGTGTACAGCTGAAATAGATATTCTGTAATTCCTTTAAAAAACATAAAAAATCGGAAAGAATCATAGTTTACAGGCTTCATGTCACCTAGTACCTCTCACCAAAATATAAAGTAGTCTTTGCTTGTTGTCTTATAAATCAAAACAATTTAGAATTGAAATTTAAAACTTAAAGAAAACCTGGATCAACCAGCTTATATGCTCTATGTTGTAATTATAAATAAAATTCAGTGACTTCCAAAATCACTTAATTAGTGCTACATCTGTAATTAAAATTTACATATATTGACCACTATATCAGTATTCCTTCTAATGGGGTTCACTGAAAAATAAGCTCAAACAGTAAAAGATGTAGCACAAAATAATGGCAAGGGCAATTGACTGGTAATCAGAAGACCTGCATATATTTTATTACATTTGGTTTTTCATGGGGGAATTGTATTTTTTTTTTTAAGTTTTTAATGTTTATTTGTTTTTGAGAGAGAGAGACAGAGAATGAGCAGAAGAGGGGGAGAGAGAGAGGGAGACACAGAATCTGAAGCAGGCTCCAGGCTCTGAGCTGTCAGCACAGAGCCCAACATGGGGCTCAAACTCACAAACTGTGAGATCATGACCTGAGCCAAAGTCAGATACTCAGTGGACTGAGCCACCCAGGTACCCCTGGAGGAATATTATCTTAACCTCTGGGACATATCTTGACCAAATGGAAAATTCTTTTTTTTTTTTTAAGTTTATTTATTTATTCTGAGAGAGAAAGCATGAGCGGGGGGAAGGTCAGAGATAAAGGATAATGAGAGAGAACCCCAAGCAGGCTTCGCACCGCCAGTGCAGAGCCCAATATGGGCTCAAACTCACAACTGTGAGATCATGACCTGGGCTGAAGTCAGACACTCAACTGACTGAGCCACCCAGGCACCCCTCAAATGGAAAATTCTAACGATAATATCTAGCAAATTCTTCCACATCTGAAATTCTTTGGGAGTTGGTAGAGTACAAAAGAGCATTAACAACTTAATTTGGGAGTTAACCTACAAAAAAGAGTACAGGAACTTTAAATAATAAAAGCCAAAACCTTTGTCGAACTGTCACTGTTATAGCAATGGAATGGAATCAGAAGTACATTCCTTGAACAAGAATAGCACAGACTACCACAGGTAGGAAAAGAACTCAACACACACTCTGTTGTAATATATAACATTTCCCAATTGCACAGAGGCAGCCGGAATCAGAAGCATGCCAAAGGTTTCACCTTAGCTTCTTTTCTCTGTAATATCTTCAGAGTCTGTAACTGTCAGAATAAAATATATAAAGAAGCAGGGCACAGGGTGGGAATATATGAAATTATGCATACTGGGAGTGGAAAAAGGGTGGAAACGTGTACTTGAATATAGCACATATATCCAAAGCATTGTAAAGTGAGGTCTGACACCAGTTTAGACAGAAAACCCAAACCCAAATAGCCTAAATAGCCTACGTAGCCAAAGCAACCATGAAAAAGAAAAAGTTGAGGTATCAATTCTGGACTTCAAGTTATATTACAAAGCTGTAGTAATCAAAACAGTATGGTACTAGCACAAAAACAGACACAGATCACATTCTAGAATGAAATAGAAAACCCAGAAATAAACCAACAATTATATGGTCAATTAATCTTAGACAAAGCAAGAAAGAATATTTAATGGGGAAAAAATCTCTTCAATAAACGATGCTGGGAAAACTAGACAGCCAATGTGCAAATGAATGAAACTAGACTATTTTCTCATCCCATACACAAATATGAATTCAAAATGGATTAAAGACCCAAATGTGAGACATGAAACCATAAAAATCTTAGAAGAGAACACAGACAGTAACTTCTCACATTGACCATGGCAACATTTTTCTAGATAGGTCTCCTGAAGCAAGGGAAACAAAGGCAAAAATATACTATTGGGACTACAGAAAAATAAAAAGCTTCTGGGGTGCCTGGGTGTCTCAGTTGGTTATAATGGCCAACTTTGACTCAGGTCATGATCTCATGATACATGAATTCCAGCCCCGCATGGTATCACAGCCCAGCCCCTGTGTTGACAGTGCAGAGTCTGCTTAGGATTCTCTCTCTCTCCCTCTCACTCTGCCCGTCTCCCATTTGCTCGCTCTCTAAATAAATAAATAGCTTCTGCACAGTGAACAATCAACAAAGCTAAAAGGCAACCTATAGAATAGGAGAAAATATTGCAAATAACATATCTGATAAAGGGTTAGTATCCAAATTATACAAAGAACTGATACAACTCAACACTCAAAAAACAAACCAATTAAAATATGGGCAGGGAAAGCATAAGAGACTCTTAAAAACTGAGAATAGAGGGTTCATGGGGGGTGGGAGGAAGGGGAGGGTGGGTGATGGGTATTGAGGAGGGCACCTTTTGGAATGAGCACTGGGTGTTGTATGGAAACCAATTTGACAATAAACTTCATATATTGAAAAAAATAAAATAAAATAAAATAAAATAAAAAATAAAAATAAAATAAAATAAAATAAAATAAAATAAAATAAAATAAAATATGGGCAGGAGATATTTCTCCAAAGATGACATACAGATGGCCAACAGACACATTGAAAAGATACTCATCATTACATATCATCAGGGAAATGCAAATCCAAACTACAATGAGATATCACCTCACATGTGTCAGAATGTCTAAAATAAAAAATAAAAGAAACAACAGATGTTGGTGAGGATGTGAAGAAAATGAAACCTTTCCTTGTGCACTGCTGGTGGGAATGCCAACTGGTGCAGCTACTAGAAAACAGTATAGAGGTTCCTCAAAAAGTAAAAGATAGAACTATCCTATGATCCAGCAATTGCACCACTGGATTTACCCAAGGAATATAAAAACACTAATTCATAATTTTTTAAAGTAACTTCTATGACAATGTGGGGCTTAAACTCATGACCCTGAGATTAAGAGTCATATACTCTACTGCCTGAGCCAATCAGGGCCCCTCACAAACACTAATTAAAAGAGGTACGTGCACCCCTAAGTTTATAGCAGTGTTATTTACAATAGCCAAATTATGGAAGTAGCCCAAATGTCCGCTGATTAATTAATGGATAAAGAAGATGTGTATGTGTGTGTGTGTGTGTGTACATATACATACAAACATATATATGGATATATGTTTATAATATACATATGGATAAAGAAGATGTTTATATATATCCATATGTGTATATACAATATATCCATATATATGTAAATATGTATCCATATTTATATATATAATATATTCATATATAATATATATAACATGTCTATGCTTATATAAATATATAATATATATCCATATATATATAAATACTCTATTATATAATGGAATGTTATACAGCCATGAAAAACAATGAAATCCTGCCATTTGCAATGACATGGATGGAACTAGAGAGTACAGTGCTAAGTGAAATGTAAGAGAACAACAAATACTGTATGATTTCAATCATATGTGGAATTTAAGAAACAGAACAAGCAAAAGGAAAAAGAGAGAGACACACACCAAGAAAGAGACTCTTTAACTATAGAGAAGAAATTGATGATTACCAGAGAGGAGGTGGGTGGGGGATGAGTTAACTACATGATGACAATTAAGGAATGCATTTGTTGTGACGAGCACAGGGTGATGTATGGAGTGGTTGAATCATTACATCATATACCTGAAACTAATACATATACTGTATATTAACTAATGAATTAAAATAAAAACTTAAAAATATATAAATAAAATAAAAAATATAAATAATTAATGAAAAAAATCACAAGATAGGCCAACTCATCCATGGAAGATAAGTATCAATAGGTATTGCAAAATGAAGTAGAATCTTGGCTTCAAAGTCAATGCTTAAAGGGCTATTTTCCAGCAATTGTTTTAAGTGAGGATGCCTAGGGGTCTTTCTTCATTGCTATCTGTTGAAAAGAATGCTAGATAGCCTTATATGAGTATGCAGGCAAGAAGAAAAAGAGAAAGAAAGAAAGAAAGAAAGAAAGAAAGAAAGAAAGAAAGAAAGAAAGAAAGAAAGAAAGAAAGAAAGAAAAGAAAAGAAAAGAAAAAGACACTTTAAAAAAAAAAGAAAAAAAAACACTGCAGCAAAAGTAAAAGACATGTTAAATGTATACATTCTATAAATAGTTTCCTCTGAACAAAACATAAACATTTAGTTTCATTTGCTTGGTTACCTCAAAGAAGATGCAACAGGAAACAAAGACAAAATAAAGAGACAACAGGGAAGGGTAGGGGTGGGGGAGACAACATGGATTCAGAAGCAATTAGCCCATATAAGGAATTACCTAATAAAAAATAACAAAAATAATTAAAATATGCATTACAGGCAGACTAAATCTGAAGATGTGAAAGACATAGTTTGAAATATTTTTTAGAATGAAGGAAAATATAAATATGGAACAATCCGGAAAAGAGAAGATGGCTGATATGAAGGAAAGAGAATGAATATCGTACCTAAAATAGCTCTATATATCAGCCAAGATTCTTCTCTCAGTACATAGATGGCACAATTTGGGATAATTCAAAGAAATTTAATGTACAAAGGTACTACTCATAAAAGTAAGAGTGAACAGAAACCACAAGGAACAGTACAATAACCCAGGGCTAATAGCAATAGAGCTTTTACTGTCCCTATAGTCATAGGTTTGAGTAGGGAGGTTAGATACTGTAATTAGAAGGGAAGAGTGTAGAAAAAATCCATCTTCAGTATACAGACATAGATAGCCTAAGGTGTCTAATAGGGAGAGAGCCACAGGGATAAATACTTTGGCTACATACTCTACCCTTCTTCTGATATTTTTGAAGGGCTCTCTTCATTGGTGGAAACTGATCAAGTGCCAGAGGGTTTGTTTTTTTAACCCATATAATGCGTAAAAATCAGCATCCTAGGGTAAAAAGCAAAGTAGATCAAAAAGAAGAATGGATTTGTAAGGGTAAATGGAAGAAAAAATACTCTTCCATAGGAACAAAAAAATGTGAATGTCTGCCTTTTGAATGAAGTCCCTTCACAATTATTATAATTATTGACACAGTTGTACTTTTTTCATCATTATATTTGTTTTCTAAATGTCATTCTTGGTCTTCTATTACTCCTCTGAGGTCTTATATGTTAAATAAGTATGTTTTTAAATGTAATAGTGTAATTCCACTTTTGATTAAATTATCACATTTTGTTTAAGGTTTTTTTAGTCATTGCTTTAGGGGTTACAGAATGAATCTTTAATTTATGACAATCTACTTCAGATAAATACTGACTTAATTCTATTACAGCAAGTTGCTTCTATATGTTCCATTTCCTCCATCATCATCAGTACTATTAATGTCAATTACATTACTGTTATGTATGTTACACACTCAACAACAAAATACTAAAATTACTGCTTTAAACTACTTTTCTGAAGGTTTTTTCAATACGTTAAGAAAACAAAGAAAAATATTAGTCTTTTATGTTTACCCACATATATACCATTTCTAGTGCTCTTCATTCCTTCATATGGATCTGAGTTGCTGTTAAGTATTATTTCTTTTCAGCCTGAATAACTTTTCTTAATGTTTGTAGTGCCAGTCGGTTGGCAACAAAATCTTAGATTTTGTTTTCTTAGGAATGTCTTTATGTCACTTTAATTTCTGAAAGATAATTTTACTGCATATAGAATTCTACTGTTGTCAGTTCCCCACCCAAACTCAACCCCAAGACTTTGAATATGTCATTACATTGTCTTTTCAATGCCATTGTTCCTGATGAGAGAAATCAGCTATTAGTAGTATCCTTGCTCCCTTGTATATTGTTGGGGTTTTTTGTTGTTGTTTTTGTTCTTGCTTCTTTCTAGAGTTCTTTTTGTCTTTGACTTTAAACAGTTTCATTCAGTATATCCAAGTGTGGCCCCATGTCTTTTTCACAGTTAGAGTTTGTTGAGCTTCTCTAACCTACAGATTAATATTCTTATCAAATTTTCATTAGTTATTTCTTTAATTTTTCCTGCCTCCCTCACCTGTCTTGTTTTTTTAGGATGCCCATTACATGTACATAGGGAACTTCACACATCCATAGTTATATGAGATTCTGTTCGTTTTCTTCAATCATTGTTTCTCTATTCCATGCATAGGGTAATTACAAATGATTTTCAAGTTCACGGATTCTATCTGCTATCGAGCCCATCTAGAGAATTTTTAATTTCAGTTACAATACATTTAAGTGCTAGAATTTCTATTTGGTTCTTTTTCTATAGATTGTATTTCTCTATTTAGATTCCCTTTTTATTGAGTTATTTCTACTATGTTTTCCATTAGTTCTTTAAACATAATTTTCAAAATATTAAAAAGCTATGTCTAAGAGTTGCTTTGAGATCATTGTCTGTAAAACCTAACATCTGGGTCTATCAGAGTTAATTTCTATGGACTTATTTCCTGGTATGTGTCATTCTTTCTTATTTCTTTGCATGTCTAGTAGTTTTGAAAACATTTTAGAGAGCATATGTCAATTCTGGATTCTGCTCTATTTACTGACACGTTTTGTTTTGGTAACTTGCCTGGATTTAAACTGCAGAATCTGTCTCTGCATCAGTGGATATCATTGATAACTTTGCTCAAATAGAAAAAAATTAATGTTTGGAGCAGTTTTAAAGAAAAATAAAGTACACATGTTCTCATATACCCTCTCATATCCCTCTATAATTTCCCATATTATATATATATATGTGTACATACATATATACATATATATACACATATATATATACATAAATTTATCTATTTTTTATTTTTATATATACATATGTATATATACATTTATATTTAGATATACGTATATACATACATATAAATTTATCTATTATTTTTAATTTTTCAGTGTTTACTTATTTTTAAGAGAGAGAAACACAGCACCAGCAGCAGGGGAGGGGTAGAAAGAGAGACAGAATCCTAAGCAGGCTTTGGGCTGTCAGCAGAGAGCCTGATGTGGGGCTTGAACCCATAAACCATGAGATTGTGACCTGAGGTAAAGTCAGATGCTAAACCAACTGAGCCAACCAGGCACCCCAATATTTTGAATTACTATTGTATATTTGTTAAAACTCATGAGTCAGATTTATACATTAATCTAATGCCATAGAGTACATTAGTGTTCACAATTTCTGTTATTCATTCTATGGTTTTTGACAAAGTATAATGACATATATCTACCATTTGAGTATCAAACAAAATAATTTCACTGCCCTAAAAATCTCATATGCTCCACCTATTCATCCCTGCTTTCTTTCCCTAAACCCTAGCAGCCACTAATTTTTTGTTTAATCTTTTTATAGTTTTGCCTTTTCCAGAATGTCATATATAATTGTCCTTATATAGTATGTAGTCTTTTCAGATTTTTTTTTCCCTTAACAATTTGTGTTTAAGTGTCTTCCATGTCTTTTAGTGGTTTGACAGCTCATTTACTTTTAGTGTTGAATAACATTCCATTGTATGAATTTATCACAGTTTGTCCATTCACCTATTAAAGGACATCTTGGTCACTTCCAGGTTTTGGCAATTATAAGTAAAAATTCTAGAGGCACCTGGGTGGCTCAGTCAGATAAGCATCTGACTCTTGATTTCGGCTCAGGTCATGATCTCACAGTTCATGAGTTTGAGCCCTCTCTCAGTGTGGAGCCTATTTGGGATTCTTTCTCTCCCTCTTTCTCTGCTGCTCCACTGCATGCTCTCTCTCTCTCAAACATTTTTTTTTAATGCTATACACATCTGAAAGCAGATTTTTGTGTGGACATAAATTTTCAACTAATCTCAACTAATTCAAAGGAGCATGACTGCTGAATCATACATTAAGAGTATGTTTAGTTTTGTGTAAGAAGCTGCCAAACTATCTTCCAAAGTGGCTGTACCATTTGAACTCCCAACAGCAATGAATGAGAGCTCCTCTTGCTCCACATACCTGTTAGCATTTGCTTTGTGTTGTAGATTTTGACCATTATAACAGGTGTGTAGTGGTATCTTATTGTTTTGATTTACAATCACCTAATCAAATGATATTGAGCAGCTTTTCATATACCTATTTGCCACCTACACACACACACACACACACACACACACACACACACACACACACATATATATATATATATATATATATATATATATATATATCTTCTTTGATGAGGTTTCTATTCAGGCATTTTTCCCATTTATTAATTGGGTTGTTTTCTTATTGTTGAATTTTTGTAAGTTATTTGTATACTCTGAATACCAGTACTTTATCAGATATGTGTTTTATAAACATCTTTTCACAGTCTGTGACTTGTCTTCTCATATTCTTAACAATGTATTTTTCATTTTCAATGAAATTTCAATGTCTTTTAAATTTTAATATGGTCTAATTTATCAATTTTTTGTTTCATGGATTATGCTTTTGTTGTTGTACCTAAAAATTTATTGAAAACTCAAGGTTACATAGATTTTTTCCTATGTCATCTTCCTGTAATTTTACACTTTTGAATTTTACATGTAGGTTTATGAACCATTTTGAGCTCTTTTTTTCATTTTGGCTTAATTTTTGTGAAAGTTATAAGGTTTGTGTCTAGATTAAATTTTGCGCATGTATATGTCCAGCTGTCCTGTATCTTTTATAAAGATTATCCTCCACTGAATTCTCTTTGCTCCTTTTTCAAAACTCAGTTAAATAAGTTTTTGTGGGACTATTTCTAGGTTCTTCATTCTCTTCCATTTGCCAATTTATCTATTCTTTTTTTTTTTTTTTTTAAGTAAGCTCTATACCCATGTGGGGCTTGAAGTCACAGCCCTGAGAACAAGAGTTGACCCCAAGACCCAGAGTTGCATGCTGTACCAAATGAGCCAGGTAGGTGCCCCTCAATTCATCTTTTCTTTCATCAATACTGCACTGTCTGGAATACTGCAGCCTTATAGTAAAATCTTGAAATCAGGGAGTATCATTCCTTTAGCCTTTTTTCTCCTTCAATATTGTGTTGACTATTCTGAATCTTTGCATTTCCATTTAAGGTTGAAAATCAGTTTGTCAATATCCTCAAAATGGGTAGTATTTTGACTGGGACTGCATTAAATCTACACACCAAGTTAGGAAGAAATGACATCTTGACAATATTGAGTCTTCATATCCATGTACATAAACAAGCTCTCAATTTAATTCCATCTTTAATTTTTTTCATCAGAGTTTAATAGGTTTTTTTCACATACATCTTTCACATATTGTGTTATATTTGTATCGAAATATTTCATGTTTTTTTGGTAGCAATGTAAAAGGTATTGTGTTTTCAATTTCAAGCTCAAGTATCCATTGCTTGTATAAGAAGGCAATTGGCTTTTGTATATTAGGGTTGTACTCTATAATCTTTTTTTTAATACTTTATCTATTTTGAGACACAGAGAGTGAAAATGGGGGAGGGGCGAAGAGAATGGGAGAGAGAGAGAGTCCCAAGCTGGCTCTGCACTGAGTGCAGGGCTTGATCTCACAACTGTGAGATCATGACGTGAGCCAAAATCCAGAGTTGGATGCTTAACTGACTAAGCCATCCAGGTGCTCCTCTACAATCTTGCTATAATTGGTTATTTGTTCCAAAAGTTTTTTGGTTGATTCTTTAGATCTGAGAACAAAAGCAGTTTTATTTTTCCCTTCCCAATCTGTATACATTTAATTTCCTTTTCTTGTCTTATTGCATTAGCTAGACTGTCCAGTATGATGATGAATGGGAGTAGTGAGAATGGACATACTTGCCTTGTTACTGATGTTAGTGGGAAAGCGTAGTTTCTCACCATGAAGTATGATGTTAGCTGTAGGTTGTTTGTTTTTTAATACATTTTCTTTTTGAAGTTGAGATTTCTTTCTATTTTCAGTTGGTAAGTTATTATGAATGGTGCTGGATTGTCTCTAATTCTTTTCCTCTATCAATATAATCATATCATTTTTCTTCTTTCACTTGTTGATGTGATCAATTACATTAGTTGATTTTTGAATACTGATGCTACCCTTACATATCTGAAATAAATCCGAGAGTCATGCTAAATAATTCTTTTTATACACTGTTGGATTCAATTTGCTAATATTTTGTGTAGTATTTTGCATCTATATTCCTCAGGGATACTGACCTGCAATTTCGTCTCTTGTAACTTATCTGTCTGGTTTTGGTATTTGGGTAATGCTGGCCTCACAGAATGAGTTAGGCAGTATTATTTCCGCTTCTGTCTTCTGGCAGAGATGATACAGCCTTTGTATAATATTCCTTGAATGCTGCTAGGTTTTTTTTCATTCCTATTATTATTATTTTGTAATGTGGCTTACTAGATGATGCGTCCTTTGTGGCATAACTTAGTGGTCAGCCAATGATTTGGCCAGAGTTTATATATTCATTCCCTTCCCGCCACCTCCAGATTTGTACACTTAGCAAAATGATTTTAAGATGCATTCATATTGTTATATGTGTGTTGATAGTTCATCCTTATGTATTGCTGAGGAGTATACCATTTTATAAATACATCACAGTTTGGTTATCCACTAACATTTCAGATGTTTCCAATTTGGGGCTATTACAAATAAAGCTGATAGGAGCATTCCAGTACTAGAATTTATGTGGACATATGGTCTTGTCACTTGGGTAAATTCCTAAAGTGGAATAGTTGAATAATTTGGCAGGTGTATGTTTAACTCTTTAAAAAACTGTCAAACTGTTTTCAAAAGTGGCTTTACAATTTTACATTCTCATCAGCAGAGAATGAGTGTTCCAACTCCTCCACAACCATGTCAACACTTGGTATGGTCAAGCTTGTAAATTTTATCCATTCGAAGTATATTCGAGGTATCCATAGAGGTATCTCTATACATGTTTGTGTTATTATGGGAATTCACAGAACATGAAATTATCTATTTTAAGGGGAATAATTCAGTGGTACTCAGTACATTTACAATATCATGCAACCATCCCATTATTTAATTGGAAAACATTTACATCACCCCAAAATAAAATCTCATACCAAGTAGTTATTATATATTCTCTCCTTCTCCCAACCACTGGTGACCACCAATCTGTTTCTTCCCCCCAACCAATGTACTTTCTGTCTCTAGATTTATCCATTCTGGATATTCCACATAATTGGAATCATACAGTAGATATATGGCCTTATGTGTTCGGCTTCTTTCACTTAGCATAATGTTATTGAGGCTCATCTACATTGCAGCATGTATCACTATGTCATTTTTTTTTTTTAATGTTCATTTATCTTTGAAAGAGAGAGCTACAGAGTGTGAGCAGGAGAACTACTTCATTTCTTCTAAGTGACTGAATAATATTCTATCATATGACTATACCCCAGCTGGTTTATTCATTCATCCACTGATGGACACTTAGGTTATTTCTACATTTTGGCTACTATGAATAGTGCTGTTATAAACATTTGTGTGCAAGGCCACCTGGGTGGCTCAGTTGGTTAAGCATCTGACTTTGGTTCAGGTCATGATTTCATGGTTCATGAGTTCAAGTCCCACATGTGGTGAGCTCGAGCCCCACTTCGGATGAGCTCATGCCCCACTTTGGGTGAACATGAGCCCTGCTTTGGGTGAGCCCTGCTTATCTCTGTCTGCCCCTTGTGGGATCCTCTCTCTTTTCCTCTCTCTCCACCCTCGCTTACTTGCACCCTCTCTCTCAAAAAATAAATAACATAAAAATAAACATTTGTGCACAGTATTTGTTTGAGTATCTGTTTTAACTTCTTTAGGGTATGTACCTAGGAGTGAAATTACTAGGTCATATGGTAATTTTATGTTTAAGTTTTTCAGGAACTGCCAAACTGTTTTCCACAGTTGCTGAACCATTTTATATTCCCACCAGCAATGTATATATGAAAGGTTCCAATTTCTTCACAAACTCACCAATGCTTTTTTCTTAATCCTTTGTTCAGAGGCCAACCTAGTAAATATGAATGGTATCTCACTATGGTTTTGATTTGTATTTCCTTAATGACTAATGATACTGATCATCTTTTTGTGTGCTTATTTGCCATTGAGTACACCTTCTTAAAAATTTTTTTTAATGTTTATTTATTTTTGAAGGAGAGAAAGAGCATGAGTGGGGGAGGGGCAGAGAGAGAGACAGACAGACAGACACAAAATCTGAAGCAGGCTCTAAGGTCTGAGCTGTCAGCACAGAGCATGACATGGGGCTTGGACTCACGAGCCATGAGATCATGACCTGAGCTGAAGTAGGAAGGGTACACCTTCTTTAGATAAATGTCTATTCAGATACTTTGCCCATTTTTCAATTGGGTTTTTGTCTTATTATTGAGTTGCAAGAGGCTTTCACATATTCAAGATACAAGTTTCTTATTAGATATTTCATTTGAAAATATTTTCCCCATTCTGTGGGCTGTCTTTTTACCTTCTTGATATTGGCCTTTGAAGTACAAAAGTTTTAATATTGATGAAGTCCAATTTATCTGTTTTTATTTTGTTGCTAACTTTTAAAAAACTATAAACCAGGAGGACAGAGTTAAGATAGAAGAGAAGTAGGGGGACTGGGATTTTCCTTGTCCCTCAAACACAGCTGTATTGTTTTCACTTGAAACACCCAGGAAATCGATCTGCAAAATGGCTGTAGGATCTCCACAGTTGGAGGGAGACAGCTTGGCAGGATTGAGGTGCATGTATGTGAATTGGGGGAGATAAAATGGCATATGCACAGAGAGGAGAGAAACCTTTCTGTGCAGAGACAAAAGGTAGAGAAAGAGGGGTTGTAAAAGTGCAGCATCAAGTTAGCATAAGAGGAAAACCTCTCTGCACCATGGACTGGGAAAGAAAAATAGAGAGTGCCAGTTTCTTTTTTGCAAACAGCCTTAGGAGCTGAAACTCAGAGGTTCAGAAGTGCACAATGTTCTCCTGAGCCTTGGCACACCCTCCTGGAGAGGAGGGAGCTGGCCCCAGAGTGCACAGCCCAGTGTAGCGATCTAGAGGCCCACTGGGAAAGAATAGTCCCCTTATGAGAGTAATTTGGGAAGAGGGTTTATTGTCTTCCCAAGGACAAAAGACCCTGTAGGTGCCAGCCAAAGACCTTTATCAGAAGGGCAGAGTGGTTCTACTTCAGAACAGGGTCCACACAGTGTGGGGTCCTTTAAGACATGAGGTTTTGAATACCAGCCAAAGACCTAGAAGGAGTGTGAGAACTGTGGAGCAGGGCAAGCTGACTAACCTCGTTATTCTGTGAGAGCTGCCTGAACAGCGTGGTTTGAGATACACAGTCCGGGAATAAGAGATTAGGGTGTCACCATTTTTCTCTCCAACACCAACTTGAAGGGACTTTAGAGAGCAGCACAGCAGCCACCAGTGGAGGCGGGACATGTTTATACAAATCCTGCCCCTCCATGCCTGGCAAGTGCTTATCTACTGGACAAGACTGACTGACCCAATGCAGCTGGCCTCTCCTCCAGAGCATCACAGTCATCAGTCCTAGGCACCAACAGAAAATTGTTTTTTGTTTTTTAATCTATTTTATTTTTATTTTATTGCTCTTTCTTCCCGCTTCTTTTTTTCTTTTGGAATCAGGCTCATAGTTTCTGACTTGTTTTTGGTCAATTCGTGTGTGTGTGTGTGTGTGTGTACACACACACACATACATACACATATGCATATACACACATACATATACACATGCACATATATATATATATATATATATATATGTATATATACACACACACACACACACACACACACACACACCCTTTTTTTCTGATTAGGAATTTTTATTCTATTCTTTTCCTACCTTTTCTATTTATTCTTCTTTATTTTCCTTTCTCTTTCTCTGGATTAAGACATAGTTTTAGTCTTTGTTTGGCCTTCTTTTTTCCCCTTTCATTTTTCTCTTTTTATGGTATCAGGCTTCCTCCACCTTTCTTTTTTTCCCTAGGGTTACTTCAACAAACAAATCAAAGCACACCTGGCTGAAGGTCCAAACACTCCACCACTACAAGCAAGAGGGGCTCTGCAGGGGACTGATCAGTGGGATAGAGCAGCCAAAATGCAACAACAAAGTGCACACAACATATACCAAAAACACTTCTTGAAGTGCCAGGCCCTGGACAGTGTATGGCCCCCCACCTTTTTTTAATGTTTATTTTTATTTTTGAGAGAGAGAGAGTGTAAGCAGGGAGTGTGGGCAGAGAGAGAGGGAGACACAGAATCCAAAGCATTCTCCAGGCTCTGAGCTGTCAGCACAGAGCCTGATGTGGGGCTCGAACCCACAAAGTATGAGATCATGACCTGAGCCAAAGTCAGATGCCCAACGGACTGAGCCACCCAGGTGCCCCAATGTATGACCCCTTTTTAACACAGTAGTACTCTCAGGTGCAGGACACATTACAAGCTTTTAAAACATGCAAAAGACAGAAACTTAGCCAATATGACAAAACAGAGGAATTCTCCCCAAAAGAAAGTTCAAGAAGAAATCATAGCCAGAGAATTGTTCAAAACACATATAAACAATGTAGGTGAAAAAGAATTTATAGTGACAGTCATAAGACTTATCACTTGGCTTGAAAAAGCATATAAGACAGCAGAGAATATATTGCTGCAGAGAACAAAACCTAAGAACTAATAAAAATAAATTTAAAAATGCTATAAGATGCAAAATAAGCTAGATACAGTGACACTGAGGATAGAAGAAGCAGAGGAGAGAATAGGTGAAATAGAAGATAAAATTACAGAAAATCATGAAGCTGAAATAAAGAAGGAAAGGAAATTACTAGATCATGAGGGGAGATTTAAAGAACTAAGTGATTCCATGAATTGAAAAAAAATATCTGTATCATAGGGGTTCCAGAAGAAGAAAAGAGAAAAGGGCAGAAGGTTTATTTGAACAAATTATAGCTGAGAACCTCCCTAATCTGGGGAAGGAAACAGGCATTCAAGTCCAAGAGGCACAGAGAACTCCCTTCAAAATCAACAAAACAGATCAACACCATGACATATCATAGTGAAACTGGCAAAATACAAAGATAAAGGGAGAATTCTGAAAGCAGCTAGGGACAAATGGTCCTTGATCTACAAGGGTAGACAAATAAGGTGAGTACCAGACCTGTCCACTGAAACTTGGCAGGCCAGAAGGGAATGGCAGGAAAGATTCAATGTGCTGAATGGGGGAAAATATGCAACCAAGAATCCTATATCCAGCAAGGCTGTCATTCAAAATAGAAGGAGAGATAAAGACTTTCCCAGACAAACAAAAAGTAAAGGAGTCTATAACCACTAAACAAGCCTGCAAGAGATTGTAAGGGGAACTCTGTGACTGGAAAGCATCAAAGACTACAAAGGACCATAGACATCACCACACCATGAAATCTACAGATAATACAATGGCACTAAATTTGTGTCTTTCAATAATTACTCTGAATGTAAATGGACTAAATGCCCCAATCAAAAAACACAGGGTATCAGAATGGATAAAAGAACAAGATACATCTATATGCTGCCTACAAGAGACTCATTTTAGACCTGGGGACACCTACAGATTGAAAGTGAGGGGATGGAGAACCATCTATCATGATAATGGACGTCAAAAGAAAGCTGGAGTAGCAATATTTGTATCAGACAAACTAGATTTTAAAACAAAGACTGTAATAAGAGATGAAGAAAGGCATAATTCAGGGGTCTATCCATCAAGAAGAGCTAAGAATTGTAAATATTTATGCTCCCAACGTGAAGGATCCCAAAAATATAAATCAATTAATCACAAACATAAGCAAACTTACTGATAATATTACTGTAATTGTAGGAGACTGTTCACTTACAACAATGGACAGATCATCTAGGCAGAAAGTCAGTAAGGAAACAACGGCTCTGAATGACACATTGAACCAGATGGACTTAACAGAGACATATTCAGAACTTTTCATCCTAAAGCAGCAGAATACACATTCTTCTCAAGTGCATATGAAAAATTCTCCAAAACAGATCACATACTGGGTCACAAAACAGCCCTCAACAGGTGCAAAAAGACTGAGATCATACAATGCATATTTTCAGATCACATTGCTATGAAACTTGAAATCAACCACAAGAAAACTTTTGAAAAGCTCCCATATACATGGAGGTTAAAGAACATCCTACTAAGGAATGAATGAGTTAACCAGGAAATTAAAGAACAAATTATAAAATATACAGAAGCAAATGAAAATGAATATATGACAGTCCAAACCCTTTGGGATGCAGAAAAGGCAGTCCTAAGAGGAAAATACACTGTAATTCAGGCCTATCTCAAGAAGCAAGAAAGGCCCCAAATACACAATCTAACTTATACCTAAAGGAGCTAGAAAAGCAACAGCAAATAGAGCTCAGAGCCAGCAGAAGAAAGGAAATAATAAACATGAGAGCAGAAATAAACAACACAGAATCCAAAAAAACCCGTAGAACAGATCAATGAAACTAAGAGCTGGTTTGCTGAAAGAATAAACAAAATTGATAAACCCCTATTAGCTAGACTTCTCAAAAAGAAGAGGACCCAAATAGATAAAATCACGAATGAAAGAGGACAGATCACAACCAACATCACAGAAGTTCAGTTATTAAAGAATACTATGAAAAATTATATGCCAACAAACTGGAAAATCTGGAAGAAATGGACAAATTCCTATACACTCACACACTACCAAAGCTCAAACAGGAAGAAACAGAAAATGTAAACAGAACCATAACCAGCAAAGAAACTGAATCGGCTATCAAAAATCTCCCAAGAAATAAGAGCCCGGAGTCAGACAGCTTCCCAGGGGAATTCCACTACACATTTAAAGCACAGATAATATCTATTCTTCTCAAACTTCTTCAAAAAACAGAAATAGAAGGAAAGCTTCCACATTCATTCTATGAAACCAGCATTACCTTGACTCCAAAACCAAAAACCCCACTAAAAAGGAGAATTCAGGCCAATATCCCTGATGAACCTGGATACAAACATTGCAATAAGATACTAGCAAAGTGAATTCAACATAACATTAAAGGAATTATTCACCATGATCAAGTGGGATTTATTCCTGGGCTCCAGGAGTGGTTCAATATTTGCAAATAAATCAACGTGATATACCACATTAATAGAGGAAAGGATAAGATCCATATGATCCTGTCAATAGACGCAGAAAGAGCATTTGACAAAATACAGCATCCTCTCTTGACAAAAACCCTTAAGAAAGTCAGGACAGAAGGAACATACCTTAACATCATAAAAACCATACATGAAAGATCCACAGCTATTATCATTCTCAATGGGGAAAAACTGAGAGCTTTCCCCCTAATGTCAGGAACAGGACAAGGATATCTACTCTCACCTCTGCTGTTCAACATAGCGTTGGAAGTCCTAGTCTCAGCAATCAGACAACAAAATGAAATAAAAGGCATCCAAACTGGCAAAGAAGTCAAACTTTCACTCTTTGCAGATGACATGATACTCTACATGGAAAACCTGAAAGACTCCACAAAAACTGCTAGAAATGATCCATGAATTCAGCAAAGTCACAGGATATAAAATCAATGTACAGAAATTGGTTGCATTTCTTTACATCAATAACAAAGCAACAGAAAGAGATATCAAGGAATCAATCCCATTTACAATTGCACCCAGAACCATAAAATACCTAAGAATAAACCTAACCAAAGAGGTAAAAGATCTGTATGCTGAAAATTATAGAAAGCTTATGAAAGAAATTGAAGAAGACACAAAGAAATGGGAAAACATTCCATGCTCATGGATTGGAAGAACAAATATTGGTAAAATGTCAGTACTACCAATAGCAATCTACACATGCAATGTGGTTTCAATCAAAATAGAACCAGCATTTTTCACACAACTAGAACAAACTATAATAAAATTTGTATGGAACCACAAAAGACCCTGAACAGACAAAGTAATGTTGAAAAAGACAACCAAAGTTGGAGGCATCACAATCCAGACTTTAGCCTGTACTACAAAGTTGCAATAATAATCAAGATAGTATGGTATTGGCCACAAAAACAGACACACAGACCAACGGAATAGAATAAAAAACCCAGAGATGGACTCACACATAAAATGGTTTAGCTTAGCTACATCTGAAAATGGTTTATTGTTTCTTTTCTTCTTTTTTTTTTTAATTTATTTTCTAGTTAGTTAACATTTGGCCAGCTAATCTTTGACAAAGCAGGAAAGAGTATCCAATGGAAAAAACGTAGTCTCTTTAGCAAACAGTGCTGGGAAAACTGGACAGCAACATGCAGAATAATGAAACTGTACCATTTTCTTATACCATACACAAAAATAAACTCAAAATGGATGAAAGACCTAAATGTGAGACAGGAAACCATTAAAATCTTAGAGGAAAAAACAGGCAAGAACCTCTTTGACCTCAGCTCCAATAACTTCTTACTTGACATGTCTCCGAAGGCAAGGGGAAATAAAAGCAAAAATGAGTAAAAAGCTCATCAGAGTAAAAAGCTTCCGCACAACAAAGACACAATCAACAAAACTAAAAGGCAGCCAACAGAATGGGAGAAGATATCGCAAATGACATATCGGATAAAGGGTTAGTATCCCAAATCTATAAAGAACTTATCAAACTCAACACCCAAAAAACAAATAATCCAGTGAAGAAATAGGCAAAAGATATGAAGAGACATTTTTCCAAAGAAGACATCCAGATGACAAACAGATACATGAAATGGTGCTCAACATTGCTCATCATCAGGGAAATACAAATCAAAATCACAATGAGATACCACCTCACACCTGTCAGAATGGCCAAAATTAACAACTCAGGAAACAACAGATGTTGGCGAGGATGTGGAGAAACAGGACCCCTATTGCACTGTTGGTGGGAATGCAAACTGGTACAGCCACTTTGTAAAACAGTATGAAGGTTACTCAAAAAATTAAAAATAGAATTACCCTATGACCCAACAATTGGAACTACTAGGTATTCATCCAAAGGATTAAAAAAAATGCTGATTCAAAGGGGCACATGCATCCCAATGTTTATAGCAGTGCTATCAATATGGAAAGAGCCCAAATGTCCAACAACTAACGAATGGATTAAGAAGATGTATGTGTGTATACACACACACACACACACACACACACACCCCACACACACACAATGGAGTACTACTCAACAATGAAAAAAATCAAATCTTGCCATTTGCAACAACGTGAATGGAACTGGAGGGTATTATGCTAAGTGAAATAAGTCAACCAGAGAAAGATATATGATTTCACTCATATGTGGAATTTGAGAAACTGAACAAATGAACTTAAGGGAAGGGAATGAAAAATAAGATAAAAACAGACAGGAGCAAACCATTAGAGATTCTTAAATACAGAGAACTGTGGATTGATGGGGAGGGTGGGTAGGTGGGTTAAATAGTTGATGGGCATTAAGCAGGGCACCTTTCAGGACAAGCACTGGGTGTCAAATGTAAGAGATGAATCACTGGGTTCTACTCCTGAAGCCAACACTACACTGTATGTTAACTAAAAAAAAAAAAAAAAAAAAAAAAAAAAAAAAGGTAAAGAAACCGTAAACCATTTTCAGATGTGGCTAAGCTAAACCATTTTATGTGTCCACCAGAATTTGCTGCAAATCCTAACCAACGTTTAGTACTGACACCTTTTAAATTTTAACAATATTAATGAGTATAAAAGGGGTCTCGTTTTGATTTAAATTTTCATTTCTCTGTTGACTAATGATGTTGAACAATTTTCTTGTGACTATTTATTTCCCTATTCATGTATCTTTCTGGTGATGTGCCTGTGCAAAACTTTGGCCTATTTTTAAACTGGATCATTTTTCTTTTATTCCTTAAAAAAGTTTTTAATGTTTATTTATTTTTGAGAGAGAGACAGAGAGACAGAGGCAAGGGGAGAGGGGTAGAGAAAGAGGGAGGAGAGTGTGTCACAGACTCAGAAACAGGCTCCAAGCTCCGAGGTGTCAGCCCAGAGCCCGACGCAGGGCTCAAACCCACAGACCATGAGATCATGACCTGGGCCAAACTCGGACACTTAACCAAATGAGCCACCCAGCACCCCAAGAAGTGACCTTTTCATAATGCTAAGTTTACGTCTTCTTTGGGATCTTTTTGGAATTTTTATGTTTTTACTCATATGGTTTTAGGCATTTTATATTAAATTTATGCCTAGATTTTTTTGCATTATTTTTGTTTTGTTATTGAAAATTAAGTCTTCTCTTCCATTATATCTTCTTTTGTGTCTATGTGAGGATGTAAATTTTTTTATGTTGAACTTATAACCTGCTATTTAAATTCTCTTATGGCTTTTACTAGTTTTCACATTTCTTCTGGATATTTTTGGATATAGAGTCATACCATCTGCAAAGAGAAGTGGTTTACCTCTTCCTTTCCAATTTTTATGACTGAAAATTCTTTGTCTTGTCTAAAACTTCCATAGCAATATTAACCATCTTTATCTTTTCCTGACTTAGTGGCAATGCTTCTATTGTTTGTTACTGTTGCTTTTGCTTGCTTTTTTGTTTTAAATAAGCTCTATATCCAACATGGGGATTGAATTCATGATTTTGAGATAAGGAGTCAGATGTTCTACCAACAAAGTCAGCTAGATGCCCCATACTGTCTATGAATAAAGACCTTAAACACAGGGAATTAGCTGAATATAAAACTGCAAGAAGGGCTGGAGGAACAGGTTCTCTAAAGACTCTTTAAAAATGACTTCCAGAACAAAATCACTAAAAATCTTCCTGAATTGGCTGCCTGGTAGTGACAGCCAAGAGGAAGAGAAAAGTAGCATTCACTTAACTTCTTCCTTCCAGATTTTGCAGGAATGCATTTTACTGAAGGGACTTGATGTGCATCCAGAACCTGTGAAACAAGACATTCAGGAAATGCAATTTTTAGTTTCAAGGCTCCTTAATGCAAGAACGCACGATAGAATGGGGGCACTTGGGTGGCTCAGTTGGTTACACCATGGACTCCTGATTTTGGTTCAGGTCACAATCTCACAGTTCCTGAGTTCAAACCCTGCCTCAGGCTCCATGCTGACAGCACCGAGCCTGCTTGGGATTCTCTCTCTCCCTCTCTCTGCCCCTCTCCCGTTCATGCTCTTTCTCTTTCTTAAATAAATAAACTTCAAAAAAAAAAAAAGATGGCAAAATAGAATGTAATTGAAGGGAAGGTGAATGAGCTAAATAACTCTAAAATCCCTCTGGTTCCTCACTCAGGGATAGGAAAATTTTGTGTGCATTAGTGAATTATTCTCTATTTTTACTCAGGATATGAGGGAATAAGTTCAAGGTAAAGAATGTCTTAGCAACGTTAAGTAAAACATTAAAAAGAAAAACCCTTCCACTTATAGAATTATGAAATCCAAGAAAGGCCATCTCAAGAGATATTAAAAATTAGATCAAGTAATTATTTTTTCTGGGATAATTAAGGTACAGTTTTCTCTAAATGTACAGAAAATGGTTCCTCAAATTTCCTCAATGTATTTAATTATTATCCACTATATTTTTATATTTACTAGCATATCGACTTATTAGAGAATATAAAAAATTTTTAGCTTTCTTAAATGAAAGGCTTTAATTATCTCTATGTATCAATGTTGTTAAATATACCTACTTATGACATGAATCAAACTCTTAATTTTATTTTTATTTATTTTTTAATATGAAATTTATTGTCAAATTGGTTTCCACGCTACACCCAGTGCTCATCCCAACAGGTGCCCTTCTCAAGGCCCATCACCCACTAAACTCTTAACTTTAGTACAGAAATTTCTACAAGGATTCTGCCCATTTATCTTTTGACCATGTATCTTCCCACTCACCAACACCAAAATCTGAAGCCTTTTATTAAATCATGAATCATGTCTACTAAATGTCCTCTTCAGAAAATTCTAGGTGTGGACAGTTAATATTTGACACCACTCATTAAAATTCTCTATTTACTCTTGTTCAGAAAACTCCAGTGGCAATGTTTGGCTTATAGTGCAAGCAAACCTTTTCTTTAAAAATAGTTTTATCTGAGAAGCAGTTTCTTAAGATTAGTAAAAATATTTTTATACCACTTATTTGCTGTTTCTGTTGATATTTATGAACTAATACGTCTTATATAGAACTTGAAACAGTTAAATAGAACCTCTAAAACGAAAGACTTTTTTTACCTTCTAATTCATATACCTCTATGTATTTTCTATGTCATACTGTTTTACTTCGTTTGTCACTTTGGTGTGAATAAAATGAGGATCTTAATTATATATGTATGTATGTATATTCCCTGACTTTTGTTCTAATATAGAGCCCATCATAAGAATTAAATAAAGAGTTGTGAGCTCTCTTCTTCCTGAAAATACTGAGGATATCCTAAGAATAAATAAGATGGTTAGTAAACTTACTCATATGAGTAACTTGTTTCTTTGTGATGATTTACAGCTATTTCTGTGTCTGTGTATGTGTACATAGTACTGTTCAGTGTTATATTTTAGTTCTTCCAAATGACAATAATAGATCTTTACCATATTAAATATTTTTCAACTAAGGGAAAAATTTAAAAATATAAAATCATATTAAAATCAAGCTATTCAAGGCAAATTCTTAAGACAGGAAGTAGCTTAGAGGTTACCAGTAGCTGGGGAGTTATTGCTTAATGGTTACAGAGTTTCTGTTTGTGGTGATGAAAAAAGTTTTGCAAACTAGCAGACGGTTGCACAACAGTATGAATGTAATTAATACCACTGAATTGTATATGAGAAAATGGTAAAACTTATGTACGTTACAAATTTTTTAAATGGCTAGAATGGTAAATTGTATGTTATATATATTTTAAGCACGATCTTAAAAAAATGGTCATTCATTTACAAGAACGTTTATTCCCTTAAAAACTGCTACATTTGATATAAATGTTAAATATATCATAGTCTCACACCTCCATTTCTGAGCTAGATTTTACCTAAAAATTTCACAGATATATAATAATCTATAATTCATCCCCATTATGCTAGAAATTGCCATATTTTCCTTGTTGAATAAATAATTTTAATTATAATACTACATATGGTAAGTCTTTTAATTTTAGTTGAGTCAAAATACTGATGAAAAGCACCTAGCAACCAAAAATCTAAGATGGACTCCTGAAAGAAAACAGGTGTCAGCCCTTATTGAACAGAAGTTCTGTACTGTGCTGAAAGGGAATCTTTAAGAGTGATACAATGTATACATACCAAAGCCCACATAATTATCAGAAATCATGTGTATTTGCCTGAAAAGTAATAAAAACATGCAGTATGAGAAAAGAAAATCCTCAAGAAATAAGAAGACAATCTAACTCTTGAATATATACAGCTCTCCTCATTTCAGAGACAAAAAAAAAAAATTCCTTTTCATTTCCTATTTTTTTATAAGTACTCTTTAAAAGACCATTTGCAACACAACACAATATTTTGTTATAGAGCAATTTTCTAAAGATATTCTTAATGTAGCTATGTTTTTGATAATTATATGTAGAAGACTAAAAATCAATAATAAGCCATGAAATTAACATAATTTTAAACATATCTTTAAAAAGAGATAAATGATATTCATTCTTTCTTATAGTGTCAAAAAAAAGGATTAAAAAAAAAAAGACAGAGGAAATGAGGTTCCTGGGTGGCTCAGGGGGGTCTGATTCTTGATTTTGGCTCAGGTCATGATCTCACGATTCAGGAGTTCAAGACCTACATCGGGCTTGATGCTAACAGTGTGGAGCCTGCTTGGGATTCTCTCTCTCTCCGCCACTTCCATGCATGCATGGTCTTTCTCTCAAAATAAGTAAAATAAATTTAATTTAAAAAAACAGCAAATTAAAATACATCTTACTTGTTAAATTTTATTTCTGATTTCATACCTATCATGAAACATGTATCAGGACAAAATAAACCCATAAACAACAAGTATCACATATTGTGGCAATGAAGAGTCATTCAAAGAAAGTGGTTTCAGAATATGCTATTTGAGCACAGATAAACTTTATTTTTATTTCAGAAGCTTAATTTTGCCCAAATCCTGATTACCATAACATTTAGAAATATAAAAACAAGTACTTTTGTGGATTTGTTTGTTTTCTTCTCTCTTTCAGGGAATCACCCTTATGGCTGTACCTATGAAGTTACTTCTAAGAACAAGAGAAATAACAAATGCCGTACTGTTTACATCCCCACCTAGTGGTCCTAAAGTTTTGTTCATCATAGCTATTAAAAAATGAATACTTAAAACATGAAAACTCAAATAAAGTTATCTGGCTAAAATTAGAACAAAACTTTACAGCTAGGAAAGGTATGATTAGATCATTTAATTCCATGCTATTACAATTAGGGAATGTATTGCTATGCCAGAAACTATGTGAAGCCATCAGAAAAAAAAAATGGAGCATTTTCTTAGAACGTCTAGTTTACTTAACACTGTGTATTAGAGCAAACACATATCTTGAAGTAAAATGTTTATTTATACCATTTCTATTACGAAATAGAAATCAAGTTTATGAGACACGAAATACTAATTCCAACTGCCAAATTGCTATACAATATGTGTGTGTGTGTGGGGGGGGGTTGTATATATCATTTCTTAGCTCTTTTATTCTAGTCCTCAGAATTTTCCTTTCACTTCGTATCATAGCACATGTACAACCTAAGGTCAACTCAAAAGTCCTATTCTAGATTCTTTTTTACAATTTGTTTAAAAATTTAATATTAAATTGAATTTTGGAAGAAGTAGGTACTTCTATGATTTTTAATGCATGTACACATTCATGTTACTATCAGCACAATCAGGATAGAGAACACTTCTATCACCTTCCACCTTCAAAATCTCTTTTACTGTATCTTTGTAGTCACACATTCCCACAATCCCTAGCCTCTGGCAACCACTGATCTATCTTCTATTAATATAAGTTTATCTTTCCAAAAACAGTTTATAAAGGTAATCATACATAATGTAACCGCTTGAGAATGGTGTCTTTATTTCATGGTTCCCTTTGACATTCACTCAATTTTTTTCCCTTCATTTAAATTTCAGTTCATTCCTTTCAATTGTTTTTTTTTTCTTTTTTTTAAAGTTTATTTATTTATTTTGAGAGTTTGTGGGGCTCAAACTTAAGAACTGTAAGATCATGATCTGAGCTAAAACCAAGAGGAGTTGGAGGTTCCAGACTGAGCCATCCAGGTGCCCTGATTTTTTTTAACGAATTTCTTAGTCCTATTTTATTTTTTTTAATTTAAAATTGTTTTATTTTAATTTCAGTTAACATACAGGGTTATATTACTTTCAAGTATACAACAAAGTGATTCCAAAATTCCATACATCACCCAATGCTCATCATGACAACTACACTCTTTAATCCCCATCAGCTATTGAACCCATCCCTCACCCCCTTCTCCTTTCTATTGTTGAATAGTTCTATATAATATATGGGATAGTGTATAGTATATCATGGTATAAAAAGAAGTACCATAGTTTGTTTACACATTCAGCCACTAAAGAATTTTTGGCTTGTTTCTATTTCAGAGTGAACGTGAATAGAGTTCATAAACATTTGTGTTTAGGCTCTTTTCTAATTTATAAATGTAGGTGATTTACTATTAGAAGACTTTTGTAAGTCAACTATTTATAAAGAATGTGACATGAAAATACAACTTTCATAAAAGTAAGAATTTAAATAAACATTCATATTTTAAAGATTTTATTTTGAAGCAATTTCTACACCCAACATGGGGCTTGAACCCACAACCCCAAGCAAGAGTCATATACTCTACCAACTCAGGCAGCCAGGTGCTCCTAAATAAATATTTTCAATGCCTAGATTACTTCATCACTATTTAGGAATTAGCATTAAGAAGACAATTATTTCAGCTTATATATGAAAAAAGTAAAATAGAAAGGATGAATAATTAAACTTCTTTTAAATAAGAGTATATGTCATAATTTACTTAAAAAAATCTAGAAAGGGGAGACTTCCAAGGACGATGGTAGAGTAGAGGGATCCTAAATTCAACTCAACCCAGGGATACAACTAGATAATACCCACATCAGTGCAAATAACCCAGAAAGTGATCCAAAGAATGGCAGAACAGATTCTCTACAGCTAAATATAGAGAAGAGGCCACATAAAAAAACATAGGAAGGGCAAAGATGTGGTCAGGAGCCAAAGGACCAGTGGGATTGTCTGATGGAGAAACACCGTAGGTGCAGAGAGGAAAAAGAAACAGACCCTCACACCGAGCATCCCAGGCACAGAGAATCTGCATTGGGAAGATAAATCTCCATAACATTTGGCTTTGAAAACTGAGGGTCCCAACAATCAGTGGGACTTAACATCTGAAAGTTTAAAAATCAGTGGACTCAGTTCTGGCAGAGCTGGGAGGGCAGCTTATTAAGAGACAGCACAATAAACAGACTTGCTGAGATACAACATAGAATCAGCAGTTTGAAAAATGCCTGGGGTATATGGGAGGAAGATTTATTTACTAATCTCAGAACCTGTGCTACAAGAGGAGGGATCATTGGGAGACCTCTCTAAGAGAAAAAAAGAGCTGGGGCATGCCAATTCTCTTTCCCATCCCTTGGTCTAAATACTCCTGTCGGAAAAAGCACAGTGCTACCCTCTCCAATTAGCTTGCTAACATTGCACCCCACCCCTTCTTCTGGGTATGGGCAGTGTGGGTATGGGCTGCAGGTCCACTCCCACAGTAGACCAGTGTGGAACGTGCTGGTACTGAGTGCCTTGTACCTGTTCTCCTGTAGATCTGCTCCCTGCAATACTGCCCTTGGCCAGAGCCCACTCAAAACACTGCCACAAGCCTGGTGGTGTGCAACTAGTGCCCACAGGGGCCAACACCACTCCAAAGCGCTCCTGCCCCAGGGAAAGGGGAAGACAACCACTCATAACAGTACAACTACAACACCAGCAGTTCACAGTGAACCCCAGCAGTTCACTGGGGCAGACACCTGGTCTGACTGCAGGTCTCGCCCACCAAAGAAAACTTCTCTAACACAGGGAAAATGCACTGAAGTTCTCTGGTAAACATCTGGTCTGACTCAACTGAAACTCAACTAACAACACAGGAACCAAACACTGCCCACAAGAGGCAAAAGAGAGCCATTGCAGATGACTGACTGGACTGAAGGAAAATGTGACTCAGCCACAACAGTAAGGCACACACAACACACATAAGAGGCACCCCTTAAGTGGCAGGTTCTCATGAACCAGGGACATTGCACTGAAAGGCACTATAGGACCTCTTCTCCATAAATCCACTACTTTCAAAGGCAAGAGATGTAGCTGATGTTCCTAACACATAGAAACAGATATAGAGAGTTGGACAAAATGAGGAGACGAGGAATATATCCCAAATGAAAGAACAGGACAAAATCACAGCAAGAGAGCAAAATGAAATGGAGATTAATTAATACACCTGATAGAGAATTTAAAGTAATGGTCATAAAGATACCCACTGGGGGGCCCTGGCTAGCTCAGTCAGTACAGTATGTGACTCTTGATCTTGAGTTCAGGCCCCATGTTGGATGTGGAGTTTAATTTTAAAAATAAGACACTCACTTGACTTGAGTAAAGAGTGGAGGACCTCAATGAGACGCTCAAAAACAAAATATTTTTAAAAATCGGAGATGAAGAGGTCAGTTTATTTCACACTAAATGAAATAAATGGTAGACTACAGAAAGAAGAACAGACTGGCAACCTGGAGGACAGAGTAATTGAAAGCAATCAAGTTTAACAGGAGGAAAAAAAAAATGAAAATAGACTAGAGGAATTCAGCGGCCCCATCAAGTGTAATAACATTCGTATTATAGGGATCTCAGAAGGAAAAGAGGGAGAAAGGGAGCAGAAAATTTATTTGAAGAAATAATACCTGAATACTTCCTGAACCTGGGGAAGGAAACAGATCTCCAGATCTAGGAGGCACAGACAGCCTCCAACAAAGTCAGCCCAAGGAGGTACAACATCAAGATACACAGTAATTAAAATGGCAGAAAGTAAGTACACCTGGCTGGCTCAGTCTGTGGGGCATACAAGTCTTGATCTCAGGGTTGAGTTTGAGCCTCACATTGGGTGCACAGATTACTTAAGAATAAAATCTTTAAGGGGTGCCTGGGTGGCTCAGTCGATTGAACATCCAGCTTTGGCTCAGGTCATGATCTCACGGTTCATGAGTTCAAACTCCCCATCAGGCTTACTGCTGCCAGGGCGGAGCCCACTTTGGATCCTCTACCCACTCCCCACCCCTCCACTGCTTATACTCTTTCTCTCAAAAATAAACATTAAAAAAAAAAAAGAATAAAATCTTTAGAAAAATACTTTAAAAACAAAGTTAAATAAAATGGCAGAAAGTAATGATAAAGAGATAGTGATAAAGAGAGAATTTTAAAAGCAGCAAGAGAAAAGAAAACTATTTCATACCAAAGAAACCCGTTGGGAATGCTGGCTGATGTTTTAGCAAAAACTGCAGTACAAGGAGTGGCACAATTATTAAAAATGCTGAAAGCAAAAACTTCGCAACCAAGAGTACTCTACCCAGTAAGGGTATCATTCAAAATAGAAAGAGAGATAAGCAGTTTCTCAGACAAAAGTTAAAGGAATACATCACCACTAAATCAGCTCTACAAGAAATGTTAAAGGAGACTCCTTGAGGGGCGCCTGGGTGGCGCAGTCGGTTA
Source organism: Lynx canadensis (assembly GCF_007474595.2). Taxonomy (NCBI): domain Eukaryota; kingdom Metazoa; phylum Chordata; class Mammalia; order Carnivora; family Felidae; genus Lynx; species Lynx canadensis. Next base: position 148,777,369 of record NC_044310.1, read on the forward strand.
AGCGTCCGACTTCAGCCAGGTCACGATCTCGCGGTCCGGGAGTTCGAGCCCCGCGTCGGGCTCTGGGCTGATGGCTCAGAGCCTGGAGCCTGTTTCTGATTCTGTGTCTCCCTCTCTCTCTGCCCCTCCCCCGTTCATGCTCTGTCTCTCTCTGTCCCAAAAATAAATAAACGTTAAAAAAAAAAAAAAAAAAAAAAGGAGATTCCTTGAGTGGAAAGGAAAGACCATAAGTAGGAATAAAAAAAAGTAGGAAGTACAAAAGCAGTAAAATTAAGTATATTTATAAAAATCAGTCAAAGGATTCACAAAATAAAAGTATGTAAAGTATGATACCATGTACCTAAAATGTGACGGGGAAAGGAGTAAAGAAGGGGTTCAAACTTAAGTGACCATCACCTTAACATAGACTGCTATATGCATAAGATGTTACATATAAACCTAGTGGTAACCACAAATTAAACACCATTAATAGATATGCAAAAAATAAAGAGTAAGAAATCCAAGTATATCACTAAAGAAAGCCAGAAAACTGTGAGACAGCAAGAGAACAAAGGAACAGAGAAGAACAATGAAAACAACCATAAAATAACTAACAAAATAGCATTAAGTACATATTTATCAATAATTATTTTGGATGGGGGTGCCGGTTGAGTGTCTGACTTCAGCTCAGGTCATGATCTCATGGTTTGTGAGTTCCAGCCTCACATTGGACTCTGTGTTGACAGCTCAGAGTCTGGAACCTGCTTTGGATTTTGTCTCCCTCTCTCCCTGCCCCTCCCCCACTTACACTCTGTCTCCCTCTCTCTCAAAAATAAACAAAGATTAAAAAAACATTTAAAAAATTATTATTTTGGATGTAAATGGACTAAATGTTCTTGCCAAAATACATAGTGTGACAGAATGGATTAAAAAAAGCAAGGGGCGCCTGGGTGGCGCAGTCGGTTAAGCGTCCGACTTCAGCCAGGTCACGATCTCGCGGTCCGTGAGTTCGAGCCCCGCGTCAGGCTCTGGGCTGATGGCTCAGAGCCTGGAGCCTGTTTCCGATTCTGTGTCTCCCTCTCTCTCTGCCCCTCCCCCGTTCATGCTCTGTCTCTCTGTGTCCCAAAAATAAAATAAATGTGGAAAAAAAAAAAAACGAAAAAAAAAAAAAAAAAAACAAGACCTATCTATATACTGCCTACACAACACTCATTTCAGACCTAAAGACACATGCAGATTTAAAGTGAATGGATGTAAAAGCATTTATCAAGCAAATGGAAGTGAGAAGAAAACTGTGGTAGCAATACCTAGTATCAGACAAAATAGATTTTTAAAACAAAGATTGTCACAAGAGACAATGAAGGACACTATATAATCATAAAAGGAATAATCTAACAAGATATAATAGTTACAAATATTTATGCGCCCAATATGAAAGCACCCAAATACATAAAGCAAATAAGAACAAACATAAAGGACATAACTGATAGTAATACAATAATAGTAGAGGACTTTAACACCCTACTTTTATCAATGGATAAATCATCCAAATAAATCAAGAGGGAAAGAGTGGCTTTGAATAACACATTGAACCAGATGGATCTAACAGATATACTCAGAACATTCAATCATAATAGAGCAGAATATACATTCTTTTCAAGTGCACATGGAACATTCTCCAGAATAGATCACAAAATAAGTCTCAAAAAAATAAAAACAAAAGGAAATTATACAATGCATCTTTTCTGACCACAATGCTATGAAACTGGAAATCAACCAGAAGAATACAAACATGTGGAGGTTAAGTAACATGCTACTAAATATTTGAATGTATCAACCAATAAATCAAAGAGGAAATCAAAAAATACATGGAGACAAATAAAAATGAAAACTCAATGATCAAAAATCTTTGGGATGCAGAAAAAGCTGTTCTAAGAGGGAAGTTCATAGCAATACAGTCCTTACCTCAAGGAGCAAAAAAATATCAAATAAAAAAACCTAACTTTATACCTAAAGGAGTCAGGAAAAGAACAAACAAAACCCAAATCCAATAAAAGGAAGGAAATAATAAAGAATACAGCAGAAATAAATTAAATACTAAATCAATTAATGAAACCAGGAGCTAGTTCTTTGAAAGGACCACCAAAATTCATAAACCTTTAGCCAAACTCACCGAAGAACAAAAAGAGGACTCAAATAAACAAAATCAGGGTTTCTCAGGACTCCAATAGACCTTGCTGCCACTGCTTGCCAAGGACCACAGTTGTCAATACAATGAACCAAGGAGACATCATGCCCTTGCTGGACCTGGAACTGGCAGATACCCCCACACTTGGCAGCCTGTACCACTAGAAGCAAGGTGACAACATGATCCAGCAAGTCCCCACCCAAAGGTGAAAGACTTCCTTTACCAAAGTCAGTCCATATAAGGCACCTGGGTGGCTCAGTCAGTTGAGTGTCTGACTCTTGATTTTGACTCAGGTCATGATCCCAGGGTCATGGAATCAAGCCCTATGTCAGGATCTAGGCTGAGCATAGAATCTGCTGGAGATTCTCTCTTTCTCTTTCCCTCTGCCCCTCTCCCCAGCTCACTCTCTCTCTTTCTAAAATTAAAAAAGTCAGTCCATAAAGTCTGGGAAAAGAAACGGCTTCTTCAAATGCACAAATACCTATGCAAGGCTACAGGAACCTTGAAGAATGAGGGAAATCTATCTTCCCCAAAGGAATACGTTAGATTCCTCCAGGAATTGCCTGACAAAGAATTCAAAGTAATTGTTCTACAGATGGTTGGAGAGCTACAAGAGAAAAACAATTATACAATATCAAAGGAACAATAAAAGAACAAAATGAGAAGTTGAACAAAGAGAAAACACAAAAAGAATGAAACAAAAACTTTGGAACTGAAGAATACAATGACTAAACTTAAAGTATTCAAGTAGAGAGCTTCAATAGTAGAATTGAACAAACAGGAGAGAGATTTAGAGAGATTATCCATTCAAAGGAGAAAAAAAAATAATGAAAAAGAATGAAGAAAGCATCTGGTACTAATGGGACACTATAAAGTAAAATAATGTGTGTATCAGTAGAGCGCTAGAAAAGGAAGAGAAGGATAAAGGGGCAAACAGCTTATTTAAAGAAATAATGGATGAGGAATTCCCAAATCTGGGGTTTTATCTAGATATTAAAGTTCATGATGCTTATAGGTGGCTTCAAAATTTGAATACAAAACAATCATCTCCAAGATACATAATAATAAAGCTGTCTAAAACTGAAGAAAAAGAAAAGTGTTAAAGCAGTAAGAGAAAAAAATTTCTCTCCTATACAGGAATCCCCATAAACCTATCAATGGATTTTTCAAATTCCTTGTAGGCTAGAAGAAAACAGGATGACATATTGAAAGTGCTATAGGAAAGAAACTGCCAACCAAAAAAACTTTATACAGTAAAGTTGTCCTTTAGAATTGAAGGTGAAATACTTTCCCTAGTAAACAAAAGCTGAGCAAATTTATCACCAGTAAACCTACCTTACAAGAAATGCTGTAAGGGGGTCTTCAACCTGAAGAAAAAAGGATGCTAATTTGTATCAAGCAAACACAGGAACAAGAGTGCCCAGCTGGCTCAATTGGTTAATCATCTGACTCCTGATTTCAGCTCAAGTCATGATCTCATGGTTTTGTGAGTTCAAGCCCCATGTTGGGCTCTGCACTGCTTAGGATTCCCTCTCACTCTTTCTCTGCCCCTCCTCCTCCCTCCCTCCCTCCTTCCCTCTAAAAAAGAATAAATAAACTTAAAAAAAAAAAAACCCCACAGGAACATATACAATACACTGGTAAAGGTAAGCATACAGCCAAATTTAGATACCCTAATACTGTAATATAGTTATGTATTAACCTCTTAGTTTTAGAATAAAGGTTAAAGGACAAAAGCATTTAAAACAGGTATAGCTTCAACAAGTTGTTAAAGGGATTACAGGCATAGCTTCAAGTTGTTAAGGGATACACAATACAAAAAGATATAAATGATGACATAAAAAATATAAAAGGGAGGGAGTAAAAAGAGATTTTGTATGTGATCAAAGTTAAGTTGTTATCAACATAAAATAGACTATAAAATGATACATAAGCTTCATGGTAACCACAAAGCAGAAACTTATAGTTGATATCCAAAATGATAAAAAGAAAATCAAAGCATACTACCAATGAAAATTATTAATACAAAAATAGGTAGTGAGAAATGAAAAAAGGAATAACAAAACTAAAAAACAGAAAACTATAAGATGGCATTAACAAGTCCACATCTTTCAATAATTACTCTAAATATAAGAGGACTGAATTCTCTAATCAAAAGGAATAGAGTGGCTGGATGGACAAAAAAACACAAAAACAAAACACACACACACACCCAATTATATGCTGCTTACTCACTCCAGCTTTAAGGACATTTATAGGCACAAAGTGAAGGGATGGGAAAAAAATCCACATAAGTGGAAACCAAAAGACAGCAGGGGTGACTATAGAGCTGACCTTGAACAACACAGGTTTAAACTGTGCAGGTCCACTTAATACGTGATTTTTTTTTTTTTACAAACACAGTATATAATATGTTTCTCTTATGATTTCTTACCATTTTCTTTTCTTTAGTTTATTGTAAGAATATGGTATATAATACATATAACATACAAAATTATCTTAATTGAGTGTTTATGTGATTGGTCAACAGTATTCTAGTCAACAGTAGCCTATTAGTTAACTTTTCGGGGAGGCAAACGTTACATGTGGATTTTCAATTCTGTTGGGGGTCAGTACCCTTAAATCTCACATTGTTCAAGAATCAACTGTACTTATATCAGACAAAATAAACTTATAGCCAAAAATGGTAACAAGAGGTGAAGATGGTCATTATGTAATGATAAGGGAGTCCATTCATCAAGAAGCTGTAACAATCTTAAATATACATGCAATTAACAGTAGAGCACCTAAATATATTAAGTAAACTCTAACAGATTTGAATGGAAAAACAGACATTGTATTGTAAGAGCAGTGGACTTCAATACCCCATGTTCAACAATGAATAGATCATTCAGATAGAAAATCAACAAGGAAATATTGGACTTGAACCATACTTTAGACCAAATGGAACAGATGTGCACAAAAAATTCCATCCAACAGTGGTAGAATACACATTCTTCACAAATGCACAAGGAACATTTTCCTGGATAGATCATATGATAGGCCACAAAACAACTCTTAGCAAATTTAAGACTGAAATCATACCAAGCATCTTTTCTGACCATAGTGCTATGAGAATAGAAATCAATAACAGGAGTAAAGCTGGAAAATTCATAGATATGTGGGGATTAAACAACAAGCTCATGAATAACCAATGGGTCAAAAACTAAATCAGAGAGAAATCAAGAACTCTCTTGAAACAAATGAAAATGGACCACAATATATCAAACCCTATGGTATGCTGCAAAATCAGTTCTTTATTTTTTTTAAGTTTTAATTTATTTTTAGTATTCTCTACACCCAACAACGGGCTTAAAACTCATGACAAGATCAAGAGTTGCACGATTTTCTGACTGAGCCAGCCAGATGCCCCTGCAAAATCAGTTATAAGAGGGAAATTTACAGAGTAAATGCCTACATTAACAGGAAAAATCTCAAAAAAGAAAAAGAAAGGAAAAGAAAGAAAAAAGACAAGAAAGATCTCAAAACAAACAGCTTCACTTAACATCTTCAGGAACTAAAAAAGAAAAATCAGCTAAGTCCCAAATAAGCAGATGAAAGGAAATAACAAATATCAGAGCAGAAATGAATGAGAGACAAGAAAAATAATATAAAATATCAATGAAACTAACCTACATTTTTGAAAAGATAAATAGAATTGATAAACGTTAGCTAGACTATCACTGAGTGGAGAAAAGCAAATGTTTGTGCACTGTTGGTGGGAATGTAAATTGGTACAACTACTATAGAAATCAGTATGTAAGTTCCTCAAAAAATTAAAGATAGAACTACCATATCTGATTTCTGGGTATATATTTAAAGGACATGAAAAGAGGCTCTCAAAGAGATTATCTGTACCATCATGTTCAGTATAGCATTATTTACAATAGCTAACATATGGCAATTTAGTGCCTTAAAAACACAAGTTTATACTTCTGCATGTAAGAAGTTTGACGTGAGTTTTTTTAAGATTTTACTTTTAAATAATCTCTACACCCAACATGGGGCTGGAACTCCCAACCTTGAAATCAAGAGTTGAATGCTCTACCAACTGAGCCAGCGAGGCACTCCTAAAATGAGTTTTATTGGGCTAAAACTAAGGTGTTGACAGGTCTAATTTCTTCTGAGGGCTTCAAGGAAGAATCTGTTTCTTGCTTCATCCAGCTTCTGGAAACTACCCGTATACCTTGGTTCCTGGCCACATTACTCCAATCTCTGCTTTGTTGTCCCATTGCCACCTTCTCTTGCCTCCATCTTATAAAAACTCTTGTGATTAGATTTAAGGTTTTATCCAGATAACCCAGGATAACTGCCCATCTCCAGATCTTTAACTGAATTACATCTGCAAGTCCCTTTTGTCATATAAGATGACATTTTTTGGTTCTTGAAATTAGAATGTGAGTACCACAGTAGTCAACTCCTCTGTTACCCAGCCACTGGCAACCACTGCTGATAGATCTGTCCGTAGTAGTTTTACCTTTTCCAGAATTTCATATAAGTGCAATTACTACAGCATGTAGCCTTTGCAGTCTGGCTTCTTTCTCTCTTAGCATAATAAATATGAAATTCATCCATGTCATCGCAACAATCAGTAGTTCATTCCTTTGCATTACTGAGAAATATTCCATTGCATGGACATACCATATCTTGTTTCTCCATTCACAAGTTGAAGGATATTTGTGTTTCCAGTTTTTGCCAAGTATGAAAAAAGCTGATAAAAACACTGATGTGCAGTTTTTTGTGGGAGCACAGTTTCATTCTCTTGGGTAATTACCTAGGAATAAGAATGCTAGTTTGTATGGTTAGCATGTTTAACGTTCTAAGAAACTGTCAAACTGCGCTGCAATGTACCTCTACCCCTTGTATCTTTTTTTAAAGTTTATTTATTTATTTTTAGAGAGAGTGAGTAAACAGAGAAGGGGCAGGGAAGGGAGAAAGAGGATCCCAAGCATGTTGCACACTGCCAAAGCAGAGCCCAACACAGGGCTCAAACTCATGAACTGTGAGACCTGAGCTGAAACCAAGCATTAGATGTTCAACCGACTGAGCCACCCAGGCACACACCACCCCCTTTATCTTTTCTGATGCACATATAGTTAACCACTGCATAAACAAAGAAAAAGTGTTCGTAAAGAAAAAGTTAAGGAAATAGTTTTTGATTAGACAACACTGTTTACGAAAGTGCTAACAATGAATTCTCAATAGAGAAAGCCATAGATACAAAAATAGGAAAATACATTTAAAAGACAGGACAGATACTTCTAAAGGCTCTAACATGTATCTAAGAATAATTCCAGAAATTACTTAAGAGAATAAGAGAACACAATATTCAATAAATAACAGCTGAAAATTTTCCAAAATTATGGAGATATTTAAATCCACAGATTGATAATGCATAAACAGAATAGTCTTACCCAGACACACTATGATAAAAACAGTAAGGATAGTAAGAACAAAGAGATAATCTTAAATCTACCATAATGAATAAACAGATTACCTAAAAGAATGAAAATTAAGATTGATAAAATATTTAACCAACAATAGCAGAAGCTAGACAACAATGAAAAAATCTACAACTTTTTATGTGAAATACTGGGACCAACAATATTTCAGAATTCGGATTTTTAGGGGGAAGAAGGATGTTAGAAAATTAATATGGTTCATATCCTCCTATACATTACATAGGACTTCCATTAGCACATTTAGCCAACCCCAAGGAATAATGCTTAAGTAGCAAGGTGAAAGGGGTAGATGTTAGGCTCCAGAAGCTTCTACAGAGATATGAAGAGATACATCACAGTAGAGAAGATTGGGCAGAATAATACTAAGTTTGTTTGGAAACTGCAAATTAAATCACCACTTTACATGGTTTTACCCTTTTCTGTATTGTTTATATAAAAAATAAGTAAGTTAGTTTCCAGATCTTTTCTTCTGAAATCCCTCTCCTGCAAAAGTCCATCTCCTACTCCCTGGAGGTCCACTCTTGAAGTGTTTTTGGTCTACAATCCTAGAACTGTATTTTTAAAAATACCTTTTTTGACCTAGATTCAAAATAAGAAATGTATTTTACATTACAATACACAAATCACTTGCTCACACACATAAACACCTGTAATAAAAGTTTCTGTAATAGTTATTATATTATGTGACTAGTACTGGCATTTTCTATTGTTTTATTCAACTTGAAACAATGTGACTTACTAAACTAACTTCATGACACACCAATTGGTAACAACCTGCAGGCTAAAAATGATCTAGAAATTTTCTATGCATGTATACACATTTTATACAAAAATGTGATAAGACCATACAAATTATATCTTTGTTACATTGTAGCTGACTTTAAGAAAAATTTTATTTAAATTCAAGTTAGATAACATAAATGTAATATTAATTTCAGGTGTAAAATTTAGTGATTCAGCACTCACATATAACACCCAGAGTTCATCACAAGTGCACTCCTTAATCCCTATCACCTATTTAACCCCCCCACCCCCACACCTTTCCTCTGGTAAACCATCAGTTTGTTCTCTATAGTTAAGAGTCTGTTTTTTGGTTTGCCTCTCTCTCTCTTTTTTGCTTTGCTCATTTGTTTATTAAATTCCACGTCCTTCTCTGGCTTATTTTGCTTAACACAATACTCTCTAGCTCCATCCATGCTATTGTAAATAGACATTGTAGCTGTCTTTATTCAGTCTTTTTTACACTGTTAATATGTTCTTAGTGTCACTAAGAGCTAAAGCATACCTATATCCTCATTTGCACTTTCTTTACTTGTAATTGCATTCTGGAAGCAATAAATTATTTTCTTGGGGCACCTGGGTGGCTCAGTTAGTTAAGCGTCTGACTCTTGATTTTTGGCTCAGGTCAGGGTCTCATGGTTCGTGGGTTTGAGGCAGTGCAGAGCCTGCTTGGGATGCTCTCTCTCCCTCTCTCTCTATCGCTCTCTTTCTCTCAAAAGTAAATAAACATTTAAAAATAAAACAAAGTAAAATAAAACAAAATAAAATATTTTCTAAAACGACTTTCTAAGGGAGTGCCTGATTGGCTCAGTTGGAAGAGCATGAGACTCTTGATCTCAAGGTCATGAATTCAAGCCCCACATTGGGTGTAGACATTATTAGAAAGAAATAATAAACTTTAAAAATAAATAAATAAAATAAAACGGCTTTCCAAGATATAGAACAGAAGTATCCGGTAGAGTAGTAACCTTCTTATGTCACAGATCAAAGAGATATATTTTCAAACTTCCACAAGAAATCCTATATTTTTATATGGAATTTCCTGTCAAACAGGCCAAGCTGTCTACATCATTCTTACTCACTGAAGTGGAATTTGAGGGTGGAGGTATTATTGCTTGAAAGAGTTATGAGTAATGTCAAGATCTCCCTCCTTTATGCCCCTGCTATGCCCTTTTATGTATGCATGTTAAGCTAGACTGTTTAGTTATTAGTTTTGTTATGTAAATAGTGTCATGAATTTAATCACAGACCTTTATGCTTTTCATAAGAGGTGAGAAATATGAGAAAGTGTTTACATTTTAAGAAGTGCAAATAAAACGTACAAAAATGTCCTACTGCAGCTGTATAATTTTATTAATAATTTCTAGATATCAAGTAAGCTATAATTTTTATTTAGAAAGAATAAGCATCAACCAATTTTAAATGGTAACATTTGGTAACTGACATAATAAACTAAGGTATTGCACTTAAGAATAACAAATAGGGTATGTTTCTTACAACTTTTAACTCTTTGGGTTTTTTTACTTTTTATGTTGAAGTGACTTCAGATTTAATAATAACGTTAGGGGTGCCTGGGTGGCTTGGTCAGTTAAATGCCAGATTTCGGCTCAGGTCATGATCTCACGGTTCATGGGTTTGAGCCCTGCATCAGGCTCTGTGCTGACAGCTCAGAGCCTGGAGCCTGCTTCAGTTTCTGTGTTTCCCTCTCCTTCTGCCCCTCCCCACTTGCATTCTGTCCCTCTCTCTTAAAACTAAATAAACATTTAAAATAATAATAATAATAAAGTTACAAAATAGTACAAACCCCTCAGCACCAAGATCTTGGTTTCTAAATATTATTCTTCAATAAAGGGAACAAGGTTCTGGAGAAATAGCCCATTTAGGACAGGGACAAGGAAAATACAAGATAAAAGAGAAGCATGTGGAAATATCAAAAAGCAAGGCAAAGCTCACAAACCAAAAGGATGGGGATATATCAAAAGGCCATAGGAGATCACCAGGATTTCCAGTAGTTAAAGCTGGAACCATTTCGGTGATAGAATAATGTATTAGATTTAACTCAAAGAATGAAATAAATACAGCTGAGTCCATAGAAATATAAATAATAAATAGACAGAAAAGAGTCAAATATCCATTATAAAGGAATCCAAATGATATAACATAGAAACAATCCTGTCCAGGAGGTGAGGCTTAACCTGCACCCCACCCCAGCCTTTGAGACCGGGCTGGACTTAGTGACTCCCTCCCAAACAGAGTAGGAAAAATTGGAACTTTACAGAGGAGAAACCTGGCAGATACTACCTTAAGATATCAAGGTTTACATCACCAGACATACCATGTTGATAGCATCTACTCCTGATATGATGTGACAGAAAGGGTACTTCACTTCTGTAGTATTCTAAGAAGCCATAACCCCAGTCTAACCATGAGAAATACATACAGAAAACAAAATTGGGGGATATTCTTAGAAATATTTCTAAGATTACTTCTAAGAAATATTTCTAAGATATTTGAGTTTCCTCAAAACTGTCAATGTCATGAATTTTTTTTTTAAAAAGGCTGAGAAACTGTCACAGACCAAAGGAGATTGAACAGAGATGACAAACAAATGCAATGTGGTACACTGGACTGCATCTTTGAATAGAAAAGGGACATTAAGGGGCACCTGGGTGGCTCAGTCTGTTAAGGGCCTGACTCGATTTTGGCTCAGATCATGATCTCATGGTTGGAGAGTTTGAGCCCTGCATTGGGCTCTGCACTGACAGTGTGCAGCCTGCTTAGGATTCTCTCTCTCTCCCCCCAACTCCTCTCTCTGTCCTTCCTCTGCTTGTGCACACGCTTGCTCTGTCTCTCTCTCTCTCTCAAAATACACTTAAAAAAAAAAAAAGGACATTATGTGATTAAGGTCTGAAGTTTAGAGGAAAATTCATAGAAAACAGTGAAATCTGAATAAAGTCAGATTTAGGGGTTTAGTTAATAGTAATGAACCAATATTGGTTTCTTAGTTTTCAAAAATGTACCATGGTAATTTAAAATGAAAACTAAAATTGGGCGAAGTGTGTACTATCTTTTAAACTTTTCTGTAACTCTGAAATTATTCCAAAACTTAGAAGTTTATTTTTTAAACAATACAATTTCTGTAAACCCTTCTTCATTCAGATTCCCCAAACTTAACATGTGCTTTATCAGTGTCTTTCTCTCCCCTCTACAGACTTTTCTGAATTTGAAAACAAGTTGCAGACATCATTCCCCTTTATAAATATTTCAATGTAGTTCCTCAAAAAGTACATTAATCAAAATAAGGCACTTACCATTAATATAGCACTATCCAATTTACAGACCTTCACATTTTGCCAATTGTTCCACTACTATCTTTTATGACAAAAATAGAATAATAAAATAAAAGTAATTTTTTCCATCTTGACCAATGACTCAGCCCAGTGTCATACACTGTATTTAACTGTCATGTCTCTTTAGACTTTGATCTGAAGCAAGTTCCTCATTCTTTGTTTTTCTTGACCTTGACATTTTTTTAAAACAACAGGCCATTTTTGGTGAACTATCCCTCAGTTTGCGTTTAACTGAAGTTTTTTCATGTTTAAATTCAGGTTACATTTTTTTTTATAAGTTCATTTGCATTTTATTTTCTCTTTAAAAATAAAACACACACACGTATACACAGAAGAAAGCAGATCCACTGAAAATGAGAGTGATATCCACTCAGTGCTACTAGCAGGATGGGCCAGGGTTTCCACTTCCATGGTCTGGATGAGAAGGGTTTTGCATTTGTTTGGCTGGGTCAGTTTCACCATTCATCAGGTGTTCCAGGTGAGTCATTCAGTTTTGGTTTCTCTCTGAAAGACCCCCTTTGGAGGTCGCTGTATGGCCCACATGTGTTTGTTTCTGCTGCCAAGCTGGTCTAATCAGATGACAATATGGCAAAGGCTCCCGCATTTCCAGCTGCCCAGAGTTTCTTTCTTTTTTTATTTTAATTGCAGTATAGCTAACATACAGTGTTATACAAGCCTCAGGTGTACAATTTAGTGATTCAACGATTCTATACATTACATAGTGCTCATCATAAATGTATTCTTTAATCCGTATCACCTAGCTCCCTCATTCCCCCACCCACCACACATCTTGGAACCATCAGTTTGTTCTCTATGGTTAAGAGTTTGTTTTTTGGTTTGTCTTTCTCTTTTTCCTTTGCTTCTTTGTTTTGTTTCTTAAATTCTACATATGAGTGAAACCATATGGCATTTGTCTTTCTCTGGCTGACTTATTCCACTTAGCATAAGAATCTCTACCTTCATTCATGTAGTTGCAAATGGCAAGATTTAATTCTTTATTATGGCTGAATATATTCCATTGTATATACATATCACTTCTTTATCCATTCATCTACTGATGGCCACTTGGGCTGCTTCCAAATTTTGGCTATTGTAAATAGTGCTTCAATAAACATAGGGGTACATGTATCCCTCTGAACTAGCATTTTTGTATGTTTTGGGTAAATACCCAGTAGTGTGATTTACAGAGGTAGGGTAGTTCTATTTTTAAATTTTTTTCTTTAACATGGAAAACTTCACAAATTTGAGTGTCATCCTTGTGCAGGAGTGCCATGCTAATCTGCTCTATATCATTCCAATTATATAGTACATGCACTGCTGAAGAAAGCACTCTATTTTTAACTTTTTGAAAAACCTCCATGCTGTTTTCCACAGTGGCTGCACCAGTTTGCATTCCCATCAACAGTGCAAGAGGCTTTTTTCTCCATATTCTCACCAGCACTTATTTCTTGTTGATGTCAGCCATTCTAACAGGTGTGAGGTGATATCTCATTGTAGTTCTGATTTGCATTTCCCTGATGAGGAATGATGTTGAACATCTTTTCATGTTGGTCATCTGTACATCTTCTCTGTAGAAAAGTGTCTTCATGTCTTTTTTAAAAGTTTTTATTTAAATTCCAGTTAATTAACATACAGTATAATATTAGTTTCCTGTGTATAATTTAATGATTCAACACTTACATACAACACCCAGTGCTCATCCTTACAAGTGCACTTTTTTTTTAACATTTTATTTTGAGAGAGCTAGACAGAGCACAAGTGGGGCAGGGGCAGAGAGAGAGGAGGGGACACAGAATCCTAAGCAGGCTCCAGGCTCTGAGCTGTCAGCACAGAGCCCGACGCGGAGCCTGAACCTACCAACTGCGAGATCATGACCTGAGCTGAAGGTGGCCACCCAACTGACTGAGCCACCCAGGTGCCCCAATACAGCAAGTGCACTTCTCAGTCCCCATCACCTTTATAAACACTGGAGTGCTTCGAATTAGTATTTTTGTATTCTCTGGGTAAATACCTAGTAGTACAATTACTGGATCATAGGGTAGTTCTATTTTTAACTTTTTGAGAAACCTTCATACTGTTTTCCACAGTGGTTGCACCAGTTTGCATTCCCACCAACAGTGTAAGAGGGTTCCCCTTTCTCCACATCCTCTCCAAGACCTCTTATTTCTATGCTGTAAATTTTAGCCATTCTGACAAATGGGTAGTGATATCTCATTGAAGTTTTGTTTTTCCCTGATGATGAGTGATGTTGAGCATCTTTTCATGTGTCTGTTGACAATCTGTTTGTCAGATTGTCATGAAGAGAAGAGAAATGTCTCAAGTCTTCTGCCCATTTTCTAATTGGATTTTTTGTGTGTTTTGGGTGTTGAGTTGTATCAATTCTTTATATATTTTGCATACAACCTTTTATCAGATATTTCATTTACTACTAACCTTTTATCAGATATATCATTTGCAAATATCTTCTTCCATTCTGTAGGTTGTCTCTTAGTTTTGTTGATTATTCCCTTCACTGTGCGGAAGCTTTTTACTTTGATGTAGTCCAACAGTTTGGTTTTGCTTTTGTGTCCCTTGCCTGAGGAGACATATCTAGAAATATGTTGCTATGGATGATGTTAGAGAAATTACTGCTTGTGTTCTCTTTCAAGATTTTTATGACTTCAAGTCTTAAATCTAGGTCCTTAATCCATTTTGAGTTTATTTTTGTGTATGGTGTGAGAAAGTGGTCCATTTTCATTCTTTTGCATGTAGCTGTCCAGTTTTTCCAACACCATTTATTGAAGAGACTATCTCTTTCCCGTTGCATATTCTTTCCTCCATTGTTAAGGATTAATTGATCATAGAATTGTGGGACGTGTTACATATTTTGTAATACCACAGAAGTGATATTATGCTCTTCTCAGTACATACTATCAGGATATATTATGTCTATTTGTCCCATTACTAATAATGTTGACAACCTGGTAAAAATGCGGTAAAAACACTGTAAAGTTGGAGTTTTTTTCCTTCAGTGATTAGTAAGTGTCTTGTGGGGAGGTATTTTGACACGGTAAAACCACCCTCCTTTGTCAACTCTTCATGTATTAGTGGTAGGATCCATAGATGCTAACTGCTTGAAACATTTCCCAGCTATGTTTACATAGATGGCTTCCATATCAACTCCTCTAGCTCTATAAAAAAGCATGATGGCATTTTCATTAAGATTATATTAAAATTATAAATTAAGGAGAACTATCTTTTCACTGGTTCAAATCTAGTTGTGTATATTTAAGAAGTATATTAAAGATTTATTCAAATAGCTTTTGTATAATTCTTGTTATATTTATTCCTAAGTATTTTATCTTCTTTGTTGGTGTTAAATTGGGGTTTTCCCTAAAATTATATCTGCTAACTGATAAGTGGTTGTATATGTAAAGGATTTTAGGTTCTATTGAATTATACTGAATGGTAATTTTATAGCTTAGTGGTTACTGAATTATTTTGTCTGAGTTAGTTTTAATGATTCTCTAGGTCAGTAGTACACAATCTTTTTCTATAAGATGTTAAAATGTTTTCAGCTTTGTTGGGCCAGACCATTTTTACCACAACTCTCCAACCGGGCCAGTGGAAGGAAAAGTAGCTACACACAATACACAAACAAAATGATATGACTAGATTTGGTTACTGGGTTCCTTTACTGATCCCTGCTCTAGGGTTTCCTAGGTATACTACCTTAACTGCAAATAGAGATTGTTGCCTTATTTTCTAACTGTTACGACTCTACTGATTGCTCTGGTTTAATTGCATTGCCTAATATCTCCAATAAAATGTTTAATAGTGTTACTGGATATCCTTGCCTTGTTCCTAATGTTAGTAGTGAAAATGCCCTTAGTGTTACCCATTAAGAAGATGTTAAGAAAATATTCATTGATTCCTCTTTGTTGAGTGTTTTTACTAGGTGTTTATTTCTGAAGGTCATTTAAGTGTCTATATATGATTTGTTTCCTTATGTACAACATGGCAGGGGCACCTGAGTGGCTCAGTGAGTTGAGCATCCAACTTTGGCTCAGGCCATGATTTCATGTGAGTTTGAGCCCCACGTCAGGCTTGATGCTGGCAGCTTGGGCCTGTCTGTCCCCTTTCTCTCTACCCTTCCTGGCTCATGTTCTCTCTCTCTCAAAAATAAATAAATAAATAAATAAATAAATAAATAAATAAATAAATAAATAAATAAAATATAAATATATACACACAATATGGCATATTCTATTAACGGGTTTCCTAATATTTAGCCAACCTTGTGTTCCCAGAATAAATCCCACACTGTCATGGTATATTATTTTCTTAATGCACAGGAATTTGTTAAGTAATATTTTATCTATTTATAGTTGATATCAGTCTTTAATTTCTTTTTTGCACTATCTTTAAGAATTGGTATTATTCACTTTCAATGGTCTGGAATAATTTATAGAGCACTAAGACTATTTGGTGTTTAGATATTTCATAAAATATCCTTGTGGAACTATATGGGCCTGGTGCTTTTTTAGAAAGTAGGTCTTTGTTATCTTTCTCTATGTCTTCTACAGAAACTAGAGTATCTCAAATTTCAAATGTGTCAGGTTGTTTTTTTTTTTAATATTTATTTATTTACTGGGATGGGGTTGGGGAGCAGAGAGAGAGGGAGAGAGACAGTCCCAAGCAGGCTCTGCGCTGTTAGTGCAGAGCCCAGTGCAGGGCTTGATCTCACAAAGTGTGAGATCATGACTTGAGCTGAAATCAAGAGTCAGACACTTAACCAACTGAGCCACCCAGGTGCCCCAACAGTTTCAAAAAACCATATTTACCTTGGAAATTACCTTTATCAACTAGGTTTTCAATTGTATTTAAAAAGAGGTTTGCAAAGGAGGTTCTTATAATATTTTTTTAATTGAGCTATAATTCCCATATCATAAAATTTACCTTTTTACACTAATATGCGATAAAGTGTACCCTCCTATCCCAAATTCATATGTTGAATTCACCTAGTACTTCAGAATGTGACTATATTTGGAGACAGGACCTTTAAAGAAGTAATTAAGGTAGAAGGAGGAGATATGGATGGGCCCTAATTCACTATGAATGGTCCTCATCTGAAGAGGAGATTGGACACAGACAACACACAGACCATAAGGTGATCATGTAAGGACACAGTGAGAACACAGCCATCTATGAGCCAAGGAGAGGCCTCAGAATAAGATCGACCATGCTGACACCTTCATCTCAGACCTCTAGCCTCCACAACTGTGAAAAATAAACTGCATTGTTTAAGTCACCCAGTCTGTGGTATTTGTGATGGCAATCCTAGCAAACTATTACATAAAATACTCCATTGACATTTATGCAACCATCACCACTGTCTACTTCCAAAACATTTTCATCACATAACCCTGTACCCATTATCTGTAACTCCCAATTTCTGCTTTCCTCAGTCCCTGGCAACCACTAAATCTATTCTCTATCTCCTTACATGTTGATATCCATTTGTCCCAGCACCATTTGTTGAAAATAGTTTTCTTTCCCCATTGAGTTTTCTTGGCATCCTTGGTGAAAATAAGCTGCCCATAAAGACGTTTATTCTTGTACTTTCAGTTCTATTCGATGGAACTATGTCTGTCTTTATGCCGTTTATTTTTGGTGGGGGAGTGAGGGGTAATAGACATTTTCATCAACTGAAACAGAACTTTTTATCCTCATTTTCTCTTTCGTTTTGGAAATTAGTTTTATGTAGTTCAAGTTGCTGTCACTTCTGCATTTCTGTGAACAGGACTGACTGGGGCAGTTTATAAGATCCCTGTATCTTACATAGGATAAAATATCCTCTGCTTTTAGTAAAGAATGATTTCTTTACTGATTGGATCTGGGGGGCAGGGCAACATGAAGGGATTTGCCCTTCTGTTTTTAAAAATATTCTTCTGTCTTGCAGGATCCTAAATTTTCCTCTCCTGCTTTTTTTTCCTTTTAACTATTTAGTTTCCAAAGGGCAATTTCCCATCATTTTTTACCTTTCTTCCCCAAAAGATATGCCTTTCCAAAATTGCTTCTGTGTGTCCTTTACAAACATGTAAGTCCCTTTCCTGTAGTGTGCTCTGATTTATAAGTAAGCTTTTTTTTTTTTTCAAAACTTCAGCATTTAGGGAAGAACTTCCTTTCCTGAAGGTGATTTTAATCAATCGTAAGCATGTCACTAGCTCCTTTCTTGTTCTGTGCAATTTTTCCCAGACCACCCTTGCTGTGGTGGCTTCCACAGGGGCATGAATGATGGCTTATTATGAGTTGATATTCATTTTTCTATTTACAGATAATCTGAAGTTTGAATACTCTCTTTGTTCTAGTTATGTTAAAACATGGGATTATGTATAGTTTTATTTGTTCTTTATTGGTTTTTGGAGGATGTGTATGGAGATTGAGATTCATGCATTTGCGGTTACTTCAGTTATCCAGTCTATCTTTTAATATTTTTATGAATATTTTGTTTGTTTTTCCTGGATGAAGAACTGTCAGGCTCTTAATGGTCTGAGGTATGTTTACTCTAGTACTGCAACGGTAATACTGCTCCAGAGCAATATTGCAACTGACTAATCTTCCTGACTCAATGGTCAATATAGTATAAAGGTAATTACTATAGATACTGTACTCCTACCATGGCATTAAAATAATTCATAAACTATGTGGCATTTAATCAGTAATGACAACTGTAGAAGAAAAACTTGTTAACTAAATGCAAAATAAAACAACAGTCTTACATACAGAAGGAAATTCTTTTAAGGTTCTTTTTCTACTAGAAAACTATTTTTCCTTAAACAGTCAGGTTTAATAAATTACAGGTTTATCATAATGTCTACATAAGAGAGCATTTGATTCACAGTCCATACTACTTTTGGCTTTTCTTGAGCTTTGCTTACCAGAATACAGCCCACATGAAAAACCTAATGAACACGATATTAAAAATATCAAATGAAATTACTGTCTCCTTATATCTTAAAGAATGTTTACCTATACTTAATAGAAATTAACCTGGAATTAGTTTTAGTAAAAAGATATTTCATTTTAGTAAAGAGATTTTTTTTTAAGTTTATTTATTTATTTTGAAAGACAAAGAATGAGTGGGGGAGTGGCAGAGAAAGGCAGAGAGAGAATCCCAAGCAGGCTCTACGCTGTCAGCATAGGCCCAACGCAGGGTTTGATCTCATGGAACCATGGATCATGACCTAAGCTGAAACCAAAAGTCAGATGCTTAACTGACTGAGCCACCCAGGTGCCCCAGTAAAGAGGTTTCTTTAAATTACTGTGACTTACTATTTTTATTCTTGGAGCTGCAATAGCATTACTTAGGTGTTATTATACTAATTTTACTTTACATAGGAGTTAGAACTGATTACTGGGAATTTGAAACTATTCAGGTTCTATCAGTTAAACAATATGTGATCTTAGGTAAATAACTTTGCTTCTCTCAACTGTTGTTTTTTTTCATATGAAATACGTAATTATTTGATAATATCTATTATGAGAGGTTGTGAAAGGTTTAGTGTTTCCAAAATCCTTTTAAATATTCAAATGAAAAAGAGTGAATGCAAATTACCAATAATTATCAGTTTGGCTAGTACACATTACTCCACTAACCACCATTGCCAGAACACTCATTGCGGTATCTTAGGAAACTAAGTATATCTCCCAAAAACCTACTATTCCCCTCAATATAAAATGATTTTACTTTTTTTTTCTTTCTTGTTTTATTTTCAAATTTTTAGTTAAATTCCAGTTAGTTAACATTCAGTGCAATATTGGTTTCAGGAGTAGAATTCAGGGATTCATCACTTACATACAACATCCAGTGCTCATCCTAACAAGTGCCCTCCTTAAATGCCATCACCCATCTAGTCCATCCCCTACCATCCCCTCCATCAACTCTCAGTTTGTTCTCTATTTTTAAGAGTCTTTTATGTTTGTTTCCCTCGTTCTTTTTCCTTTTTTTCCTTCCCATATGTTCATCTGTTTTGTTTCTTAAATTCCACATATGAGGGAAATCATATGGTATTTGTCTTTCTCTGACTGACTTATTTCACTTAGCATAATACACTCTAGCTCCATCCATGTTGTTACAAATTGAAAGATTTCATTCTTTCTTGTAAAATCATTTTACTAATAGGTATTGCTGTACCATACATATAAGAACATTTAGCCCTTTTATCAAATACTATACATGGTATACTATTATAAAGTCTTTTTCTTTTTAACATAAAAATATTTTATGGGGACCTGGGTGGCTCTATCAGTTGAGTGTCTGACTCTTGATTTCAGCTTGGGTCATGATCCCAGGGTGCTGGGATCAAGCCCCATGTCAGGCTCCACACTGAGCGTGAGGCCTGCTTAAGATTCTCTCTTTCTCTCCACCTCTGTCCCCTCCCCTGCTCATGTGGGCATTCTCTCTCTGAAATATAAATAAATAAATAAGTAAATAAATAAATAAATAAATAAATAAATATTTTAATAAGAGCTACTGCTACTTCACGTAATAAAAATAATTAGTCTGGGCGCCTGCGTGGCTCAGTCAGTTAAGCATCCGACTTCAGCTCAGGTCATGATCTCACGGTTTGTGGGTTTGAGCCCCACATCGGGCTCTGTGCTTACAGCTCAGAGCCTGGAGCCTGCTCCAGATTCTGTGTCTCCCTCTCTGCTCCTCCCCTACTTGCACTCTGTCTCTCCCTCTCTCAAAAATAAACAAACATTTAAAAATAAATAAATAAATAAATAAATAAATAAATAAATAAATAAATAAATAAAAAATTAGTCCTTTGCACCATATTCCCATATAACAGTGAGTTGACTTTTTTTTTTTTTTAATTTTTTTTTTTTCAACGTTTATTTATTTTTGGGACAGAGAGAGACAGAGCATGAACGGGGGAGGGGCAGAGAGAGAGGGAGACACAGAATTGGAAACAGGCTCCAGGCTCTGAGCCATCAGCCCAGAGCCCGACGCGGGGCTCGAACTCACGGACCGCGAGATCGTGACCTGGCTGAAGTCGGACGCTTAACCGACTGCGCCAACCAGGCACCCGTGAGTTGACTTTTAATATTGCCCTGAATCAATGTTTTCTTTCTTAATAGCTCTTGGAATCAAAAATATTCTATTCAGGAGTGCCTGCGTGGCTAAGTCAGTTGAGCATCCGACTTCAGCTTAGGTCATGATCACATAGTTCTTGGGTTCTAACCCTGTGTCGGGCTCTGTGCTGACAGCTCAGAGCCTGGAGCCTGCTTCAGATTGTGTCTTCCTCTCTCTCTGCCCTTCCACTGTTCATGCTCTGTCTGTCTCTCTCTCTGTCTCTCTCGTTCTCAAAAATAAACTTTAAAAAATTTTTTCAATAAAGTTTTTCTATCCATATTATAATAGTATCCAAAAGTACTAACAATAATTTTTATATTTCTAATGAGTATAATCATGTCTTACACAATTAAATAGTGTCTTAAACTGAAGATTTCTCAGCAACAATATTTACTCTACCTGTCCAAAACATACTTAGTGAATATACACTACTATCATATAATTACCACTTAACTATTTTAAGCAACTTACAAAAAACAAAATCCCAAAACTTCCTTGTTTGCTCCTTTGTTTAACATTTAAATGAGTCTGGCTCTGTGCTGAGTGTGAAGCCTGCTTGAGATTCTTCCTTTCTCTCTCCCTCTTCCCTTCTCCCCTGCTTGAGCTCTCTCTCTCTCTCTCTCTAAAATAAAAAAAACAAAAACATTTACTGAGTGCCCATGGTTTACAAATATGGTCTCTAGTTATCTCAGATATTAGAAATAGCATGTGGTGACAGAGCAAGGAATACAGGATGGAGTTAGACATACCCAGTAGCCTCAGAAGGGACAATGACACACAACTGAAGAACAAGTATCCCTTGTTAAACTGAGCATGCCATTCCAAAGGACATTGTTGGATCTTATAGATTGAATCAATATTTAAGTTGGCCCAAGCACATCACTATTAAAAGGCCATGATTAGAAACAAAACCCTGAATTCTCATTCTTCATGGAACTTAGAATAAATGTCAGTGGATGAAAATCTAATATTTTGTCTCTGTGCTTTGATTATTCAGTCACCCCAAATATAGCTTCTCACTTACATGTATTTTTTAAATTTTTTGTTTATTTATTTCTGAGAGAGACAGAGAGAGAGAGAAAGCAAGTAGGAAAGGGGCAGAGAGAGGAGACACAGAATCCAAAGCAGGCTCTAGGCTCTGAGCTGTCAGCACAGAGCCCAATGCGGGGCTCAAACTCCTGAACCGCGAGATCATGACCTGAGCTGAAGTCGGATGCTTAACCTACTGAGCCACCCAGGTCCCCCTCACTTACATATTTTTTTGAAATTTATTTATTTTGAGAGAAGAAAGTGTGAGTTGGGGAAGGGCAGAGATGGGAGACAGAATCTCAAGCAACTCGGTGCTTGACCTCAGGAACCGTAGAATCATAACCAGAGCTGGAATCAAGAGTTGGATGCTTAACCAACTGATCCACCCAGGCACCCCTCACTTCTATTTGAATCCTATCCCTATGGCGGGTTCCAGTTGTAATACCACATCCAAAAATACTCCAATGGATTTTATTCATCCTGTATTGCATTGCATCGTATGAATTTAGAATTCCTCCAACCTATGTATTGATCTTAGCTACTTATCTCCACTATAGGAGTCCATAGTCCTGGGACTTTTACTCATATGGCATTACAATACAAATGCCTTACTGGTAGAAAAGTCAAACATGTAAGAATCCTTTGAAATTGTTAAAAAATTAAAAATGGGAAGTAATGAAAATGTTACCACCTTCACATTTTCTGACTCTGAAATATATAAGCTGTCAATACTATTTCTCATTGCTAGTATAAATAACTGAATCAAGTTATCCTAATAAAATTTTGAAAGTGTTTAAAACAGGAAACTAAAAAATAATAAAAAACAGGAAACTATTTTAAGATACTTTTATTTTTTAATTTTTTTTTTTCAACGTTTGTATTTTTATTTTTGGGACAGAGAGAGACAGAGCATGAACGGGGGAGGGACAGAGAGAGGGAGACACAGAATCGGAAACAGGCTCCAGGCTCCGAGCCATCAGCCCAGAGCCTGACGCGGGGCTCGAACTCACGGACCGTGAGATCGTGGCCTGGCTGAAGTCAGACGCTTAACCGACTGCGCCACCCAGGCGCCCCTAAGATACTTTTAAAATATTAATGAAAAGCATACTGAACGTCTATGCTAAATTATGAAACTACAACACCACACCGAATATGAGCATAAAGTTTTCAAATTCTGTCTTACCAACTGCCTCAAAATAATGAATTTATTTTAAATAAGTCACAAATATAAGCAATCCTAGAAGAGTTGGCTATTCACCTTTTAGATAAATGTTCTTTTAAAAAGCCTTGAGAATTTGACATTAATACTGTATTTCTTTCTCATATTTTAACATCTATGAAAATTTGAAGGACATATAGAAAGTTTTATTCATATATTTTTGAAAAGTCTGTCTTTTGTATTTATTTTTTAAAAAATTTTTTTTTTCAACGTTTATTTATTTTTGGGACAGAGAGAGACAGAGCATGAATGGGGGAGGGGCAGAGAGAGAGGGAGACACAGAGTCGGAAACAGGCTCCAGGCTCTGAGCCATCAGCCCAGAGCCCAACGCGGGGCTCGAACTCACGGACCGCGAGATCGTGACCTGGCTGAAGTCGGACGCTTAACCGACTGCGCCACCCAGGCGCCCCTGTCTTTTGTATTTAAAAACAAGGAGCGGAAGGTACATGCTTCCAGTTATGGAATGAATTAAGTCACAGGGATGAAAGAGAATATAGTTAATGGTATTAACTATATAATAGCATCATATAGTGCCAGTAGCTACATTTGTGGTAAGCATTGAATAATGTATAGAGTTACCAAATCACTATGTTGTATACCTGAAACTAATGCAACATTGTATGCCAACTCTATTTTTTTTTTAATTTTTTTAATGTTTATTTATTTCTGAGACAGAGAGAGACAGAGCATGAACGAAGGAGGGTCAGAGAGAGGCAGACACAGAAAATGAAGCAGACTCCAGGCTCCGAGCTGTCAGTACAGAGCCCGACGCGGGGCTCGAACTCACAAACCGTGAGATCATGACCTGAGCTGAAGTCGGTCGCTCAACCGACTGAGCCACCCAGGTGCCCCTAACTCTACTTTAATAAACAAACAAATAAAGAAATAAAGTGAAAATACTGTACAGTTCTCCCAAGAAGAAAGGAAAAGAAGCAATAGTCTGCCTGAAAAAAAAAATCAATCCATAATAATGGCTTTTTAGAAGAAATTTAGAGTATGAACTGTATCTTCAATTCTATTTAAAAGACTTTTTTAAAAGACAGTTTAAAAAAAACAATTTCCTGTTTTAAACACTTTCAAAATTTTATTAGGATAACTTGTTTAGTGATTTATACTATCAATGAGAGATAGTATTGACAGCTTATATATTTCCGAAGCAAGAGAAAATGTGAAAGTGGTCACATTTTAATTACTTCCCATTTTTAATTTTTTAACAATTAAAAGACTTTTTAAATAGAAAATATTTCAAGTCTATTTAAAATACTTCTTCAATCTATAAAAATTTTAAATGTCAATTTCTTCCTTTTAAATTATAGAAAGATACCATAACTAACTCAATGAGTTGCTATTCAAACATGTAGAATATAAATATTTGAATAATTTTATTTTATCTTATTTGCTATTAAACTCAACAATTTATTTGTAGACGGCAATTTATACCATAAACACTAATCATTTAAATCAACTAATCATTTTGCAACAACATGGACGGAGCTATAGAGTATAATGCAAAATAAAGTCAGTTAGAGAAAGATAAATACCATATGATTTCACTCATATGTGGACTTGAAAGAACAAAACAAATGAGCAACAACAACAACAACAAAAACAAAGCAAAAAATGCTCTTAACTACAGAGAACAAACTGATGGTTACCAGAAGGTAGCTGGGTTCGGGGATGAGTGAAATAGGTGAAGGGGATTAAGAGTACATTTATTATTATGAGCACTGAGTAACGTATAGAATTGTTAAATCACTCTACTGTAACCTGAAACTAATGTAACACTGTATGTTATATATACTGGAATTAAAATTTAAAAAAAATAATAAATAATAAAGTCTGGCAATTCAAAGATACTACTTTCCTAATATCAGGCATGCAATTTGCAAAGCAATTATAAAAGAGTAAATTCTACGAATTATAAATACCACTTCTAATTTTTTATACTATTTATTTTCTATTACTAGTACTTATTACCACTTATTTTATAACATCTTATTTAGTTACCTGGGCTGCTATAACAATATCACAGACAACATATCTCTCTCTCAGTTCTGGAGGCTGGGAAGTCCAAGATGAAGGTAACTGGTGAGGCTCCACTTCCTGGTTTATAGACTGCTGTCTTATCATTGTGTATTCACATTGCTCTCTCCTTCTTCTTACAAGGGTACTAATCCAATTATGAGGGTCCCACCATAATAACACAGACTAAACCTGTTTATTTCCCAAAGTTCCCACCACTAATATCATCACTTTGGGGATTAGGGTTTCAACATATGAATTTGGGGCGAAGGGTGGGGAAACATGTTTATTTCAATGCATAACACTAATGGACAGGATGAAAAGTTTCTCAATCTCATAAAGTGTTACAGTCTAATATTTCTTAGAAAAACTATGTTCAAGTAGAATTTATATTACCTATATATATTCTATGTGTTACATAGATTTCATGGTTAAACACGATTTAATCATGAAAAATGTTTGGGCAAATTTAACTGGCAAACAAAGTTTAATTAAAGAAAAATACAACAGGGGCGCCTGGCTGGCTCGGTCGGTTGAATGTTTGACACTTGATTTTCGCTCAGGTCATGATCCCATGGTCGTGGGATCGGGCTCGGCGCTGCCGAGTGCATCGGGGTTGCATCGGGCTCGGCGCTGATCGTGAAGCCTGCTTAGGATTTTCTCTCCCTTCCTTTGCCCCTCACCCCCACTTGTTCACCCTAGCTCTCTAAAATAAAAATAAAAATAAATTACTACAAAACTTCATTTTGATGTGCTAAATAGAGCCATGCTTAGTTTTTAGTAAAATCTACAGAATTAAAACATTTCTAATCAATGGTAATCCAAAAGAAAATATTATGAAGTATTAAAAAAAAAGAAAAACCAAAAATATTCTATAAATTAAATCTAAATGTGATTAATGTCATAGTCATCAGCCACCATGAAAAAGACACATTATAAAATAAAATTTATGTACACATCTTACAGTGCAAATACTAAGAAAATGCATTCAGTTACAGATACATAGAATGTTTTTTTTTCAATTTTTTCTCTAATAATTTTTTAAGGATTGATGAAGGTTATTCTAATATATTCCTGAATTAAAAAAAAAAAAGACCTTATGTTTTAAGTTGGTTTCAGGATTTAAACTGAGAGAGAAGTACAAACATTTCTCATATGTATCCTGTCACCACACATGTATAGCCTTCCCCCATTATCAACTTCAGATACCAAAATGGCATACATATATGTACATATATATGTGTGTGTGGGTATACATACACACACACAAATACATACATATATATATACTTTTTTTTTTTTTAAACCAGGAATGAACCTACATTGACCCCTCACTATTACTCAAAGTCCACCTTAGATTTCATTCTTGCTATGTAAATTCTATGTTTGGACAAAAGCATAGTAACTTATATTTATCATTATAACATTATACAGAGTATTTCCACTTCCTACAAATCCTCTGTGGTATGCCTATTCATCTCTTCCCAATCCTACTCCTGGCAACCATCAATCTTTTTGTTGACTCCAGTATTGCCTTTTCCAAAATGTCATATACTTGGACATAGCCTTTTCAGAATGGTGGCTTTCACTTAACAATATGCACTTAAGTTTCTTCCATGTCTTTTCATCACTTGAAGCTCATTTATTTTTTAGCTCTGAATAATATTCAATCGCCTGGATGTGCCACAGTTTATTTACCCATTCACCTACTAAAGGACATCTTAGTTTCTTCCAAGAATAAAGCTGCTTTAAACATTCATGTTCAGGTTTTTCAAGGGACAAAAGTTTTCAACTCCTTTGGGTAAATACCAAGTAATGCAACTGCTGGATATTGTGGTGAGAGTATGTTTCATTTTGTAAAAAAACATTTTCATTTGTAAGAAACTATCTTCAAATGTGGGTATACCATTTTATATCCTCACCAGCATTATATGAGAGTTCTACTTCCTCATCAGCATTTGGTATTGTCAGTGTTCCGGATTTGGGCTATTCTAATAGGTACACAGTGGTACCTGTTTTAATTTGCAGTTCCCTGATGACATATGATGTGGAACATCTTTTAATATGCTTATTTGCCATCTGTACATCTTCTGTGGTGAAGTGTCTGTTAAGGCCCTTGGTTCATTTTAAAATTAGGTTATTTTCTTATTGCTGAGTTTTAAGTGTTCTTTATATATCTTGGATAACAGTTTTTTATCAGATGTGTCTTTGGCAAATATTTTCTCTCACTCTGTGGCTTGACTTCTCACTATCTTGACTGTCTTTCACAGAGCAGAGGTTTTTTATTTTAATGAAGTCCAGCTTACAATGATTTCTTTCATGGACCATGTTCTTGGTGTTTTATTTAAAAAGGTATAACCAGGGGCGCCTGGGTAGCTCAGTTGGTTGGGCGTCCGACTTCAGCTCAGGTCATGATCTCACAGTGTGTGGGTTCGAGCCCCACATCAGGCTCTGTGCTGACCTCTTGCTCAGACCCTGGAGCCTGCTTCAGATTCTGTGTCTCCTTCTCTCTCTGCCCCTCCCCCGCTCATGCTTTGTCTCACTCTGTTTCTCAAAAATAAATAAATGTAAAAAAAAAAAAATTAAAAAATAAAAATAAAAAGGCATAACCAGGGCTTCCTGGTGGGCTCAACAGGGGGAGCATGCAACTTGATCTCCGGGTTGCTAAGTTCGAGCCCCACAATGGGTGTAGAGAATACTGAAAACTAAAATCTTTTTTAAAAAAGGCATAACCATATCCAAGGTCTCTAAGTTTTCTCCTGTTTTAGCTTGTGTAGTTGTATAGTCTTGCATTTTATACTAGGCCTATGATCCATTTTGAGCTAATTTTGATGAAGGGTGTAAAGTCTACTTAGTTTCATTTTTTTTTGGGGGGGGGGCATGTCGATATCCAGTTGGTCCAGCACCATTTGTTGCAGTGACTGTGTCCATCGTGTTGCCTTCGCTACTTTGTCAAAAAACAGTTGACTACAGAGGCACCTGGGTGGCTCAGTCAGCTAAGTGTCTGTTTGACTTTGGCTCAGGTCATGATTTTAAGGTTCTGGAGTTTGATCCTTGCATTGGGCTCTGTGCTGACAGCTCAGAGCCTGGCACCTACTTCAGATTCTGTGTCTTCTCTCTCTCTGCCCCTCACCCACTCGCATTCTGTCTCTCTCTCTCTCTCTCGAAAATAAACAAACATTAAAAAACCTTAAAAATTTTTTCAAGTTGACTATAAATGTATATGTGTATAAATATATGTAAGTATATACAAACATATACACACATGTAAATATTTACATACATATACATATACATACAAAGGTCTATTTCTGGGCTCCCTATTCTATTCCATTCATCAATGTCTACTCTTTTGCCAACATCACACTACTCTGATTACTTTAGTTATATAGTAAGTCTAAATGTTGGGTAGCCATCAGTTCGCCAACTTTTTTCTTCTCCTCCAATACTGTGTTGGCTATTCTTAATTTTCTGAATAAACTTCAAAATCAGTTTGTCAGCATCTATGAAATGACTTGCTGGGATTTACTGAATGTATAGAACAAGTTGGGAAGTACTGACATCTTGATAATATTGAGTATTTCTATCTGTGAACATGAAATTTCTCTCCATTTATTTAGTTCTTCTTTGATTTGTTTACCAGAATTTTAAAGTTTTCTTCATACAGATCTTATACATATTTTGTACATTAGCATTATATCCTGGAACTTTACTATAATTGCCTATTAGTTCCAGGAGGTTTTTTTTTCCTTTTCAAATTTTCATTTAAATTCTAGTTAGTTAACATAGAGTACAATACTGGTTTCAGTAGGATTCAGTGATTCATCACTTACATACAATGCTTATAACAAGTGCTTCTTTGTATTTCTGTGGTATTGGTTGTGATCTCTCCTTTTTCATTCATGATTTTATTTATTTGGGTCTTTCCTCTTTTCTTTTTGATGAGTCTGGCTAGGGGTTTATCAATTTTATTAATTCTTTTGAAGACTCAGCTCTTAGTTTTGTTGTTTGGTTCTACTGGCTTTTTTGTTTGTTTGTTTGTTTCTATACTGTTTATTTCTGCTCTAATCTCTACTATTTCCCTTCTTCTGCTGGTTTTAGGCTTTATTTGATGTTCCTTTTCTAGCTCCTTTAGGTGTAAGATTAGGTTTTATATTTGAGACATTTCCTGCTTCTTGAGGTAGGCCTCTATTATAATATACTTCCCTCTTAGGACTGCCTTTGCTGTAGCCCAAAGGTTTTGGACTACCGTGTTTGCATTTTCATTTGCTTCCATGTACTTTTAATTTCCTCTTTAATTTCCTGGTTAGCTCATTCATTCTTTAAAATAGGATGTTCTTTAGCCTCCATGTATTTGTGGTCTTTACAAATTTTCTTCTTGTGGTTTGCTTCAAGTTTCAGAGTATTGTATTCTGAAAATATGTATGGAATGGTCTTAATATTTTTGAACTTGTGAGGGCTGATTTGCGATCCCGTATGCAATCTATTCTGGAGAATGTTCCATGTGCACTCAAAAAGAATGTGTATTCTGCTGCTTTAGGATGAAATGCTCTGAATATATCTGTTAAGTCCATCTGGTCCAGGGTATTATTCAAAACCATTGTTTCCTTGTTGCTTTTCCTCTTAGGTTATCTGTCCATTGTGGTAAGTGGGGTGCTAAAGTCAATGACTTTCTTTATGTTTGTTATTAATTGACTTATATATTTGGGTGCTTCCAATTTGGGGACATAAATATTTACAATTGTTAGATCTTCTTGATGGATAGACCCCTTAATTATGATATAATATCCTTCTTCGTCTCTTGTTACAGTCTTTGCTTTAAAATCTAGTTTGTCTTATATAAGTATGGCTACTCCAGGGGTGCCTGGGTGGCTCAGTCTGGTAAGTGTCTGACTTCAGCTCAGGTCATGATCTCGCAGTTCACAAGTTTAAGTCTGGCATTGGGCTCTGTGCTGACAGCTCAGACCCTGGAGCCTCCTTTAGAATCTGTGTCTCCCTCTTTCTTTCTGCCCCTCCCCTGCTCATGCTTTGCCTCTCTCTCTCTCAAAAATAAATAAAAACATTAAAAAAATTTTTAAAAAAGTATGGCTACTCCAGCTGTCTTTTGATGTTTATTAGCATGATGGCTCTCGATCCCCTCAAATTTTTTTAATTAATTTTTTATGTTTATTTATTTTTGAGAGCAAAAGAGACAGAGTGCAAGCAGGGAAGGGGCAGAGAGAGAAAGGGGAACACAGAATCCAAAGCAAACTCCAGGCTCTGAGCTGTCAGCACAGAGCCCGACATAGGGCTTAAATCCACGAACTGTGACATCATGACCTGGGCTGAAGTCAGACGCTCAACTGACTGAGCCACCCAGGTGCCCCTGCCCTCAGCTTTCAATCTGCAGGTGTCTTTAGTTCTAAAATGAGTCTCTTGTAGCCACCATATAGATGGATCTTGTTTTTTTAATCCATTCTGATACCCTATGTCTTTTGATTGGAGCACTTAGTCCATCTATATTCAGAGTGATTACTGAAAGATATGAATTTAGTTCCATGGCATTACCTGTAAAGCTGGATTTCTGGTGATGTTCTCTGTTCCTGTCTAGTCTTTGTTGCTTTTGGTCTTTTTTTTTTTTTTTCACAAAGAGTCCCCTTTAATATTTCTTGCAGGGTTGGTTTAGTAGTCATGAACTCCTTTAGTTTGTGTTTGTCTGGGAAACTCTTTATCTCTCCTTCCATTCTGAATGACAACTTTTCTGAATAAAGTATTGTTGGCTGCATATTTTTCCCATTCAGCACATTGAATATATATATATATATATATATATATATATATATATATATATATATATATATACATACATACATATATATCTCCTGCCATTTCCTTCTGACCTGCCAAATTTTTGTGGACAGATCTCCTGCAAACATGATCTATCTTCCCTTGTAGGTTAAGAACTTCTTTTCTCTTGCTGCTTCTAAGATTCTTTCCTTGTGTATTTATTTTGTGAATTTCACTATGTCTAGGCAATGGCAGGCTTTTAATTTAATGGATTTTCTGTGCTTCATGGATTTCAGTGTCTGTGTCCTTCCCCAGATTGGGGGAGTTTTCAACTATAATTTGCTCAAGTAAACTTTCTGCCCCTTTTTCTCTCTCTTCATCTTCTGGGACTCCTATGATAAGAATGTTATTACACTTTAAGAAGTCACTGAATTCCCTAAATCTACCTTCATGATCCAATACCTTTCTTTCCCTTTTCTTAGCTTCATTAATTTCCACAATTTTATCTTCTATATTGCTGATTCATTCCTCAATGTCATTCATCCTTGTTGTTATGACATCCACTCAGGTTTGCATATTGGTTATAGCATTTGCAATTTCATTCTGACTAGGTTTTAGTTCTATTTTTTTTTCTAATTTTAGAGAGAGTGAGCGCATGAGCAGGGGAGAGGGGAAGAGAGAGAGAGAATTTTAAGCAGGCTCTATGCTCAGCATGGAGCCCATTGTGGGGTTCGATCCCATGACCGTCTTGATTACAACCTGTGACAAAATCAAGAATCAGACACTCAACTGACTGAGCCATACAGGCACTCCTGATTTTAATTCTTTTATCTCTGCAGTAAGGGATTCTCTACTGTCTTCTATGCTTTTTTTCAAGCACAGCTAGTATTCTTGCAATTGCTTTTTAAAATTCTAGTTCAAATATCTTATATCTGTATTGATTAAGTCGCTACCATTAGTTCACTTCCTATTCTTTTGGGGTAAATTCCTCCATCTTGTCATTCTACCATATAGGGGAAAAAAAAAAAACAAACCTAGATGCTGGGTGTCTTTGGTCTGCTTGTTGAAGGAAGCTAGATCCAAAAAATAAAAGTAAAAAAATATATATATACGTTTTTATAAATTAAAAAAATAAATATATACATAAATTTAAAAAGTAAATACAAAAAGGAAGCTAGATCCTATTTCCCCTAGAGCTGAAGCTTTGTGGCACTCTATTATCAGTAGACTTACTGATAATAAGAATAAGATAGACTTACTGATAATAAGAGTAAGTGCAAGAGGTTTCTGCTGGTCTTCTGCGTGAAGAAGTGCCTGTTGTACTGATTCTTGGGCTGGTTTGCCCTTCTAGAGATGCACCTGCCAGGCACAGGGAGGTGGGGTTTGGTGCAAGCTGCTCTGGCCTCCACTCAGTGGCAGCGCTGTTTATCTCACTCAGGTCAGTCATTGCTGATGGGTAAGGGCAAAACGACTTTACCCCACTCTCTCATCCCTATAGCAGAAAGCTCACACTCACCACTCTTTAGAAAGCCCTCATACAACCCCTCTTATGTCCTGGGCTTCTATCAGATTCATGCCTTCACCCTGTTTTTGTCCAACCTGTTTTAGATCAGGTGTGTGGCTGGGTTTCTACACTCCAAATTTTAGGGACTTGTGCAGCACAGCCCTGTGTTGATCCTCTGGGGTGTGCACTCACTGCACTTTTGCCATTTGCCATCCCATGCCAGGAAAGCAGTTGCACAACCATGCAGCAGCTTGGATGTTATGGCAAAGCAGAGCAGAAACCGGCACGACTCACTGCCCTCAATTGGTGTCCCCACTCCTACGTCTGGGAACACTGCAGCACGTTGGTGCCACACTTTATTCTGTCCCTAGAGAGCCCTCGCTGCCACTCCCAAATGTACTCCAAGCAGGGGAACTGTGTCTCCACATGTGACCCAGGGGACCCTTAGGCCGTGCTGTCTGCTCCTAGGCCTCCACCCTCCTTCCCCTAAGACTGGCACAACCCCAGTGGTGGTGGACTTCTAAAACTTCAGATTTTGTGTTCCACCGCTTATAATACCTAATGGTAGTCTCCAGAAGCAGGGCTCCCTCCCCTCCAGAGCACTTGCAGCACCTGCAGTTCTGATCTCCCCCAAATCAACTCTCCACAACTCCTACCATCCATGATTCTACCTGTAGATGTGCAGTTTTGCTCTTTCAGTCCTCAGATTGATTTCTTGGGTGTTCAGAATGATTAGACATATATTTGGCTGTGTTCAAGGGATGAGACAAGCTTAGGGCCCTCCTACTCTTCTGCCATCTTAACTCCTCCCAGTTCCATAAGTTTTTTTGTTCTTTTTTATTCTTTCATATTTTCTACATAGACAACCATATCATCTGCAAATAAAGACAGTTTTATGTCTTCTTTCCTAATCTATATTCCATTTTCTTAATTTTTTTAACAAATTTCAGCCTTATTTAGGTATAATTGGCATAAAATTTTAAGATTTTTTTCTTTTAGTAGGCTTCATGAACATCATAGGGCACAACATAAGGCTTGAATTCATGACCCTGAGGTCAAGACCTGAGCTGATATTAAGAGTTGAACACTTAACCAACTGAGCTACCCAGGTGCCCCAAAGTGTAAGATATTTAAAGTGTACATCACGGTGATTTGATATATGTATATAATGTGAATCAATCTATACACCTTTTAATGCCTTACTGCATTAGCCATGAGTTCCAGTACAATGTTGAGAAGGGGTGGTGAGATGAGACATCTTTGCGGTGTACCAAAACGTAGTGGGAAAGCTTCAAATTTCTCACCATTAAGAACATTAGCTGTAGGAGCGCCTGAATGGCTCAGTCAGTTAAGCCTCTGACTATGGCTCAAGTCATGATCTCACAGTAAGTTTGAGCCCTGCATTGGGCTGTGTGCTGACAGCTCAGAGACTGGTGCCTGCTTCCAATTCTGTGTCTCCCCCCGCCCTCTCTGCCTCTCCCCTCTGCACGTGCACTCTCTCTTAAAAATAAACTTAAAAAAAAATTAGTTGTAGACTGTAAACTTTTTACCAAGGTGAGAATGTTCCCCACTATTCCTAGTTTGCCGAGTCTTTATCATGAATGGGTGTTGGATTTTCTCAAATGTTTCTTTTACATTTGCTGATAAGATCATGTGATTTTTTAGCCTGTTGATATAATAGATTACAGTAACTGATTTTTTAATGCTGAAGCAGCCTTACATACCTGAGGTAAACTGCACTTGCTTGTTATGTATAATTCTTTTTACACATTTGTGTATTTGACTTGTTAATATTTTACTCAGGACTTTGGCATTTATATTCATAAGAGATACTGGTGTCAAGTTTTTATTTTCTTATAATGTCTTTGGTTTTGGGTAGTGCTAGCTTCACAGATCCGAAGTTACGAAGTATTCCCTCTGCTTCTATCCTTTGAGGTTGCAAAGAATTGGGTGTAATTTCTCCCTTAAATGTTTGGTACAATTCACTAGTGAACCCATGTGAGCCTGGGGCTTGCTGTTTTGGAAAGTTATGAATTATTATTTTTTAATTTTATTTTTTATTTTTTAAAATTTACATCCAAATTAGCATATAGTGCAACAATGATTTCAGGAGTAGATTCCTTAGTGCCCCTTACCCATTTAGCCCACCCCCCCTCCCACAACCCCTCCAGTAACCCTCAGTTTCTTCTCCATATTTATGAGTCTCTTCTGTTTTGTCCCCCTCCCTGTTTTTATATTATTTTTGTTTCCCTTCCCTTATGTTTGTCTGTTTGTCTCTTAAAGTCCTCATATGAGTGAAGTCATATGATTTTTGTCAGAAAGTTATGAACTATTGATTCAATTTCTTTAACACGTATAGGTCCATGCAAATATGTATTTTTGTATGTATCTTGATAAATTGTGTCTATTTTTATTTTTTAAATACGAAATTTATTGTCAAATTGGTTTCCATACAACACCCAGTGCTCATCCCAAAAGGTGCCTTCCTCAATACCCATCACCCATCCTTCTCTCTCTCCCACCCCCCATTAACCCTCAGTTTGTTCTCAGTTTTTAAGAGTCTCTTACGCTTTGGCTCTCTCCCTCTCTAACCTCTTTTTTTTTTCTTCCCCTCCTCCATGGGCTTCTGTTAAGTTTCTCAGGATCCACATAACAGTGAAAACATATGGCATTTGACTTTCCCTGTATGACTTATTTCACTTAGCATCACACTCTCCAGTTCCATCCACGTTGCTACAAAAGGCCGTACTTCATTCTTTCTCATTGCCACATAGTATTCCATTGTGTATATAAACCATAATTTCTTTATCCATTCATCAGTTGATGGACATTTAGGCTCTTTCCATAATTTGGCTATTGTTGAGAGTGCTGCTATAAACATTGGGGTACAAGTGCCCCTATGCATCAGCACTCCTGTATCCCTTGGGTAAATTCCTAGCAGTGCTATTGCTGGGTCATAGGGTGGGTCTATTTTTAATTTTTTGAGGAACATCCACACTTTTTTCCAGAGTGGCTGCACCAGTTTGCATTCCCACCAACAGTGCAAGAGGGTTCCCATTTCTCCACATCCTCTCCAGCATCTATAGTCTCCTGATTTGTTCATTTTGGCCACTCTGACTGGCGTGAGGTGATATCTGAGTGTGGTTTTGATTTGTATTTCCTTGATGAGAAGCGACGTTGAGCATCTTTTCACGTGCCTGTTGGCCATCTGGATGTCATCTTTAGAGAAGTGTCTCTTCATGTTTTCTGCCCATTTCTTCACTGGATTATTTGTTTTTCGGGTGTGGAGTTTGGTGAGCTCTTTATAGATTTTGGATACTAGCCCTTTGTCCGATATGTCATTTGCAAACATCTTTTCCCATTCCGTTGGTTGCCTTTTAGTTTTGTTGATTGTTTCCTTTGCAGTGCAGAAGCTTTTTATCTTCATGAGGTCCCAATAGTTCATTTTTGCTTTTAATTCCCTTGCCTTTGGGGATGTGTCAAGTAAGAAATTGCTGCGGTTGAGGTCAGAGAGGTTTTTTCCTGCTTTCTCCTTTAGGGTTTTGATGGTTTCCTGTCTCACATTCAGGTCCTTTATTCATTTTGAGTTTGTTTTTGTGAATGGTTTAAGAAAGTGGTCTAGTTTCATCCTTTTGCTGTCCAGTTCTCCCAGCACCATTTGTTAAAGAGACTGTCTTTTTTCCATTGGATATTCTTTCCTGCTTTGTCAAAGATTAGTTGGCCATACTTTTGTGGGTCTAGTTCTGGGGTTTCTATTCTATTCCATTGGTCTATGTGTCTGTTTTTGTGCCAATACCATGCTGTCTTGATGATTACAGCTTTGTAGTAGAGGCTAAAGTCTGGGATTGTGATGCCTCCTGCTTTGGTCTTCTTCTTCAAAATTACTTTGGCTATTCAGGGCTTTTTGTGGTTCCATATGAATTTTAGGATTGCTTGTTCTAGTTTCGAGAAGAATGCTGGTGCAATTTTGATTGGGATTGCATTGAATGTGTAGATAGTTTTGGGTAGTACTGACATTTTAACAATATTTATTCTTCCAATCCATGAGCATGAAATGTTTTTCCATTTCTTTATATCTTCTTCAATTTCCTTCATAAACTTTCTATAGTTTTCAGCATACAGATCTTTTACATTTTGGGTAGGTTTATTCCTAGGTATTTTATGCTTCTTGGTGCAATTGTGAATGGGATTTTTTTTGTCTTTGTCTTTTTGTTGCTTCATTATTAGTGTATAAAAATGTAACTGATTTCTGGGGCGCCTGGGTGGCGCAGTCGGTTAAGCGTCCGACTTCAGCCAGGTCACGATCTCGCGGTCCGTGAGTTCGAGCCCCGCGTCAGGCTCTGGGCTGATGGCTCGGAGCCTGGAGCCTGTTTCCGATTCTGTGTCTCCCTCTCTCTCTGCCCCTCCCCCGTTCATGCTCTGTCTCTCTCTGTCCCAAAAATAAACATTGAAAAAAAAAATTAAAAAAAATAAAAATAAAAAATGTAACTGATTTCTGTACATTGATTTTGTATCCTGCAACTTTGCTGAATTCATGTATCAGTTCTAGCAGACTTCTGGTGGAGTCTATCAGATTTTCCATGTATAATATCATGTCATCTGCAAAAAGTGAAAGCTTAACTTCATCTTTGCCAATTTTGATGCCTTTGATTTCCTTTTGTTGTCTGATTGCTGATGCTAGAACTTCCAACACTATGTTAAACAACAGCGGTGAGAGTGGACATCCCTGTCGTGTTCCTGATCTCAGCGAGAAAGCTCTCAGTTTTTCCCCATTGAGGATAATATTAGCTGTGGGCTTTTCATAAATGGCTTTCATGATGTTTAAGTATGTTCCTTCTATCCTGACTTTCTCAAGGGTTTATATTAAGGATGCTGAATTTTGTCAAATGCTTTTTCTGCCTTGATTGACAGGATCATATGGTTCTTATTTTTTCTTTTATTAATGTGATGCATCACATTGATTGATCTGCGAATATTGAAACAGCTCTGCAGCCCAGGAATGAATCCCACTTGATCATGGTGAGTAATTCTTTTTATATGCTGTTGAATTCAATTTGCTAGTATCTTACTGAGAATTTTTGCATCCATATTCATCAGGGATATTGGCCTGTAGTTCTCTTTTTTTGCTGGGTCTCTGTCTGGTTTAGGAATCAAAGTAATGCTGGCTTCATACAATGAGTGTGGAAGTTTTCCTTCCCTTTCTATTTTTTGGAATAGCTTGAAAAGGATAGGTATTATCTCTGCTTTAAACGTCTGGTAGCATTCTCCTGTGAAGCCATCTGGTCCTGGACTCTTATTTGTTGGGAGATTTTTGATAACTGATTCAATTTCTTTGCTAGTTATGGGTCTGTTCAAGCTTTCTATTTCTTCCTGTTTGAGTTTTGGAAGTGTGTGGGTGCTTAGGAATTTGTCCATTTCTTCCAGGTTGTCCAGTTTGTTGGCATATAATTCTTCATAGTATTCCCTGATAATTGCTTGTATTTCTGAGGGATTGGTTGTAATAATTCCATTTTCATTCATGATTTTATCTGTTTGGGTCATCTCCCTTTTCTTTTTGAGAGCCTAGCTAGAGGTTTATCAATTTTGTTTATTTTTTCAAAAAACCAACTCTTGGTTTCATTAATCTGCTCTACAGTTTTTTTAGATTCTATAATGTTTATTTCTGCTCTGATATTTATTATTTCTCTTCTTCTGCTGGGTTTGGGGTGTCTTTGCTGCTCTGCCTCTATTTCCTTTAGGTGTGCTGTTGGATTTTGTATTTGGGATTTTTCTTGTTTCTTGAGATAGGCCTGGATTGCAATGTATTTTCCTCTCAGGACTGGCTTCGCTGCATCCCAAAGCGTTTGGATTGTTGTATTTTCATTTTCATTTGTTTCCATATATTTTTTAATTTCTTCTCTAATTGCCTGGTTGACCCATTCATTCTTTAGTAGGGTGTTCTTTAACCTCCATGCTTTTGGAGGTTTTCCAGACTTTTTCCTGTGGTTGATTTCAAGGTTCATAGCATTGTGGTCTGAAAGTATGCATGGTATAATCTCAATTCTTGTATACTTTTGAAGGGCTGTTTTGTGACCCAGTACGTGATCTATCTTGGAGAATGTTCCATGTGCACTCGAGAAGAAAGTATATTCTGTTGCTTTGGGATGCAGAGTTCTAAATAAATCTGTCAAGTCCATCTGATCCAATGTATCATTCAGGGCCCTTGTTTCTATATTGATTCTGTGTGTAGATGATCTATCCATTGTTGTAAGTGGAGTATTAAAGTCCCCTGCAATTACCACATTCTTATCAATAAGGTTCCTTATGTTTATGAGTAATTGTTTTATATATTTGGGGGCTCCTGTATTCGGCGCATAGACATTTATAATTGTTAGCTCTTCCTGATGGATAGACCCTGTAATTATTATATAATGCCGTTCTTCATCTCTTGTTACAACCTTTAATTTAAAGTCTAGTTTGTCTGATATAAGTATGGCTACTCCAGCTTTCTTTTGACTTCCAGTAGCAGGATAGATAGTTCTCCATCTCCTCACTTTCAATCTGAAGGTGTCCTCAGGTCTAAAATGAGTCTCTTGTAGACAGCAAATAGATGGGTCTTGTTTTTTTTATCCATTCTGATATCCTACGTCTTTTGGTTGGCGTATTTAGTCCATTCACATTCAGTGTTATTATAGAAAGATATGGGTTTAGGGGCGCCTGGGTGGCGCAGTCGGTTAAGCGTCCGACTTCAGCCAGGTCACAATCTCGCGGTCCGTGAGTTCGAGCCCCGCGTCAGGCTCTGGGCTGATGGCTCGGAGCCTGGAGCCTGTTTCCGATTCTGTGTCTCCCTCTCTCTCTGCCCCTCCCCCGTTCATGCTCTGTCTCTCTCTGTCCCAAAAATAAAAATAAACGTTGAAAAAAAAATATTTAAAAAAAAATAAAAAAATAAAAAAAGAAAGATACGGGTTTAGAGTCAATTGTGATGTCTGTAGGTTTCATGCTTGTAGTGATGTCTCTGGTACTTTGTCTCACAGGATCCCCCTTAGGATCTCTTGTAGGGCTGGTTTAGTGGTGACGAATTCCTTCAGTTTTTGTTTGTTTGGGAAGACCTTTATCTCTCTTTCTATTCTAAATGACAGACTTGCTGGATAAAGGATTCTTGGCTGCATATTTTTTCTGTTCATCACATTGAAGATTTCCTGCCATTCCTTTCTGGCCTGCCAAGTTTCAGTAGATAGATCCGTCACTAGTCTTATCGGTCTCCCTTTATACGTTAGAGCACAATTATCCCTAGCTTTTTCAGAATTTTGTCTTTATCCTTGTATTTTGCCAGTTTCACTATGATATGTCGTGCAGAAGATTGATTCAAGTTATGTTTGAAGGGAGTTCTCTGTGCCTCTTGGATTTCATTGCCTTTTTCCTTCCCCAGATCAGGGAAATTCTCAGCTATGATTTCTTCAAGTACACCTTCAGCACCTTTCTCTCTGTCTTCCTCCTCTGGAATCCCAATTATGCATATGTTATTACATTTCATCACATCACTTAGTTCTCTAATTCTCCCCTCATACTCCTGGATTTTTGTATCTTTTTCTTAGCTTCCTCTTTTTCCATAATTTTATCTTCTGATTCACCTATTCTCTCCTCTGCCTCTTCAATCCGAGATGTGGTCGCCTCCATTTTATTTTGCAGCTCATTTATAGCATTTTTTAGCTCCTCCTGACCGTTTTCTTACTCCCTTGATCTCTGTAGCAATAGATTCTCTGCTGTCCTCTATACCTTTTTCAAGCCCAGCAATTAATTTTATGACTATTATTTTAAATTCATTTTCTGTTATATTGCTTAAATCGTTTTTGATCAGTTCATTAGCTGTCGCTACTTCCTGGAGTTTCTTCTAAGGAGAATTCTTCTGTTTCATCATTTTGAATAGTCCCTGGAGTAGCGTGGAACTGCAGAGCTCTTCCTCTGTGCTGTCTGGAGTAACCTGCATTGGTGGGCAGGGCCTCAGTCAGACCTGATGTCTGCCCCAGCCCACTGCTGGGGCCACAGTCAGACTGGTGTGTACCTTATCTTCCCCTCTCCCAGGGGCAGGACTCACTGTGGAGTGGTGTGGCCCATGTATGGGTATTAGCACACTGCCAGGCTTGTTGTGCTGCTTCTATGGGATCTGGCGTATTAGCCGGGGTGGATCCGCAAGGTGCACAGGGGCGGGAGGGGCAGACTCAGCTCACTTTGCCTTCAGTGGTCCGCTTCGGGAAGGGCCCTGTGGTACCGGGCAGGAGGCAGACCCGTTGGAGGGATGGATCCACAGAAGCACAGAGTTGGGTGTTTGCTCGGTGCAAGCAAGTTCTGTGACGGGAACTGGTTCCCTTTGGGATTTTGGCTGGGGGATGGGCGAGGGAGATGGCACTTCCCAGCGCCTTTGTTCCCCGCCAAGCTGAGCTCTGTCCTCCGTGACTCAACAACTCTCCCTCCCAATGTCCTCTCGTCCTCC
Source organism: Lynx canadensis (assembly GCF_007474595.2). NCBI lineage: Eukaryota > Metazoa > Chordata > Mammalia > Carnivora > Felidae > Lynx > Lynx canadensis. The sequence continues at coordinate 148,818,295 of NC_044310.1, forward strand.
CCACTCTGAGAGCAGAGCTGTTGACTTATTAATATTCCAGATGTTAAGTCCCACTGGCTGTCAGAACATGCTCCATCTGACCCCTGTGCTTTTGCAAGCCAGACTCGGGGGCTCTGCCTTACCAGGCGGCCTGCCCCTCCGCCACCCCGGCTCCCTCCCACCTGTCCCTATAGCACATACCGCCTCTCCGCCCTTCCTACCCTCTTCCGTGGGCCTCTTGTCTACACTTGGCGCCAGAGAGTCCGTTCTGCTAGTCTTCTGGCAGTTTTCTGGGTTATTTAGGCAGATGTGGGTGGAATTTAAGTGATCAGTAGGATGCAGTGAGCCCAGCGTCCTCCTACGCCGCCATCTTCCACCAAACCTCGACAAATTGTGTCTTTAAAGGAATTGGCCCATTTCATCTAGGTTATCAAATATGTAGGCATAAAGTTGTTCATAGTATTCCTTTGTAATCCTTTTGGTTTCCATGGAATCTGTAGTGATGTCCTCTGTTTTCTGCCATTATTAATTTGTATCCTTTCTTCTTTTCTTAGTTAACTTGGCTAGAAATTTGTTGATTTTATCAATCTTTTCAAAGAACTGGCTTTTAGTTTTGTTGATTTTTACTATTGACTTCCTGGTTTTAATTTCATAGATTTTAGTCATAATTCTTACTATTTCTTTTCTTCTATTTACTTTGGACTTAATTTTCTCTTCCTTTTCTAGCTTTCTAAGGTGCAAACTTATTGAATTTAGATTTTTCTTCTTTTCTAACATATGAATTCAGTGCTATAAATTTACCTCTAAGCACTGCTTTACTGCTTCCCACAAATTTTGATTAAGTTGTATTTTCATTAAGTTCAAAATATTTTAAAATTTCTTATGAGATTTCTTCTTTGACCCCTATGTTTAGAAGGGTATTGTTTAATCTCCTGTATTTTAATGTTTTCTAGTTGTCTTTCTGTGATTGATTCCTAGTTTAATTCCATTATGGTCTGAGAACACACATTGTATCTCTATTTTTAAATTTGTTAAAATGTGTTTCATGTCCTAGAATATAGTTTATCTTGGCAAATGCTCCACATGAGCTTGAGAAAACATTAATTTTCCTGTTTTGGATGGAGTCTATATATGTCAATTATATCTAGTCAATTAAAGACATTGTTGAGTTCAAGTATGTCCTTACTGATTTTCTATCTGCTGAATTAACCCATCTGAGAGAGGAGTATGGATGTCTCCAACTATGATAGTGAATTCATCTATTTCTCTTTGCAATTCTATCATTTTTGTATCAGGTAGTTCGATGCTCTGTTGTTAGATGCATACGTTTAAAAAATTGTTATGTCTTCTTGGAGAACTGATCCCTTTATCATTATGTAATGCTCTTCTTTATCCCTACTAGCTTTCTTTACTTTGAAGTCTGCTATATACATTTTACATATATATTTAAAATGAGTTTCTTGTAGAAAACATAGAGTTGGATCTTATTTTTTCATACATTCTGATGATGTCCTTTAACTGGTACATTTAGACCAATGATATTCAACTTAGTTACCAATATAGTTGGATTACTATCATTACATTTGTTACTGTTTTTTGTTGCCCTTGTTCTCTGTTCCTATTTTTGTCTTTCACTCTTTTCTGCCTTACAGTTTTAATTGAATGTTTTATATGATTCTATTTTCTCTTTCTTAGCATATCAATCTTAGTTCCTTTTTGCTGTTTTTACTGCCTGCCCCTAGAGTTTTCACTATACATTCGCAACTAATCCAAATCCACCTTCAAATAATATTACACAACTTCACAAGTAGTGTATCTTATAATAACAAAATAATCCTAATTTTTTCCTTCCCGCTCTTGTATCATTGGTGTTAGTCATTTTGCTTATATATAAGTATACAGAAGCACTTATATACACATATACATATACATAATTGCATATATTGTTGGTATTATTTTGAACAAAAAAACTGCTATCTGTTAGATTAAGAAGAAAAATAAAAGTTCTTATTTTACCTTCATTTTTTCCTTCTTTGGTGTTCTTCCTTTCTTCATACATATCTGAATTTCTAAACTATATTATTTTCCTTCTCTGTAATGAATTTCTTTTAACATTTTTGTAAAGCAGGTCTACTGTCAGCAAGTTTTCTCAACTGCCGTTTGTCAATTTCTCCCTCAGTTTTGAAAGGAATCTCACATGGCACAGAATTCTACATTAGTGGGTTTTTTCACAGCATTTTAAATATTTTAGTTCACTCTCTTTCCTTGCATGGCTTCTGAGGAGAAATTAGTGTAATTCTTATCTTTGTTCTTATTTGGATAAGGTATTTTTAACTCTGGCCTCTTTCAGGATTTTTTCTTTTGTCTTTGATTTTTTTTGTAATTTTAAACTGATATGCTAAAGTGTAAGTTTTCTTGGACATTTTATCCTGCTCAGTGTTCTATGGATATCTGGTTTGGTGTCTGACAAAAATTTGGTAGAAATTCTGTCATTATTGTTTCCAATATTTCTTCTGTTCTTTTCTTTCTTCTCTTTGAGATAGCCCCATCAACCTATGTTACACCTTTTCTAGTTGTTCCACAGCCCCTGGAAATGTGTTGTTTTTTGAGAGTTTTTGTTCTCTTTGACTTTTGGTTTTCATGGATTCTATTGCCATATACTCTAACTCAGAGATTCTTTCCTCAGTCATGTCTAATCTAATAAACTCATCAGAGATATTCTTCATTTCTGTAACAGTGTTTTTTTTTAACCTGTAGCATTTTTTTGTTATTGTTCTTCCTTATGATTTGCATGATTCTGTTTACATTGCTCAGCTATTTTTGTGTGTTTATCCATTAGAACCTTTAGCATATTAATTAATCATAGTTGTTGTAAATTCCTATTCTATGAAGAACATAGTATGTTAAGAATCTCAAATGGAAAAATGTGCACGGTGTTAAACTGGGGTGCTATGTTAAAAATAAATATATGATGGGAGCAACAAAAAAATTCCAACATCTCTGCTATGTCTGGTTCTGAGGCTTGCTTTTATCTCTTGAAATTATGTTTTTTTTTCTTTTTGTTATGCCTTTTAATTTTTTCTTGATAGCCAGACATAATTTATTGGGATAAAAGGAACTGCTAAAAATAGACTTTTAGTGATATAATGGTGAGATATGGGGGGAGGGGAAGCATTGTATAATTCCATGATTATGTCTCAGTCTTTTAGTGAGCCAATGCCTATGGACTATGAACTTCACAATAGCTTTTCAGGTTTTTTTTTTCCCCCTACTGCCTTAGGTGGGACAGGATGGTTAGAGTTGGCTACAGTTGGGCACTGCTCTTCTTCTGCAAGGAAGGATAGAGCTTGCTCTAGTTGGGGACTTCTCTTACCCAGACCAGTTAGGCTCTGATAATACCTCAGCAGGTTAGGTTTTGGTTAAGTAGTTTCCCCTGAAGGCAGGGTTTCTTAAGAACAGAGTAATCTGGTGTATTTCAAAGTGGTTTCTTTCCTCCTTCCCTTGCCAGAAGTCCAAAGAGAGTTTTCTTTGATACTTACTTTGGGAATCTGGTCTAGTTCCTGAAAGTGAATCTCACAATATTGTGGTGCCCCTCCTCCCCATGAATAGGTCTCACTGGAGTTTTTAAGTCTCAGAATTGTCTACACTAAGCCTCCAGTAATTCATCAATTATAGTTCAGGTTTTACTACCCAGGCACTGGTTCCTGTGGTCAGCTCCTGATTCTCCACTCCTATAAGCCACAGCTCACTGTATTTGTCTGGCTAGTCTCTCCAATCTTGGGGATAGTGTTTGTTTTGTGTCCTCCTCTCTCTTATGAATTCAAGAGCAGCTGCTGATTTTTAAGTCTGTTTAGCTTTTTACTTGTTGTTAGGATGGAATAGGGACTTTCAAGCTCTTTCAATGTGTAACCAGAAAGTGGAACCACTAGTCATTGATCTTTAATAGGAACAGATGGTCCCATTCTTTAGCATTAAGTGCCTATATCATTGATTTTTTTCATAAATAAAGGTAGTTTATTTATCTGTATGAATTGATGGAATGCTAATTTAAAAATATTTGGGGGGGGTGCGTCGGTGGCTCAGTTCATTAGGTGTCTGACTTTGGCTCAGGTTGTGATCTCGCGGTTTGTGTGTTGGAGCCCCAAGTCAGGCTCCATGTTGACAGCTTGGAGCCTGAAGCTTGCTTCAGATTCCATCTGTGTGTGTCTCTTTCTCCACCCTTCTCCTCCTTGTGTTTGCAAGCATTCTCTCTCTCTCTCTCTCAAAAATAAATGTTAAAAAAAGTTAAATTTTTTTTGTAAATTCAGGAAAAAAGGGAAATGTTCCCTTATTCCTACTTTAAAAGTAACAATGTAATGTTTAATAGTTGACTCTGTATTTTAAGAATTTACATTTTATTCTTAAAAGCATTTTTTAATCTACCTTGTATTAATTTTTGTTCATTTCTTTTCCACAACATTTTCCTGAACAAAATAAGTTAGAAATATTGCAAATATAGTTCATGCCAATTTTTTTTTTTTAATTTTTTTTTTCAACGTTTATTTATTTTTGGGACAGAGAGAGACAGAGCATGAACGGGGGAGGGGCAGAGAGAGAGGGAGACACAGAATCGGAAACAGGCTCCAGGCTCTGAGCCATCAGCCCAGAGCCTGACGCGGGGCTCGAACTCCCGGACCGCGAGATCGTGACCTGGCTGAAGTCGGACGCTTAACCGACTGCGCCACCCAGGCGCCCCTGTTCATGCCAATTTTAATGTGAATAAAACTTAAACTCTACACACTGTTCTGATAGCAAGAAAACAAAAGTCTTCTAAAAAGGGTGTTAAAAACTTCTATTTGGCACCTAGGAGTTGATTTTCTCTCACTTTGATTTAGAAGCAGTGTTGCAATAGTATATTTAGGTCTTTCTACACATTTTTCTTTCATTAAAGAGAATAAATGCTAATAGTTTTTTATATGGCTTACTTCCAAGCATCGATAAGACTAAACACTAGCAGTTTTTATTTCTGGACATTGTAAGAAAGAATTATTAAAATTTAAACTCTTTACTCAAACTTTTTAGATATAAATTTTCATCTACCCAATTAATTTCTTAATGCTATAATTTGATTAGTGTTTTATTTATTCAGATTAAAGATTGTTAATAAGGCCTATTAAAATCGTGATATATAATTTCATAAAAATAATTGTATTTTAGAAGTACTCTAGCAATTTGTAACAGGATGACTAATAGCAAAATTTATGTACCAAGAAAACATTTGGTTATCAACCTAAGGAAACAATGTCTAAAACAAAAGAGTCACATCAATATATGTATTTATAAAACTGTTAAAGGAAACCAAATATTTCTTAAAATTGTATTTCTTATTTTCATTCACATCCTAAGACCCTAATATGAAAACACATGTTTAAAACTTTCAATTCAAGAATATTTGAGATAAAGTTCATAAGATTAAAAAAATACCTTAATAGAGTTCCAAACAGTAATCACTTTCCTGAGAAAAGCCTTTCCATAATTTATCATAATTGGCTATACACAAACAAAAAGTACTGATTTAGTATCTCTAAAAACTGAAAATATAATTTTTTAAACTAGAGGGTTCTCAGCTTTGAAGAGAATAATATTCAAGACACAACAAAATCGACAACTACCACCACTGTTTGCGTACTATACTAAAGTTAAGAATTACAAACATTTACTATAAATGAAATACTTAAAGTATGTCACTATTATCATAACATTTATGATGACATAATAGTGGAAAATGTAGAATTTCTTCTGTATTGTCCTTGGTACAAATGGGCAACTTGCTGTCAAGAGTGGACAAGGCTACACAGTGAAAATTGAGATAAGACTCTTGGATAGGGAACAGGGTAAAGAAGCTAAGTAGTATATATGTATTTATATGTATAATTTTAAAAAAATTATTTTGATATATAAAAATATTAATAAGGTATTTTTAAATAATTAAGTATATTCAATGGCTTTAGCAAACTGCTGAGAAAAGGAAGTAAGAATAGTGAGAAAAAAATTAGATAATTCTTAGGCAGGCTAGTAGCATAACATGCACTGTATAATACAAAGTCAGTTAGGTGTATTGGGGGATTCTGGAAGAAACAGTTACCATTTCTTATTACTGAAACAGGCAGGTGACTGAAATGCAGAACAGTATCAATACGCGAAAAAGATTCAAAAGGACCCAAACGATAGCACTCTATATAGTTCGGAACAGTCTAGTTTTCACAATATAAAATCCAGAAATAAGTCCAGTATAAATTTGAAAATTCAGTGTGTGACAAAGGTCATAAATAAAGACAAGATTATTTAAGAAATGCTACTAGCACAGCTGGCTATCCATTGAATGTAACATGAAACTGGATCCTATGATCTTATTCCAGCACACAAACTAATCTGAGTTTAATTAAACATAATCTGGAAAATCTAGGATACTACATGATACAATCCAGGGAGAGGTTAAGATTTATTAAACTAAGTTATAAACCCAAAAGTCATAAAAGAAATCACAGATACATTTTAACATATGAACGTATCTTTGGCAAAAGATACTAAATGGCAAGTCAACAGACAGATCAGAGAGTTGAAAAAACACTGTGAAGACAGGACAGAGTGGTAATAGCCATCACAAATTGAAAAGAAAGGATAAATAATCAATACAAATAGGGATTTAGGTAAAAGGTACTTTTGGTTGAAAAAAGCCAGATGCATACGATGCTATTTTATAAAATAAATGCTTAAAAAAAAACTCCAAGTAGTTCTGTGTGTGTGTAGAGAAAAAGAGAGTGCATGTGCACATGTATGTGCATGTATATATGTGTATTATAGAACTATTCTTTTAAGACTGTGTAGTTGTGTAGAAAAAAGTGCAGAAAGATACTGATTTTGCAAGGATATTTGTATAGTGGTAACAGAGACAAATTATGAAGGAAAAGGGAAAAAATACTAAAATAGCTACTATGAATAATCACATACCTACATTGTTATAAAAGCATGCACATGAAGAAAAATTAAGTTAAGAAAGGTATAGTAACCAAACTTGCCAGAGGGAATACCCAAGGAATTTCTATCAGTAATTGGATGTTATTCTGCTTATAGTCTCATAAAATGTAATCTGAAGTGGCCATGGAGGCCTATTATTATCATTCTGATGTGTGTATGTTTAGCTTGGTTGTTATTAAAAGAACAAGGTCAGTTCGGTCTGGTTTCACAGTTTACTCCAAGGGTCAACAAACTTTCTGTAAAAAAAGAAATGGTAAATGTTCTAGGCTTTTTGGGCCATATTGTCTCTATCACAACTAGTCACCACTGTTGGGTAAAAGCACTCATTCACAGGTTGTGATGGTTAATTTTAAGTGTTAACTTAGCCAATGCAAAGCATCAAGTTATTTAATCAAATGCTAATTTAAGGCATTGCTGTGAAGATATTTTGTAAATGTGCTCAGTATCTACAGTGTGCTGATTTTAAGTCAAGGAGATTATCCTTGATAATACGATGGGCCCCATCTAATCAGCCTTGAGAGTAAAAACAGCGTTTCTGGAGAAGAAATTCTGCCTCAAGACTGCACTATCCACTCCTATCAGAGTTTCAAGCCTTCTGGCCTGCCCTACAAATTTCAATGTTAACACTCCCTACAACTATGTTAGCCAATTCTCTAGATAGATAGTTCTGTTTCTCTGGCCAACTCTAATATACAGACAATACATAAACATAGTCTGGCTGTGTTCCAATAAAACGATTTACAATAACAGACAGTGAACCAGATTTGGCCTGTGTACGATATTTTTCCAACCCCTAGTATTATTAATAATAAAAGCTGCTTTTATTTAAAACTATGTCTCAGGCAGTGTGAAATGCGCTTCACATACAGATTCCAAGTGCCTTGTAAATTGGGAACTGCTCCTATTCGGCTCAGGTATTCCAGAGCTAAATGAGCAAGAATTAGATATTCCTAGAACTAATGAGTTCTAGACCATGAGCTTAGGTGTAAGAAAGTGTTTCTCAGAGAGGGATTCAAGATGGTATTCTCTTTGTTTTTATATTGTTTCATCTATTGGCTCTGGGGATTGAAAATTATTGCAGGACAAGTCAACCGGGTGTCTTGCATGTTTATTAAATGTGGCACCTTTTAATTAAACTCAAATTTCTAAAATTCCATTCAATTAGAGGAGAAAAATTCACAAAAATCACTAAATCTGGGGCTTATCATTTTTGGAATGAATGGAATTCTTTATATCAAAGATTTAAAGCAAAGGATCTTTAAGAAGGAAGAGTCCTCAATCTGTAGACTATTATTATTATTATTATTACATATTTAAAATTACTTATAACTATTTATTTTTGAGAGAGAGAGAGAGCGCACGCGCAAACAGGGGAGGGGCAGACAGAGAGGGGGAGAGAAAGAATTCCAAGTAGAGTCTACACTGTCACCGCAGGGTCCCATGCAGGGCTCGAACTTACGAACTGTGAGATCATGACCAGAGCCAAAAGCAAGAGCCAGATGCTTAACTGACTGAGCCACTCAGGCACCCCTAAAATTACCTATAACTTTAAATAGTAGATCCTAAACTTGGTTGATGCCACAATGTTCCCTTCTCCAGGGATTAATAAGATTCCCATCTGAGAAGAAATTGGCATCCTTTGTTTGCAACTCAGGGACCTCTCTATAGCCACTCTTTTCTCATCCCAGGTATTACCTTCTGTTAGTCAAAGCTTAAGAAATAACCTACATTTAAAAATGATTTGATTTAGGAACACCTGGGTGGCTCAGTTGGTTAAGCGCATCGGGTTCTACGCTGACAGTGTAGAGCCTGCTTGGGATTCTCTCTCTTTCCCTCTCTGTTTCTCCCTGACTTGTACGTTCTCTTTCTCTCTTTCAAAATAAACTTTAAAAATGCATTTAAAAATGATTTGATTTACAAAAAGCAAATATGACCACACCTTTTATTTTTTCTTCTTTTTTTTTTTAATTTTTTTTAAGGTTTATTTATTTTTGAGACAGAGAGAGACAGAGCATGAACAGGGGAGGGGCAGAGAGAGAGAGGGAGACACAGAATCTGAAACAGGCTCCAGGCTCTGAGCGGTCAGCCCAGAGCCCGATGCGAGGCTCACACTCACGGACCATGAGATCACGACCTGAGCCGAAGTCGGACGCTTAACCGACTGAGCCACCCAGGCGCCCCTGACCACACCTTTTAAAGACCACATAGCTTATGCAAAGTGAAAAATATCTATAAGATTGCTTTTACATAGAGAAGCTTCTTAGAAAGTTAGGTTGTGGGATGACAAAAAAGGAAGAAAAATTGGAACTTTGAAATTCAGTATCTGAAAGAGAATTCTCTAAACTATCAGCTAGTTGAAGAACTATTAACATAAGAGGAAAGGACTGTTATGACCATGACCAAATGACAGGCAAATTTACAAAGTAGAAGGGAAAAAATTACTAGTAGTATGGAAACTAATTTAAGTGGTGTGGGCCAAGTGGTGAACCAAGATATTTAGATAAAAAAAGGTACGTCAGAGTTGGTCGTAAGGATAAAAAACTTAGCAAAAGAAGGCTAATTAGGGGAATTTTGCACACAAAAAAACAACTATGGAGTCTAAATTGATCAGAACAGTTCTGATTCCAAATATTTTCCTGTCAAATCATTTTGTACTGATTTTTAGATCAGAAAATATAGTCACCATTTTACCCATCTGTATCCACAATTCTATCAAATTGTCCTTAACATAGGAAAATTTCAAAAAATTTTTGATAATGAAAACTCATTAAAAACTCATGGAAACTCAAATCAGAGAAGGTACTTTAAAAACAATGAAAACTAACCATTCTTAAGGAATAAAAACACAGTTATCAGTGGTTTTTATGCAATTACTAGCATCAGTAATAGAGTGTGGAAAGTATGTTTAGCATAGAAAATTGGTGTCACACTCACCTCTGCTGATATCATCAGTTCTGGGTGTGGATGAAGCCATAATCTGTCAAAATCTGATCCATTCTTGCCAGGTTTGGGGGTTCTGTAGAGAAGTTACTGGTACCAGGTCTGACTGCCATAGCTCAGAAAAATGGTGCAGTCATTCCTCTTAGTGTAGAATATACTTCAGAAGATGTTTAAGGGACCTATATAATATTAAGCCCCAGAAAGACAATATTAGTGGTGGTTTAGACATGGAATATAATAGCTAACAGTTATGGAATGCTTACTGTGTTCCAGGAACTAATGCATTATCTTATTTAATATTTTCTCTTTTTTTTATTACGAAATTTATTGTCAAATTGGTTTCCATACAACACCCAGTGCTCATCCCAACAGGTGCCCTCCTCAATACCCATCACCCACCCGCCCCTCCCTCCCATCCCCACCCATTTAATATTTTCAACAGCTCTGTGGGGTACAGGTATTGTTATTAATCCCATTTTACAGGAAACAGGCTTATCAAGGTTAAAGAATTGCCGGGGCCCCTGGGTGGCTCAGTTGGTTGAGCAATCGACTTCAGCTCAGGTCATGATCTCAGGGTTCGTGAGTCTGAGCCCCGCATCAGGCTCTGTGCTGACAGCTCAGAACCTGGAGCCTGCTTCCAATTCTGTGTCTCCCTCTCTCTGACCCTCTCCCACTCACGCTCTCTTTCTCTCAAAAATAAGTAAGTCCTAAATAAAATTTTAAAAAAGTTGCTCAACACAACAAAGGTAGTAAGATAGAGGCAGAACTAGGATATGAACTCATGCAATCTGGTGCTTCAGATGTGCATATCCATAACTACAATGCTAGTAGTATACTCAACTAGGCTGCAAAAAAAAAAAAAATGTGTTTTCTAAAAAGGGCAAGTTAATTTCCTCTAATATGTTCACTTTATCCCATACCACATGCTTAATCTTTAACTCAAATCCTAAAAAGCTAGACTGGCATTTATATGACAATTTTAAATAATAAACTTTGAATCTTTAAAATTTACAGTATTTTACAATTTATAATAGTGAACGAAGCATGGATAGTCTGTCTCCCAGAGTGAAATGGGGATGAGAAGTGATAGTGCATTCCCTTCAGATGAAATGACAAAGATATTCATAGAAACCTCATACTTCATGTATTGGAATTATTTGAATACAATGCATCGCTTAAAACCTAATAAAACAGTCACTTTAACAGATGCCGTTGAGTAAGTCTACAAGTCTCAGTAACTTATCTTTACCGTTAAAGAACTTTTATGTTTGATACATTCAAAATAAGTACAATGTCACCTGAATTCACTTAATGTAATCTAAATCCACATCAATTGCAGTTTTCTCTTACTCCTTTTTATTTTTTACTAATCATTTACATACTAAGCTTACCACATTTACAGGGTTTTTAAATGTTTCGCCTAATTTTCACAGGACCATTTACCTTAAAATTTTCCTCCAAGTGAATTTTTACTGCAAAATCTGTAGCTACACTATCAAAGATCAGTATCACGATTTTAAGAGACACGACTGTAAAAGTACACCACCACCAAGGCTGAATGACCACCAGCAAGAAAGGGTCCTGGGCAACTGGCTCCTACCCTGAAAGGTGAGGGCTCTCAGACCACGGGCAGGACCGGCAGAGAGTGGGAGGAGGGGAGGTCGGGAGAGGCAGTGCTTGGTTCAAGTCAATAAACATTCACTGCGCCACTTACCAAGCGCCAAAAAAAAAAAAAAAAAAAAAAAAAAAAAAAAAAAAAAGGAACTGGGCGGTATTTCGAGCAGTGGGTCCAACTGGTTTGCCAGAGGCGGCAAGAGCCGATGGCGTGGACTCGGGCGCCGGGGCCGGCAAGGCTGAATTAGAGCCTCTAGCCAAGTAAGCGAGGCGGCCAACTAGGGCTGGGCCTCCAGCACCCCTCTCCCGGCGTCCGCACCCTTGCCAGCCCAGCCGCCAGCCCGCCGGCCCACCAGCCGCAGCTGCTTACCGGTGGCGCCTTGCTGCCTCCCTGGGGGCAGCCCTTCAACGGTTGCCGCAGTCAGAGCACCACCCCGCGGTAGGGTACGTCGAGCCCGCCCGCAGCTCTCGGGTCCCCGGCAGCGCCGCCCCTCTCGCGAGATTTCGGCGGAGTCCGTGAAGTGGGGGGAAGAGAAGGGAGGGGCTTTTAACGGTGGCGGCTGGTTCTGCGCCGGATCTGAGAGAGGGGCGGTCGCCATTGTGCTTCTCTGCGGACTGCTTTGCCTCAGTTAGAGGCCTAGAACTCCGAGGAGGAAGGCAGTGCTGCGGTCGTTGCGAGAGGGACGCGCCTTATTCGTTGCCAGCTCGGGAGCAGGGGTAATAAGCTGCGGCGCACGGGCTTTTTTCTCTCTGGGAGTTGGTTCTAACCTAGGCCGCGTGGGGGAGGGGAGAAAACGAAGTACAGGCTTGGGGACGCGGAGGCTGCTTCCTCCGTCTTTACTTGGCGCGGAGGATCGTGATACGGAGTCACGGGTATGAAGGGAGACTGGGCGCAGGCCTCTGCCGGTGGTCTTTCATCTCGTGGTGGAGTTTGTGACGGATGGAGGGGCAGATTGTACGTCTTCCTTAAGGACGTGTTGTTAGCAAGGGCTGAGGGTTTCGGCCCTATCTTGGCCTTTGGAGGCCTGCTCTTGACTCGGGGTAAGGAGGGTCCTCCAGAACCCTGCGGGCCGGGCGTGTCACGAGTGAAGTATTTAAGGAGCGCGGTGTGGAAGGCGGGGAAGTTTGGGTCTCTGCCAACCCGGTCTCGAATTGAAGGGACTTTGCTAAGCCCCTTAAGTTGCGGTGGCGCTTTGCTCGTTGATCGCCCTGTTTCTTGAATATCGTGATACTTAGAGAGTTGCTTTGTGTTGTGATAAATTTGTATTTTCTTCGAGTTGAAATAGTTGGTGGTATGTATAAAAAACGAACCTGGGGGCGCCTGGGTGGCTCAGTCGGTTGGGCGTACGACTTCGGCTCAGGTCATGATCTCGCGGTCCGTGGGTTCGAGCCCCGCGTCGGGCTCTGTGCTGACAGTTCAGAGCCTGGAACCTGCTTCAGATTCTGTGTCTCCCTCCGTCTCTGACCCAACCCCGTTTGTGCTCGGTCTCTCTCTGTCTCAAAGATAAATAAACATTAACAAAAATTAAAAAAAAAAAACAACGAACCTGTTGGTAGAATAAGTATGGAAGGCACGATTTGTAGAATATTCCCTCATTTTGATGGAACTGCGTAGTGAAGATGAACATGTACAAACACGCACCATAAAATACTACAATTATTTTTTTCGTACGTACACAAATAGATAGTAATATACGGGGGAAATCTATCCCGGTAATGGATTCCTCACTAGTGTCGTTTGGCACTATTGAGAGTAAATGTGCCAAAGTGAAATTGAATTTAGTAAGGTGTCTTTTGTTTGTTTGTTTTTTTGTAGCACTTTTATTTTTACTTAAACCTCCCCTTACTCCCTTTCTGTTTACAACTAAGAGGTAAGGTTAAAAATGAATTTTTGTTTTAAAAACCAAACAGTATGTTGTTAACAAGGCAGAAAAAAAGTGTAACGAGATTTTTTTGGTGAAGATAAAGATTTTGTTTCAGAAATGAGGTCAGTATTTCCTTTACAGGTCTACAGCCTTTTGTGAAACAGTTGTGGTGTATGAGGCATTTAGAGTCAGAAGACCTGGATTTGAGTCTTAATTTTGCCGATTTTAAATCTCTTCAGATTTCCTTAAAAACAGCAGTTTTCCTAGAGTTGATGTGAGGACCAAAGTGGATGAGGTCGCCTGTAGTAGTCAACACCTAGGGGACATAATACTCTCAAAGTGAATTTTTAATGTATATAAAAGCAATTGGAATTGATACAAGTCCAGTTTATATTCCAGTCAGAATAACCTTAAAATATTACTCTGCCTGTAATTTCTCCTTCCCCCCAGTAACCTGTATTTATATAAATTCTATAATACAAATGTTTTTATTTTTTTAATTTACATCCAAATTAGCATATAGTGCAACAGTGATTTCAGGAGTAGATTCCTTAGTGCCCCTTACCCATTTAGCCCATCCCCTCCAGCAACCCTCTGTTTGTTCTCCATATTTAAGAGTCTCTTCTGTTTTGTCCCCCTCCCTGTTTTTATATTATTTTTGCTTCTCTTCCCTTATGTTCATCTGTTCTGTGTCTTAAAGTCCTCATATGAGTGAAGTCATGTATTTGTCTTTCTCTAATTTCGCTTAGCATAATACCCTCTAGTTCCATCCATGTAGTTGCAAATGGCTGCAAGTGTTTTTAGATAAGAACTTTTTACAGCTTTTCCTTTGCTTTAAATGATGCCTCAGATGTCAGCCTGTGGATATGCATAGTCTTGGCTTTTCTCAAAGTTGCACACAGGGTCAGATGTCTTGAATAAGAATGATTAAAAATTCCTACTTAAATACAAGTGATTACTTTTTCTGCTATGCTGGTAAGAGTGCTTATTTTCCAAGATAAAGTACAAAGATTCCCTTATATAGACATGCACATATGTTCTACATGAAGATGTCAGGTAATCAAGTGAGACCTCATCCGTGGCTCACATGCAGCCAATCTCTAAAGAGCTCTATATCCATTTTACACAACTCTTCATCTGGCTTATGTTCAAGAGTTGCTCACATTTTAATACTATGTTTTAGGAAAATGGTAGTGCAAAATTATCAAATTATGTAAAACATTTTTTGATAACTTACTGTATTCCAGCTGCTAGACCAGGGCTTCACATTACGAGAGTGAGCTGGACACCTCATCTACCCTCTACAACTCACAGTTTAGTCATGAGACTAATGTATAAACAACTACTGCTATTATCTTAGTGTAGGTACATAGTGGTACTGTGGGAGGACAGAAGAGGGGTGCTTAATCTTTGGGGAAATTTGTACAGAAAGTATTGCTTGAACTGAGATGTGGAGAAGACTATAGGAGTTTGATAAGGAAACTGCAAAGTCATGGTATCCCGTTTTGTTTTAGGAATGGACAGTTTGTTCCCATAGCTGCAACGAATTGAATGGAAGATGACTTGAAAAACCTCTACTGTTTGAGAAAGTGCTCTGTGTCTTTGGAAATGGAGAGCTATTATGTCCCTAAGACCAATAAAAGTAATTTTTAAGATTGCCTTTACTGACAGCATCTTTCTGTTACTGCAGATAATTGTCAGTAATAAAGAACAGTGGGAAATGCTTAAGTGGAAGGCAGTGAAATGTTTGCATCAAACCTTATTTTTAACCAGCAAATTAAACTTAACTAATTAACTTTTAACTCCTAAATAACAGATTAACAACTGATCCCATTAGGATTACAATGTGAAATGAGTAAGATTTTGAATTACTTGTAAGATCTATTGAATTCACTAAAGCAAAATTCTGTTATAGTGAAATAATTTATCTCCTCACAAATCATTATTTTATAGAAATACTGTCTTTAAAAAGTTGCTGATAGTAAGATGAACCCAAGGGCAAGGGATAAAATTATAATTTGAGAGTTGGCTGTGGTTTAATTTTCATTGATCTTAACTTTTCTATTCTGGTCTGAAGTCATGCCATCGATCAAAGCTGGTTTTTCTTGCTCTCAAGTATATTTCTCTGTGGCTCTACCAGTTAGACTACATAAGTTGAATACCTGGTTTTGAAATCACCTACTGTTCTCCACCCAGTTTTGTCAACAGTTTTAAAAGAGGGCAACTTCTGAACTTTAAAAGCTAGGTTCTCATCTTTCTATTATTATTGCACTTTAGTATAAAGTGTCTCTCACCTTCCAGAAATAAAAAAAAACTAACTGAAATGGTGGCCACTCTAAAGATTGAAACTTGATATTTACATTTTAATTTTTTTCTTAATGTTTATTTTTGAGAGAGAGAGAGAGAGAGAGAGAGAGAGAGAGAGAAAATATGAGTGGGAGAGGGGCAGAGAGAGAGAGACACAGAATCTGAAGCAGGCTCCAGGCTCTGAGCTGTCAGCATGGAGCCTCATGCAGGGCTGGAACCCAAGAACCATGAGATCATGACCTAAGCTGAAGTCAGATGCTTAATCGATTGAGCCACCTAGGTACCCCAGCAGATTAAATACATACTTTAAAGGAAAACATTATTTCATAAGGTAGTATATAGACTATAGTCGTTTTCTCGTGAAGATGTTAAACCTTTTTCTGATTATTTTTTAAGACGTGGGTATGTTTGTGTCTTAAGTATCTGTCAGCTACAAACCCAGAGGCAGTTTTTTTTGTTTTGTTTTTTAAAGACCCAAAGAGTTCTCTGCTTTCTGATGTGACCACCCAGTGTGAATGAAATAGCTTCCACATTTCCATGTTCACTAGAACCCATAAAACACTAGGATTTCCCACTTACAAAAAAAAATTATTTTTTCCCCAGAAGCAGATTGATTAAAAGACTATACCAAATAGATGTAAATAATGGAATTATAACTATCCAATTCTGTGAGACTACTGGCTATTGAAATACATTGGTATTTTGTGTGATAACTTTGGCCTTCATGCCATGAATTTATTGTGTAGTAATACTGTGCTCTTGATAATTCACTAACTTCAATTCCCCTAGATATTTAAGACAAATTCTAAATTAGACCCTGTAATAGAATCAGATTTTTCATAGAAACTGGGTACATAATGATAATTATAGCAAAATAGAAATTAGGATGAATTGTGAAGCTTTACTCTGTTGCTGCATAGCAAACCATCTCAAAACCTAGTGGATTAAAATTACTGTTTACTGTTTTACAGCCCTATGTGCCTGTTGGGCAGTTCTGGTTTTGCTAGGGTTCACTTACATACCAGTATTTAGCTGTAGGATTTCTCAGACTGGAAGGTCCAAGATGGTGTCACTCATATTTCTGACAGTTGGTATCAGTTAACATGTAGGCTCTGCTCCATGTCGTCATCTTAATGACATGGGGGTCTCAAGACAGCATTCCGAGAGAGAGAGAGGAAGTTGTAAGGCTTACAGCTTTGCAAATCATATGATGTCACTTACACTACATTCTCTTAATCAAAGTAAGTCTCGCATATTCAAGGGATGTGGAAAATAAGAGTCTGCCTCTTCTGGGCAGACAGGCAACATGATAATGCAAGGAGGTATGCATACTTGGAGGGATTTAGAGCCATGTTTTGTAATTTACCACAGGTTGCTTAGAACAGTTTAAGAATAGGCACTCTTATAGATATCTTGATTGGGATTTGCTTTAAAATAGAGAATGATGGGGTGCGTGGCTGATTGAGTGGGTAGAGCATAGACCGTGGAACTCTTGATCTTGGGATTATGAGTTCAAGCCCCATGTTGGGTGCAGAGATTACTTAAAGATAAAATGTTAAAGAAATAGAGGATGGTAAAACAGACTATAAGATAGGTCAGATGTTGATAATTATTGGAGACTGTTGATTGGTATGTGGAAGTTTATTGTCTCTAGTATATGTTTGAAATTTTTTATAGTAAAAATTTTAAAGCATACTCAGGTGTTCTAAATGTTTCGTGAAGTGATTTTAACCTTATTTTCTACTTAGTAATTACTAGAATAGTACTTTAATTTTTTTTTACTTTCTTTTGTGGTCTGTAGATACTAAAGGGGGTAGACCAGTAGTGCTGCAATTTAGGGAATTATTCTTAGGAGTTCTCTAGAGTTTATTATATTTAAAAAAGAAACATGTCTTTCATTTTTAAATAATTGCTTCCCATAATTATAAAAGGAAGAGCAAGTACATTAAAGAAATTTCGAAAACTAAATATAAAGAAAACAAAACCCAGTTAGAGATAACAGGAAAAAATGTTAATAATGCTTATTTTTCCCAATATTTATGTACATACTCCAGTGGGCAAAGTGTATTTCTTTATCCTGTAGCAATTACTCCTGTAATAAATCTGCATGACACTAAAAGTCTTACTGTGTTAAAAACAAAGTTCAAGTAATGAAATAGCCAACAGAATGTCTACAAAGTTGTATGAAAATCTTTTAAAGACGATGGCATTGCTCAATAATAGGGGAGTATTTGCTGAATACATATCATGTCCAGCAAAGTTCACCATATGCCTTTGAAGTTGGTACTATTATTATCCCCATTTTGTAGATAAAGAATTAAACATTAGAGAAATTAAGCTTAGAGTCGCACCAAGGACAGACCTCATAGCTTGCATTCTTAACTTTTTTTTTTTTTTAATGTTTATTTCTTGAGAGAGCGCGAGTTGGGGGTGGAAGCATAGAGTGAGACAGAATCTGGAGCTCAAATATGGGCTCAAACTCACAATCCATGAGATCGTGACCTGAGTAGAAATTAAGAGTTACTTAACCAACTGAGCCACCCAGAGGCCCCTTAACTACCATATTTCTGCAAACAGTTAGAAATTGGCTTTTGTACTAAAAATTGGGCAATGCTTAATTTATTGTGCTTAGCCTCAGGTTCCTATTTATTTCTATCTTAATTAGTATCTTAATCTTGATTTCTGAAAGGAAAAGTCTTAGGTGTGGGCTGTACTTTGTTACTATAGATCAGGCTGGGGCCTTTATGTTAGTCTGGTTATTTGGTTTTTGACTACTTGGTGATTTTTGACAGATCCTGAACAGACTGTTAACATAATCTTAAGAGTGGTGACAAAGAATACATGCTATTTAAGAGATCCCTTTATAGGCAGAATCAGTGAAAAACTATAACATTATGCTATCATTTCTCTGATCTTAGGAATTAGTAAGTTTTCCAACTTTGGTAACCAAAAATCCAAGCCCTACTTGGTAAACAATTTGTGGTAGTGCTCAAAGAAAACTTTATGTTAAGTAGGGTAATAGGTAGGACTCCTTTGGTCTTAAGTGTTTTCCTATACTGCCTGAAGCTTTTCAGTTTACTTTTTCATAGTGCCCCAAATTCTACTTATTAGACATAATTAGTGGAGGCAAGCACTTAGGCTTACCATATAGAAGGTACAGTGAAATCAAAGGGCAGGGAGATAGCCTATGTGTATGAGGAAAAGTAAGTAGATCAGTGTGTAAGTGATTTAAAATCTCTTATCACCCCAGGCTGCTGTCCTGTGTTTTCAAAACTATTTCCAATGTGCTTCTAGATCTCTTCCATATATTTCAGGCTACTCATTTCTTTAAAACTCAGCTTTTGTTTGTTTGTTTGTTTTTGTTTTTGTTTTTGTTTTTGTTTTTTGTATACCACTCCCAGCTCCCTGCCAAAAAAGAAAAATATGTTTGTTTTTCATCATTCTGAATAATCTCTCTCTCACCCCTCCCCCCATAGAATTCTTTTCTATTTGATGTATTGAATATGCCTTCTATCCATTTACTTTTGGATCCTCTTTAATTTGCCTTGGAGCCAGTGTGTTTCTTTCTGATAACTTGTCCTTAATTGGGGAGAAACTTGTTGGGGGGGGGGGGTGTTTGTTTTTAGCTGATGGTATTTCAAAATCTTCAGTAGCTCCCGAGCCTGTAGTCCATAGCATTAGATTGTGCTCCCTTATTCCACAAAGGTATTTAAATTAATTACTTTCAGTATTATAAGAAATGCAGGAAGATGTTTATGAATTTATTCTTAAGACTAGGCAAAACTAGACAAAGTTTTGTTGGGTTACTAATTTTTTCATCTTTGAAAGTTCTGTTTGTCAGGAACATAATTTATGGGATCCTAAGAGAAAAATAATATACAAATTACTAGTGGTAAAAGCTTCAAAACTGTCATTTTTTTTTAATGTTGATTTTTGAGAGAGAGCACGTGTATGTGCACAGGGGACAGGCAGAGACAGAGGGAGACAGAATTTGTAGCAGACTCCAGACTCTGAGCTAATAGCACAGAGCCTGATGTGGGGCTTGAACCCATGAACTGGGAGATCATGACCTGAGCCAAAGTCGGACACTTAACCCACTGAGCCATCCAGGCTCCCTGAAAACCATTGTATTGTTAAAGTACGAACTCTTGAGCAGAGAACACAAGGTTGCCTTTACAGTATGGATATAATCTGTTTTATGAATTCCCTTTAGCACCCTTTCTGTTCATCTCTCCCATACCATCCCTTTCACTCTGGCACTCAGATCATTTTCTATTTCCAGTTCTTCAACATGCTTTAGCATTTTTATGCATCCTCCTTTTTCTATTATTCTTCAAAGGTCAAGACAGACGTTCCCTTCTCTGAAGTCTTTCTCATCTGGAACTTTTGTTTATTTCCAATCAGTGCTCCCATGGCATTTTCAGGTTTTTGTTGTTTTTAAGCAGAATTTTTAGTGAGCATAATATGTTCAGTTTAAGCATAATTTTCAGTGAGTATTGATGTACTTGCTAATTATTCTAGTTGATATTTGCTGGGCTTTCTGACTCTAATCCTTTGTCACTTTTGCAACACTTTCAGCCAGTATCTCCAATTTTTTTTTTCTCTCTCCTGGTCCTTTCCTTCTGTAATTCCACCTAAACATATGGTAGACTTCCTTAGTCTTCTTTTAGTATCTTTGAAGCCCTCTATTCTATATTTACCACCATCTGTTTTTCTATGCTTCATGCTTGATAATTTTCTTCTAGCCTATTTTCCAGATCCCTAGTTTTTAGTTTTGCTTAGTTTACTGTTAAATGCATCAGTTTTCCACTTTGCTAACATTGGAGCCATATTCATCTGGTTCTGTCCGACTCTCTTATCTCCTAGCGGTGGGTTCTTTTTTCCCTTGTATTTTTGTGTGTCTTATAACTTTTGTTTAAATGCCAAACATTGTAAGTAAAAGAAAAGTAGAGACTGAAATAAATAATATTTAAGCCTGAATGTGGACATTGGACATAATCCACTTTTATCAGACAGTGTGATGGGTTGTGTTGGTTTAGTCTGTAGTTGGGTCAGGTTTGAAATTTATTATCACTTTATTTACCTTTAGAGTACTCCAGTAGTAGACTGTCACTACATAGTTCTTAGTGTGAGGCCTTGGATACTAGAGGATATAAGTTTTCTTTCACTAGCCTCAACTTCCTTCAGGCCCTGCACATCTAGCATTAAGGGGTCTCTCTATTTGTTACAACTCTCTCAGCAGTAAGCTACCTTTCTTATTTGGAGCAAAGCTTGGGGCAAAAGGAAGTGTACTTAGTTCTGTACATCTTTCTCTAATCTTAGACAAGCTCTCTGTGCCTGGTCCTCAGATTTCTGTCCTTCTTGCTGCCTTCTAGAGTCTAGAGTGCATGCAAAACTCTGCCATCTCCCCTACCCCACCCCAAAAGCAACTGATCTCTGCCTTGTATTGATGGAGGATCTTGGGCAAGCAGGTTTCATAGTCTTTCTGTAGTAGCTACATACAGACCACAGCCTTGTATCAGTTTAGAATCTGTACTGGAAGTGGGTTTCATACCCTTTATTAGCAACAGCCACTCGCACCTTGTACTCCTGCAGGATCTGGAGCATGGACGAGCTTCTTCAAGTTCTCCTTTTATTTTTTTAAACATAGGCAGGTCGTGCATCGTCATGCTGCAGAGAGTAAGACTTTCCAGTCTCCTGTCTGTCCTCATTCTTTGTTATGAGCACTCAGTGGAGGCCTGTGTAAAAGGCTTACCTTGTGTTGAGGCTCCCAGAGTTACTAAAGTGTCTTACACTAACAAATATTTGTCTTTGTGTATTTAAGAATTTGATAAATTTTGGCTGTTACCAGCCTTTTTTTTTTTTTCAATATATGAAATTTATTGTCAAATTGGTTTCCATACAACACCCAGTGCTCATCCCAAAAGGTGCCCTCCTCAACCCATCACCCACCCTCCCCTCCCTCCCACCCCCCTTCAACCCTCAGTTTGTTCTCAGTTTTTAAGAGTCTCTTATGCTTTGGCTCTCTCCCACTCTAATCTCTTTTTTTTTTTTTCCTTCCCCTCCCCCATGGGTTTCCACCAAGTTTCTCAGGATCCACATAAGAGTGAAAACAAATGGTATCTGTCCCTCTCTGTATGGCTTATTTCACTTAGCATAACACTCTCCAGTTCCACCCACGTTGCTACAAAGGGCCATATTTCATTCTTTCTCATTGCCACGTAGTACTCCATTGTGTATATAAACTACAATTTCTTTATCCATTCATCAGTTGATGGACATTTAGGCTCTTTCCATAAGTTGGCTATTGTTGAGAATGCTGCTATAAACATTGGGGTACAAGTGCCCCTATGCATCAGTACTCCTGTATCCCTTGGGTAAATTCCTAGCAGTGCAATTGTGTTACCAGCTTTTTTGATGGCCTCCTTTGTTTTATTTCTTTTGGAGGGGCTTACCATTCTTTGTATTTCAATTCGTCTGTTTGCCTTGTAGCCTCAGCTTTGGTGGACTTAAGAAAAATGATTTTATAGATTATCTGGCTCATTCTTGATATGTTAGGTGTTGGAATGATCGTCTCTTGTGGCTTTCCATGAAGCAGTGGGGGGGACACTTAATCCCAATTTTATTTGATTAGTTTGACTTTTCTTGACAATATTCAAGCAGAGGGGTGCCTGGATATCTCAGTTGGTTAAGTGTCAGACTCTTGATTTCAGGTCAGGTCATGATCTCAAGGTTCGTGGCATCGAGCCTTGTGTCAGGCACATGCTGATAGCATGGAGCCTGCTTGGGATTCTCTCTCCACCCGCCCCCTCCCCCCAAATAAATAAACTTTATTAAAAAATAAGCAGAGAAAAGTTGGGAGACTAGTGAAATTAATATGTGTACGACCAGGCCTTGTGCATATCCTGGGCTTTGATTTCTTCCACAAGAGTGGTAAAATGAAAATTAAATTTTGGGGAATTTACAAATGCTCCCAGGGGCAGAAGTAGCTTTTGTATCTTCATATCTCTTAGAGTCCCATTTCCCCTTCATTGTTGACCTAGTAATTCCTTATTATCTTGTCAACCTTTCATTGCTCTTAAGAGGATGCTGTTTATATTTCAGTCTAATATTTTTCATTGTTTTGAGGGAAGATTGCTTTGAATAATCTATCAAGAACTTATGATTCTCTTCCATAGCATTTTGTATATTTTTGGTATTTGTATTTTATTGTAGTTATTTATGTATTTATTTTTATTCCATTCACTCCCTGTACCCCTTAAGTATGAGTTCAGGAGATAGGTTTTTTTTATATTTTGAGAAGTTAGCACCCCACCTGGCATATTGAAAGTACTCAGGGGAAAAAAAAAGTATTCTTACTTTAAAAAAAAATTCTTTTTTTACATTTATTTTTGAGACAGAGCACAAGAGGGGGAGGGACAGAGAGGAGACACAGAATCCGAAGCAGGCTCCAGGCTCTGAGCTGTTAGCACAGAGCCCAACCTGGGGCCTGAACTCAAAAACTGTGAGATCATGACCTGAGCCAAAGTCGGACGCTCAACCGACTGAGCCACCCAGGCGCCTCAGTAGTCAGTAACTTTTAAAAGTTGAATGAACTGAAACTAGGAATTTTTTTTAAGGTAGTAATTGGAAATTAACTGAAAACAGTAGGTTAGAGTTCTGGATGCTGAGCCAAAGAGTTTAGGCTTTTCTTTTTAAGGTATTAAAAAAAAGTTTGGTTGGAAATGGTGCATTACTAGTAGAATGAAATACAAAAGAAGGTGTGTGGATTAATGATGAGTTTGCCTTAGACAGATCTTATTATGGTATTTATAGAGACTTTGTTGGTTTACCCAGAGTACCCTTGATGTCCAAGTAAAGTCTTGCTGGTAAACATTGTAAAATTCAATTTTAATTTGTTTGTATTCCAGTGTAAGTTGTGAGAAAATTTTTCAGTTGCATTTAACATGTGATTATGAGATCTTGATAATTTGCAGATAACATCAAGATACAGAATTACAGAATTTTGCATGTCAGGTGATGACATGGAATTCTTTTAGGCTTTTTATCTGAACTAAGAGAAGGTGTAAGGAATTATTTTTGCCACAGAATAGATTTGAATTGTGCTGTTTATAGGTAGAAAACACATTTTTTTTTTTAAATCTGAAGATATTTTAAAATGTTCAGCAGGTCACTGGAAAACATGAACTTGTTTTAAAGAGCTCTTCAGGGGCGCCTGGGTGGCGCAGTCGGTTGAGCGTCCGACTTTGGCTCAGGTCACGATCTCGCAGTCCGTGAGTTCGAGCCCCGCGTCAGGCTCTGGGGTGATGGCTCAGAGCCTGGAGCCTGCTTCCGATTCTGTGTCTCCCTCTCTCTCTGCCCCTCCCCCGTTCATGCTCTGTCTCTCTCTGTCTCAAAAATAAATAAAAAAACGTTAAAAAAAATTTTAAAGAGCTCTTCAGAGAGTTTCTTAGGAAACCTAGCAGAATGATATTATCTACAAAAAAATAGTCAATTTTTCTAGTAGCTAACAAGTTACAGGTTTATGAGATGAACGTACTATATAAATTGTGGAGTTGATATGAACACCTGTATTCCACTCCTGTTGCTTATGTCAGCCATTATTAAAATGCCTCAAGGTGAGGGTACACTTAACAGGGTAAAATCACAACTAATTAGGTAAACTAGCAGCTAAATATCTGCTCTAGAGAATCTTCACCTAAGAGACCTCTGATTTCCAAAATTGAAAAGTTCAATAAAGTAAAACTCTCAAATTGATCAAAAGATTTTTGTGGCTCGTTTCCTTCTTTCTGCATTCAAACCAAGTCTGGAAAATGGAAAATCAGCCCCTTGGAGCTAGCAGTGCTTCAGCTTACTAGTCAAATATGGTGATAAGGAACATGAACACATAATGTGGGTAGACCCGTGATGCCTAGGACTTGCATGGGGCTTAAAGAGAGTATAAATTGTGTTGTGGAAGTTTCATAGTAGTCATCAGTGCTATATGCAACTTCAGTAGGAAGGTATTCCAGATAGTTTACATACCCCTTCAGCTCACGCTCACGCTCATGCTCTGCTCTCCTGACTTCACTTATAAAACAGGAGTTCGAGGATGAAATTATCAAGAATTTCAGTGTGTCAGCATCAGAGCTTTCAGAGTCCTATACTTGTGCAAAGGTGTCTCACACCTTGGTGATATGTTTATTTTATTACCATACAGAAAGAGAGCTGTGTAACTCTGGAATCAAATCTAAAGAAATTTAGATTTAAAGGCATAATAGTGTTAGAAAAACCTGAGAAACTATTACACTGACCATTGAGGAAAGATTGTACACGTGAACTTTCTTGTGCTATACTCTTTAAGTTTTGGTTAAAGCTTCAAATACCTTTTTTCCGATAGTCCATTCTTGTTTACACCTTTATTTTATAGCACTTTACAACAATTTAAGTTATATGGTTATTTATGTGGTTTGTTTTCTACCTGTCTACAACATCTTCTTAGTCACTATCTCAGTGTTCATATTCGATGTTATCCTCTGACCACATACCTTTGTTTAGTGTTAATGTGCCTAGCACACACACTAAGCATCTAGGCTTGAAAAGATGCCTCCATAATACTTTGTATGTGGTCTGGTAGCAGTCCACATTGTAGGTGGTCTGGTAGACGTCTTCCAAGGACCTGCACATTTTATTTTTTTCTACGGTTTTTTTGTGCTTTCAACCTACATCTTATGCAACCAAGTTATGTAAGTTTTCTGGTAACACCTACATTGTCAGAATTCAATCAATTTATGTAGAGGAGTTGCCAAAAATAGTTTTATGCAGTATAAATTATATATCTCAGAGGACTCTGCCTCTTTGCCTTCTCCCAAGAGGTTTGTTTTGAGCAGATTTCCTACTAGGTTAGTTTCATTCTGCAAGTAAGTCTGCAAGTAAGAATTGGTATAAATACAAAGTAACTATAAGGTATGATTAAGAAGCATAATTGTTAAAGAACTGGCTGCAGGCCTGTATCTCTTAAAACAAAATTTGTGTCTCTATACTTATCACAAATATAGTCCCTTGTTTAGTATTTTTTAAGACTTCTTAATAAAATGATAAATCTGGTACTTGTTAAATCATTTATGGGTTTTTGAATGTCTGTATTTAACCAGTGATATTCTTACTACTAATGCAAACCTTCTTTAAAGGTCAAATTCATAATCCTCTTTAATAAAATTTGTGTAGTATAACGTAAATGGTTTATAAAAAACTGAAGGTAGAAAAGATTTGTTAGGTGACTGTATGCTTTATTATCCAAACCAGGCCACTTTTAAGACAAACCAAGGACTATTAATAGTTGTCTTGGGATAATGAGCACAAATTAGGACTTTTCTGGCCATGCCAGGCAAACCAGGAAATATGGCCATCCTACTTAAAAGGAGAGAAGTCTTTTGCCCCACCCTTCATTCCCAGTCTCTTTCCAAAGGCACTGACCCTCAACTTTTTAGCTGTTCTAGAATTTATCTTCATATTTCTAAATAATGTGTTTATACGCTTTAATAATTTTTACTATTATATGTATTTTTCCTATTCACCCTTGTCTTCTCCAATCACCTGTATTCCACAGCATGTTTGTAGCAAAATTATTGATTCAGTAGTTTATGTTTACATTATTATAACTATGTAAATTTTAAGGTTCACTTTGCCAAACACCCCCTTTTTTGAAAAATAACTCTGTTTTCCTAACAAAACTAATTTTCCATTTGTTCTTTGTGCTCAGCATTTTTTTCCCAATTTTTTTTTTAAGTTATGTATTTATTTGGGGGTGGGGGGACGAAGGGAAAGGGGGAGAGAGAATCCCCAAGCAAGCTCAGCGCTGTCAACCCAGCTCCATCTCAGGAGCTATGAGATGATCTGAACCAAAATCAAGAGTCGGAGCCACCCAGGCGCCCCTCCCAATTTTATAATGGTCTCTGACACATGCCAAAATAGTTTCCTTATGATTTCCTCCACCCCCCCTTAGAACTTTGCTTTCATTATCTGGGATCCTGCTCCAGTCTGGATTAGCTGTTCCCTGTGCTTCCTATATATCTTTGGAACTGTTTCCTGTGTTCTGTGTCTGGAGTTTCTTTTACTTAAATTTCCTGGGTTCCATGTCTGTTTCTTTACACTCTCATTTTTCTAGGATATGTTCTTCATTTAGCTTCCTTTGACTTTTTTTCTTGTTTTTTTTTTTTTTTTTTTTTTTTTTTTTTTTTTGTGTTAAAGATCTTGAATGTCTGAAAATGTGTCCTATTCGCCACCTTACACTTAGTTGCTAGATTGGAATTCAAGGCTAAACCTTTTTCTCAGTACTACAGGCAATTGCTTCATTGTCTTAAGCGTTTTTAAAGTTGTAATTAAGAAGCCAGTAGGGGGTCTTCCCTTCATTTCTCCTGTTCTCAAATTTCAAGATGATAAATTGTGATTAGTGTTGGTCTTTTTTTCTTTGATCCTGCTGGGTAATCTAGAGCCCTTTCAATGTGGAGATTTATATCTTTAAATTAATAGAAAGGTTCCTATTTCTTTGGTAATTTTTCTTCTCTTTTCACCATGGTTAAGTCAGATGGTAATTTGCCTGGTTAATTCTCTTAATTTAAGGTTGTATTTTCTACTTCTAGGAGGATTTCTCAATTTATTCTTAATAGTTATATTGAATTTAGATTAATGTATCACATTTTTTAAAAAGCATATCCCATTTTAAATGGGCCACACAAGATTTTTATTATCATCTGATTGCTTTCTTAAGGACTGTTATTTAATGAATAGATGTCTTTTGATCCCTTTGAGGACGGTAGTTATCTCCTTTACTTAAATTTTCTTCAAGTTCCTTTTTTTTTTTTTTTTTTTACTCTGGTCTCTCTTTCAAATTGGAAGATTTCTTTGGATACTTACTTAGTGATCCTTATTGTTTATCTGTTTGAAGGAAACACTAAAACTGTTTAGAGAGACGCCTGAGTAGCTCCATTGGTTAAGCATCCAACTCTTGTTTTAGCTCAGGTCATGATCTCAGGGTTCTAAGATAGAGCCCAGATTAGGCTCTGTGCTGGGCATGGAGTCTGCCTAAGATTCTTTCTGTCCCTTTCCCTCTGCCACTCCCTCACTCCAAAAAACAAAAACAAAACAAAACAAACCCACTGATTAGAAACTCTTGGTGACTAGTAGACTTTGCTGTGGAGTAGGATGTTCATGTGGCAAACTAGCTCTGTCACGGGGGGCAGTCCAAATGTCAGTGTCCAGAAATCTTACTGCTCTGGTGTTTTGTTTGGTGATCCAACAGTAAAAATCCCTTAATTTTATGGCAATATTGTAGAAATAGGACCAGGAAAAAGTTCTCAGGTCTCAATATTGAACATGTTTAGATTTTGTTTTATTTTTTTTTACATTTACCCCTGTAAAGATGATTGTATGCTTAAGTGAGGTGGATTGCCTGTGAAATCCTTATTCTGTAGAAGCCTTATTTCGACTTTTGGAAGAATGAAGCTAGGGGAAGAATTTGGAGTTTTACCGTTCCAGCTACAGATTTTAATTCAGCTCACTTTCAACCCCATGCATCTTTTTTAATGGTACTTTTCAGGTCTTGGTTCTTTTTAGTGTGCTAAGGCCAAATGTTTTGCTTTTAGTTTCTATCTCTTTCTAAGTGCCTAGGGTATAGTTTTATCTTCTCTGCTTAATTATTATACCTCTCCTTCTCCTCTAGATTTTCCAAATACACATTGAAATCTATTGCTTTCAGGGCACCTAGGTGGCTCAGTTGGTTAAGCCTCCAACTTCG
The DNA here is from genome assembly GCF_007474595.2 of Lynx canadensis. NCBI lineage: Eukaryota > Metazoa > Chordata > Mammalia > Carnivora > Felidae > Lynx > Lynx canadensis. The sequence continues at coordinate 148,846,792 of NC_044310.1, forward strand.
GCTGAGGTCACGATCTTAACAGTTTGTGAGTTCAAGCCCCACATTGGACTCTGTGCTGACAGCTCAGAGCCAGGAACCTGCTTCAGATTCTGTGTGTCTCTCTCTCTCTCTCTCTCTCTCTCTCTCTCTGCCCCTCCCCTGCTCTGTCTCTCAAAAGTAAATAAACGTTAAAAAAATTTAAAAAAAGATCTCTTGCTTTTTGTGGCCCCCTTTCCTGTTCTTTTTTCATGGTTAAATCTTTTGGTTTCAATTATTGTCTTATAAAGGTTTTGGAAAGAGGAGCAAATAGATGCATAAGGATAACCTGTCATTTTTTTTTTTAATAGTAATTTATTTTTGAAAGAGAGAATGTGTGAGCAAGGGAGGGGTAAAGAGAGAGGGAGGCACAGAATCTGAAGCAGGATCCAGGCTCTGAGCTGTCAGCACAGAGCCTGATGTGGTGCTCTAACTCACAAACCTTGAGATCATGACCTGAGCCAAAGTCCAGGCTTAACCTACTGAGCCATCCAGGTGCCCCTAGGATAACCTGTCATGTTTTAACAGAAAGTTCAAAACTGACCTTTTTTGATAAGCTTTCTCTTTGATCTAATCATATCTCAGTATAATTTTTACTGTGGTTTCTCATTAGCTAGATACTCTTAGTGGAATCATTTTAATTGATCATGCATTTGTGTTTTCATGTTTGTTGTATATTTCCTACTGTTTTTTCCTCTATTCATCTTTTCTGTTACTGCCTCATACCATGTTTTTAAAGTAAATATGATCAGCAAAGGAAATTTCTTTTGTAATATTTTTTTCTGTGTGCTGTTACCTTTTATTTTATTTTTATTTTTTAATTTTATTTTTTTATTTAAAAAAAATTTTTTTAACATTTATTTATTTTTGAGAGACAGAGCATGAGCAGGGGAGGGGAGGGGCAGAGAGAAAGGGAGACACAGAATCCGAAGTAGGCTCCAGGCTCCGAGCTGTCAGCACAGAGCCCGATGCGGGGCTTGAACTCACAAACTGCGAGTTCATGACTTAAGCCGAAGTCGGACGCTTAACTGACTGAGCCACCCAGGCGCCCCTTAATTTTATTTTTTAAAATTTACATCCAAATTAGTTAGCATATAGTGCAACAATGATTTCAGGAGTAGATTCCTTAGTGCCCCTTACCCATTTAGCCCATCCCCCCTCCTACACCCACCCTCCCAATCCTCTGTTCTCCATATTTATGAGTCTCTTATGCTTTGTCCCCCTCCCTGTTTTTATATTATTGTTTCCCTTCCCTATGTTCATCTGTTTTGTCTCTTAAAGTCCTCCTATGAGTGAAGTCATATGATTTTTGTGTTTCTCTAATTTCACTTAGCATAATACCCTCCAGTTCCATCCATGTACTTGCAAATGGCAAGATTTCATTCTTTTTGATTGCCGAGTAATACTCCATTGTATATATATAGCACATCTTTATCCATTCATCCATCGATGGATATTTGGGCTCTTTCCATACTTTGGCTATTGTTGATAGTTCTTTTGTAGTAACTTTTAAGGTAGAAAGTTGTGATTGATCCAAGGTAGGTAAGTTAATAAGGTTACATGCCAAAAATAAATTAGGTATTTTTACTTCAAATGTTTAAATTTGAATATTTTGGTAAAGCAAATTCTTTAAATGCAAGCAGCATGTCAGGAAAGTGAAGTGCATCTGTTTATAGTTGCTTTAATTTGAATCCATTACCAGAACAATAAGGGAATTTTTGACATTGAAAGTGAGGGAAAAGTTGAGATTATTATTTCTTATTTGCGACTTTCTTTTGCCCTTCTCTTCTTTCTCCTCTCAAGACTGGTGGTTTCTCAGTTATCTAGTGGCCTCATTTCTAAATGAGGATTTAGATTTCTAAATCCTTTCCCCAGAAAATTTTTAAAGTTTATTAATTTATAAAAATAATGTGAGGGGCGCCTGGGTGGCTCAGTCAGTTAAGCATCCAACTTTGGCTTGGGTCATGATCTCACGGTTTGTGGGTTTGAGCCCCACATCAAGCTCTGTACTGACAGCCCAGAGCCTGGAGCCTGCTTCAGATTCTATGTCTCCCTCTCTCTCTACCCTTTTCCTTGCTCACACTGTCTATCTGTCTGTCTGTCTCTCTCTCTCAAAAATAAATATTAAAAAATATGTTTGGAAGTCTTTATAGCAGTACTACTTGTAATAGCCTAGAACTGGAACCAATTCAGTGTCCATCCACAGTAGAATAGGAAAATCAATTACGTGTATTGATATAGTAAAATACCGTACAATCCAATTAAAGTGAACTTACAACAGCTACATACAACGACACAAATGACTCTCACAAATACAATATTGAGCAAATAAAACCAGACATAGAAGAGTACATGTTGTATGTTTCTGTTCATATAGACACAGGTGTCCACCTCTGTCCAAAAATAGAGCATTTCTGTGAAACTGTTTGTAAGCTGAAATTCGTGTAAAGAGAAGAAGCAAATACCATTAGTTTATGTGAGAAAACTATTGAATGTTCCCAGCCCAAAAAATTACCTCTTGTCAGACTTTTCTGGCACCTTAGGCCACATCTTGTTAATGGTTGCATAAAATACATTGAGGTAAAGCACAGAAACTCATAGACACAGTTTAAAGTCATGGGAACTTGATGCCAAGACCAGGAATGTAGTTCCTGGGAAAGGAGGTTGGTGTTGTCACTTGCTACTCAGTACACATTGCCTCTGTAATTGCTTGTTGCAAAACAAATACTGAATGTTTTTTTTTTTTCACTTTGCACCTTTTTTTGTTTTTGAGAGAGAGTGTGCCTGTGTGCATGCATCACAGGAGAGGGAGAGAATCCCACCCAGGCTCCACCCCAATACAGAGCCCAATACAGGGTTTGATCTCAGGACCCTGAAATCATGACCTGAGCCAAAATCAAGAGTCAGATGTGTATCCAACTGAGCCACCCAGGCACCCCATTGCCTTCTTTTTATAAAAGCAAAAATTCTCTTTGGATTTCTTCTGGTTAGTGAAAACAGGTGAAGTAGCATAACATAGACTTTTGAAAAGTAGGAGATACCTGCATAGTTAAAAGATCATGCATAGCTATTGGGACTCTTGGTGTAGGTTAAGGAATATTTAGTAAAGAAAATTTAGAAGTCATTCTCATTTTTGAAAAATCCTACAAATTTGTGTAGGATTCTATAGAGAGAAATTACTAAGGAAAAGAGCCCAAGCTTTGGCAACAACCTGAGTTCCTCATCCCACTTTTATCAGCTTGCTTCATTTTATGGGCAGTAGGAAGCCTTTGATGGACTTTAGACTCCTGCCTTGTAGAAGAAGAGTTTCGATGGTCTCATAATTCCCCATGCCTGATACAGTTAATTTGCATGGTTAATTCTTGATTTGAGTTGATGATTACTCCTGGGTGGCTTAGTCAGTTAAACATCTGACTCTTTATTTTGGCTCAGGTCATAATCTCAGGGTCGTAAGATCAAGCTCCTCATCAGGCTCAGAGTCGAGCCTGCTTGGGATTTTCTTTCTCCCACTCCCTTTGCCCCTCACTGCCCACCCCCCACCCCTCCCCAAGAAAGAAAGAAAGAACCTAAGGTTTCCATGATTTTCCAAAGACAATTAATCAAAATTTACATTTTGCAGGAAACTTTAAGAATGGAGTCTAAACCTTCAAGGATCCCAAGAAGAATTTCTGTTCAACCATCCAGCTCTTTAAGTGCTAGGATGATGTCTGGAAGCAGAGGAAATAGTTTAAATGATACCTATCACTCAAGAGACTCTTCATTTAGACTGGATTCTGAATATCAGGTAACAACTTAGAATATATGTATACAGTCTCTTTTTCAAAATCTCCTGGGGCCACATGTTTTTTAGATTTTAGAAAAGTGTAATTTTAAGATCTTCAGCTGGATCTGAAACATCCTGTAATAAAACCCATTAATATATCTGCAGGAAAGTGAATGACCATTTACACCAAGTATTAGGAACTCAGTGTTTTTCCAACTTTGTGGACTTCAGAATTATGAAGAAGACATTGTGGTTTGGGTCACCTGGATGGCCCAATCAGTTGAGCATCCAACTCTTGATTTTGGCTCAGGTCATGATCCCAGGTCATGGGTGGGATTGAGTCCTGGGTTGGGCTCCTATGCTGAGCAAGGAGCCTGCTTAAGATTCTCTCTCCCTCTGCTCCTCTCCCCTTCTCATATGCCTGCCCTTGCGTCCGCCCCTCAAAAAAAATAAAGGCGGCCTTGATGCTCTTATGTAAAATAATTTTACTGTATTTCAAAGACTTGGAAACCTGTTTACTTAAAAGCATAAGTATCAATTAAGTGTAAGTTTAACTTGTCAATGTGGATGACTTGGTCAAAGGACCAAAAACTACATCCTTTCTTTAACATTATATTATGAATTCATCTGACTTTTCTCTGCACGTACGCAAAGCAGTGGTGGAATAATGAATTTTTTTTTAATGTTTATTTTTGCAGGAGAGAGAGAGACAGAGTGTGAGCGGGGGAGGGGCAGAGAGGGAGATACAGAATCTGAAACTGACTCGAGACTCTGAGCTGTCAGCACAAAGCTGTACGCAGGGCTTGAACTCACAAACTGTGTGATCATGACCTGAGCCAAAGTCAGATGCTTAACCAACTGAGCCACCCAGGCACCCCTGATTGTTAAGTGTTTTTATTCCACAGTATGGCTTTTAAATATTTTGATTTTATTGGTAGGTGATTGTTAACAGACTGTCTTTTAGACGAACTTTAGGGTTTTATTTTTATGGTTAGTTAAGAGTTTGCAGATTCATAATCTACATAAACCTACATAAGCTACTCTTATGTAGTTAATTTTCCTTTAGATTGACAGCAGAGTTTTGAAAGGGCTTATTAGTGATATAAACACAGTAGTTGTAGTATAAAACAGTATAAATTTCAAAAGGCATGATTTCTAGGTTTAATGCAATTCATATGGCTGATCTTTCAAATTTAAATTTATTGCATTATTGTCTGAACAGCTAATGAAATCATAAGTGATGTGCAAAAGTCTGTTTGGGTAACTAGAATCTAAAAATCCTTTAGTGAGAATTTCCATTTAAGTTATTTAAAAATATGTATATCATGTGATGTGTATTATATGACAGAGTCTCATTTTAAAATATTTCTACATAGTAATAAGCATTTTATAAAATATTCAGAGAAAGACTGAAGTAAAATATTTCTCTAAAGTGCCTAATCTATTACATACTTCCTCACTTTTTACGAACTATTTACTTACTCTCATTTTATTTTATTTGTGTTTTTAAAGTTTTTTTTTTGAGAGAGCACAAGTGAGGGAGGGGCAGAGAGACAGAATTCCAAGCAGGCTCTTGCAGTGTCAGCATGGAGCCTGTTGCAGGGCCCAAACCCATGAACCACAAGATCATGACTTGAGCCAAAATTGGATGCTTCACCGACTGAGCCACCCAGTCACCCTTATTTTATCTTTTAATGTTTGTTTATTCATTTTGAGAGAGAAAGGGGGAGGAGGGGAGCTAGCACCACCCATAAGCCGGGGAGGGAGAGAGAGAATCCCAAGCAGGCTCTGCATTGTCATTGTATAGCCCGATGCAGGTCTTGATCTCAGGAACTGTAAGATCATTACCTGAGCCAAAATCAAGAGTCAGACACTCGACTGAGCCACCTAGGCACCCCAACTTAGTCTCATTTTAAATGTTGGTTGATAATGTATTTTTTTATTCTGTTGCTAGACAAAAAGGACACTTGCCCAGAGGTGCAGAATTGTATATTTTCATTCTATAGAAAAGTTCTGGGTTAAATGATTGTTACTGATTAAGAGCACGGATTTGTTTTTTTCCAATTTTTCATATAGCTTGTTAGTAAGGAACAAAGACTCTGAAACCATACTGTATTGCCTGGATTGGAGTCCTGTTCTGTTATTTGCTAGCTGTGTCAACCTAGGCAAGTTACTTTACATTGTTCTTTCTTATTTTCCATATCAGTCAGTTGGGTTATTAGTGTTAGGTGAATTATTACACTGAATGAGAATAGTGCCTGCCACATGATAAACACTATGTAAATGTTAGCTGCTACATTTGTTTTCATTATAATTGTTATAGCTAATTATATTAAGTGTAAAGTCTTAACTACATTTAGAAAATTTATTGACATCCACTTTAAAACATATTTACAATACTGTTCCTTCTGGCTTTTTCTTCTTTTTCTTAATGTCCTACTAGATTACTCTAAAAGTCTCAGTTTTCATGGTGGAAGTTCAACAAATGCAACCATGAAAAACCACTTATATCTTTCATTGATTGTTAATAAGATAAATCAGCTTTGGAGTTTTTCTTAATGTTTTTCAATTGCTTTAAGTGACATCCATTTTTTTCTAATGGATTATAGGAACATTTCCAGTCTTAAATCAACTACTCCTAGCCTGCTTTGCTCTTTAGCTTTGATTTAGAAACTGAAATTTCTGTGTTCTTGTGTAAATTATTTTTTATCTGGGTTTCTTCTGTAAAATGGTGGTAATAGCTTTTCACACAGTTATTACTAGGATCAAGTGAAAGAAATAACACATTAAAGCACTTACAACAACTGTGGCTGGAGCTTAGGGTTCAAATGTTTCCATTTTATAATGATTATTGTTTCCATTTTATGATGATGTTTGTGATTGTTACTGTATTCATTATTTCCTGGCTTTATTTTGGTTTAAATAGATAATACCCTTAAGGTACAGTGTAATATGTTACCAGAATATTTAAATTACATATTATATATTTAGTTTTATATAATCTTAATACTACTCAACAAAATGTATGTTTACATTTACATTCCATTTAAATATCAAAGGGAATATTTTAAAAAATTACTCATGTTTTCTCACACCTCTTTGCAACCTAGCATTCCCCTTATCTCAGACACTTGGTAAAGCTGAAGCTTCAAAAAGATAGGCATGATAGATCAATTTCAGTTACATTAAGGATTAAATAATAGGGAAACACCTTATATAGTGCTTAACATTTTATAGAATAATGTTTCCTTTTAACTTTATTTACATAGGGTGGATACTTGTGTCATTTCATGCATAAAGATCTGCAATCTGGAAAGAGAAGTGGTTTCCCCAGTCTCATGATTAGGATAGTGTACCTAAGAATCTAAGACTTAGGGATAGCATTGTTTCTTTGGGAAAATATAGATTCTAAGTTCCAATCAATTGATTTTCTCAAGATCTTTTGGTTTTCAGCCATTTGTAAGCTGGGCTTCCTCTCTTATGAATCTTGCTGAAATTTTTGTTACTTCATCTTGAAGTTTTTGTTAACAATTTGAATGATCATCTTATTTATTTGGTAACAGTAAGTAGAATTTTAAATTTTTTTGAAAAAATATAATTCTTATAATTCATATTGTAATAAGAATTTGGTAGCATTTTGTAATATGTAATAATTATTTCACATATATTTCTTTTTTTTATTTTATTTTATTTTTATTTACTTTGAAAGAGAAAGCAGGTATGTGAGCGGGAAGGGGGGGGCAAGAGAGATGGGGAGAGAGAGAGAATCCTAAGCAGGCTTCGTGCTGTCAGCCAGGAGATGAACATAGGGCTTGATCCCATAAACCATGAGATGACCTGAGCTGAAACTGAGTCCAACACTTATCCAACTGAGCTACCCAGGAGCCTCAGTTTTACGTATATTTCTATAACTCAATTTAAGTGGCCATAATCCCACTACACTTTCTTCTACTTTGAGATTACTTTTATTTTTTCATTTTTATTTTTTTAAAATTTTTTTAAATTTTTATTTTTTTAATTTATATACAAGTTACTTAGCCTATAGTGCTGTAATGATTTCAAGTAGATTCTAGTGATTCGTCCCCTGTAACATCCAGCTTTGAGATTACTTTTAACGTGAAACGGTAAAATGAGAGGCTTTTTGTTTACATATTTTCTAGTTTGTAGATCAATTTAGAGAGCTCAGTACCATTTGCATATTTTGCATACTATGTTATCTCAAGAATTAAAAGAATAGTCATTAATATGTGTTTATGTACTACAAGGTTCACTTCCAGAGAACTAAATACATGCAAGTATGCATATAATCAGTCAAGAAAATGAAAATAGGTTTAAAATGGAATCAGGAAAAATACAGATAAAATACTGAAAGTGGATCAAAGTTGTAACACTGCAGGCATTTATAAGTCCTGTAGTGTTTTAATGTTAAACTTGGACTCTTGTTTTGGGCTTCAGAAAGGTCACAGGGAAATACAGTCAGCTTTCAGCTTTTAAGGTGTTTTGTTCATAAGGACAAGTAACCAATTCCTCAAAGCAATGCTTGGCAATTTGGTTTGAAAGGGGACCGTGAATAATACAGTGGACCACGTCTTTAGTGTTCATATTATTAGTATATTCCTAGTTTAGTCAAGTTGTTTCATGGTAAACCTAAGCATTAGCAAAGGATGTGATGCTACAGTACAGCTCAGTGAAATCACTTCCATAAAGAGACAACAGAGTGATCTAAATACCAATTTTCTGGTAGTCTTCATATAGGTATTGGGGAATTTTGAGTGATCAGTGGACTCCAAATCCTTTTTTGTATTCTGTAAGATTTCTTAGCTGGATTTATCATAAAGTTGGGCATGAATTAGTTCATAAATCTTAAAATCATCTAATGTCTTTTTTATGAAAATTGAAGACTACTCATTCAGAATACAAACTGGAATGTGAGATTTCACATTAGTGTGGTAATGTATACTCTTAACACATGAATATTTAGAAGGGGTCAAAGTCCCAAGTTGTTACTTACGGCTGAGATAATTTTGGTCTGGAAATTTTTCAAAGCAGGAATTAGCAGTCATCCCAGTCATAGCATTGATTCATGGAAATGAGGAGCCAAGGAAGAGGAAATGAGCCAAGTCATTCTGGACTTGGTTCTGGTACAGTGCATTAAATGATTAAGCATTGTCCAGTGGATGACATTGATTGTATTTGCAGCAATTGTTAATGTTCTTTTTTTCAAGAATAACTTTATTGAGGTATAGGTCACATAGCATATGACTCACTCATTTAAAGTATACAATTGGGGGGTTTTTATTTTTTAATTTTTTTCTAATGTTTATTTTTAATTTTGAGAGAAGAGACAGAGCATGAGCTGGAGAGGGGCAGAGAGGGAGAGACAGAATCCAAAGCAGGCTCCAGGCTCTGAGCTGTCAGTACAGAGTCTGATGCAGGGTTTGAAACCACAAACGATGAAATCATCACCAGAGCTGAAGTTGTATGCTTAACCAACTGAGCCACCCAGGCACCCCTACAATTTGGTGGTTTTTAGTATATTTGCAGAGTTGTGCAAATCATCACCACAATCAATTGTAGAACCTTTTTATCTCCTTAGGGAAAAAACCTAGTTTCTTTAGCTATCACTGCACTGCCCTTCTTCCTCAGCACTAAGCAACCACTGGTCTACTTTCTGTCTCTGTAGATTTCCTTATTTTGGACTTTCATTTACAGAAATAGAAGTATACGCTATGGTATTTTGTACTAGCTTTCACTTAGCATGCCTTTAAGGTTCATCTGTGTTGTGGCATATATCAGTACCTCATTCCTTTTTTATGAATGAGCAATATTCCATTGAATTGGATATACTTTTTTTATGGATAAATAATACTCTATTGTGTGGATATGTCACATTTTGTTTATCCATTCATCTATCCACTGATGGACATTTGTGTTTTCATGTTTTGGCTATTATGAATAATGGTGCCATAAATATTCATGTACAGTTTTTGTACAGACTTACGGTTTCAGTTACCTTGGGTATATACCTGAGAGTGGAATTGTTCAGTCATATGGTATAACTCTGTGTTCAGTTTTTTGAGGAGCTGCCAGACTATTTTCCAAACCACCTGGACCATTTTATATTCCTACCAGCAATTAAGTATGGGGTTCTGATCTTGCTACATCTTTGCCTACACACTTATCTTACATTTTGATTCTAGCCATCCTATCCTGTGTGAAGTATCTTATTGCAGCTTTGATTTAGATTTCCTTGATGACTCTTGATGTTTAGTATCTTTTGCTAATTATAATTAGCTACTTTTATATCTTTGAAGAAACATCTATTCAGATCCTGTGCTCATTTTTTAATTGGGTTATTTGTTACTTTATTATTGAGTGGTAAAAGTTTTTTATTTTCGGGGCGCCTGGGTGGCGCAGTCGGTTAAGCGTCCGACTTCAGCCAGGTCACTATCTCCCGGTCCGGGAGTTCGAGCCCCGCGTCGGGCTCTGGGCTGATGGCTCAGAGCCTGGAGCCTGTTTCCGATTCTGTGTCTCCCTCTCTCTCTGCCCCTCCCCCGTTCATGCTCTGTCTCTCTCTGTCCCAAAAATAAATAAACGTTGAAAAAAAAAATTTAAAAAAAAAAAAAAGTTTTTTATTTTCAATTCCACTTTTTCATTACTAGCATATGGGAAAGTGATCAAGTTTTTTTTTTTTTTTTTTTTTTCATATTAACCGTGTGTTCTACAACCTTACTGTAATCCTTTTTTCGTTCCACAAGGTATTTTTTTGTTGTTGATTCTGTAAGGTTTTCCACATTGAGGGTGTCATCTTCAAATAAAGATACTTTTATGTCTTCCTTCCCAATCTGTACATTTCATTTCCTTTTCTTGCCTTATTGCACTGCACTACTTAAAACTTCTAGTGCACTGTTAGGAAAGAGTGGTGTAAAGAAGAACCAAGTAAGCCCAAAGTTAAAAGGGTAGAAATTAAAAAGATTAATAAAAAATAGAGACTAAAAAGACAATAGAAAAAATAAGTGAAACTAAGAGCTGTTTGGGTTTTTTTTGTTTGTTTTTTAAAGCTAGACAGAATAGACTGACCTTTGGCTGGGCTCACCAAGAGAAAAAGAGGTCTCAAAATCAGAAATAAATGATACCAAAAAATACAAAGGATCATAAGGGACAACTATGAACAATTATATGCCAAAAACTGGACAACCTGTAGAAATAAATTCGTGGTAACACATAACCCACTAAGGCTGAATCATAAAGAAATAGAAAATCTGAACAAATCAATAATGAGTAAGGAGATTGACTCAGTAATCAAAACCTCCCAACAAATGAAAGTCCAGAATCAGATCACTTCACTTGTATAAATTTTACCAAACTTCTCAAACTCAAAAAAACAGTAAGATTCCCAATTTACTTTATGGGGCCAACATTACCCTAATACCAAAACCAAACATGAATACTATAATAAAAGAAATACGCCAGTATCCCTGGTGAACACACATGTAAAATCCTCAATAAAATATTAGCAAACCAAATTCAATAATACATTAAGAAGATCCTACACCATGGTCAAGTGGGGTTTATCCCTAGGATATAAGGATGGTTGAACATCCATATTATCAGTCAATGTGATATTCCACATTAACAAAATGAGGGCTAAAAATCATATCATCTCAGATGCAGGAAAAGTTTGACAAAATTCAGCATCCATTTATGATAAAAACTCAGCAAAATGGGTATAGAGAGAATGTAACATAGTAAAGACCATATATGACAAGTCCACAGGGAACATCATACTCATGGTGAAAAGCTGAAAGCTTTTCCTCTAAGATCAAACTAGAGACAGGAAGCCTACTCTTTATTTTTGTTCAACATAGCATTGGCAGCTCTAGCCAGTGTGTAGTTGGTCAAGAAAGAGAAATAAAAGGCTTTCACATCAAAAGAGAACATGTAAAACTGCCTCCTTTTTCTAGATAACATAATACTTACAGAAACCCTAAAGACTCCACCAGAAAATTGTTAGAACTAATTTAAAAATTCAGTAGAGCTGTGCGATACAAAGTCAGTACTTTGTGTCAGTACTCAACAAAATCAGTTGCATTTCTATAACAAACTATTAGAGAAATTAAGGAAACAGTCCTATTTGCAACTGCATCAAAAAGTAAAATACCTACAGGGGATTAATTTGAGCAAGGGGGTGAATGTTGTGTACTTGAAATTATGAGACATTGATTAATGAAAGAAGTTGAAAACGACACAGATAAATGGAAAGCTATCCTGTGCCCTTGGGTTGAAAGCATTAATGTTGTTAAAATGCCCATATTGCTTTGGGTGCCTGGGTGGTTCAGTCAACTGAGTGTCTGACTCTTGATTTTGGCTCAGGTAATGATCTCACAGTTTGTGAAATTGAGCCCCGTGTCAGGCTCTGTGCTGACAGCGCAGAGCCTGCTTGGGATTCTCTGTCTGCCTCCCCATCCTCCCCCTTTTCTTTCTCAAAAATAAATAAACACTGAAAAAAAAAATCCCATACTCCCCAAAAGAGTCTACAGATTGGGTGTAGTTTCTACCAAAATTCCAGTGGTATTTTTCACAGAAATAACAGTCTTAAAGTTTGGTATCTCAAAAGGCCCCAATAGCTAAAGCAATATTGAGAAAGAATAATGAAACTGGAGGCATTGTGCTCCTTGATTTCAAACTAGATTACAATCCTAAGACTAATCAAAACACTATGATATTGGCATAAAAAGCAGTTAAATCAGTGGAGCACTGTAAAGAGCCCAGAAATAAACCCACGCATATATGGTTAATTAATGGACCACAGTGGAGCCAAGAATGTGCAGTGTGGAATGTAAAGTCTCTTCAATAAATTGTGTTGGGAAAATGGGAAAGCCATATGTAAAGGAATTAAAATGAGCCACTATCTTACACAATACACAAAATCAAGTTAATGGATTAAAGAATTAAACGTTAGATCTGAATCCATAAAACTAGAAGAAAATATAGACTGTAAGATCCTTGACAGGGGACTTGGCAATTTTTTGGATTTCATACCAAAAGCAAAGGCAGCCAAAACAATAGTAAACAAGTGGGACTGCATCATATTAAAAAGCTTCTGCATAGCAAAGGAAACCATCAAAACAAAATGATACTGCAGTCTACCAAACAGGAGAAAATATTTGCAAATGATATACCTTATAAGGGGTTAACATCAAATATATAAAGAAATTTTCATACAACTCTGTAGCAAACAAAAGAATTGTTTAAAAAATTGGCAGAGGAACTGAATGGGCATTTTCCCAAAAAGGACACATTAATGGCCAATAGGTACATTGAACAGGTATTCAACATCACTTATTAGAGAAGACAATGACCTATCACCTCAAGAATAGCTAGACAAGAATTAGCAAGTGTTGGCTAGGGTATGGAGAAAAGAAAACCCTTGTGCACTATTGGTGGAAATGTAAATTGGTGTAATCACTATCACAAACATGATGAAGGTTCCTCCAGAAATTAAAATCAACTACCATATGATCTAACATTTCTACTTCTGCGTATTTATCTGAAAGGCATTAATTCAAAAAGATAAGTACACCTGCATGTTAATTGAGTATTATTTACAGTATCCAAGACATGGAAACAAGTGTCCATTGATGGATGAATGGGTGAAGTAAATGTTGTGTGTATATTTACAGTAGAATATAATTCAGCCATAGAAATTAAAAATATCCTACGATTTGCAACAGCATGGTGGCATTATGCCAAAGTGAAATATGTCAGGCAGAAACAAATCCCTAATTAGATCTCACTTCTATATGGAATCTAAAGAAAATTTTGAATTTATGGGTGCAGAGAACAAATTGGTGATTGCCAGAGTCTGGGAGGTAGGGTTGGGCAAAGTGGGTGAAGGTGGCCAAAAGGTAGAAATTTCCAGTTATAAAATAGTCCTCAGGATATAATGGGCAGTATATTGACTATAGTTAATAATACCAGGGGGTATATTTGAAAATTGGTGAGAGAGTAGATCTTAGAAGTTCTCAGTCACAAGAGTAGAAATTTTATCACTGTGTTGTAGTAGATGTTGACTAGAATGACTGTATTCATCATTATGATACACAGAGAATCATGTGACACATCTGAAACTAATGTTATATGGCAGTTACATCTAAGGTTTGTTTGTTTTTTTTCTTAAGAGGATATAAAAAGATAAGCAGTGCTGAGGGATAAATCTTTGCCTTATACCTGATGTTAGGGGGCCTTGGGTTCTCCAACCCAATTCCAAAGTGGGAGAGGGTGGGATCCCTCACACAACCCACATAATTCTTGGACACCATTGGTGTGTCTAAGAATTCAGTTCCATTCTAACACTTATCTATTTGGAGATAGCATCAGATTCCACAGATTAGTGGAAATCCTGCAAAACTGCCTTCTACCCACTCCCCCACTTTAGATGCCAGTCACAGGCTACAGATTGTAGGTTCTATCAACATCCACCTTAGCTTTTAGTTTTTAGATTTTTTTAGGTTTTTTGTTTGTTTGTTTGTTTGGGTTTTTTTGCTTTTTTATTTTATTTATTTTGAGTGAGGGAGAGCAGGGGAGGGGCAGAGAGGGAAAGACAGGATCCCAAGCAGACTCCATGCTCTCAGCAAAGAGCCTGATGTGGGGGCTTGAACTCCCGAAATGTGAGATCATCACCTGAGTTGAAATCAAGAGTTGGACGCTTAACTCACAGAGCCACCCAGGTGCCCCCCATCTTAAGTTTTTTATTTGCTAGAGTGGCTCACAGAAGTCAAGGGAATTCTTTTATGTTTACCGGTTTGTTAAATAATATGAATAAGATGAAGAGATAAATAGGGTAACGGATGGGGAAAAGGTGCAGAGCTTCTGTAAGCCCTCTGCAGGCATGCCACTCTACTGCATCTCCACATGTTCACCAATCTAGAAGCTGTCTGAACCAAGTTCTTTTGGGTTTTTATGGAAGCGTCATTACATAGTCATAATTACCTAAGCTATTTGCTATTATATACTTAAACCTTCACCGTTCTCTCTGGAGGTTGGGGAGTGACGTAGGACTGAAAGTATAATCCACATTATCACAGAGGACATTCTTGCCTTATTTGTACAGTGTTACTAGTCTCAGGTATACAACATAATGATTCAACAGTTCTATAGATTACTTCATGCTTATGAAGATAAGTGTACTCCTGGGGTGCCTGGGTGGCTCATTCGAGCGTCCGGCTTTGGTTCAGGTCATGATCTTGCCGTTCGTGGGTTCAGGCCCCACGCTGGGCTCTGTGCTGACAGCTCGGAGCCTGGAGCCTGCTTCGGATTCTGTGTCTCCCTCTCTCTGTCTCTTCCCCGCTCATGCTCTGTCTGTTTCTGTCTCTGAAAGATGAATAAACGTTAAAAAAAAAAAAAAAATTAAAAGATAAGTGTACTCTTGATCCCCATTTGTTTTTTAAATTCTACATGAGTGAAATCATATAGTTGTCTTTCTCTGACTGACTTATTTCACTTAGCTCTGTCCATGTTAAAAATGGCAAGCTCTCATTCTTTTTTATGGTTAATAGTCCCCTCTATGTATGTATGTATGTATGGGTGTATGTGTATATACACCACATCTTTATTGATGGACACTTGGGTTGCTTCTATATCTTAACAATTGTAAATAATGGTACAGTAAATATAGAGGTGCATACATTTTTTTGAATTAATGTTTTCATTTCTTTCAGTAAATACCCAGTAGTGGAATTACTGGATCAAATGGCATTTCTGGTTTTAATTTTTTTGAGGAATCTCTGTACTGTTTTCCACAGAGGTTGAACCAGTTTGCATTCCCACCATCAGTGCCCTAGGGTTCCTTGTCCATATCCTCCCCAACACGTGATATTTCTTGTGTTTTTGATTTTAGCTATTCTGACAGGTGTGAGGTGATACCCCATTGTGGTTTTGATTTGCATATCCTTGATGATTAGTGACATTGAGTATCTTTTCATGCACCTGTTGGCCATCTGTATGTCTCCTTTGGAGAAGGGTCTATTTAGGTCCTCTGCCTGTTTTTAATTTGGTGGTGGTGGTGGTGGTGGTGTTGGGTTGTATAAGTTCTTTATATAATTTTTGGTTATTAACCCCCTATTGTATACATCATTTGCAAATATCCAATTTGGTATGTTGCCTTTTTGTTTTGTTGAGGTATAGAAGTGATTTTGGGGGCAGGGGTGGGTAGAGTCCCAATAGCTTAATTTTGCTTTTGTTTCCCTTTCCTGAGGAGACATAGCTAGAAAAATGTTTTTACAGCTAATGTCAAATTATTGCCTGTATTTTTTTCTTGAAGTTTTATGGTTTCAGATCTTACCTTTAGGTCTTTAAACAATTTATTTTTGTGTATGATGTGAGAAAGTGGTCCAGTTTCATTCTTTCACATGTAGCTTACCTGTTTTCCCAGCACCATTTGTTAAAAAGACTGTCTTTTCTCCATTGTTTCTTAAAAAAAATTTTTTTTTTTGCACTTTTATTTATTTTTGAGAGGCAGAGCATAAGTGAGGGAGGGGCAGAGAGAAAATGAGACACAGAATCCGAAGCAGGCTCCAGGCTCCCAGCTGTCAGCCCAGAGCCCGACGTGGGTTTCAAACTCAGGAACCGTGAGATCATGACCTGTGCCAAAGTTGGATGCTTAACCGACTGAGCCACCCAGGTGCCCCTGTCTTTTCCCCATTGTATATTCTCTCCTCCTTTGTCATAGATCAGTTGACCTGAAAAATGGGATTATTTCTGGGTTCTCTATTCTGTTCCATTTATTTGTCTGTTTTTGTGCCAGTGCCATAGTGTTTTGATTACTGTACCTTTGTAGTATAGTTTGGAATCTGGGAGTGTGATTCTTACAGCTTTGTTCTTCTTTCTTAAGATTGCTTTGCTTATTCTGGGTCTTTTGTGGTTCCATACAAATTTTAGTATTATTCTAGTTCTGTGAAAAATGGCATTTTGATAGAGATTGCATTAAATCTGTAGATTGTTATGAACATTTTAACAGTCTGTGAGCATGGAATATCTTTCCATTTCTTTGTGTCCTCTTCAGTTTCTTTCATCATTGTTTTTATAGTTTTCATTGTACAGTCTTTCACCTCCTTGGTTAAGTTTATTCCTAAGTATTTTATTATTTTGGGTGTAATTGTAAATGTTTTTTTTTTTTTACGTTTCTCTTTGTAGCTGTATTTTTTTTTTACAGATAATTGTTTACCAAATTGATGAAATTACCTTTTATTTCTAGTTTGCTGAGAATTTTTATCAGAAAGGGATGTTGGATTTTATTAAATGCTTTTTTTTCATCTGTTGGTCACATGATTTTTGTTTCTTTAGCCTTTTAATGTGATGGATTACATGGATTGATTTTTTTAATGTTGAACCAGCCTTAACATATCTGGGATAAATCCCTCTTCATTGTGGTATATGATTTGTCTTGTACTTTCTGAATTCAGTGCTTTAGTATTTTATTGAGGACTTCTGTGTGTCTTCATGACAGATAGTGGTTTATAGTTTACTTGTTGTTTGTTATGTCTTTGTCTGGTTTTGGTATTAGGGTAATGCTGCCCTTATAGTATGAATAAAGAAGTATTTTCTCTTCTGTCCTCTGCAAGAGATTGGAGAGAATTGTTGTATTTTCTTCCTTAAATGTTTGGTAGAATTCACCAGTGAACCCATGTGGGCCTTGTTTTTCCTGTTTTGGAAACTTAAGTATTGACTTAATTTATGAGTTGTGAGAGTTTTTAAAATATTCTGGATACAAGTTTCTTATTAAATATATGATTTACAAATAAATATTCATTAATGTTCTTTTTTTACTGCACCATCTTAGTAAGATCAGTTGTGTCAGCAGTGTTTTTTAGACCTTAGAAATCTTGAACAAAAATTTTTTTCTCATTATTCATAATAGTCAAAAAAATGGAAACAACCCCAAAACTACTTTTAAAGCATCCATTATCTGAAGGGCAGTATGCTTTGGAGATAGACTCATTTCCTATTTTATTTGTCCACCAATAGTTCCAAATTGTTAAAATAATTAACAATGGTAAAAAATTCAGACTGAAGGTATTTGAACGGTGGACCAAGTTGGTAGGAGCCCAAAACTGTTTTGATTTTGATTTTAAACCAGCAGAAATACTGGTCAGAACCTCTGTTTATCCTTTCCATATATTGATATTAACAAGCACTTTTGTCTCTCGGATGACATATAGGCTGCATGGGCTGCGTTTTAGAGTGGGAAGTCATGAAAATTGTTTCCTGAGCAGTGAGTGTGTCTTTTCCCACCAGTAGCCAGTGCCTGAAAACAGAATTGATATCCAACTTTTTGTTCATTTCTCACAATGTCTCTAAATTTGATGAGTGTTTCATCTCATATAATTATTCTGTTCTCATTGCTTTTGTTGCAAGCACTTATTTCCTGCTATTTCAATGACTTCATAGTTGATTTTCCTACTTTCTGTTATTCCATTTTTTTCATCTTCCACAATGCTCTAAGGATCTAAGAAGTGGTTGATCTGATGGTATTTTCTCCTTTAGTAGTTACAAAAGTCCAATTTACAGAAGTGCCAGTCAGTAACAATTTGGTCCATGCAAGAGGAGAAAAATAAGGAAAAGATTTTATACGAATAAAGTTTATTCACTTTAAAAGTCTGTTTTATTCTATTATGTTGTCATGTTTGAGGAGTATGTAAAATGTCCCTTTTAAAAGTTGGAGTGGGATTAAGTGGTATTTGCTAATTTAGATTTCCTTGCTTGTCAGCCTGGCAATTCTTTCTAAATTTTAAGTTAAAACATTCTGAAATCCGAAGGTCTTAGAATCAGTGGTCTATATAACACATGGTCCCTAATACCCTGATGATGGCACATAATAGTTTGGTTGTGAAATATCTAATGAATTTCGTCTCTAATGCTACTCCAGTTCATTCATTGAGGCTCTGTGGAGGACTTGGTGCAGAAGGCTTGTGAGACCAAATTTGTACTAAGCTGAAGCCACATTGAGTTTGCAGTAGGGATGGGCAAGGAATGGATGAACTCTGGATCTGGCCTGTTCCTACTTATTCAGCTTTGCATCTTCTACTTTTCCATGTGTGCAAGGCTTATTCTGTACAGGTACCCTGAACGAATAATATATAGTTCCCTGAAACCATGCAGTATGCTTCTTGTAATTGAAGCATAATAGAAAAGGACACTTTTTTTTTTTAATTTTTTTTTAACATTCATTTTTGAAAGGCAGAGACAGAACGCGAATGGGGGAGGGGCAGAGAGAGAGGGAGAGAGAGGGAGACACAGGAGCAGAAGCAGGCTCCAGGCTCTGAGCTGTCAGCACAGAGTCCAATGCGGGGCTCAAACTCATGGACCACGAGATCATGACCTGAGCCAAAGTCGGCTGCTTAATCGACTGAGCCACTCAGGCGCCCCGAAAAGGACACTTTCAACAATTATGTTGGAATATGTTCTTATTATTTAAATCTACATATTTAAAGGGATAGACTAATCCTTTTTCTTTTTATGCCTTGCATAGAATAAACTGCTTTAACCAATTAAAGAATTAGGAGGAAGTGAAATAGTTTGTACATTCCAAGTAATTTTTGTATTACAGGTTGCTATAACTTGTGTGTGTATCTTTCTGTGTTCAAAGAGAAAACCTTGAGCTAAGAGTTTTAATATATACTATGTTTACCTGTTTCTTGCTTCACTGATGAAAAAAATCCAGATACTAGGATTTTTTTTTTTTAATACCATTTACATTCTGAGAAAAATACAGAATATTTCTGGGCATTAGATCCAGGATGCATTTTTTATTATTTGAAAAATCTTGTTTTTATAGTAGAGTTTTCATAATTTATTTATATATTATTTTCTTGGTGTTCTGTTCACCTTTAGGAAAGGACATAGGTTTCTCAGGAGTTTGAAATATTAAATCAGGAAAACAAAATGATTGTAAGAATTTTGTTCTTCAGTTTTTTCTAACACAAGTATTTATATACAGTTATATAGTAGATTTAATCTGTATCAGATTGATTACCTAGCAAAGTATAATTACAGTATAAAGTAAAGGGACATGTGAGTAGAAAGGAACAAAAAACTGAAAAACCTACATAATAGAAAAATGTATGCTTGTGAGGAATGAATTGAATTCGGAATAAATTTAGTAGACTGAATACAAGCATTTTGTTTTTCTGTTACAACCTTTTTTTTTTTTTTTTTTTACTGATAGTCTACATCAGCATCAGCATCACCATTTCAGTCTACTTGGTATAGTGAATCTGAGATAACTCAGGGAGCACGCTCAAGATCACAAAACCAGCAACGGGATCATGATTCAAAAAGACCTAAACTTTCCTGTACAAACTGTACATCTACCTCTGCTGGGAGAAATATTGGACATGGTTTAAATGCTGTATCAGGTAAGAGTTAAATTTGTGTAAGGGTTATTATATATGCACTATGGACTAAAACCCTTTTACCAAAACTTAGTGTTATTAAACAAGTTCTGCATGCAAGAGTGGGTCAGAAATGTAGTGGAGATTTCAAAATCTTATTAGTGCTGAAACTAAAATTAACTCAGTTTGGATTTTCTTTCTAAATTTGATACAAATTTCCTGTACAAACAAGATTAACATATTTTGGTTAATTAGAATAGCTGATCTGTTTGGTAATCAAATTGGTAAAAATGACATGTATTTTGCTGGTTATTGTATAGGAGGTCACTTTTTTTTTTTTTTTTAATTGTTATACTAGGGAAGCCAAATGTACTGATATGTTAACATTCCCTAACCTAAGCGTATCTTTTATAAATGGTGAATATTGTGTTATATACTTATATTGAGAAAAAAATAGAAATTCTTTAAACAAAATAGTTGATGGTATTCTATTTGGAGTTCTATATATAAGGAATCTGAAAGCGATGATTCAATTCTAGACCTCTGTATGGCATTGGACAAGTCACTTAACCATTCTGGGATTTAGATGACTTATCCATAAAGTTCCATGCATGGTATTTTGTACTCACAGACATACATTTATTGCACAAATTGAAAACATCTTTTCTTTTCCTTGAGGGGGCAGAGGAGGCTCCCTCCTCACTTAGATTCCTCTTCAAATGAAACACTAGGAAATGCCTGAAATAGTTTTAAGGTGAGACAGAGTTTGTGATGACACAATTGGAGATAAAATTCTTGAAATGCATTTGTATTATCATTTGAATTAGTGTAAGCGATTCCTTTCTATTTTGATAGGCAGGACCGCCTGGGGAAAGACACTGCCCATCTGAAGAATATTAAGAGTAGTGTGATGGGTAAGAGCAGACTGTCCTTAACATTGTAGACAAACACCATTGTGCACAGATACTTTTGGTCTCTTCTACTCTGTGAAGGCATAGCATTAAATACCCTGGGCCATTTCCCTTAATGAGGAGGAATCAATAAGGCTGTTGGGACTAGGAAAGGAAGAAACAAAATTTCAAGGTAAATAGTTAGGGGGGAAAGTTATCAGACTTATTTTTAATTTATTTTGTTAGATATGATTTCATTTAAAAATTTAGATTATGATTGCAACAGTACATTAATTTTTACAATAAGTGAAGCAAGTGTGATGGCAATGATAATATTTCTGATAAAATATCTTCAGTGGCTATAGTAAAACATCTTCCATTTTGACATGGCTTGATTTTAATTTTGGCTGTTCTCCAATATCAGTTTCATTGACTTTTCAGGAAATTCTGCATCTTTGACCAGCTTTGCATTTTGTTCTGTAATTATTTTACATCAAGCTCACATGGTATGGTCAGGTGTTCTAGAAGGTGACTGAGACATTGGCATCATGGATGGGTGGTAAATTGTAGTGTTAGAGAAGAATATTTGAGTAGGAAACAATTTTATAAGTGATGAGTTCATTAGTGAATAATTTTATGTTTTGCTGAATTTTGCTTCTGATTGCAACTATGTAACAAATCATGATAACCTCCCTGTATAATACCACAGAACTGTCATCAGAAATCTTGAAAGCATTTTCTGAATTAAAATTTCTTCCATTATTTTAAGAATCTTCTTGGAGGCATAATCAAGTTCCTAGATCTTCATCAATGGTACTTGGATCATTTGGAACTGACTTGATGAGAGAGAGAAGAGATTTAGAGAGAAGAACAGATTCTTCCATTAGTAATCTTATGGATTATAGCCACCGAAGTGGTGATTTCACAAATTCATCATGTATGTATAAATTGTATTATTATGTATAGCTTAATAATGTTACATTTTCCTCTGTGTATGTATTATTAAAATGACAGTAGAAACGAATACATGAAGTGCATCTTACGGAGATTTCAAAATAGCTTAGTATGTTTTTATACTGTATACTAGCTTATTTGTTTTTATACTTTAAAAAATAAAAAGCTTAAAATAGATGTACAGTCGTATCTGGATTTTGCCTGCTTATAATTTTCTAAAAATATATGTTGGGGCACCTAGGTGATTTAGTCAGTTAAGTTTCCCACTCTTGGTTTCAGCTCAGGTCATGATCTCATGGTTCGTAAGATCAAGCCCTGCATTGGGCTCTGTGCGGTCAGTTTGGAGCCTCCTTGGGATTCTCTCTCCTCTCTGACCCTCCCCCACTCTTTCTCTCTCAAAATAAATAAATATTGAAAAATATTTTATTAAAAACTATGTTGTAAAGTATACTAAATAATTTTAGCATACCCCAGTATCATTTGTGTTATACAGTTGACCCTTGAACAATGCAGGGGTGAGGGCACTGGCCCCTATCTGCCCCTTCCTCCGGTGCAGTTGAAAATCTATGTATATATAACTTTTGACTCCCCTAAAACTTTACTACTCATACCCTACTGCTGACTGGAAGCCTTACCAAAAATGTAAGCAGTTAGTTAACATATACCTGTATGTGTTACATAATGAATTCTTATAATAAAGTAAGCTAGAGAAAATAAATTATGTCATTAAAAAAATCATAAGGGGTGCCTGGGTGGCTCAGTTGGTTAAGTGTCTGACTTCAGCTCAGGTCATGATCTCGCAGTTGGTGAGTTCGAGCCCTGCATCGGGCACTGTGCTGACAGCTTGGAGCCTGGAGCCTGCTTCGAATTCTGTGTCTGTCTGTCTGTCTCTCTCTGTCTGCCCCTACCCGCCCTCCCCAAAATAAATAAACATTAAAAATGTTAAAAAAGTGGGGCGCCTGGGTGGCGCAGTCGGTTAAGCGTCCGACTTCAGCCAGGTCACGATCTTGCGGTCCGTGAGTTCGAGCCCCGCGTCGGGCTCTGGGCTGATGGCTCGGAGCCTGGAGCCTGTTTCCGATTCTGTGTCTCCCTCTCTCTCTGCCCCTCCCCCGTTCATGCTCTGTCTTTCTCTGTCCCAAAAATAAATAAAAAACGTTGAAAAAAAAAATTAAAAAAAAAAATGTTAAAAAAGAAAAGAAAAAATCGTAAGAGAAATACATATATAATGCCTACTGTATTTACCAGAAAAATCTGTGGATAAGTGGACCTATGCAGATCGAATCCATGTTGTTCCGGGATTAACTGTATAGTGTAATAACTACTTAATGGTAAATTTCTGACCTAACTAAAGCTTGAAATCAACATTTTAAGGCATAATTTAGAATTACTTTTGTTTAACATGAATGTGCCTTTATTCATTCAGTTGAAATAAAGACCCACACTATTTCTGTCAGTGTATTAAGGTTTTCAAAATTAAATGTCATAAAATAGTAATACTAAAAAAAAGTGCTTATTGAAGTTGACAGATCTAGCAGGCAGAAGTGGAGTTTGATTTACATAGAAGAAAATACATTTGTTTGGGGCACGTACGTGGCTCAGTCAGTTAAGCGTCTGACTTGATTTTGGTTCAGGTTATGATCTCAGGGTTCTTGAGATCGAGTGCCTGTGTTGGGTTCTGTGTGGACAGCACAGAACCTGCTTGGGGCTCTCTGTCTGTCTCCTTCTCTCTCTGCCCCTCCCCCGCTTGTGTTTTCTCTCTCAAAATAAATAAACTAAAAAAAAAAAATTGTTTTAGGTAATCTCTTCACCCATCCTGGAGCTCAAACTCACAACCCCATCAACTGAGCCAGCCAGGCACACCCTGTGTAGGTTATTTTAAATAAAGTTATTGGGGCAGTCTTTGCCTTGACCAGTGACCAATGAAGACCTCTTTTTATTTGTTTGGTTTTAGGTGTATGAGCTCTAGTATATAGTATCAGTGGCGTCTAGGTTTGAACGTCTAAAAGTATAGGGTAGAATAGATTTAACCACTAACAGTTTATCCCTTCACGAAGGTCCATGTGTTAGCACAGTAGCAATCTCCCTCTTTAAGCTAAGTGTGTGGATGAGAATTCTTTATAAAGGAATGCTGTAGTATTTCTCATCCCATTTTAAGGTGTAGAACCACCAGTAGTGGGCTCTATTCTGACTCCTAGCTTCTAGCAGGTGTTGAAAAGTAGAGTTATGTCTGATAAGTAACAGAGATAAGAACTTGAAAGAAAAAAGAGTGGAGGAATTTTTAGCTGTCAACCAAGGTTTGCCGTAAAATCTTAAAGATGATAGTATTTGTATGAAATAACTTTTATACTTGCAGTGTAGGAAGAATCTCCAAAACACTGTCTTCCTAGGATTATTTTGCCATTATTTATTGTAAGAGTCCTTTACAGTGAATTATTTGGCTCATTGAAAATTTCTTATCCATTTAGAGGCACCTGGGTGGCTCAGTCGGTTAAGCATTCGACTTTGGCTCAGATCAAGATCTCATGGTTTGTGAATTTGAGCTCCACATCATTCTCTCCGCTGTCAGCGCAGAGTCCACTTTGGATCCTCTGTCTCCCTCTCTCTCCCACACACGCTCTCTCTCAAAAATAAACATTTAAAAATAAAATAAAATTCCTTATCCATTTAGATGTTAGATATTTACCATATCAATTTCTGATTAACAAATTCAGACTGTTATACCTTCATTAATTTAGTAGATTTAGATGTTTGTCTCATTAGCCATGATACATTTCTTTCTTTTCAGTTTGCAGTGTTAACTTAGTATAAAAAGGGAAATACATTTATGTTTTTTTTCTGTAATAGTAGTTAAGCTGTGTATTCATAATAATAGCAGTATTGGTTTGAATCCAGTGTTTCATTTTGCAAATATTAGTTAATAATTCTAAATTTAATACTCAAAATATTTCATGTAATTGGTTATCTTTCTTTTCTTTCAAAAATAGATATTCAAGACAGAGTTCCTTCTTCATATTCACAGGGAGCAAGACCAAAAGATAACTCATTGAGCACTTTACAGTTGAATACATCATCCACAAACCACCAGATGCCTTCTGAACATCAGACTGTACCATGTTCTAGGGACTCTAATAGAAATTCTCTACGGTCAAATTTTTCTCCAAGAGAATTGGAATCTCCCCAAAGCAGTACACCGCCTAGATTTTCTTATCTTTCAAATAGAGATGAAGCCTCAACCATAAGCAGTTCAGATAGGGTTGGTTCATCTCAAAGATCATTTCAAGAATCTTCTGACAATGAAGGTAGACGTTCAACCAGAAGATTGCTGTCACGTATAGCTTCTAGTATGTCATCTACCTTCTTTCCCCGAAGATCTAGTCAGGATTCCTTGAATACAAGATCATTGAGTTCTGAAAATTCCTATGTTTCTCCAAGAATCTTGACAGCTTCACAGTCTCGTAGCAATGCAGCATCAGCTTCTGATGTTCCCGATAGTAGGGCATCTGAAGCTTCTCAGGGATTTCGATTTCTTAGGCGAAGATGGGGTTTGTCATCTCTTAGCCAAAATCATACCTCTGAGCCTGATTCAGAAAATTTTAACCAAGAATCTGAAGGTAGAAATACAGGACCATGGTTATCTTCCTCACTTAGAAATAGATGCACACCTTTGTTCTCTAGAAGGAGACGAGAGGGACGAGATGAATCTTCAAGGATACCTACCTCTGATATACCATCTAGATCTCATCATATTTTTAGAAGAGAATCAAATGAAGTGGTTCACCTGGAAGCACAGAGTGATCCCCTTGGGGCTACTGCCAACAGATCACAAGCATCTGCAGCATCGAGTAGTGCTGCTACGGGTGGCTCCACATCAGATTCAGCTCACAGTGGAAGAAATACAGGAATAACAGGGATCCTTCCTGGTTCTTTATTTCGATTCGCAGTTCCCCCAGCACTTGGAAATAATTTGACCGACAATGTCATGATCACTGTAGATATTATTCCTTCAGGTTGGAGTTCATCTGATGGAAAAAGTGATAAAACTAAAAGTGCACCTTCAAGAGACCCAGAAAAACTGCAGAAAATAAAAGAGAGGTAAATTTGAATACCTGTCATAAGTCTGTAAAGCAAGAGCAGATTAGAGGAAGAAATCTTTTTTTATTTTTGAAGGGAGAAAGCATGCGAGTGGGGAAGGGGCAGAGAGAGAGAGGGACAGAATCTGAAGGGGGCTCTGCAGTGAGCCTGATGTGGGACTCAAAGTCGTGAACTGTGAGATCATGACCTGAGCTGAAGTCAGATGCTCAACCAAGTGAACCACCCAGGTGCCCCAGGAATCTTTATTTCTAAAATGGCTTCTCATAACAAGAAACATACCGGAAATTTCTTTCCTTAAGATTTATACCCACTAAGATGTTAAATTCTCAGAGGTAAAGTGGATGAGAATTAATAATGAAGATAGGCACTGGGGGTGTAGATTGCATCAAGATAGTCTGAAGATTATTTTTAACCAGCTTTCAATACAGCTTTTTGCATAAAAAGGCAAAAAATCTTAATGTCTCACCCCGATCCTTGGTAGATCATTGCTAAGTAGAATTGATAAAGGGACCCCAGTGGTTTATAAATTATCAAAACTATCTGTCTTACCTTTAGTTAAGATTTATTTACCATTTATTTGTATATCTCATCTCAGACTCTTCTGGAATGAGATAAAATAAAATCATTTGCACAAATTTTGTTTTTGACGTGTACATGTACACAGAATATTCTTTGTGTATTGATTTGACAGAAATAGTAGTTTAAATATAGGACTTAGAATCTTTTTATGCAGATACAATCTTTGTATAGTTGATTATTTAAAAATCTCTGGTAAGAGTGAAAAGATGAAAGATCAGAGATTTCAGTCCCAACTTGATTGTTTATTTTGTCATTTTAGTGTACTTAGTTTTTCCATTTATTAAAATAATTTTTATTGTAAAATGGATTAGGATAGTTTATGTAAAATATAGGAAGACAAGACTTAGGTAAAGCTAAGGTTGTGGGGTGTTTTAACTTGTTGCTTTTTCTTCATAATTAATGTAATGGGATTGTTGGGAAGCATAGTTTTTACTATTTTAGATTTTTTTATTTTTTTAAGAAGAAATACATTAAAATGTAACTCTCTGGGGATAAAGAGAGTCTGGGTTGTTGGATATTAGGCTACTACATTCCCTTTTTTCCTTATGTAGGACAAATTGTAGCATGGGACTATTCTCTTCGCGCATTTGAAGTTTGCTATTTTTCCTTTCTTGAAAAAAGATGCCCTGGTAGTCTTAGCTTTAATGTCATAGTAACTCCCTCTGATTATAAGCTGTCTGCTGATAAATGTAGTAACTATTATATTTCCTGTGTTCAAAGTTAGGTTAATTTGAGGGCAGTGGTTCAACAGAGGGCAAAGCATTAGTTTGGTAATTTCCACAGAGAAACAAATTAAGCCAGCACCACCGTGTCTGGTTAGATTATAAAGCAGTATTTGTTGGTTATTTTGTCATAGAAATAGTGTGTGGGTATTCCTTCGTTATATATTTTTTGCTAATATGTGATTTCAAGACACTCCACAAGTAAATTAATACGAGTCTAAAAAATTGAAACTCTTAAGTAAAAATAATTGAAAGTATAAGCCAGAGAAAGTTAAATCTGAAGGTAAAACATAAATATTTATGCTTGAGGTTATATCTCTGGCTTAACCAGACCATGATAATCACCTAACAGTTGTATATCTAATCCTCTTTCCATACATCTTTTTGCTGAATTCATTAGGAACCTGTATCATACAGGTTATATTTTAGTAACAGTTTAGCATTCAGTTGTAATTTACTGAGTTACTTCTTTCATGCCAGCAGTGGACTAAGGCAATAAGCACTTTAACAAACATTAAATATTTGTAAAATATATGTAAATGGCTATCATTCTGCATTTAAATTAAGCAGTACATGTGGGCCTGTTAGAGGACATAGGTTAATGAAAACTGCTTCACACTTTAAAAGCCTACTCTGTTGAAATGAGGATGATTAAATAAATAATGTTGCTAGGGGTGGGGGAAATGAATAAAAGTCTTTGTTCTTTTACTGTGATTTAGCACAAAAAGTTTATCAGTTTAACCCTATGTGGTTCTGATAGCATGTAAGTGAAAAAACAAAAGCCCATATTTAATTTTTTGAAGTTGTCCTAAATGTTTTTTTGGAGATGGGGGAGGAAAGTGCTAAGTATGTAAGTACATTACCTTTATACTGTTGGAACTGAAGTAGTCTACGATACTGTAGAAATTAAAATTTCTTGGGATATTTGTAAAGTGATTGTGAAAAATAAGGTGTGATACGAAATAAGTGTGATATCAAAGACAAAATCACTTAAAGACTTTGAAGGTAAATACTAGGATATCCTGTTTCATTTACCTTTAAAACAGTTATTGTCATTTTCATTCTCATTGAATTGGTTTTTAATGGTGGTTGGAGTTTTTTATGGTTGTTTGCTTTTTTTCTACTTAGAACATGAATAGAAATAACAAAAATATTGTTTGAGATTATGTATGATTTGAAATGACCAACCAGGAGAAGTTTTGATAGCTGTATTTACAAGATGCTCCTTCTTTTCTAGCCTCCTTTTAGAGGACTCTGAAGAAGAAGAAGGTGACTTATGTAGAATTTGTCAGATGGCAGCTGCATCATCATCTAACTTGCTGATAGAGCCGTGCAAGTGCACAGGAAGCTTGCAGTATGTTCACCAAGATTGTATGAAAAAGTGGTTACAGGCCAAAATTAACTCTGGTAAGATTTGCCTTTTTGTGTGTTTTGTTTTTGCAATCTTTCCAAGAGATGCACGTACATATACGTTTTAGTTACCAAATCTGATTATAATTTACTGATTGTCAAATTCATACTCTTATCAAAAGTATGGTAATTAATTTTTGAAGCAAAAGCATTAATGAACTTCATTAATCTTGCTTCAAAATTTAATGTATTGTACTGTGTTTTTTTTTTAAATATTACTTCTTTTGGGGCGCCTGGGTGTCAGTCGATGATGTGTCTGACTTGGGCTCATGTCATGATCTCAAACTCTCTCAAAAGTAAATAAACATAAATAAATAATTAATTTTTGAGAGAGAGAGAGTGCAAGTTGGAGAGGGGCAGAGGGAGAGGGAGACGGAGAATCAGAAGCAGGCTCTAGCCTCTGAGCTGTCAGTGCAGAGCCCGATGTAGAGCTCAAACTCAAAACCATGAAATCTTGACCTGAGCTGAAATCAAGAGTCAGACGCTTAACTGACTGAGCCACCTAGGCACCCCTCTTTTTTTAATGTTTATTTATTTATTTTGAGAGAGTGAAATTTAATTTTAAAGTTGAGAGAAATTTGTTAGACCATGAGTACCAGAGGACATAAGTAAAAATGACTCCTAAGGTGAGAAGGGTGGGAAATTAGATGAGATTAGTAAATGTGCACAATTTTTAAAAATTTGTTTAATTTATTTGTTTTGAGAGAGAGCAAGCAGGGGAGGGGCAGAGAGAGAGAGAGGGAGGGAGACACAGCATCCCAAGCAGGCCCTATGCTGTCAGCACAGAGCCCCACATGAACCGTGAGATCATGAGCTGATAAGAAGAACCAGATGCTTGACTGACTGAGCCACCCAGGCACACCAGTGTATGCTGTTGTATGAGATTGATGGTCTGATAATAGTTGGTGACAGGAAAATAATTTGTGAGGTAGGATGGCATTAATACTGATTTTTTTTTTTTTTTTTAACATTTATTTATTTTTGAGAGACAGAGCATGAGCAGGGCAGGGGCAGAGAGAGGGAGACACAGAATCAGAAGCAGGTTCTAGGCTCCGAGCTGTCAGCACAGAGCCCAATGCGGGACTCAACTCCATGAACCGCGAGATCATGACCTGAGGCGAAGTCGGACGCTCAACCGACTGAGCCACCCCGGTGCCCCATTAATACTGATTTTAATCATCATTTTGGAAGACTTGGGTAACCTGTTCAAGCTGGAGATTATGAGGCTCCTGGGAAAAATTTGTTGGTAGCTAGGTAGCCAAGGCCTCCTTTGGGGTAGGGAGGTTATGTTTTCTTTTAAACTAGCCTAATCCCAGTGCTGTGGGGGAAGACCCATCTCACCTGTTGCAGCTTCTTAGCTGTACGGTGGTATGATAGCTTCTTGGCTTTATCATGTCCTGGGCCATTATCAAGATTAAATGAATGTTCAGCATGGTAGCATTTGTTCTTGACACTTAGTAAGGGCCCAGCAATGTTGTAGCCATTACCAAAATGAGAAACAAGTTGACTCACCTTCTAATACCTTTGCAGTTAGACATTTAGTGTTGTGTAGGCAGGAAAACAGTTGATACAGTGTGTTAAGAACATTGTTAGGCCTAGATTGGAATAATGGCACTAAAACTTAACTGAAGGATCTTGAGTAAGTTTTTTTTTAACATTGGTTCTCAACCTTGGCTGCTGATCAAAATTATCCCTTAGAGTTTTAAAAAACATTGATGCCTTAGATCTACTTTTGAATGTTCTTAAGTAGGTCTGCAATTGGGCCTCAGATCCATTATGAGTAAAACTGAGTAATTCTTACCACATAAGGTTGTTGTGAAGGTCAAATGAGATGACATAGTTTCTCACAGTACTGGGCATGTGGTAAATACTCAATTAGAGGGTGTTACCAGGTTATTAATAAGCTTTCTAAGATATGATCAGATGAATGTAAAGATCTCAAGAACTGAACCTTCTTGATAAATTTTTACAAAGGCTTTCTCATACGAAAAGACCCCATCTAGTAGAAGATTCATTCTGGTAGAGATTGATTTTAAACATTTATTAAGCAGCTGCCACGTATGGACTGTTAAACTCTCAGGGTATACGAAAATGAATAAAGCAAGTCTAGTACAAGTTGAGGCGAATGCAGTCAGGGCAGTCAAGGCCTACTGAATGAGGTGGGGTCTTAATGGAAAGAGCCCTAGATTAAACATGTAGGGATAAATGGGCTTTTCCGAGCTGTATATGATCTACTGAACGTTGTTCTATAAGTCACTTAATTCCTAGAAGAAAAAACATGAAGCACTAAAATGTGAAAGAATTTGTACTAAATGATCTCAAAGGCCCGTATTTTATAATCACACTTCTCCTGCTTCTGAATCAGAGAATAGTTCTAAGAAATGTCTGATAAATGTAGGGCGCCTGGGTGGCTCAGTAGGTTAAGTGTCCAGCTTTGGTTCAGGTCAGGATCTCACCATTCGTGAGTTCGAGCTCCACCTCAGGCTCTGTGCTGACAGCTCAGAGCCTGGAGCCTGTTTCAGATTCTGTGTCTCCCTCTTTCTCTGTCTGTCTGTCTCTCTCTCTCTCTCAAAAATAAACATTAAAAATTTTAAAAACAAATGTCTGATAAATGTCTTTCACGTTCTTTGTTTTCCATCAGTCATAGTATGGACTTATCCTGAATTTAGTTCAGTGGTACAATATTAATTGTCTTTAATTCAAATATTCCAGATGCATTTTAATTTCAGTATCTCTATGTATGTTAGACTCCTAAAACAGCAACAACAACTTGGTTTTAATCATATACTGGAAATATAGTGACTATCTTAATGTAATTTGACTACAGGACATTTTGAGACAACAGAGAACATACTACCTCAGAATAGCACTCACTTTCTGTTCAACTATTTTCAAAAGAAAATGCATATAAATTACTGCTGTCTTAGACTTTATGCCAGATTTTACTGTTGAAGAGCTTGAAGGCAGAGGTTGCTACTTTTCTTTTTCCTTCTAAATTTTGGCATATAACAGTCAACAAATGTTAATTGAATCTAAACTTCTACCCTGTTAATCACACGACTTCTCTACTTTTAGGATATGTGTATATACACACACACATACACATACATATATATATATTTTTTTTTTTTTTTAGGATATATATACATATATATATACACACACTTTTAGGATATATATATATGTATATATATGTATATTTTAGTTTAAAGCTGTCTAAAAATAAGCATGGGGTAGAATGGCTATATGTTTAATTAGACAAAATTACCAATGATTTAATTGGAGCCAGAAGCTTAGGAGTAACCAGTAACTGCATATTGGACAGAAAGAACTCTTTTTCCTTTTGTGATAAAATATATATAAAGTAAAATTTCCCTTTTGACCATTATTACATGTGTAATTCAGTGTCATTGAGTATGTTCAGAATGTTGTGTGACCACCACCACTATCTACTTCCAAAATTTTATTACCACCCCAAAACAAAAACTCTTCATCCATTACGCATCAGCTCCCACCTCCCCTTCTCCTGAATCCCTGGTAACTTATTTACTTTCATCCATGTTGTAGCATGTATCAAGACTTCGTTCCTTTTATGACTGAAGGGAGCTGTTTTTACCTAGAGAAAGGTGGATTCCTTTTCTTCCCTCCTAGCTTACAGGGAATGCACATTTCTTAGAGGACAAAAGGTCTTAGGTGTATATTGTCACATCAGAGATACTGGCCTGGATATAGGTAACTAGTTGTTTAGGATACTACATTATTTAACATTGTTTTCATGGCATCTTGCCAAGGTACTTAAATAAGAAGCGGGAAGTACAGATGATGTTCCATTGTCAGCTTCCCACCATCAAGGATGGGGTAGCATGCATTTCTGGAAGGAAAAAAATGGACACCTAAATAATGGATATAAGCTTAGGACCTGACAAGCCACATTAGTGTTAACCAGTTGTTATTTTAGGAGACCTTACCGGTTATGGCAGTAATGCAATCTTCCTTCCTTTCTCCCTTTTGATTCTCTATATTCTAAGCTTAAAACTTTACAAGGAATAGTATTTTGTGGAGACATAGCAAACTAAGTTTTCCTTTTAATTTTACCAGGTTCTTCATTAGAGGCTGTAACCACCTGTGAACTCTGTAAAGAGAAGTTGCAGCTTAACCTGGAGGATTTTGATATTCATGAACTACATAGAGCTCATGCAAATGAACAAGTTAGTATATTTTGCCTAATTTGGTAAGTGTCTGTTCTATGCTTAAAGGACAACTCTTGAAGAAAAGATTAAATCATGGTCAGAAAACCTGCATTAAAATAATAATGTTTTTAATATAATTCTGTTACCACATTAGGTATTATATGATTCTATAATTTTTCATTTTCCCCCTAACTTTTTAAGGCACATAACAAAGTCACAAATTTTAAGTGTAAGGTAAAATTCATCATATGCTTCCTAAATAAACCTAAAAATAAGGAAAGCTTAGGAAATGGGTCCCAAAGTAGGCATGCCAACCTTCTCTCCCCAGAGCTGTCTCAATTGTGAATGCCTCTGAGTACTGGAAAATAATTGAAACACCAAACCCCAGATCTGCATCCTGTTTTTTTTTTTTTATGTTAGGAATAATTTTTTATGTGCCTATATGATCCCCTGTTCTTCCTCATGTCTGATTCCCTCTACCCTCCCCATTCCGCTTCCATCTATATGTTGAACGAGTTATCTTATGTGAAATCATTTATTCCAAGTTCACATTGTTTTTCTTTCCTTTAG
Organism: Lynx canadensis; assembly: GCF_007474595.2. Classification (NCBI taxonomy): domain Eukaryota; kingdom Metazoa; phylum Chordata; class Mammalia; order Carnivora; family Felidae; genus Lynx; species Lynx canadensis. The sequence continues at coordinate 148,880,368 of NC_044310.1, forward strand.
TATTTGTATCACTACAAATACATAATGTCAGGATTTCTCTGATGATACTAAAATTTTATTTCATATATTATCCTCTCATGTCTCAGATTTTTTTGGTATGTATTGATCTCTCCTTCCCTTCTCCCCCCATTGATTGGATCACTAATTTTTCTTGAAACTTAGAGCTCAGTATTTTTTCCTTTTTAAAGGAAAATTCAGGTGGGAGATGTTGAAAGATTATGAGGATAACTCTAGGGCCATACTATCCAAGTGTGCTTATTAGCATATTTGTGATAAAAAGAGAGGTGATAGTGACAGAATGCATGAATGCTTGAAAAACACCTTTTAAATGAAGTGTTTGGACACGTTTCTCCCTTTTTTATTAAAGTGAAGTTTATGTAATGTAACCATTTTAAGGTGAACAGTTTATTGGTACTAGTACACTTGAGCACTGCACAACCATTACCTCTCTCTAGTTCCAGGACATTTTCATCTCTTCAAAAGAAAATCCTGTACCCATTAAGTAGTGGATCCCTATTTCCCCCTTCTCCCATCCCCTGGCAACCACCAATCTGTGTTCTATTTGACTTTGTCTATTCTGGATATCTCATATAAATTGAAACATGCAATATATGATCTTTTGTGGACACTCTCTTTAAATGTGCAAATATAGATACCCTTTGAAAATCTGATTAAAACCAAGGAACACTCTTTACAAAATATACATAGACACAAAATCTGCATATAATTTAAGGGACTCCCAGATCTCTTGAAGCTAATTGCCTAGATCCAGGTTAAGAATCACTGATCTAAGGAATGAAAAAAATGAGTTGATATAGTACAGATGCTACTCTAATACTAGTTATTGTTTTATTCCTTAATGAAGCCAGTTGTCCAAAAGGAGTACCACTTTCAATAAGGAATTGTCTTAAATTCTTAAGGAGTCTCTCTCTAGACAGCTAGAGTTTTAAGTTTTTAAGTTTTTTAAGTTTTGGTTTTTTTTAAGTTTTTTTTTTTTTTTAACGTTTATTTTTGAGACAGAGACAGAGCATGAACGGGGGAGGATCAGAGAGACAGAGACACAGAATCTGAAACAGGCTCCAGGCTCTGAGCTGTCAGCACAAAGCCCGACGCTGGGCTTGAACTCACGGACTGCGAGATCATGACCTGAGCCGAGGCCGCTTAACTGACTGAGCCACCCAGGCGCCCCCTTAAATTTGTTTTAAATGTTTTATTATTTATTTTTGAGAGAGGGAGAGACACAGCGCAAGTGGAGGAGGGATCAGGGAGAGAGGGAAACAGAATCCAAAACAGTCTCCAGGCTCTAGGCTGTCAGCACAGAGCCCAACAAGGGGCTCAAACTCACAAGCCGTGAGATCGTGACTTGAGCTGAAGTGATATGCTTAACCAACTGAGCCACCCAGGCGCCCCTAGACAGTGGTATTTTAAAGAACAAGAGGAAATAGTATGGAAAGATGCAAAGAAATTTTTATTTTTTTCCTCAAAATCAGAGTAGGTTTCAAAGAATGGTTTTTTCCTTCCGTTCTTTCTGTAGGTACTCCATCATGTCTCTTGAAGGTGGTTCTTTGGCTTTTCAGTACAGCCAAGAGTATTTTTCTTGTTCTTCAAGGATTTTAATGATCCACCTCTTAAATAATTGAGAGGCATTGAGAAATATTAGGTGGAAAATGACAGTCTTGATGAAGCTTTCTGGCTTTAATATCTTTGTTCTTAGTGAATCATGGATTTTAGTGGTCTGACAGATACCCTCATTTTAAATTTAGTTTATAATACATTTTAATAATCTGGATGCATGATTTTCTTTTAAGTTAAAAACAAAGTTAATGAAGTGAAGCATTTAGAGAAACTTTTAATTTCAAATTTGTTGAGTATTCTGAAGAATCTATAACCAGTTACTTGCTGAAGTTGCTACTAAGAACATAGATTTCTTAAGTTATCAAAATATGATACAATTTAGAGATCACTGTGTAACAGTTACAGATTAGATTTTTTAATAGCACTATATTCATGATTTGTTTTCTTAGCTTCAAAACCAACAGAACAGCATTGAACCAAAGATCTATTTTTACCCATTGCAAATTTCTATGTGAGTGATATGAGGAAGTTACTTTACTACCTTTTTTTTAGTTCATTTTTATATTTAGTGTTGCCTTTAAGTTAATTAAATTACATGAACAACCTGTCAATAGGATTTTAGTCACGTAATGTATTGATTTTTGCTGTAGATGAAATGGTAATTTTTAAGCAAATAATTATAGCTATCTGTGTAATGAAATCAGTTTTCAGCTTTATGTGGAACCAGAGCATTCATTCCACCATCAAATGATTTTTCCCACTTTTATATAAATCATTACATAAAGGAAGACTATATGAGAATGAAAAGGTTATTCACCCACCTATTTGAATACATTATATGGCAATTAGTGAACTTTTATGAAACTATGAAAGACAGCTCTTTCTTTTTCAATAATTGGCATTATACTCTTCCTAGGAGCTGGATGTAAATACATTTCCTCTAGTTTATCAGTATGCTATAAGTATCAATCTCAATTCTACTAATTTTTCATTCTTCATTTTTTTTTTTTTCTCGTTTGCTTTCCTGTTGAAGGCTGAGTATGAGTTTATCAGCTCTGGTCTCTACCTAGTTGTGTTATTGCACTTGTGCGAACAAAGCTTTTCTGATATGATGGGAAATACAAATGAACCAAGCACACGTGTCCGAGTAAGTAATATTGGAGTTGGGGGAGCAGGGAGGGTGTGATGCAGCAAGTGTTCGCTTTGGAAAGCAGATTGTCTTACATGTTTACATTTTGTTTTCTTTAGGGAGCTCTTATATTAAAATGTGCCTTGAAAATAAAGATAATGTAGATTTAATAGGAATTGCTTTCTTCCTTCTTTATCAAGCAGGCTAATTTTTTCGAAAAGCTATTTTTAAAGAAGTAATTTTCTAGCTCTTGAAGGTAATTGGAATATATTTTAGTGAAAAACAGGGATGGAATTGAAAATACCTAGGGAAAATGCTCTTTTTCATTTGGGAGGGGAAAAAAACAACTCATTATTAAATTGAACTCCAAAAACCAAAAGAGTATGGGAAATTAACTTCAATTTCATTTGTTACTATCCTGTAAAAGATTAGCAGTGTACTAATTTTTAAGTATTCATATTACTAGAAACTACTTAAGATATGGACTAATGTGTGTTTACTCTGTACACTCTTACCTTAATGTTAACACTTGAGCTGGCTGTCTCTTAGGTGCTGATGAGTGTAGGATACTACTTATCTCAGTGTACCATAGGAAATTTATACTCTCTGCCTTGCCCAGTTTGTGTGGCAGGGGCTAGGGCCTGCATCAGTACTGTAGTATTGTGAACACTTCATATCTTGAAATGTGTTCATAAACATATACTTCAGACTATTTTTTAAATATTCGCTTTGTTAAAAATGGAGCCAAATTTCTGGTGAGGTGTAATGTTTTTGTTTTATCTTGAAAATTACCAAATAACCAAATAATCAAAATTACCAAATATATATAGTTTGGAAATTGGTAAAACATTTTTCTGTAATCCTCATGTGAACATTCCTGTAAGCCATTTGATAGATTATTATCATTGAGAGAAAAGAGAATGAACTATCAAGAGCATTTATAATTTGAGCAAAGATCTCTGGACTTTAAAGTACTTTAGAAATCGTAGTACCTAATAGTAGATGCCATAAGATGATTTCCTAAAAGGTAACTTATCTTTTCAAAATGAATAAACCTTTATATAAGGCATATAATTCATGCCTTTGTAAAAGGTACAAATTATTAAAGTGGAAGTCATTTTCACAAATTTTTTTTAAGTATTGAAATAAATGTAATACATCTGGGGCTATCAAATTTAGACAGGAAGATAAAATTGTTCCTGTTTTGTTTTTTTGACCACTAAGAGTGTTCATTTGTGTCCACATTGTAATGGTTTTAATTTTTTCTCCATAATTTTTTGAAGTGTTGTATTTATGCAAGACAGAAATGCCATTAGATAAAATTATCTTATTATAGCAGCTTTCAGTTTCTACGTGATTCATGATTTCTACATGACCATTTATATAATGGTGATTATATACAACAGTTAAAAAATATTTTAAGCTTGTAATTTTTGATGTGGGGGTAGAAAGACCCCTATTTTAAAGGCTTAAATGGTGGTTGACTTTTTAAAGTAGTAGAAATGAATCTCCTATACTGATTCTCTTTTTAGATCAATTTGCAACATTTAAACTACTATATTTCTTTCTGCATTGTTTCTAGTTTATTAACCTTGCAAGAACTCTTCAGGCACATATGGAAGATCTCGAAAGTAGGTGGAATTTCCCCTTCCCAGACTTGTTGAATTTCTTTTGCACATTAAATCCACAGACCAAAACCTTACTGTATACGCTTTCTACCAAATTAGAGCTTCATTTATAGGCGTAGTAATACCATAATAACTGATTTGGGAAAGATGGGTTGGGCGACTGACCTTTTTCAAAGCATATTTTTAAAAAATAATAATTTTAAGGTACAGAAGGATATATTTTAACTAGTGTTTTATTTAAAATTTTTATTTTTGATCGCCTTAATTTTAATCAAAAAGAAAACTTCTGGTCAAACCACACTTCTAAATCTGTTAGGTGTGTGTGTGAGAGAGAGAGAGAGAAATTTTGTTATTCATCTTTGTTAGATCATTAAAAGTTTTCCCTGGGTTTGTATATAGTTCTAGGAAAATAGGGATGAAAGATTCCTAGTTCTGAGTCCGTAACAGAAGCCATAGTTTTTTTTTTGCTCCTTGTTCAGGTCCTCATGGACCTTTAATAGGCAGCCAGCTCCGACAGCAACTCCAATCTCTTAAGATCACGTTCCAGCATTAGGACTTCTGCCTGGGCTCCCATGTGAAGGCACTTAATGCCCAAATCTTTACAGGCATCTGCACAGCTTAACCTCAAAGTCCTACAACCTCCAGGGTGCTTCGTACCAGGTGGGCACAGATATTGGTGGCTCTGAAACAGTTCCTGGGAATTCAAGATTACCCTACCTATTGTACTTTTTCACCCAAAGCAACTGGCTCCCCACGATCAGATTCCATTACACTCTTTGAAGTGTTTTAAAATATATATTCTCCACTTGATTATTTTCTGTACTCGTCTTAGAAACACTTGTGGAGTGTTACCTGTAGTGTGCGTGTTTTTTTACCTTTAGGGAAAGCTCAGCATCCTTTGAAGTAAAGTTTGAGAAGGACTTGGTCTTCATGAGAGCCTTTTAATTCCTAGAATATTCTAAGACATGGGTTGTTGTCATTAAGTTTGTACTATTTTTAAGTTTTGAAAGGATTAGAGGTACAACCAGATGCCTTTTCACAGTTTAGTATGTGTGAAAATGGTATATAAAGGAGTCTGGTATATAAAGTGGGAATTCATTTGGTGTACATCTTTTTTTTCTTTTATATAAACTTCTTCACATCCCTTATGTTACTAACACAAAGATCTCTTTTAGCAAATTATAATTCATACTTTGCCAGATGTGATGGTAGTAATTTGTTTTAGTTGATAGTAATATTTTCCCCAGATTGCTTTACTTTTTTTTAAACTAACATTTAGTAGTTTCCTAAACATGGCAATGTCTACTGCCAACATGTAAGAAAGACGGAGGTGAAATATACCCAGATTCAGCTGAGAGTAAAAGCTGTTGTGGGTGCTACAAGCTTACTCCTAAGTACCAGAATATTAATGTATTCTAAAAGTTGGTTCTCACTGAATTTTCTTCTCTTGTGGAGTTAATTGAACAGAAAACATGAGAAGTTCTCTGAAAAACTGTTTTATTTCTTAGTTTGATATTTCTCCATAATATAGCATAAAACTTAACCATAGGATTTACTCATTCATGAGCCAAGTATATGCTTGCTATCATTTACTAAAAATGGATTGAAGATTTCTGCAAGATAAATTGAAACATGAAAACTTAAGTTTCATCCATACATGCAGGATGTTTTTGTTGATTCCATTTGTTGGGTGCTCTTAAATATTGGGTCTAATATTAATACAAGAAGAGTATACATTTAACCTTTCTGCCCTTGATAATAGGGGAAATGCTGGTTGAGTGTTTATTTTAGTGAATTCCATTTTCCTCAACACATAACAGTTTAGAGAATCCATAGTTTTATACTTAGGTCCCTCCTATAGACATTCCAGGATGTTTATTTTAAACTTCTGAGCTACTACAATGGCTCTTAAATTGAGGTCAGAAATGTTACAAACATGATGTTTCTGACAATGTAGAGGCATAGGAATAATCTCAAAAGTTTTTTACTAAATCCAATTGTTTTAACTTAGGCTGTGTCTATATAAAAGCTTTTTGGACTAAATAGAGCTTTTTCTTGGCATTGTATAGACATAGCTTTGATGTAAATTGCAAGAATACCCATAACCTATTCTGTGTACATTTTTTTTCATTCTCATCGGATGCATCAAACATGCAGCGGTAATAAACCAGATTCTACTCAGGTGTGTGAGAGCACTTGCCTTAAGTTCATTTTTTTCTCTAGTGTCTAAATCATTAGCTACTGTGAACACAGGCTGATCTCAGAAGCTTTTTAGAAGACGTTCTTGAAGCACATTTTTAAGCATTCTCATTTTTATAAAAACTAACATAAAAAGATGTGGGGGTGGGAGCATTATGGATGGGCATCACCCACAGTCAAACCACCCCTAACCCTGTCATAACTTATCATTTTGACCAAACAGAATACTAAATTGGGTTTTTTTATTTTACAAGTCATTGCTGTTCTGGCTTCATATTTACACATCCATTTTCATCCTCCTTAAAATCATTCTTGATCATCCTGTTTTCTTTCAACAGCTTCAGAGGATGATTCCGAAGAAGATGGAGACCATAACAGAACATTTGATATTGCCTAACTTCATATAAGACAAATGGATGATCTGTGAACAAGTGTTTATTAAAACTGGCAATTACGTATGATTTAATTTTGTGGGGAATGCCTATTGTATATATATATATATATATATATATATATATATATATATATATATATATTTAGATATTCTCAAGTATTGCTGAATTAAAAATTCTCCTGGACCTTTTAACATGGCCAGTGAATCTGATGTTTATAAACTGGTCATCAAAAGTATTTTTCTTTTCGGTGAGTGGGAAAATGTTATCCTTGTTTTAAATATCTAAGTAATGCTGATGACCTTTTTTGTGTTTTGATTACTGTAGTCATATTTATGAAAAAAATGGTTCATGTTTTTAGTTTCTTGCTAGTGAAAAAAGTGGGACAAAATATACTTTTGAAATAAAATGGCACCTAATTATTTTTCTTTTCAAAAATGCCTTAAGTTACAGTCTCATTTTCATGATCATTTGCTTCCAGTGTTTATAAAAAAAATAATTGGGAAGTTATGAAAGCATTATATATTAGGTTCCCAAAGTTAATATGAATCCTAAATTCACTTAGCAATAAAATCTAATTTTTAAGAAGTATATAAAATGTATAAATGATGGATAAATTTTTGTATTGATTTGCAAAATGCAGATTATATTTGATAAGCCATAGTATGTAGATATTCCTTTTAGGAGTATTACAGCTGTAAATTATATCGGAATTGCCCATCAAATGCTATTTGGGAAAAAAAATTACTGCAATCTCAAGTTAATGGAATATTTTTAAATCCCACATTTAAAGTTTAAAACACTGGTTTTCAATGTGTTTTTTAGTGTTGTCACTTCTTTATAGATAAATACGATATAAATAACCTGTTTGGATCCTGGTCGTTTTTAACTGTTCCTTGGTAATTCTGAGCATTTATTTACTGACTTAATATTTTTCACCACTTTTGGAGAACAGATGAACATCACCTGTTCACCAATGAATAGATCTACACCATGGTCAGGAGTTGTGTATAAAGTTTCATAACACTGTATATATTTCCTCTGTCAACACCCTTTAGGATATACTTTTAAACACCTTCAGGTGGTTTCAGATTTAAATAGTCTTATGTTATGGCAACTAACTACATTTTCAGAACCTAAATAGAAACCATGTAATTTCTCAAATGTGAGTCAACAGTTTGGCCACACTTTGTTTGTTTGTCTTAATGTAAAACCTTGGCTGGAAATAAAATGCATACTGATTGATTTACTTTATAGTTTGAAATGTTTCCTTTTGAACTGGTGGTGCTCAAAGTAGACTTCAAACCTTAAAGCTTTTTTAAGAAGTAAAATCCCAATTCATACAAAAATATAAATTTTTTTTTAATTTTTTTTTTAACGTTTATTTATTTTTGAGACAGAGACAGAGCATGAACGGGGGAGGGTCAGAGAGAGGGAGACACAGAATCTGAAACATGCTCCAGGCTCTGAGCTGTCCGCACAGAGCCCGACGCGGGGCTCGAACTCACGGACTGCGAGATCATGACCTGAGCCAAAGTCGGCAGCTTAACCGACTGAGGCACCCAGGCGCCCCTAAATGTAAAACATTTGCTCAACTTTTACCTGTTATCTCTGCATTGCCTTAAAGGAAAACTACAAAATTAAGGATACCAGTTTCACTATTCTGTGGGCCCTTAAGGGGTGCTTTGAGTTTCAAACATTTACACTTTTAATAGACTCAGCATGAAAGTTAAGTATCTTCTACTTAACCCACAAAACTTACTTAAAAATGTAAATAGTAGGGGGCGCCTGGGTGGCTCAGTTGGTTAAGCATCCAACTTCGGCCCAGGTCATGATCTCCTGTTTTGTGCGTTCGAGCCCCGCGTCGGGCTCTGTGCTGACAGCTTGCTCAGCCTGGAGTTTTCTTTGGATTCTGTGTTTCCTTCTCTCTCTGCCCCTCCCCCACTCACTCGCTGTCTCTCAAAAATAAATGTTATTTTTTTTTTATTTAGTAGAAAACATTCCATTGGTATGCAGTTTATTGTCATATTAAATGCTTAATGCCAGAGATACAGTGGCTTGAGCTTTATAGTATACTTTCAGTTCCGTAGTACCGCTTACTATTTCATATTTCAATATTGCATAAGCTTCTGATACCCTGTACGTGTGAATTACTTTTAAAACCATATAAACAGAAATAGACCATAGAGCACTCACTACAGAGAATGCAAATTCCTAGGAAAATGCAGTTTAATGTTATTCTCTCTAGATACCTGCCAAACGTAAGAATTTATACTGTCCTTATTAACCAAAACCAAGATGATGAAGAAAGCAATTTATACATTTTGAATATAAATAAGCATGGTTATGTTGATAATATTAAAAATATACATACAGACTTGAATGACCCAGTTTGCTGTTGACCACTGAATAGATGCAAAGGCCCTGTTACAGATGTTCTGATGTATGAAGAAATTAAGATTTAACACTTCACTAACCAGGGACCTCTAAGGACTTACTTGAAAAGTGAAATCAAATATGGAAAATTAAATCAGTTTAATGTAGCTGTTTTGTAAGAGCTGCCATTGGGTAGAAGTGATCAAAATGAACAAGAAAATTAGTTGTATGGGAGTTAAGTGGAAGGGGAGATTCTAGAGCAGCACTGTCCAGTAAAACTTCGTGATGATGGAAATGGAAATGCTCTGTAATTTGTATTGCCTATTACGGTAGCTGCTACATGTGTTTGAGCATTTGAAGTGTGGCTGGTGCAACTGAGAAACTGAACTTTATATTTAATTTTAACATAAATAGCCACATGTAGCTTGTGGCTACCATATTGGATACTGCAGAAATCTGTGACTATTAGAGAAAGTTTTAAGGAAGAGTTAAGATCTTTGTTTTTAAATGACTGGTAGAATTTGAATAGAAAAAGGAAGGAATTCCAATCTGTTCACTATTAATAACTTAGCAGGAATAAAATAGTATCCAAAAACTTAGAAATGTAAAGCTCTTACAGAGTGTAGTTGTTTTGTGTAATAAGGCTAGTGTAACATCTGTTCTTTTAGTACCACACAGCCATACCATATAGTCTTGTCAGCACTTTGTAGTTTTTCCTATGTCATTAAACAACAGTGCCATTAATTGTGATGAAGGAGGTTATTCGTAATGCCAGTGGACACATCGTGTAAGCTGGGACTTTGTTGCCATTGGTCAAGCTTGAGATAGTGTATCTCCCCATAAGAAATGTTTTTCCCAGAAGATAATTGATGAGACATTGGTTAGGGAGAGAGACTACTACTTTGAGCTTTCAGGGTTTCTAAATACAGTAAATATAATTTTATGTGAACTCCATATATTTATCTTTTCTAGTATTTTTAAGCTATAAAGAATGCTAAGGAAAATCACTCTTGATTCAGCTCTCGTTTTCATTTTTTACCCCCAGAAAGATTCTTCTCACCTTTGTCTTAAGATGTACAGAACATGTACTGAGAACTTTGAACATCACAACTACAGTAGTATGTAGTGTTTTTCTGCAGTTTTTGCTAACCTAGTTTTCATGTCCTTGAATGATAGTTCATCAGTGTTCAGGGAGCACTGACACACCTTATATAGGAACAGACCTGGAGGTAGAGAAGAAATATTCTTAAATAAAGGGGCTCTGTGATCAAAGCATTATCCTCACTGCCATCCACTTCCACACCTTCCTGGTATGGCTGTAATCCTTCTTGCTTCAAAAACTTTATAAAATTTCATTGACATTCTAACCATTTGTTATTAGTACAAAATAAGATTTCTTGTCCAAAGTGATGTTCTAAAAGTAATGAAATTTTAAAATGTGAAATATGGGGTGGTTAAAATCTAAAAAATTTCCTACATCTAACTCAAAAGGGAAGATAAAAATATTAGGGGAATTGTCTGCCACAGTAAATTGTAATGTGTGACGTCTTAATGTATAGGATCTTTTTAAAGGTATGTTTTCTCATGTTTATTAATAAAAGAGCAAGACCTAGAAATTGGTTAAGACCTGGTGATTGCTAAAACTACAGTGGTAGGTAAGAGTTGTTTTTGGTTTTTTTCCCAATTCTAACCTAAGGTGGTTCAACCAAATGGGAAGGAAGATAGAGCAGTAGACTGGGTTTTTATTTTTATCTACTTTACTACTTTGGGCTTTGTTTAAACTTTTTTAAGTGAAAGGTACATTTAGGGAGGTGGTTAAAACTACCAAATTGTATTTATGATCATTCCTTTTTAAAAACTTCTTATGATGAACCTAAAGATCAGTTTTTGTCATGATTACATGAGAATAATGAATGTTACTGGAATAAGGAAATATACCATGAAAACTGATTTTCATCAAATTTTACATTAAAATCCTATACAGGAAATCGCTGTCAACATTTGATGTCTTAATCTGAAATTTCCAAGATCTTAGTCAAATTGAACAGCATACTCATTTTCTTCTGCAACAACCAAAACACAGTCGTCGTTATAAGGTGATTGGGGTGCAGTTGAAAACACTGTGGTGAAACCAGAATCCAAATTTCTTTTGTACAGGAACCAAACGATTGCTCCCAAAACTGTCAAAATTACTGTGCTAGCAATCACCAAAGCTGATATTAAAATGTGGTTATCTGAAAAGGAAAAGACAAAAAAAAAATATATATATATATATATATATATGGAAATCAGGACACCCAGTTGCTAGAACTGCACTTGGGGGGGGGGCATAAATACAGTTTCATCATGTAAATATTTGCCTATTAGAATTTCCCACACTGATGAGAAAAATAAAAAATTACACTTATTCAGATTTGTATTTGTTAGCTTGAATGACTGCCATTCTTAAGATTTTAAGTTTTATAATTCTCCATTCTAAAATGGAAATTACCTACACTCAGGGTATATCACGGTTCTACGTGTCTTCCTTGTATTTTACTTCCTAGTCTAAGACTTCCTATTTACTGCTCTTTTCAAGACTAGTTGTCTTTAGATACTTGTTTACATTAATGAAACTTATTGGTTCATCTGGCTTTTGGCATTTAAAATTTATCACTGAGAAAAAACAAGAATGGCAGTGAATTATCTCCCTTTTTCTATTCAAGTAACTATATATATATATATATATATATATATATATATATATGTGTATTCCTGAAGTAATTACAACCTTGCAGTCCTTGGCTACTGAAAACCCTCATAAACTTTCCATAAGTCAGTCAGTCCAGGGAAATTAACTCAGTTTAGGAGTTAGGAGGAAGAAAATGGCCACTAAAAGGAAAAGTCTCTCCTTTTTGATCTTTAAAGTTTGTAGCAGTCACAGTTTGGTAAGGTTTGGGGTGTATTATTTGTGTTGGACCTTTAGATGAAAACGTATCAAGAAAGCCAGGCAAATAGTTGCACAGTCTTATGAAATATTATTTTTTAATGAATTCAAAGACAACTTTGTTGCTAGTTCTTTCAACAACTCCTGATAAGATTTTGAGAACCATCATAAACCTACATACACTTTTGTACGTAAATCTCTATGTATCCTTTTATATTCTACTCGGTAAATATCCTTCCCCCTCACCCAAATATACACGTGCAAATGTTCTACAAGATATGTGTCAGAAAATACTGTGCTCCTCCTGTCCCACTGCCACTCACCCTGAATTCCCATTCATCAAAGCCATTCCTTTTAAGATTATTTGCCTCCATACTTATAAATAACATACTTACACGGCTTTTCTTGATTTAATTTTTTAATGTGAAATACACATAACAAAATACCATCTTAACCATTTTTAAGTTCACAGTTTTATAGCGTTAAGTACGTTCACACTGATGTGCTGTCACCACTGTTTCTCCACAGAATTCTTCATCTTTCAAACCTGAGAAACTATGTAAACAGTAATGCCCCATTCTTCCCTCATTTTATTCCTTGTCAACCACCATTCTACCTTTTGTAGGTCCACTACTCCAGGTATCTCAGATCATTGGAATCACCAAGTATTTGTACTTTTGTGACCAGCTTATTTCACTTAGCCTAACTAATGTCTTCCAAGTTTGTGCATGTTGTAGGATGTGTCAGAATTGCCTTTTTAAGGCTAAATAATGTTCCATAGTGTATATGTCATGTTCTACTTACCCATTCATCTGTTGATGGACACTTGGGTTGGCACCTTCCACTTCTTGGCTATTGTGAATAATGCTATGAACATGAGTGTACAAATCTTTGATATCGCTTTTCATTCCTTTTGCGTATATACCCAGAAGTGGGATTGCTGCATCGTAGGTATTTCTATTTTTAGTTTTTTGAGAATTTATCATTACTGTTTTCTGTACCATTTCAAATTCCTATCAATAGGGCACAACTGTTCCATTTTCTCCATATCCTTGTCAATACTTGATTTCTGTTTTTTGTTATTATGTGTATATATGTTTGTGTGTGTATGTGTGTGTTATATATATATATATATATATATATATATTTTTTTTTTTTTTTTTTTTTTTTTTGGTAGCCAACCTAATGGATGTGAAGTGGTACTCTGCTTGATTTTTAGTTTTTTTTTTTTTTAACGTGTATTCACTTTTGAGAGACAGAGCATGAGCAGGGAAAGGGCAGAGAGAGGGAGACACAGAATCGGAAGCAGGCTCCAAGCTGTCAGCACAGAGCCCGACGCAGGGCTTGAACCCACCAACCGCAAGATCATGACCTGAGCCGAAGTCGGACGCTCAACCGACTGAGCCACCCAGGCACCCTGCTTGATTTTATTTTTAAGCTCTGTGCCAACATGGGGCAACTCACTACCTCGAGATCAAGAGCCAAGTGCTCTACCAGCTGAGCCAGCCGGATGCCCCTTTGGTTGATACTTTAAGGTATTTATTCCTCCTATTGAAGAGTGAGAACTTAATTCTCCAATATACACACGAATTCTCAAACACTCCTTTCCTCTTCCATCACAGTTATAGCAAGCCCCAAATTAGAAAATCTACATCTGACAATGCCAATCCAGAATTTTTAAAAACAAAAAAAACTACCAATTTAGAAGGTAACCCAATAAAAAATAAGGACAAAAGACTTGAATAGGCATTTCGCAAAACAATGAAATGGCTAATAAAAGTGCTCAACATTATTCACCAGGGAAATGAAAATCAAAATGATTACACACACCTGAATGGCTGAAATTAGATGGGACTTTCCATGGGATGGATGTGCAGTAGGAATGTAGCAGTTCAACCACTTTGAAAAATTACTTGGTAGTTTCTAACAAAGCCAAACATTAGCTACCCTATTGACCTTGCAGTTCTTCTCTTTGGAATATACACAAGGAAAATGAGAAAATAGGTCCAAATGAGAATGTTCATAGGCTGTTCTATCATTTTAGTACCAAACTAGAAATGATGCATATATACGTAATAGGAAATTGGACAAATTGTGATACATTTACAAAGTACTATACAACAGTAGAATAAGTACAATATATACGTAACATGGATGGATCTAAAAAAATTCTTGAGGGGCGCCTGGGTGGCGCAGTCGGTTAAGCGTCCGACTTCAGCCAGGTCACGATCTCGCGGTCCGGGAGTTCGAGCCCCGCGTCAGGCTCTGGGCTGATGGCTCAGAGCCTGGAGCCTGTTTCCGATTCTGTGTCTCCCTCTCTCTCTGCCCCTCCCCCGTTCATGCTCTGTCTCTCTCTGTCCCAAAAAAATAAAAAAAAAACATTGAAAAAAAAAAATTAAAAAAAAAAAATTCTTGAGTGAAAAAAGCCAGTAGAATTCTATCTATGTTCTAAACCAGCAACTCTAACCTATGGTGATAGAACTCAAAATAGTGGGTAACTCTGGGAGAGATGATGGTAGGGGATACAATTATTGGTAATGGGCATGAAGGAAATTTTTTGGTGTAACCTGTTCTTGCTCTATCTTGATTTGAGAGGTAGTTACCCAGGTATATCCAGAGGCAACCATCAAACTGTACACTTAAGATTTGTGCATCTTATTCACACCTCAAAGAGATTAAAAATTATGCTACCAATTGGCAAAAAAATACAGAATTTTTAATAGACATGTTTCTGGGAATGCAAAACAGTACAATTCTAAAACCATGCTATCGATCAAAGTTCTACATCCACTTTTCAAATCCAACATTTGCATTTCAGGGAATCTAATCTTTAAATAATGTATTTGTGCAAGTAGATTCATTCACTGCAGCACTGTAATGTTTGGAAACCAGCCAATAAGGGTCTGGAGCTGGTTTATATCCATAAAGAGATATACGGAAGAGTATGCGTTGTCGATACCTAGAATCTATTAGTGAATAAAAGGGCAAAGTAAGTCCTATATCTCAATTTGCTGATCTTGGCAAAAGAAACACAGTTAAGAAACTGAGCTGGTGCCCAATAAGGATAAAAGTAGAATAATGTAGACAGGGGCAAGATGGGAGACGGACTTTTCAGCATTTGCCTTACTATTTTGCTTTTTCAACCATGTTAATATATTACCTGTTCTTTCAAAAAAATAGGCATTTAGGGGCACCTGGGTGGTTCAGTCAATTAAGTGTCCAACTCGATCTCAACTCAGGTCATGATCTCACTGTTCCTAATAAAGCCCCACATCTGGCTCTGCTGACAGAGCAGAGCCTGCTTGGGATTCTCTCTCCCCTCTCTCTCTGCCCCTCCATTCATGCACACAGGCTCTCTCAAAGTAAATGAACTTTAAAAAAAAATGCATTTAGTAAACCCTTAAGACAGATCCTTAAAGAACTATAATTATAAGGTCAAAGTTTTTTAAACAAAAGATTGCAGACTCATTTCCCACAAAAAAGGGAATTCAATGGGCAAATACAATTTGGTATTTTAAAAAATTCATACATATTTGCAGTTACCATATTTAGGATGTCAAGTCTTATTACTAAGTTGAGATCTTTCTAAATTCTTATAAAAGTTGTTCCACTTTATAAAATTATATAATTAATTTTAAGGAGGTCTTTAGTAATATTTTGACATTAGAATCTTAATGTATTTTTACTTGTGGGAAGATTTTTAACAAAAGACCATTACTTACCTGATAAATATTTCTTTTCATATGGGACTAAAATGCAAAAGAAAATGAAAATTAAAATTCAAGCATGTATACTTTATTCTAAGTTTGCCTTTAAACACTTTCAAAATAGTTGAAAATGAAATTTAGTAGCTTAATATCCCTATTTCTATTGCTTGGTCAATTGTTTTCCATTTTGAACAAAGTTGTTTTTTGTTTCTTTTTTTTTAAAGATGTAGAGGTCTAACAGTGTATTAGCTTGGTTGGTGGAGAAATAATAAGGAATCAAAGTGATGAGGTGAGGAAAATAATTTTTGTTAGAGGCTCTATAGAAGACAAACCTAATAAAATTGAAGTATACAACTGTGACCCCATTAGTATGGATTTGCTCACTATTTCTGATGTTTCAGTTATAGTTTAATTAAAAATTTGGTTTATATAAATGTGCCCTGATACTTAGTACATGAAAAAAAAATTTTTTTAATCCAATAAATATTGGAAGTGGAATTCCACTACCATAAAACTGTGATAAATTTAACATAATCAACTGTAGTTAAGAACTCTGCTGAGGCATACAAAAAAAATCAAAAGGGGAAAAAATAATTTTGGTTTACAGTTGAAGTAGAAGGGGGGAAATACTAAAGATGCAAAGTGGAGAAATGGCTGTCATGTTTCAAGTATCCTAAAATCATATTTTGAAATTTTTAATGTTTTTAATAAATTTTTTCTGAAACTTGGAACATGCTTTGATGTTTAACAATAACATCAAAATACTGTTGTGGGACATAATAATTTTGTCCATTAGAAAGCATTCTGAAGGGGAAGAGGGGACGGCCAGAGCCCAGGGGTGGTGGTTGGAAGGGCAGGGGCCAGGTTCAGAGCTTGCACCTCAGGATTGTGGTGGGGAGAAAAAGCATTCTGATGGGTCAGAAGAAAAATTACATTTTAGTCCAGAGTAAGTTATTGACTACAATGCAGTTTTTCTTCATTTGCCTAAACAAAGGATGTTAGTACCTGTACAAGGTCAAATTCTTTAAACATTAGCTAGAACTCTGGAATCAGACATGAGTAGCGAATCCAATAACATGCAAGGAGGCTATGATAATTCCTTTGAACAAGAGAAGAAATTTCTGACCTCTTGCAGGCTCTAAGAATAAGCAGATAGAATGAAAGTATGCCTGGTTCACATGAGAATTATACTGGATTTCCAAAAGATTTGGGAGCATAGCATCCTACTTAATATATTCTGAAGTCTTTCTTACTCCCTCTAATTTATTGAGGCATACTTGTCTCAAAAATTTTTATTTTAAAACCAGCCCTACTTTCCCCACCCCTCTAGAAATGGAAAAAAGTTTTCAGTTGTACTTACTAGCTGCTTTACAAAGGGTTCCTTCCACAGAAGAAATTTCACAATTTCCTTTTTTCCATTCACCTGTCTTGGTGTGCAAAAAGGCACAGGTGTCAACTAGATCCTCACCATCTTCTTGGTCTGTCCATTTATCAAATGTCATATTTGACTTATCAAACCACTTGAAACTTGCATCTGTCAGTTAAGAATATTTTTATCATTATGACAGTGTTAAATGGAGTTAAAAAGAAAGCCTAAGAAAAGGATCTGGGATTAAAGGTGGAAAATTACTAAGATATGTCTGCTCAAAACTTTTAGTTGTAGCATTTAAATTAGGAGGAATATATCTTGTGTACCAGCAAATGAGAGGTACTGGCTCAAAGAGGTTCTACGGAAGATCCTGTTTTTGAAAATAATAAAAACATTTTCTTGGGGGAAATAGCCAAGAAAATTAAAATATTAATAGTAACCTTAGTAGTTTCATTTCATTAATAATGCATGTACTTTCTGTTTCCTACAGGGACAATAAATACATTTACATAATATAACCTTGATAGTTCAATCTAGCGATACCCTACAGTTGACACATTTATGACACTACCATATTACAAAAATGCTGAGCCTAGAACCATATTTTAATCCGGACAAAAGAAACACAGCTGCTCAGGAAAGAGTTGCAGTATAGGTCATAGGTGCAAACTGAAAATAGAATACCCAGAGACTACAGGAAACATCAACTTGAACTACAGAACTGAAGAATCTCAAAGTTACCAGTTTTGTTACCATTAAAAAAAAAAAAAAAGTGGTTTCCTACAAGGTAAATATTACTTACCATCTGTGTCAAAAAACATGCCTAGTAGGATATCATCTGGGCCTTTCCATTGCTTTTTCAAAGTCTCCAGTATAAAAGCATTTTCTTCTTCATTATGTATGCTTACCATGTCTGCTCCTGAAATTATTTTTAGGTAGAAATAAAGTTACCATGTTTCCAGAATCCATGCAGATCACAGGAATTATATAAAAATTATGCATTATAATACATTTACCATAATGTATTATACTTTCACACCTTTTTAAGTTTCAGCTTGAGAATATGCTGAGTTTTGAAGAGACAATATATTCATGAGTAAAGTGATGTGATAAATTGAGCACAACAATTTTATATTCTCATTTCATTTATGTAGAGTTGGTAATTTACAGACAAGGGAACAAAACATCACGGGAGGCTTCAGCAATAGAACATATTTTCTGCATCTCTCAACTTTCCTTTTTCCCATCACCTCTTCCTCAAGCAACCACGGTTTCTCCTTTGTTTACTAGTGTAGGGAGGAGAAGCTCTGACCAAATCTAGGAGAACTGAAAACTATGAAGTCAACTTGCCAGAACAGTTGCAAGACGTGAAATTAAGCAACAGTCTCTGACTTGCCTCATTTAACTGGCCTTTGTGTGCCTGCTGCCCAAAGCCTTACATGTACATATTCTGTGGTCTTTAGAAAATTCCTGGTTAAGGAAAATGATCAATAAAAGAGGTCTATCATTGGATAGTTAATCACACTTTCATGTGATTCAAGAGTAAAGAGCAGCAGCGATCTATATTTTATATCTCCCATACATTAGCTTTTGTGGTTCTTAAAGTCTATAAGCTACATATACATACAAGCATCCTATAAATATCAGGAGTAACTACTTTTCCAAGAGATATTTAACCCTGTTTCCTTACCTAGACAAAGATTCTCTTGCAAATTAAAAAGCATTTCACTGTCTTAATTGGATAATACTTTAGAGAAAATGCTAGTAGAGTTAGTTCCTTTCATGATATTCTGTTTTTTCAAGTGAAGACAGTTGAATAAATGATGACATCAAGGCTTGTGCTCAAAGCAGCCAGAAAGCTGGCAGGGAGGATACATCTAATCCCTGGGTGTAAGACAAAAAAAAAAAAAAAAAAAAAAATGTAACAGCCTTTCAGGTGTACTCAGCTAAATATGGAATATAACACAAAAATAATAAACATAGGACTTCTCAGCCTCAGTAATTTAGAGGTAACAATTTTCCCATTTTCCAATGATGTTGATCCTACGTATATTTTACAGTGTGGAGACTTTCTGTACTATAACTAATGCAAGTACATGGAGAAATAAGGTACTCTTGCCTACTATTTATTACATTCTTCCAAAATCATCCAAACTTAACAAAGTCTCCTGAAAATTCCAGAATATTGTCTTAGTTCAGTGGTTCTCCGCCTTGAGCATGCATCAAAATCTGGAGGGCTTCCAACTGGAATGAGATGGGGCCTGAGAATTTACATTCCCAACAAGTTCCCAGGTGATGCTGATGCTGCTGATCCAGGGAGCATCCTTTGAGAATTACAGGTGGCTTAAATTGTAGGCTACTATATGACATCACTCTAAAGTTGATAATATTTTGTAATAAGTTAACAGTTAAATGGAAAAGACAGAGCTACTATGTACTGATATACTAAGAAAAATTTTTATTAAATGATTACTTTTATATCTTAAAAGAAGCTTACCAAAAAAAACCCCAATAAATTTAACAATAGGGGAAAAGAAAATTACTATAGGGCCAAAAAGTCTCCCCTAAACCATACTGGATTGTTAGAGAAGAAAATCACAAACCAGGCAGACTGCAGCTCTATTATAAATAAAGAAGCCAACACCTTAATGGAAGAAAAATAATTGTTTCAAGACTGTAAAAGACAGTTCACCCTCACAGAAGGAAATCTAACAAAAGAAATGTGTGAGAAATGCAATCTCACTGGTAAAGAAATGAAAATTAAATTAAGCAGCCTTTCAGACTTCTAGATTAAACAGTGTTGGCCCTGGGTATAACAAAATAGAAACTCGTAAGTGGTTAGGTGGAGTAAAAATTAGTACAACCTTCTTGGAAACAATATGGCAAGATGTGTCAAAAGCCCCTAAAAGGGCACGTATTTGACCCAGCAATCATTGGCTCTGTGCTCAAATAGACACAATCATTAATGTTCACCACATGTTTGTGACACTGAAAGATTGCAAATAATTCAATAGCCAATATTAAAGGATTAATTAAATCAATTATGGCATTTCTATATACTGGATTAATACACAGTTATTAGGAAATATGCATTACATTTTTGCTGCCACAGACATCTTTAATGGAAAATGCAAATTACGGGACAGTTTGCCAAATATGATCCCTTTTTTTACATATTAAAAAAATAGCTGGGACGCCTGGGTGGCTCAGTAGGTTAAGCACCCAACTTCAGCTCAGGTCATGATCTCACAGTTCGTGAGTTCAAACCCTGCATAGGGCTCTGCACACTCAGCACAGAGCTACTTCGGATCCTCCCTCTCTCTCTGCTCCTCCCCCTCTGGTACTCTCTCTCAAAAATAAACATTAAAAGGCACACTGCATTTAAAAAAAAAAGAAAAAAGTATTTATTAATATAAATTTGCCTGGGGTGAAATGTCTAGGATATTTAACCAAAATGTTAACAATCATTACATTTCCTTATTAGGGTGGTGCGATTTAGGGTGATTTTGCTATATGTTTAAAATATTTGCTCATGTATTTTTCTAAGTTTTTTAATAGTGATTGTGCATATTACAAAGAACTTTTAAAAGAAAAATCAGATAACAATACTTTAATCCAAAGTTAGGATTCGGCAAGGCTCTCTGAGTCATATCTCCATTTTGAAAAACTCTATGATGGTTTTCTTATCATTTCCAGCTGCCTGCCTGTTAAATGTCGCACAGACTTTTAATTTGTTTCACCCTGACACTTGTACTCACTTGTAAAATGTGACCAAAATACCACTCTAGAAAAATTCTCAAGGGAAGTATTTAACTAGGTTATAGTTTTGGCTTAAGTGTTCAGAGAGGAGTTTTTCATCCTTTTCTTTGACCTTGTGGAAGCCAAGGGAACTTTAATGATTCTTAACATTGTAATCTAATTAAATACTGTATAAACTTAAATTACTGTGTCAGGCAAATAAGACACACTTTCATTTTCTTTAACAAATGACAGGGTAAGTCCCTGGAGAATGCATGTGCTCAAGAAAAATTTTTTTACAGTGCATTACCAGTGACACTACCTGCTGAGATATAATATGGGTCTTCAATTCTTTTTATAGCTAGTGACATATCTCACAAATCACAAAAAAGAAATA
The DNA here is from genome assembly GCF_007474595.2 of Lynx canadensis. NCBI lineage: Eukaryota > Metazoa > Chordata > Mammalia > Carnivora > Felidae > Lynx > Lynx canadensis. The sequence goes on from NC_044310.1 coordinate 148,901,804, forward strand.
TTGAAAATACTTATTTTTTCTATTATAATGATAACATAAATTAAAGGTAAATGTTGCAAAATAAGAAAAATGTTAGCCTCTCACAATTATTTACCTAAATGAATAAGGATACCAAAAATAAGGAGAGGTAATATGAAGTAAATTATACAAAACACTGGGAATATTTCCAAAGATAGCTCACTGCAGCACAAAAGGTAACAAGTCACTTGTTTTCTAAACCCCTAATGACAGGTTTAACATACGATTTTGTATAGCTGGCAAGATTTTATAAATCCCAATGTAAATACTGTAGTATTATACCTTATGCTTTTTCTTCTTCATACATAGCAAACACTGAATTTATGTCTACCTACGACTCTTAACCAAAACACTGGTGTAGCCAAAAATAAATACCAGTGTTATTAACTAATTTTAGCTAATTTTATGATTCATTAATGAACTGGGTATTTCCAGAGTAGAAACAAATATAGAGGATTTTCAAATAAATGGTAAGGTAAAGAGAAATGTATGAGAAATTTTTAAAAATCCCATCAGTAAGACAAACTGAATTTATAGATTTTTAACTGGGGAAGAGATATTTTTCTTTAGACACAAAATAAATTTTATAAGCAAATTTGAATATAACAATTTAAAATTCCTGGGGCCTCTGGGTGGCTCAGTCCATTAAGCATCCGACTTCAGCTCAAGCCATGATCTCATGGTTTGTGGGTTCGAGCCCCACATCGGGCTCTGTGCTGACAGCTCAGAGTCTGGAGTCTACTTCAGATTCCGCGTCTCCTCTCTGTCCCCCTTCCCTGCTTGTGTTCTCTCTCAAAAATAAATAAACATTTTAAATTCCTTAGTGGCTGCCCTGCTTGAACAAGTAGAGTTAATGGACTCCAGAACAAGCAATCAAGGTCAAATCACAAAGTTTCTGGCTGTTTCCAATTCTGTTTTGCTTTGCTAAAGAAAAAATGGCAACCAGTAGTAATTTTGCCTCTGTAAAGTAAGCATTTGCTTAATTGCTAAAGATAAGTAGTAAAACTGGACAGTGAATTCTGACATAGTGGTTCATACAGGCTAGTAAGAGTGTAATAGGTCTTTTCAAAATTCTATTGAAATAACAGACATTTCAATAATGTCTGTTATTGAAATCTACATTATACCTAATATAAGTATTTTTAAAAAAGATAGAAAATTGTTATAGGGGAAGTCCCATTTGAAAAAATGCCTATTATTCAATTTTTGAAAAAATATTTATTTTGATAGAGAGTGTGTGAGCAGCTGATGGGCAGAGAGAGAGAATCCTAAGCAGGCTCCACGCTGTCAGCACAGAGCCTGCCTGACTCGGGGCTCAAACTCACAAACCGTGAGCTCATGACCTGAGCTGAAATCAAGAGTCAGATGCTTAACCGATTGAGCCACCCAGGCAGCCCTCAATTTCTTTAAAATGAAACCATACTGGTAGATTCGAAATGTCTTGTTTTCAAAGAGCCAATGTTCAACACCATTTGGCAGGTATGAGTTTTTCAAAGGGAAACAATATGCATTGAGTACTACATGGCACTTACCAGGATTAAAAATCTCTATGCTTACATTCACTCCTTCTATGATAAGTGAATATGATTTGATATTCTTCCAAAATGTTGTATTGGTCGGTTGTTAGATTTTTTTTTTTTTTAAGGTAAAGGGCATTTCTAAATGCTGGAGTTACTGATGAGTCTAAGATAAAATTTAATGAAATAATCAAGAGATTTTAGATCTCATGCAGTAATAAAAAACACCTCTAAAGAATCAAGGACTTTCCTATCACCATCACAGGTATTTCAGTTGAAAAAGTTACTAGTTCACATCCTAGTTTCAGTTTGAACTTCCAAGTATCACAACAGTTAGAGACAACAACAAGGATGCACTTTGGGCCAAACAGCCAAACATATAAAGAACACCCAAGCACACCTTTTTAAAAATACCATTTTTATTTAAAATATTTCACAATGTGAAGTTGTAAATATATTTTCTGGAGAACACTGAATGTATCTGCTAGCAAATAGCCTTTTTCTCTTTTTTCTTTCTCTTTCTTTCTTTCTTTCTTTCTTTTTCTTTTTTCTTTAATTTTTTTTTATTTTGAGAGAGAGAGAGAAAGAGAGCATGAGCAGGAGAGGGGCAGGGAGAGAATCCCAAGCAGGCTCTGAGCTGTCAGCGCAGAGCCAGAGGTGGGGCTTGATCTCACGAACGATGAGATCATGACCTGAGCTGAAATCAAGAGTCAGACAGTCAACAGACTGAGGCACCCAGGCGCCCTTCTCCTTTTTGTTTAACATACATTTCTTTACCACAGTTTCACTTCATGGTCCCATTTGACTTCTGCCCACACTACATATCTGAAACAGCACTTTCAAGGCAGAATAACAGAGTGTTCTGTTAGACCTTGCTAGACCCTGGTTTAAATCCTGGCTCTGTCACTTACTACCTGTGTGACCTTGAACAAATAAACTGCACTTAGTTTGTCCCGTTGATAAAAGGAGGATAATAAAAAAACTACCTGATAGGTTTGTTATGTTCATTAAAGCCAGGTAAAAGTATATGGTGTGCCTAAGCACAGTGCCTGGCACCGAGTATGCACATTAAATGGACACTGCTGTTGCTAAGTTTCTGGCACAAAGCTTTGGACAGTACTGGCTAACAGCTGTCTCCCAACTCAAAGGTTAAGTATATGCCCAATTCCACTTATGGCTTATGTATTATACAATAAAAATGGTCCATTTATTACAGGGACCCAGGTAAAAGCGAGATATGACAAAACTATTTGTTTATTTTTGAGAGAGAGCGAGCGAGCGAGCATGCAAGCGGGGGAGGAGCAGAGAGAGAGGGAGACACAGAATCTGAAGCAGGCCAGAGACTCCGAACTGTCAGCACAGAGCCCGATGTGGGGCTCAAACTCACAGACAACAAGATCATGACCTGAGCCAAAGTTGGAAGCTTAACCGACTGAGCCACCCAGGCGCCCTGACAAAACTATTTTTTCAAGGAACTAGTCAACACTATTTAAAGACTGTGAAAAAAAAAGGAATGAACTCCTTACCATGATCAGTACACTGATTTCTGACGTCCTCTATGCTTTCTACTTTGATGGCTTCTTGAAGAAAAATGTAACAACTGTCTTGGAACTGAACCCAGGTAGATGAAGGACAGTCTATATGGGAAAAAAGAAACCCTGTTAAATAACTTGAAAAGAATTCCATGAATTCCTAAAGATAGTAGATATTAAATTTTCAAAGAGAAAAAGAAAGGCAATATCCCTTGTTAATTTAGCAACAAAGCTCTCAGTCTTTGTCAAAAGAAATCGACTGCTGTGATGGGAATTTATTTTTCTCCATTCTATATATGGAAGAAGAGAAATGTGCCAATGATTCTCTTCTGATTTGACAGAACAAAGTTACAAGCCTTTAGGGTGTTTAGAAATTCAGACATGTAGATTACAGCATTATTACCAAGGCAACGAACTATCAAGAAAGACAACCAATAGAAATACAAGCTCTTTGTGAAGGTTGTCTTTGCAGTATGTAGTAACAATTTCAAAGTCTCAAGAGTTTATAAGACCTTTCTTAAAAATTATACTTCCAAGAACAGAGAACAAATTGCTAGATTATGAATATTCAGACACGTTTTCATATTGCACAGGAAAACAAGATTGATGTTCTTATGAATGTTTTTAGTTTAACACCTCATCAAAGCAGATTCGTTGAACTTAGTTCTGTGAAACAGAACCATCTCTCTTCCTCCATTGCTGCAAAGGGGAGTGGCACCTCTTTCGTCTCTTGATCTCTTTTCCTGTTCGTTATAAATGTGTACATCTGGGGGCGCCTGGGTGGCTCAGTCGGTTAAGCATCCGACTTCAGCTCAGGTCATGATCTCGCGGTCCGTGAGTTCGAGCCCCACGTCGGGCTCTGGGCTGATGGCTCAGAGCCTGGAGCCTGCTTCTGATTCTGTGTCTCCCTCTCTCTCTGCCCCTCCCCCGTTCATGCTCTCTCTCTGTCCCAAAAATAAATAAACGTTAAAAAAAAATTTAAATGTGTACATCTGTAAACCTTGGCTCTGGAATTTCATTAGTATTAGAAGCAAAAGTAAAAGAGCTTGATTTCACTGGCCAGAATGGAGAAAACGGAGGAGGATTTTACTGAATTCCAGTGAATAAAAGAAGCATAAGGCATTAATCTTCCCTATTTCCTTAAGCCTCTATAGGGAAAATCACTATGATTTTTCCTGGTTTTATTTTTAAGTTTTGTTTGTAATTTTGGTATACACAAGTAAAAGAATCCCTTACTACAAAGATCAGGACTTAACCTCAGAGCTATGTTAATTTAAATTCAACAACTTGACTTTACTAAGCTCAGAATATAGCAAAGACCATTAGCTGTCCCCAGTACTTAACCTCAGCATTTCTTTTCTGGTGTATTTATTGAGTTTTATTTTGTCTCATTTCATTTCACTTCATTTCATTTCCATTTCATTATTTCATTTCATTTCATTTCCCTCAGTTTCTTATATAGCACAAAATACACGGCCACCAAGCTAAACTGTTTTCCAGTCTTCTAGTAACTTCTGGATAATGAGCTGTGAGCTGAAGTGAAAGGTGCAAAATTGCCTTTAAAAGTACTTTCAAAGTGTGTTCCCTGGATCATAGTTCCCCTTTCCCACTGGCTAACGTGTACTCAGCCATCTTTAATCATATGAACAATGGAAACAGCCTAAGAAGAAGAAAGCAACAAGACAGAAGGATCCTACATGGAGCCATCATACCACACTTGGAATGTTACGAGACAGAAAACAAACTTCTATCTTGATAAGCCATTGTTAATTCAGGTCACTGTACAGCATCTGGGTCAGTATTCTAAATAATACCACAGGTTACTTAAAATTGCTTCCATGGTGAGACCTGAATTTTTCCTGGCCTCATACTGCTACATTTAGTAGTTAACTCATTCAAGATGGGGGTGCCTGCCTGGCTGACTCAGTTGGTAGAACACGTGACTCTTGATCTTGGGTTGTAGGTTCGAGGCCCACGTTCAGTGGAGATTAAAAATAAAAAATAAATCATTCAAGATGTACTAGCATAAGGATAGGTGTCTCAAGATACAATTTATTTTATATACAGGTTTTTTCCTTCCTGCTGTTCTGTAAGTACTTGCATGACACCTGTGACTACCTTGGCTTGAACTCTGGTAGGAATCTAGAACTTTCTCATTGTGGTGGCTTAAAGGTAGTTGGTAGGGTATTTTAGCAACAGTTATATAATGAAACATTAAGTATAAAAAAAAAATCTGGCTGTAAAACTGTATGTGCAGTATGATCTCAGGAGTTAAAAAGCAAGAAGTCCAGAAAGGTTTAAGAATTGGAGAGGCCAGACACACATCTGTAGGGGAAGCGTTCAGGGAGGACCTGAAAACAGAATGTGTGGTTGAAAGTCTGTAGGTGGAGGAGCAATGCCCTTAGATCCTCTTCCTACGAAACAGTACTCAACCATCATACTTTCATTATATACCTTTGCTGCCCTCTTTGAAAGTCTGGTTCTTACTCAGAGGAACTTTTCTAGATTCACATATAAGTGAAATCATATAATACCTCAAGGTATTTTTAATTTCCTCTTTGATTTCTTCATTGACATTGTTTCATACCATGTTGTTTAGCCTCCATATGTTTGTGGGGTTTGGGGATTTTTTTACCTTTTTTTTTTTCTCTCTTGTATTTGATATCTAGTTTCATACCAGCTATGTTATCAGAAAAGATACTTGGGGGGCGTGAGTGGCTCAGTCAGTTGAGCAGCTGACTCTTGATTTCGGCTCAGATCATGATCTCAAGATTCCTGAGATCAAGCCCCACTGTCAGCATGGACCTTGCTTGGGATTGATTCTCCTTCCCTCTCTCTGCTCCTCCCCTGCTCACACACATGCTCTCTCTCAAAATAAATATTTAAGAAAAGATGCTTGATATGATCTCAATCTTTAAATTTATTGAGACTTGTTTTGTGGCCTAACATGTGACCTAAGGTGAGAATAGTCCATCTGCATTTGAAAAGAATGTGGATTCTTCCCTTGGGTCTGTATGTATCTATTAAGTCCATGTGGTTTAATACGTTAAGGCCGCTGTTTCCTTATTGATTTTCTGTCTGGATGATATATTCACTGATATAAGTGGAATGTTAAAGTCCCCTACTATTATTGTATTACTGTCAATTTCTACCTTCATATCTGTTAATATTTGCTTTATATATTTAGGTGCTCATATGTTGGGTGTACAGTTATTTGTAATTGTTATATTCTCTTGTTCGATTGATCTCTTTATGATTATGTAATGCCCTTCTTTGTCTCTTGTTAACAGTCTTTCTTTTAAAGTCAGTTTTGTCTAGGGGTGCCTACGTGGCTAAATCGGTTAAGCATCTGACTCTTGATTTTGGCTCAGGTCATTATCCCAGGGTTGTGGGATTGTGCCCTGCATCAAGCCCCATGTCAGGCTCTGGATCAGCTTGTGATTCTCTCTCCCCCACTCTGCCCCTTTCCCCTGCTTGTGTGCTCTAAATAAATAAGTAAATAAATAGTCTGTTTTGTCTAAGTATTGCTACCCAGCTTTCTTTCCATTTCCATGTAATATCTTTTTCTATTTCTTCACTTTCAGTCTATATATTTCTTTAGGTCTGAAGTGAGTCTTATAGGCAGACTGTAAATGAGTCTTGTTTTGTTTTTGTTGAAGCTCTATGCCCAATGCAGGCTTGAACTCACAACCCCAAGATCAAGAGTCGCATGCTCTACCAACTGAGCCAGCCAGGTACCCTAGGGGTCTTTTTTTTTTTTTTTTTTTTTTTTTTAATTTATTTAGTCACCCTTTGTCTTTTGACTGGAACATTTAGACCATTTACATTTAAAGTAATTATTGATAGCTATGTATGTACAGCCATTTCGTTAACTGCTTTCTGGTTGCTTTTGTAGTTCTTTCTGTTCCTTCTTCTTTTGCTCCTTCCCTTGTGAAATGACTTTCTTTAATGTTATGTTTGGATTCCTTTCTCTTTATTTTTTGTGTATCTATTATAGGTTTTTGGTTTGTGGTTACCATGAGGTTCATACACAGAGCATCCTATGTATACAGCAGTCTATTTTAAGTTAATGGCTGCTTAAGTTTGAACACATTCTAAAAGCACTACATTTTGCTCTCTCCACATTTTATATCTGACATCTTATTTTACAACTTTTTATTTTGTGCATCCCTTACCTAATTATTGTAGATATAACTGACTTTACTACTTCTGTCTTTTAATCTTCATACTAGCTTTATAAGTGGTTGATCCACTACCCATACTAGACGTTTCCCTTTACCAGTGCATTTTTTTCTTTCAAAATCTTCTTCTATTTATGTTTTTTTCTGCCTAATGGAGTCCCTTTAAGGTTTCTTGTAAGGCCGGTTGAGTGGTGATGACCACATCTCTGCCCCTCCTACCCTTCCCAATGTGGCTTTTTCTTTCCATCTTTATCTGTGGAAGAGCTGCTCTGCTAGCTCTAGTCGTGCTCAAAGAGAGGGGATCTGTAGATCATTATAGCCGGGCTGGGTCCATGGGCGGAGCGGAGCTCCGGATCCTCCCACTCTGCCATCTTGATTCTCCTCCCTCTTTTTTCCTTGCATTTCTGTGTTACTAACTGGAATCATTTTCCATTTGTTTGAAGAAATCCCTTTGGTGTTTCTTTAACTACAAGTCTATTCTATTACAAACTCCTTCAGTTTTTGGGTTTTCTGTCAATATCTTTATACTGCCTTCATGGTTAAAGGATATTTTTGCAAATACGGAATTCTAGATTGTCAGCTTATCTTTCACTTAAGATGTCATTTTGTTGTTTTGGCTTCCATCGTTCCTATTGAGAAATCAGCTGTCTGATTGTTGCTCTTCCTGGCTGCGTTCAAGATCTTGTCTTTGTTTTTTAGCAGTTTGACAGTGGTATGCTTCATTTTTATTTTATTTATTTAAAAAAAATTTTTTAACGTTTATTTATTTTTGAGACAGAGAGAGACAGAGCATGAATGGGGGAGGGTCAGAGACAGGGAGACACAGAATCTGAAACAGGCTCCAGGCTCCGAGCTGTCAGCACAGAGCCCGACGCGGGGCTCGAACTCACGGACCGTGAGATCATGACCTGAGCCGAAGTCGGCTGCTTAACCGACTGAGCCACCCAGGCACCCCTATTTTATTTATTTTTTAATGCTTATTCATTTTTGAGAGAGGGAGAGGGTGTGAGAAGGGGAAGGGCAGAGAGAGAAGGGGACAGAGGATTCAAAGTGGGCTCCATGCTGACAGCAGCGAGCCAGATGCAGGGTTCAAACTCACAAATCATGAGATCATGACCGATCTGACTGAGCCACCTAGGATCCCCTCTTTTTTTTTTTTTTTTTTTTTAATCCTGCTAACATTTTATTGCATTTATAGAATCTATGGCTTATTTTCAATGGTCTCTTTCAGAAAGTTCTGGGCCACTATCACTTCAGATAATGCTTCCATTTTCTCTCTCCTCTCTTGCTGGGACTCAAATTATGTTTATGTTAGACTTTTCACCATGTCCCATATGTTCCCTTTGCTCTTTTCTATATTTTTAATACTTTTGGCTTTCCATACTATAATCTTGTTCTTTCTGGTGTACTAATCTACTCTTTAGGTTTTAACAAATCAGCTGTTACACTCATCTATTGAGTTCATAATGTCAATGCTTCTTCAGTTATAGAATTCTAATTTGTTTATACTTTTATAGATTCTGGGTCTCTATTAAAATTCTCAATTTTATGATCTATATTCTTAAACATATTACAGTTATTTTAAAGTCCATTTCTGATTACTCTAATTTCTGGGTTGCGTCTTGGTCTATTTTTGTTTCTTTTCCCTTTTGGCCTGTTTCTTATTCCTTGGTACATGACTGGATGTGTTTTGTTGTTGTTGCTGTTGTTGTTTTTTATTTTTTAAATCAATTACCAGACACTGTGTAGGAAAAAAAGCAGAGGCTCTAGATGATGTTATCCTCCTCTAGAAAGGACTCTAGTAGGAAGCTTGGGTATTGACATTTTAAAAAGAAGGAAATAACTTGAGCTACAACTCACAGGATAAAGGAGTTTGTCATATACAAAAAGAAAAAGAGAAAGAAATTCGAAAATAAAGGGAATATCATAAAAAGCACCCAGTAAAGGAGTGAAATATTTGTTGAATTAATGAAGTAGGCAGGTCTCTCCCTCCTACCAGATAATATTTCATGTATTAAGACATGAGAGACAAAACAGTCATTTCCAGAATGAAACTCAAATAGAAAGTCACAAGGGCAGGTACTATCAAATGCAAATTTTAACTTTCTTTTCCCTTTTTTTTTTTCCTTCTCCTACTTTCTTCTGATTCCTTTTGCTGCTCTTTCTTTCTCCTTATGAAATTAAAACAAAAACAAACAAACAAAAAAACCAACCTTAAATGGAAACAGACTCCATTACCCTATTTGATGACACCTGAGAGATCTTTACCTACCACTGGAAGTTCTTGGATCACAGGTTGAGAAATGCTGTCGTATTATTTCTACTCAAAGCTACACATAGTATTTTCTACTGATAATAAACTCAAGAATATAAAAATAGTTTTTGCAATACTGTTTATATGGAATAAAGGAACTCTATTAAAGTACACAAAAACATAATCAACACCCAGTAATGTAAGTTTACAAATTACTTCTTTGTATACTTGTAGTTCTTATGCTTTATAAATGCTAATTCTGCTCTCCACATCATCTATTGATTAAAGTATACTCTCATTTCGGAGGCAGCTCATGTGTGAATTCTCTGTGAAGTGTCCAACCCTCATCTTTCTGTATGTAGCCTCTTTCTCCTCTGAACTTCTACAGGACTTTGCACTACACTACATATGAGAGGCCTTTTTGGTTTCAAGAACAAAAGACTTGTTCAGGTTACCCCAAATGATAGACATGATAAGGATACAAGGGATAATAAGAAATCTGAAGATTCTATCTCAGCAAATAGGCTTCATAGGGTTCTTATACCAGGAACTCCCTTGAGCTGCTACCCAGCCTAGAATAGTCATCCTTCATTACCTCTTTTGATTAGTTGAGGTTAGGGCAGTGAGGGTAAAATGGCACAAAACACGGGGACCTATGCATAAGAACCACAGATAGCCATTCTTCTTGGAAAAAGGGGCTGTTACCCTTTGATGACCGACACTCATTCATATAGCACTGATCAAATCCTGCTCTGTATGAAAGTTATCTGATATTTACCCTGTTTTCCCAATTGGACTGTTAACTGCATGACAACAGAGACCATTTCTTTATTTTTTCCCAAAGTTTATTTCTTTAGAGAGAGAGTATAAGTGGGGAAGGGCCAGAAACAGAGAATTTCAAGCAGGCTCCACACCACCAAGTGCTGAGCTGTCAGCACAGTCTGACGTGGGGCTCGAAATCACAAACCTCCAGATCATGACCTGAGCCGAAGTCACTTAATTGACTGAACCACCCAGGGGGCCCAACAGAGATCACTTCTTAAATCTAACTGTACCCTTAATAATAACTATCATAGTGTCTTGTACGTAACACAAGATAGCATGCAAGGAACTAGGACGGTGCAGGGTTCTGATTAAGCACATTAAGCTGTGGAGAAGTCTGGTTCTGACTGCATGACCTTGGATATGTTACTTAACCTTACTGTGCCCCAGTTTCCTTTTTTGTAAAAACGGGGATGATAACAGTACCTACTCTCAGGGGGTTATTGTGGGAAAGTTGTTCTAGGTGCTAGGGATTCCACAGTGAACAAAAAGGAGAAAAAATCCTTCCATCCTGGTAGTTGAGGCAGATACACAAAGGCAAGATATGTTAGATGATGTTTCATACTTAGAGGATACATTAGTAATCTATTTTTATGTAATAAATCAATAGCTTAAAATGACAAAGAAAACACAAAACACCTTTATTATCTCACACAGTTTCTCTGGGTCAGGAATTTGGAAGCAGCTACCTAGCTGGGTGATTCTGGCTTGGAGTTTGTCATGAAGATGCGGTCAAGCTATTGGCCAGGGCTGCATTGATCTGAAAACTGAACTGAGGCTGGAGGATACGCCTCCAAGAAGGCTCCTTTATATGGATGGTGGGTTGATGCTCGTTGTGGGGAAGAGGCCTCAGGGTGGCTCGAGGCTCCTTATGACATGGCAGATAGTTTCTCTCAGAGCAAATGATTCAAATGAGAACACGGGAGAAGTACAATAACTTTTATAATTCAGCCTTGGGAGTCACACTCTTACTTCTGCAATGTCCTATTGGTTACATAGGTCAGCCCTATTCGGTGCTGGGGTGAGCTACACAAAACTATGAATACCAGGAGGAAAGAATCATTGGGGCCATCTTGGAAGCTAGATAGTGATAAGCACGGAGGAGCAAAGCTAAACCAGAGAAGTAAGATCTTGAATGTAGGTCAGGGGTTAGAAATTTTAGAAAGGAGTCTAAGAAAGATCTCATTATAAAGGTGACATATGAAAAGTCTGCATGAGCTGAAGGAAAAAAAGCCATGTGGAAATCTAGGTCAGACAGGGAATAGCAAACATGGGCCCCTGAGATGGGAATGAGTATAGTGATGATAATGATAACTGGAGCAACTCAAAAACCACTGCTGAATAATTACATAAGCAACACATGGCAAAACAAAATTTAGAAAGCTATAGACAGAAAAATAGAAAACAAACTGTTCACTTCCTCAAAATTTTCAACTGCCTCCTACTCAGGCTCATTTCAGCATTAGCAGTAACCCCAGTTAATTCAGCACTGAACCCTTCCTCTCATGCTACAAGTCAGTGTGTGCCCCAGAAACACGTTTTAAGCACCAAGAGATATGTTTTTACTTTGAGAAGAAAGGTGTTCGAGCAGAGGCTGGATAGCTCTTATGCAGAAAGCTGTTGAGGTTTAAGCACTTCATGAGCAGAAAGCTAAGCTAAGCCTTCTTCCATGCTGTTTATCTTTGCAGTAACCCTGTTATCATTAAAAACCTGCCTCCCCAAAATACTGCCAGAAGTTTTCAATTACAGATGCTGTAATATTTTCTATACAAATATATTTCAACAATGCACACACACACACACACACACACACACACACACAGCCTGCCCACAATGCTCTTTGCAAAGTACTTTTCTGTTACTCTTACTTCTTCACAGCAGCCTTGAAAGATAGATTATTAATAACTTGATATTATTATATGACTCTTTATGGATTTTATAACTTTATAATTCTATTGACTCAATATATACAGAAATTTAGGAGCCTGATGAAAACCTGAGCAGCTTGTACTTATGATTCCAAAAGTTTCTACATAGATCCTCTACCTAAAATTACCATGTGCTAAGACAATAAAACGGCACATCTACAGGAATATTTGGCATTATCAGTCAGTTCTAGTAGAACTCTCTGTTCCCTTATAATTTCTCTTCTTAAGCAACCAGGCACAGCATAAGAGGAAGTGATCCCTGGGAAATACTTGTTCTGAATATTAACAAAGTGAAGGCAAGGACTGCACTTTTCCTCCCAGTCAATAAGAAGACCTTTGCTCCTCTCCATTAGGATATGAGTCTTGCTTCCGTACCTTCCATAAAAGCAACTGTGGTAGAGTCAGAGAAAGAGGAGGAGCTGTTTGTTTATTATGTATGAAGGCAGGAGTGGGGTTCCAAGTCCCTGACTAACCCAGAGGACCTGTGGGTGTACTCTGGGCTGCAAGATCTCCCTGAATCACAAGGAAATTCAGCCTCTCTGACTCCGCCTCCATATCACCCTTAACCCAGCTTCCAAGATGTCCACCTCCATCATCCACCCTCCAGTCCCATCGCAGAAGAGTTGTCATGAGATTTATTTATAGAATGGGGGTGCCAGTGTTACTCTGCACCTTTCTCGGTGGGCATCACTGGTCCATTTTCTTATAGATTCAGTTTCAAGATTTGCTCTCAAAATTTGAAATAACCCACACACACAAAAATAAAATACTTGATACGTATCATAAAAAACTGTAGACGGGGCACGTGGGTGGCTTAGTCAGTTGAGCATCAGACTTCATCTCAGGTTATGATCTCACAAGTTTGTGAGTTCAAGCCCCACACTGGGCTCACTGTTGTCAGCACAGGGCCCACTTCAGATCCTCTGTCCCTCTCTTCCTGCTCCTCCCCTGCTTGCGCTCTCTCTCTCTCAAAAAAAAAAAAAAAAAAAAAAAAAGTGGACAATGACCCTGTTACAAAACTGGTTTTCAACACACAAGCACATTTTTAAATGCTTCTCAACAATGATAAAAGTCTTGAAATAATACCTAACTGTAATTTCACTTTCTTCTTTTTAGAAGAAAAAGAAACATTTATTAATGTTTCAAAATTTACAAAAATATACCTGAGATAATTTCCCCTGAAACATCGCTGTGCCATCTACAAGGATTAGAAAAAGTGACATCAATACATGAAGATGATTTCATGCTTTGAATTCAATTATGGGATCAGTTCAGGAAAGAGGTAAAGTAATTTGAAAGAAACTGAAATCCCATTATCACCCTTACTTTTTAAAAAGCATTCATTTAAAATTTTTGGTCCTTTTATTATAAAGTAGACAAAAGTACAGAGACACAACTCAAAACAAAAATTCACAAGACAGTAAAGTCTCTGTTATTATGTATCTTTCTTCAGTAAGGGGACAACAAGCAAGAAGATGATGAGTAAACAAGATGCATTTGGATAGTATTAAGTGCTTTGAAGAAGATAAAATACGGGGTTGTGATATGGAGAATGTGGGGCGTTCAGGGAAGGCCTGAGGAGGTGACATATGATCATACAGAGATTTGAATGACGTGGGCGGGGGCAGCCATGCCAAGGATAGGGGAAGGGGAGGGCAGTCTGGCAGAAGAGCCAGCAGGTGGTTGAGTCCCCAGGGGCTCAGTATGGATAAACAGAGTGAACAGCAAGAACGGTAAAAGATAACGTCAAAAAGAAAGGCAGGGGCACGGGCACCTCATCTAGGGCTTGTAGCCCATGGAAATTCAAAATTAGTAATGTAGACTGATCCACATGGCCACAGAATGAGGACTTACTCTGAATATGCTTATTCACTCACCTCATACCGCCGATGGGAAATCATTGACCCAATAAACATATACTGATCACGTACTGTGTGCAAAAAGCACCATTATATAAGAACTATCTAAAAGGGATGCCATGGGACCTTACTCAGGAATTTACACAATGTTTTATTTATTTTGATTTTCAAGATAATAACTAAGAACATAAGATCACTTATACTAATAAATTCCAAAATAACAGAGAACAATAACAATGATTTCCACCTCAACGTTAAATTTATACTGCATGCAATATGAAAGGTGCTTTTCTGTTAAGATCTTGCCATTCAGCTAATTCTGTGATAATCCTGAAAAGCTCTTTCTTGACTTAGTTCTAAGTCTAATGTAATTTTCTGATGGTGTTTGGATAGAAGATTGTGAAGTATGATGAAAAACATGGTTTTTTTCAGCCCTGTATCATCAACATGTATGTGAATGTAATCAGTAACCACAACTATCCAAACCCACATAATGTGGCACTCATGATGTTTTCTAGTTGCAATAATTACCCTTCATTTTGTATGAAGAGAACAGAAGGAAGGAAATCAAGATTTGCCATGCCTGCAATAGGTACAAGCCATCGAGTTCTCACTTAATGCTCATGATGGTCGTTCCGGGTATTATCTCCAAGTGCAATGAGTTGGGTAACTTGATCAAGGCCATACAATCTGTACCTAACTCCAAAGTTTATGCTCTTTCTAAGTTAATCCTTACAGCCTCCTGACTGATAGAGGCTGGTTAATTACTAGCATTAATTTATTCAACATGCCCTTCTTAAGCTTTGGAAAAGCCTAGTTAACAAGGAAAAAAGAACAAAATTTTCCAAAGATAGCTTGTCCTCTATTACTGATCAAAAACAACTTCTCTGAAAAGACAGATATCAAAATCTAGAAATAGATTGTTTTAAAAATCTGACAGGAAAAGTATGTTTTGACTAACATAAGGTATGAGGGCATGGCAGCCCGGAGGGTGGGTTACACAGGCGTTTAGATGTTACTGGCAAACATAATGAGGGTGTGTAGGGGAGGGCGGGGTCACGAAACAGTCCAGCCTTGTCTTACTCAAAAAATAGGCTCAGTGTGAAGTATGAAAATCGGCACATCTTGTTTCTGCCCCTCCAAAGGCAGCAGATGGCATAACTAGTCCTAAATGCTGATCCACAAGGGCTCTCAGGAAAGGAGCTTTGATTCTGAGAGCAAGTTCTGAGCTGCTTACTCTAGCTGCCTCCAACACTGAGATCCGTTCCACTATTTCTGCCCGTCAGCAGGCTTCCAGGAAGAACTTACAAAATGGGAGCGAAATTCAGGGGGAAAAAAAACCCCAAAAACAAAAACAAAAAACAAAACACAAAACCAAAAAAAAAAAAAAAAACAACCCACTTGCATAAGCATTTTATTCAAACCCACACAAGTATTCCCTTGGTTCTTGTTTATTTTGCTCTTTAATTCCTGGAACTGTTTAATCAATAGTGTTTCTGGATGGAAGTCTTTCCCCCCCCCCCCCATTCAATTTTTTTGACATGCTTGTATAAAAAAACTTGTAAACTAAAAGCTTGTAAACAAACAAACATCCCACATATTCAACGGAATTGTCTATTTTCCTCCGTAGTCATTTTGGCAATGACTGACTAATCACGTGTGATTTTTACAGATGACACTTGCACAACAGCAGAGCAGACTTAAAGACTTTTTAAAATCACACGACGTAAGACGAATCTGAGCTTAGCCTGTTCACGTCCCACCGCGATCCAGGGGTTAGCTGGCCGAACTGTTTTCCTGTTTCAACAACTTGAACACCAAGCGGCGGGACAAACAAGGCGGCGAGCACGGGAGGGCCTGCTTCCTCCCGCCCCCACCCTCCGTCCGCAATGCGCAGAGGGGAAATCTCCGCAGCCGACTTCCCCGCTTCTCATTTCGGCCCCAAATGGCCCTGAAGCTCCCCTGGCGTGCGGCTGTAAGTCACTCTGCTCTGCCATCAGACAGCACCCCCGTTTGGGAACCCCTCCCCGCTAGTGGGGTCTGCGCCGAGGCTGTGCGCACGGTGGGCGAGAAAGGGCAAGCTCGGGTCTTCGACGGGCCTTTCCCTGGGGCGCGCTCTCGGAACCCGCTGCACCAGGGGGCGCCGGGCGGGGGCCGGGAGGTGACCGGACGCAGGGCCCCGGGGCAGGGGGGCAGGCAGGAGGGCGCCCGGGGTGGGCGCGCAGAGCAGGGTAGGGCTAGACGCCCGGTCGGGAGGCCGCGCCTCCGGGCCACCCTCGGGCGGCCAGCGGCTGGAGCTACACCACCGTGCCGGGGGTGAGGGCTACCGCTCGGGGTTTGGCTGCCGGGAGGAGGAGGGGACGCGGCAAGGGGCAGCTCACCAGCGACGGCGGCGGCGGCGAGGCCCAGCAGCGGGAGCAGGAGAGCCGGCAGCGCGGCCCGGGGCATGACGGCGCGTGCGGGCGCCCAGCTGCGCTCCTCGGAAGTGCGGGGCGCGGCGAATCCCGCCCACGCGGCCGGTCGCAGGGGGCGGGGGAGAAAGGCCAAGGGGGCGGAAGGGGGCCCGCCGGGGGCTGACCCGGCCGCGAGAGCCCGCCCGTGCGCCGCCTCTGCGAAGTCTCTGTTGTATTTGGAACTTGCCCTTTAAACTGGAATAATTTCGGACTCTCAAAAATGTTGCAAGAGTCCGAAGAATTTCCGTAACCCTTCAGCCAGCTTCTCTAAATGTTAACAACGTGTATAACTCCAGTAAAATGGTCAAAGCCGGGAAATTAAAACTGGTATAATGCTATTAACTAATCTTCAGCTTTTATCACATTTCGCCAATTGTCCCTCTAACGGTCTTTTTTGTTGTTGTTCTCCGTGTGTGTGTGTGTGTGTGTGTGTGTGTGTGTGTGTGTCCTTTTCTGTTCTAAAATCCAGTCCGGCATTATACATTGCATTGAGATGTCTTCTCTCCTTAGTCTCCTTTAATGTGGGACAGTTCCTCTGTCATTGTTTGTCTTTCCCCCATCTCGTTTGAAGAGTACTGGCCATTTTGTAGAATGTCCTTCAGGTTTGGTGTGTCTCATGTATCCTCTGGAGGGAAGTTGGAAGAACAGAATTCAGGTTATGTTTTTGTTTCTTTGGCGAGAGTACCACAGAAATGATGTGTCCTGCCCAGGAGAGACACCACGTCAGTATGTCTTATCACTGGTGATGCTAATTTTGAACACTCGGTCCAAGTGTCTGCCAGATTCCTCCTTTGGATCTAGTGGTCAGAAACCTTTTCAAAGGCTCCTCCCAGTGGACTGTGTCTCTCAGACAACTTTCATCTGTTATCAGCTTCAGGGATTGAGGACTTTATATTTGCACAGCCCCTGAAAGGAACGAACGCTGCCCATACCTTGATCTCAAACTTCTAGCCTGGAGAACTGTGAGACAATAAATTTCTCTTTTTAAAGGAAAAAAACAAAAACAAAAAAACTGTGCTTGCTGTAAGTATAATCTAAGCAGCTATGAACTGACTGGCGACGGCATCTAGAACCAGATAACACAAAGCACAAACAGGAGCCAAGTAAGACTGTTTGTTTAAACCCCAGACATAGCCTCATGTCTTCAGTGAAACACTGCTTTAAAGTCAAGTCTAAATTCAACAATAAAAACACAAACAACTCAATTTACAAGTGTACCAATGGTCTGAGTAGACATTTCACCAAAGAAGATTTACAGATGGTAAAAAGCATACGAAAGCACTCGATATCATAGGTCACTAAAGAATTGCAAATTAAAAATGAGATACCACCATACACCTATTAGAATGGCTAAAATCCAAAACACTGACAACTGTTGAAGAAGATGAGGAGCAAGAGGAACTCTGAATCATTGCTGGTGGGAATACGAAATGGTACAACCACTCGGAAGACGGTTTGGCAGCTTCTTAACAGAACTATTTATATCCATCCTTACCACACAATGCAACAATTGTGCTTCTTGGTATTTGCCTGAACAAGTTTAAAACTTGCATACACACAAAAAGTTGCATACATATGTTTATAGCAGCTTTATTCACAATTGCCAAAACCTGAAAGCAACCAAGATGTCTTCCAATAGGTGATGAACAAACTGGTACATTCATACAATGGAATATTATTCAGCACTAAAAAGAAATGAACTATCAGGTCATTAAAAGACATTAAGAACCTTAAATATATAATACAGTATCAGTAGCTGTAATCACTATGCTGTACATTAGACCTTCTGAACTTACTCATCTTATAACTAGAAGTTTTTGTCCTTTGTCCAACATCTCCCCGTTTCTTCTACCCTCAAGCCCCTGGTAACCACAACTCTGCTCTGTTTCTATGAGTTCAGCTATTTTTTATTTCATATATAAGTGACATCATACAGCATTTGTCTTTCTGTCTTACTTTTTTGTTTTTGTATTGAGATATAAATTGACATATAACATTATATTAATTTCAGGTGTATAACATAATGATTCTATATTTGTATATGTCATGAAATGATCACCATAGTAAGTTTACTTAACATCCATTGCCATAATTATACATATTTTTCTTAAAAAAAGAAAAAAATATATTTTTTTTGCTTGTGATCCTGACTTATTTCACTCAGCATAATGTCCTCAAGTTTTATCCATGTTGTCACAAATGGCAGTTTCCTTCTTTCTCGTGGTTAAATAATATTCCACTATGTGTGTATGTGTGATACAGGTATCTATACATAATTTATTTTATCCATTCATTTATTGACAAATAACTAGGTTCCTTCTATGTCTTGGCTATTGTAAATAATCCTGCAGTGAACAGGGGAGTACAGATATCCCCTCGAGATCTTGTTCTCGTTTCCTTTGAATATACACCCGGAAGTGGGATTGCTGGATCATATGATAATTATATATATTTTTTTCTTTTCTTTTCTTTCTTTTTTTTTTTTTTAAGTAAGCTCTACACCCAATGTGGGGCTTGAACTCATGGCCACAAAATCAAGAGTCTCATGCTCTACTGACTGAGCCAGCCAGGTGCCTCTGGTAATCCTATTTTTAATTTTTCGTGGATGGGTCCTCTTCTTTCTTCTTCACAGGCTCCTGTTCCTCAACTTCAGTGAGGTGACTGAGGACAGGTAGAGGAAATCGATCAATTTTCCTGGTTGTCATCAGTACAAATATATGGCTTTTAATTTTATCTGGGTCCTGTATGCCTTTTCTATGATCCTTTTATTTGTCTCGGTCATTGTCCTCCCCCATTCCTCTGATCGGGTATTGCAAAATGTTTTATTAACACTCTTCAAACTGAGACCCAATTTGCTACTCATGTTTCTCAGTAGAAGATCTTGCCTTCTACTCCATAGAGAAAGGGGGCCCATCAGGTCTAGACAAAAATTTTCAAATACTTTCCTGCTCTCCCTTTCTCTTCCACACAGGTCTTCCTTGTGTGGCCTCAGAGAAGACGGCAGTCTTCTCTGTACCATCCAAACCCGGTTCCTTTTTCTGTGGGTTTCGACCTGCCCTTCTCCATCTTCCCCAAGATCTTCTCCTATGACTCCATCTCTCTTCCCTGCATCATTAATTTCTCTCTCCCCACTCTTTGTGGATCTTTCGATTTGTTTTGCTTTGTTCCTCTCAGTTTCTAATTTGTGAACCTCTTTCCCTCCTTCTTTGGAAAAAAAACCTTCTTCAACCCACCTTCTCCCTCTCCTTTCCTTTTCCACCATACTTTTCAGAATCTCATGTTCCCCATTTTCTAATTTCCCTTTCACTTTGCAGCTCACTCTGGATTCTGGTTCCACTCTGCTACATTTCCACTGGCTTAGATCACCAGTGTTTTCCTAATTTCTGGAGTCCAGTTTTATCTGACTTTGTTTCTCTATTGCTTAGCAATTGGAAGAGAGATGGAGTCCTGGGAGAAGATCTTGGGGAAGATGGAGAAGGGCAGGTCTAAGCCCATAGAAAGAGGAACTGGGTTTGGATTGACTTGATGTTACATTGCATTAAAAGGGTGAACTTGGCCAGTGAACTTACACCCTAGGGCTTCCCAGACTGTCAGTCCACATAAGGTTCCTGGGGAAGGTCCCTGGGCATTGCTGAGATCCCTTTTGGCCTGAGATAGGAAGGAGGCCTAGATAATTTTAGACCAAAACACAGAGGGAGTCCTCCTCTGTATTTCAGCTCCTGTAGGCTCAGGAGTGGGGAAAATGGGATGAAGAGGAAAGGTTGATGAGAAAGACCAGTGAAGAGGCTGGTGCAAACAATCCGGGGAGAAAAAAGAAAATTATAAAGGCCTGAATTGAAAGAGCTGATAATGGAGACAGCCACTCTGTGAGAAGCCTGAGATAAAACTGACTGAATTGTTGAATTAGGGAGATGAGAAAGAGATGATTGGAGGATGAATTCTGAATTTCTAGCTTGGGGGAAAAGGAGTGTAGTGTTTTCATATTGATTGAAAGAGAATATACGAAAACTTAGGGGAAATGGAAAAAAAATTTCTAAACTTCTGCTTCTGATTAATTTAGCTTGGAAAAAAAAGAGAAATACACATATACTAAATTTGCTGAAATGTAGATAATTGTAAGAACATTTTAATTTAGAACATGCAGGGAATTAGAGGTGACTTTGTATGGATGATGAGGTCTAGTCAAAATAAGTCTTTGACATCTAGCTAAAATTTGTTTTCTTAAACAAGATAAAATTATTGAACTAATAACAATTAAGTCTTCACTTCCCCAAGAGGGCTTTAGGATTAAATGAACCTAAGATAAAGGAATGTGAATCTCTTTCCGTAGCATAAATTTAGCAGTGGCTTGAGGATTTGGGGTTACCAACATTATGGTAGTCATTTCCAGAAGACAACTGCCAGATAATGGCAACATCCTGCCCCAGGATCGGGGAGGGGAACATGCTGTGTGTGGGGAGAAAGGACGAAAAAGAGGATGATCAATGGTATCACTTCCACATTTGTCCCCTGTACCTGATCATTAGGTTTATCTACTTGCTTTTTTAGGTACCCGGTTTCAAGAGATCAATTTTGTCAGACCGCATGTGAGGGTTGGATTAGCTAGGGAAGACTGGAAAAGGCTGTCTTCATTTCTATTGATCCATCTGCAACTGGTCAAATGAGGAAGTGAACACCATATGGGCAGTTGTGGTCATGCTGAGAAGGACTTTCATGTAGATTATCCAGTGGGAGTTAGAAATATGAGCCTGGAACTTGATATGTAATCTACTGACTTAGAAGTGGCTGATGAATGCCTTGGGCTGGGAGGTAGGGGAGAATCTCCTGAGGGAGCACTATGAGAAGTAAGAGTGGATCGTAGATGGAATTTCTGCTGATCTAATAGTTAAAAGACTTGCTGAGAACTGCTGAGTCAATGGCATCTGAAAAAGAGACTCAAATCAAACATTCAGAGATACAGGATGATATTTATTCTTTAAAAAATGTACACAGGGGCGCCTGGGTGGCGCAGTCGGTTAAGCGTCCGACTTCAGCCAGGTCACGATCTTGCGGTCCGTGAGTTTGAGCCCCGCGTCAGGCTCTGGGCTGATGGCTCAGAGCCTGGAGCCTGTTTCCGATTCTGTGTCTCTCTCTCTCTCTCTGCCCCTCCCCCATTCATGCTCTGTCTCTCTCTGTCCCAAAAAATAAATAAATGTTGAAAAAAAAAATTTAAAAAAAAAAATAAAAAATGTACACAAAATCTTAAGGATACCTCACATTACAACAGCTGTATATTTACCTTTTCTTATACTACATGCCTCACATAATAAAACCCAATCTAGAGATGGTTTTGAGATACATTTTTTCAACAAGGATCAACAACACTTTCACCAAAAAAATGAAACAAGTTTATTATAGCATCGCTACTATATATAGCTGTGTTTTCACATCAAGTTGGTTTAGTTCTTTGAAGAAAGTCTTTAACAACTAAAATTGTACAGATCACAGGGTAAGAGGACCTAGTCTAACAAATTCAGTAAAAGATATTTCAGGACAACCATACTATACTTTAGACTATACTAAAACTGTCTTTTGAAAATTATTTATAAGTTTATCATAGTACAAACACTCAAATTTTAAAATAAATCTATGGATATTATACAAAAATATTCTAAAGTATAAATATAAACACTGAATAAAACATTCACCATGTTCAGTGGAAACTATCATTCAAAATATATTCTAGGTGGTAAACTTAAAGTGATAACCACCAAACAGTGTTTCCTTAATTATTCATCACTTAAAATAGTAGTAATCACAAAGTTTAGAGTTTCATTATAAAATTTTCAGTTTCACAAATGCAAGATACACAATTTCTCGTATACATAGACACCTTTTCTCTTTAGCTCACAGAAAAAGGCATTAAAGTAACACAAACTTCTTAGTCAAAATTTGAGATGTCACATAAAGCATAAAAATTGCAAAATTTTCAAGAACTTATATCCTTAGCTGATTCCCTTTAAGAGGGAAAGAGTTAAATATTGTACATAAGAAAAGACAAAAACCACACTGCTACAGTATACCTAAGTCAATCTAAAAACAATGTTCCTGTATACTTTAGAAAAATGTTAAGTATTAAATCTTCTTTAAAAGCCATCATTTTATGAATAACTATGACAAAACAAAATATTTGCATTTAATCAATTTTAGTATGAAATATGTTTGGAATAGTATAAGAAGCATCTTGCCAAGAGAATTATTTTGCTGTATAAAAAAGTAAGCATATCTCATTAATAATTTCTCCTAAATGCTACAAATGACTATTTTAAAACAATGTTGATATTATTTACAGTTATGTTTTTACCTTGAGGTACAAATTTTGCATTAGGCTAGATTTTTTTTTTTTTAGTAGGCTCCATACCCAATGTGGGGCTTGAACTCACAACCCTGAGATCAAGAGTTGCATGTTCTACTGACTGAGCCAGCCAAGCACCCCTAGGCTGGATATTTTTAAAAGCAAAAAGGTAGACTTGTGACTTATTAACATGCCAATTTTAAGTTAAAATACCATTAAAATATACATATCCTAGTTACTAACTACATTCTTACAGAGAAAATGCACATGAAATTTATTACCCTACAAATAACTTGGACTTTAGTCCCAGCTTTGGCTCTTTTCCATTCTATTAAGTAAAGTTTTAAACATGGCATTTCGTGGATAATTCACTGTAGATACTAGGACTGCAATTAAACAACTGAAAAAGTACTAATGACTTCTACTTTAGAACAGAGTAAATACTGACACTGGGAAAATCTGAGAAGGCTCATTTTCCTTAACACGTTAGTGCAAATTAACAAACTTTTAGAAGAATTTACTCATGGAAAGTAGGAAGCATAATCTCATCTTCATTCATTCCTTGTTCATATCGAACTGAAGAGAAGACTGCCCAGTGCAAACGGTTCCTTTGGAAGAGGAACCAAATCAGTGCACTGATGAGAGCTAAGACACTTAGCACAGCAAATGTGATAGTTATTCCTCGGTAATCAGAGCCTAGAATAGGGAAAGGTTTGACATTGGAGGAGAGAATATAAAAGCGATCATTATTGATCTAATACATTAGGCTGTGTGTCACATTGTAAACTCTGTACGAATTAGACACAATAAGTACTTGATTGTTTGATAGCATTAACACAGAATTCAAAGTCATCATCAAACACTCAAGTATTTTCTTTACAGATTTAACTGTTTTCCTTTTCATTCAAATCCTATTCATTGCTTTAGCAATTTTCTTCTAAAGAACTTAGAGCATTATCATTATTCTCACTTTCCCTCCTCATCATCCTTTCTGAGAACATTACTCCCAGTATATTACCTTACTTTGATAGCAAATTGCTGTAAGTTGTAAATTTTTGTGTTTGACTCACCCAGTGCCAAATAAAGTGTTATTCGCTTTAAAGCAAATTTACGACTTTAGGATGACTTCATTTAGCTACTAGCTATTCAATTTCAAATGCTCTCCCAGGCCCCTTCTCTACATGCTGCACAGATGGACTCATTCTGTCCCCTTGTTTTAAACATCATCTCTAAGCTGACCTCCCTTCTCTTTCATATGTCCAACTGCATGCTAGACATTCCATATGAATATCTCATCTCCATATGGACAGTTCAAAATGCCAAATCAGAACTCTCGGCTTACATCACCCTAACCCTGCTCCTGGGCTCCCCCCACAATCTTCCAGTTGTTTTCCATTTCACTCAGCATAGAACCTGAACTCTTCGGCCTGGCTTCCAGAGCCCTAGGTGGCTGGTACGTGCCTACCTTTCAGCTCTTCCTTGAGCACTCGTCAAGCTTGTTCTGCTTGAGGCTTTTTGCTTCATCTGGTACCTCTCCCTGGCGTGCCTTTTCCCCTGATCTTTGTTTGGCTGGCCTTTCAAATCTCAGCTTCAGTGTCTCCTACTCTTAGACATCTTCCCTGATAACCTAATCTAGTGTAGCCATCCCCATACCCAGCACACAAAACCCAGCATACAGTAGACACTCCAAATATTTGCTGAATCAATGCATGAATATATAGATACCAATCACTTAGTACTGGCGATTTATCTTCAATATTTATTCACCAAAAGGACGCTTTTATGCTAAATCTTTAAAAATGTTGCCATGAAAAACTTAGAGCTCCTTTCTCTAGAAATGAAATTAAGGTAAGATTTTTTCTGGTTATTCTATACATCAATTCAGGATGAAACCTAAGTTTGAATTATGACTTTCTACAGATGTTCCTTCCAGGAAATTTTAAGTAATTAAATCCAGTTTTGCACTGTTGCTAAGCTAATCATGAGTTTTATGGGAATGAGGAGAAAGGAAGCAAGCTAACTACAGAATTAGACCTTTGACCTTTTACATATCTGACCGACAGAATCAAATATATCTTAAGAACATATTCAAAGAAATGAGCTCCCTAATATTCTGGCAGCTTCTATTTTTCTTAGGAAATAATTACACAAAGTTTAGGCTGTTTGTGGTTTCACCTGGGAGTCTTAGACATCTTGGTATTTATTATCTCTTACAATATATTTTTCTGAGGGAAAGGATCTGTGTAGCTTAAGCAATTTTTTTGGTTATCCTTTAAGGACTAAATAAGGACTTCAGGAGGCAAGTGCAAAACATTGCACATAATTGAGTTGTACATTTACTTCCTGACCTGTTCTGCAAAAATATTCCTTAAGGGAAGGTTCCATACTTACCCAGAGGAGCTTTGCAGACAACCCTTCCATAGCCATGTGAACATTCAACTTTTATCCAAGTTTCATTTGAAGCTAACAAAATGCTACATTTTCCATCACCACTCTTAATTTTATTTGCCCATTTGACAAATGTCACTTTTGATCCATCCAACCAATTCCAAGACTGATCTAAAGAAAGAAATTAAGTTTATTGTCTCTAAATTTCTAAGGTAGAAAGGCATGTGGCTCGTATAACTCATTTACATAGAACTATGCTAGGCCACTGTTGAAAACGAAACTTATTAAAAATGAAAATATTTAAAAAAAATCAGTCCTTCAGTTGCACTTGTCACATTTCAAGTGCTCCATAGCCATATATGGCTAGTGACTACTCTGTTACACAGCACAGATATAGAACATTTCCATCTTTGCGGAAAGTTCTATTAGCACTGATACAAAATGTGGTGTTTTGATTAAAAAGTAGAATGCTTGCACATTCATTGTGGAAGGGATAGATTTCTAAAGACCTGCATCTCCATCAGCAACATCACCTCCTACTAAAAAACTCGTATCATTAAAAATGTGCTGGGGGAAGAAGGGTCTAGAGGGTCCAGGAGGGTCTCCCCACCAGGACTCCATTTTTATTTTCCAGCTGAGGTAGCACCACCTTGTGGTGATAGTGTAAACACAATTTAGAACTCATTTAGATGGCCAACTTTGAATCCATTCATTTTGACAAGTGCTTAATATTTTGGAATTCACATGTATTTCAATTATTTAGAATTCAACTTTGCATAAAATGTGAAACACACTTCCTATTCTTCTATTGAATCTGTACTCTTCATTCTTTATCCATTTCAAATTCACTAAAATCTTTTTTACCCATTACTGCTTGGATTAATCCATTATTCCTTGAGAAATTCTTCCACAAATCTTTTTTAATTCTGTGCAATTTTACTAAGCTGGTTTGAAAGACAAAATCATCATTAAGAATTAATTATTCTCTTGGGGTGCCTGGGTGGCTCAGTAGGTTAAGCGCCCAACTTCGGCTGGGGTCATGATCTCACAGTTCCTGTTAGTGAGTTGGAGCCCACCTCTGGCTCTATGCTGACAGCTAAGAGCCTGGAGCCTGCTTCAGATTCTGTGTCTCCCTCTCTCTCTGCCCCTCCCCTGCTTGTGCTCTGTCTCTCTGTCTCTCTGTCTCTCAACAAATAAATAAACTTAAAAAAAAATTACAGAGGCAGTGTGAGTAGGGAAGGGACAGAAAGAGGGAGAGAGAGAATACTAAGCAGGTTGTGCACTGTCAGTGCAGAGCCTAATGCGATACCGTGAGATCATGATCTGAGCCAAAACCGAGAGTCAGACGCTTAACTGACTGAGCCACCCAGGCACCCCAATATTAAAATTTTTTTAAAAGAATTAATTATTCTCTATGGTAAAAATATTTCAAGACGGGAGAGAACAATAAGAGAACTTTCTGAATAACAGTTATAAGCTATAAAAATACGACTGATAGACACTAGAACTCTAAGGAAAGTAAGTCATGGGTTCTTTGTGGGACATGGGGGGCACAAATATCATTGTAGGAGAAAAAATATGCTATTGATCCAAGTACCTTAAGCATCTAGAACACCCCAGTTGATTTAATCTGACTTTCTATTTCATTAGTATTTTCCATAGGTACTAATAAGTCACTTGAATATTCATTAGGATTTTATAAATGTCCAAAACAGCCAGCAGACCTAGCTTATTCATCAATAAGAAGCATTTGAATTAACCACCACTTGACATTCTTTAGCAAGGCTGACTTGATATTTAGGACAAATTGGAACTCTCTTTGCACACTGTCCACACAAATATGTCACTTACCAGTAGAATGTTGAGATAATCCGAGCCAAACTCTCATGGTAATATTATTATTTTCCCTCATCAGTCTGCTCACAAATTTATTCTCATCTTCATCCTCTATGGTAACAATAGTTGCAGAATGATCTGTTGAAGGAAAACAAATCCTAAACTAATGAGCTTTATGCAAACTAGGGAAATGGCTTATTTTCAAACAGCCATTTGAGAAAAAAAATCAATCTTGATAAAGATCATTGAGAAATTCAAGCTTTACATAGAGAATACTTTTTAAATCTGATATTTGTGTCATATTTTTAAAAGAATAGCATTAATAGATCCCAAAAAAAGTTAGACATATTTCTAGATTGAAACTTTATTTAGAGAAATGTTATGTTTCTTTAAAATGTTTACCTGATAATATTATTTGACCTTGGGACTGCCTACCAATGAGACCTTTGTATATGTACAGCTAGTTAGAAGAAGTGGGGTATGTGATTGTAAAAAGACATATCAGCATACTCTCCATATAATAGCTCAGCTTTAAATTCGCTTCTATTAAAATGAAAATAAAAGCAAACAGGTTTGGGATATTGAGGAGCATTAGCATTTCCTTTAATATTATTTTATACATAAATGAACTTGGTTATGCCCATTATATGTTCCCAAATATAGTATGGAACTGAATACTCTTGAAGTTTGATAAATTGCCCTAAACCCACAGAGAAAATAGTATTATCACCATCATCAAGCAAGGGATAAAAATAAAATAATAACTAGACTTGGAAATAAATCCTAAGTAGAATCAAATACTCTCCAACAGTGACAAGCCTATCTACACTTGAACTAAAGCATTTCTTTTGTGGTGGTGATACTGGGAGAATGGCAAAGGCAAGTCTTTACTCCTTTATAGAAGACCACAGTGTGGACATGCTTGTTTAATATTACATAATCCTATAGGGAAGATATCACTATTTTACAGATGAGGAAATTGAGCCTCAAGGAGATTAATCATTCAGGTTTATACAGCTAACCAGTTATAAATTTAGAGAGACAATCTCAATATTTTCTAATAATAAGAATAATTTGCTCACTATTTGCAGGGCACAGTGCTACATTTGCATATATTATCTCATTTCATTCATTCCTACAACAACTCAACCTTAGAAATAAGTACTATTTTCATTCTCACTGTTCAGATGAGAAAAGAGAAGCAATTATGTAACTTCTATAGTATCACTCAGCTAGTAAGTATGGGAGTAGGATTTAAAACTTAGACCTGTCTGCCTCCAAGACTTAAGTACTTAACTCCCACACTACAATGACAGTAACCCTTCCTATTTTCTCCTGTAGGAGCAAGAGGCTTCTCACTTTCAGAACACATACATAGTTCACAATAGTTCCCATCGTGTGTGTGTGTGTGTGTGTGTGTGTGTGTGTACACATACACCACAGAGGAGTTCCCAAACAAAAGTTTCCATCATGTAGTCAAGCAGTAACAAGGAGATTTTTAAATCAGGCAAATGACTCCACAACAGTTAGCAAAATAAATGAGAGATATGCCACCAGTCTGGCTAAACTGCTACCCAAGGATGCAGGTCTTTGAAATACTCTCAGTGGTCTCCCCAGAAGTCATTTCACAGTTTGACTATAGAGTAAATTTATTATGGGAGAGATCCAATTATTGCTGTTCTTTCTAAAATAGTTAAATTTGAAGACAAAAAGTCCTGTTCCTTATGATGTTCAGAGGATATGGGCCATTTCTATTGCAGGATGGATGAACAACCCATGCTTCCTTGATTTTGTTACCCTGGTCAGTGATAAGCTTACTTATTTATAACTAAGTAGTGGGAAAATCTGTAATTTGTATTTAGTACTTAACCAACTTCAAAAAAAAATTGCCTTTAATCCCTTCATCTAAGCATATCTAACTATATTTAAAACCATTTCATTTGTCCTTATTTTCACATAATAATTCACAAAGAAATTTTTTATTCTACTTCTTCCCACTTACTTTTATTTTCCATGTACTTATTCTTACATTGGTCACTTTTAATGGCTATTCCAATGTTCCACTTAACTCATACATCATAAAATACTTAACTATTTCCCCACCACTGGGCAATTCGGTTATAAAATGCCATTATAGATATAGAGTGTTTTAAAAATATTTTTAAAAATATAATCATTACATCCTTGGGAAAAATTCCAATGATTAAATTATTGAGTCCAAGAAAATCAACAGACTTTAACTCACCAAGTTTTGAACAAAACTGTTCAGCTTCCAAGAAACTGTGCAATGCCTGGTTGGACGCGTAACAGTGGTCCCTGTACTGGATCCACTGTGATTCGTTCCCTTTCACTGCTGGACATCTTGATGAGTAGGTATGAGAAGACACCTCTTTAGCTATAGAAATGTTAGACATGACTGTAAACACGCACAGACAAAATGATTGGCTTTTAAAATCTCACTAAACCCTGTTTGAAACTGTGGTGCCTGTGAGTAAGAAAGCATTCGACTCAATACACACACCAGAGAAAGCTACAGCTCATACTCTAACAGTATACACTGTTTTAAGTGTTTATTTATTTTTGAGAGAGAGCACAAACAGAATAGGGGCAGAGAGCCCAAAGCAGGCTCCATGTTGACAGCAGCTAGCCTGATGCGGGGCTCGAACTCATGAACCTTGGGATCATGACCTGAGCTGAAGTTGGACACTCAACAGACTGAGCCATCCAGGCACCCCTAAGAATACACATTCTAATTAGCTTTTTTGGAATACCATTTTTAACTTAGAAAATAGAAGAAACTATTTAGCCTTCTAAGATGCAATTAGCTTAATGTAAAATCAATTGGAGAGACAGAATAAGAAAAGAAGCAAAGACAGGCTGGCTGAGTAGGCCTGTAACTACTTTGAAACAATTAAAATTCTTTCCTTGAATTCTTTTTATCTTGGTAATATATAACTAGTTTTACCTTGCCATGTAAAGAACTACTTTTAAAAATCACATCTACAAGTGAAAATTTGGTAATTTGTTTACACAGTGCAGTGTATCTGCACAGCAAAATCTGTCTCCAACAAAAAGTCTAAGTATGGCTTCTGTACCCATTAAATAATAACTCCCCATTCCTGCCTGCCCCCAGAAACTACCATTGCACTTTCTGATTCTATGAATTTGACAACTCCAGGTACCTCATTAATTCAAGTCATATGGCATTTGTCCTTTTGTGTCTGACTTATTTCACTTGGAATAATATCCTCAAGATTCATCCATGCATGTTGTATTATGTGTTAGAATTTCCTGCTTTTTTAATGCTGACTAATATTCCACAGAATGTATATACCACATTTTGCTTATGCATTCATCTGTCAATGGACAACTTGGGCTGCTTCCACCTTTTGGCCATTGTGAATAATGACGCTTGTGAACAGGGTTGTACAAATATCTGTTCCAGTCCCTGCTTTCATTTCTCTTGAGTACATACCCAGAAGTGGAACTGCTGGATCCTATGGTAAATTTATTTAAAAATTTTGAGAGATCTCCATACCATTTTCCACAGTGGCTACACACAATGTTTTATTCCCACAAGCAGTGTACTAGGGCTCCAATTTCTCCACATCCTTGCCAACACTTGTTATTTTCCTTTTTTGTTTTTTGAGGATTCAGTTTTTAATGTTTGCTCTCGTATTAGTTTCCCAGGGCTGCCATAATAAATTACCACAAACTTGGTGGTTTAAAACAACAGAAATTTCTTCTCTCACAGTTCTGGAGTCTAGTCTAAAAATGAGTGTCAGCAGGGTTGGTACTTTCTGGAGGCTCTGAGGGAGAGTCAGAACTCCCAGCTTCTGGTGGTTGCTGGCAATCCTTAGCTTGTAGCTGCATCACTGCAATTTCTGCTTCCATCATCCAATGGCCTTCTCGGTCTGTCTGCTTCTCTCCTCTTATAAGGGCACCAGTCATTGGATTTAGGGCCCATCCTTATCAAGCATTACGTCATCTTAACTAATTACATCTGCAAAGGCTATTTCTTTTTTTTTTTTTTAATTTTTTTAACGTTTATTTATTTTTGAGAGAGAAAGAGACAGAGCATGAGCCAGGCAGAGAGAGAGGGAGACACAGAATCCGAAGCAGGCTCCAAGCTCTGAGCTGTCAGCACAGAGCCTGACACGGGGCTCAAACTCATAGACTGTGAGGTCATGACCTGAGCTGAAGTTGGATGCTCAACCGACTGAGCCACCCAGGTGCCCCTTGAATCAATTTTTTAATTTATTTTTTTAATAATTTTTTTTTTAGTGTTTATTTATTCTTGAGAGACACGAGTGTGAGCAGGGGAGGAGCAGAGAGAGAGAGAGGGAGAGGGAAGCACAGAATCTGAAGCAGGCTCCAGGCTCTGAGCTGTCAGCACAGAACCTGACACAGGGCTCAAACTCATGAACTGTGTGAGATCATGACAAGATCCAAAGTTGACACTTAACCGACTGAGCCACCCAGGTGCCCCGTGCAAAGGCTATTTCTAAATAAGGTTGCATTCTAAGACTGGGTGGATGTGAATATGGGGGGGGGGGGGGACACTATTCAACCCAATATGGCACTGAATTTGTTTGTTCATGTCATTCAACTTGATCCTATAAAGTCTGTTTAGCTAACACAGATGTCCTTTCCATTTTCTCATGTATCCTCATTGTTTTTCTAAAACATTACATTCATTTTTTGTACCTAACACCTGGGATGTCAGGTTTTGATCATCCATTTATTTCTCATTCTTGATATCATTCTCCCTTTCTTGTATTCACTTGCTTCTCTAAATAAGGTTTTCACATTTTCTTCTGCCTGAATCTGTTTAATTCCAAATGTTGGATCTTCTCTAGAATATTCTTTGGAACAGAAGCATGGCAAGCGCTGAGAGCCAGAGGCTTCAGAGACCACCACCGCCACCATCTCTTGGCTTGTCCAGCAGGCCCTGCAGCTCCGGGGTGGTGGGGGGGGGCATCTTAGCTCTTCTGTTCTTCATTAAGGCTCCACCTGTCAGGATGAGCCCAACCCTGGTGGAAGGGGCTCTTTCCTTAGATTTTAAGAATCATGTAAGTTTGGAAAATGCTGAGTTACACAAAGTTAAACTGCTGTCTTTACTACAGAAACTATCAGAGCAGTCAATATGATAAATCAGACCTGAAGTATTTCCCAAATTTATGTGCTTTTGAACCCTTTTTTACTGTTTTTATTTATTTATATCTATTTCTGAGAGAGAGACAGCATGAGCAGAGGAAGAACAGAGAGAGAGGGAGTCACCGAATTCAAAGCAGGCTCCAGGCTCTGAGCTGTCAGCACAGAACCCGACACAGGGTTTTGAACTCATGAACTGTGAGATCATGACCTGAGCCGAAGTCAGATGATTAACTGACTGAGCTGCCCAAGCACCCCAAATTCTTTTTTAAAAGCAGTGTCAGCCTTTGAGGAACATTGCTAAGTGAAACCAAAATTCACAAATTCTAGAGTAGTATGTACCTGGTGATAGAGGAACTGAAAGTCTTTGGGTACATACATACCCTAAATGGGTATATCATGTTCATCTCTCTTCACAAAGTATCAAATTTATTTTTGTAGGATGTGTGAATAAACATTATTTAAAACCTACAAAAAATTCCTTTGAGTATTTATCATGTGCACAAGACAAAATGTCATATTTTAATTAATATAGTTATTCAAAATCAAGTCTTACATTTTGTAGGTTTATAACAAATAGCACCATCCCTAACAGACTTGCATTTTTCATGTGTCCAAATTCCTTTTGGATCCAAGACAACACAATTTCCAGCAGATTTTTTATCTTTCCATGGGATGTAGTCAAATGTACTGCCATCAGACCATTCAAAAGTTGATTCACTTCCCTGTTTTAAGAATAATAGAGATAAAAAAGCTTAGCACATTTTTAGCATAAGAATTGCTTTTAATTAAAAAAAAATAATACAGAAAACCTGAATCCAGACAAAAGAATGTTCAAAATGAACAGTAAGAAGAATATATATACTTTAAGAAATATTGGAATGGATTGTTAATTATTTGCTTACAATTGTTATAGGTCTGGACCTATTTGTAAAATCAGGGATTTACTTTTGATGCATTGATTTGAGACATTTACTCTGGTGCAATTTAAGTAGGACTTTAAATTTATAGACAGTTACTATACTCTGTCCCTAGATTTATTTATTTTTTTTTTAAGGATGAGTTTATATAATACTTGAAATTAAATGATGTGCAAATGGCTTCCATTTGTCACAATTACAGATTTATATTAGCAACCTTCATATTATTCTGAATATTGTTTTTTATGTTTTATAGTTCTGTGGTTTGTGTCTCTGGCTACATGTTTCATATTACAGAAGCCATCAAGCAGCAGGGGTTTGGAAGAGGAAAATACTTCCCAAGAAACTCATATGGGAAGATTACTTTTGATTTTTCCTTTATTCTATAAACCTAATTTGTCACGCTTTTTTAAATTTTCTCCACTTTGTTCTAAAGATTATTTAAATTAGGTTTTCAATTCTAATCTCTATAGTAGCCTATTTCTTGCGGGGGGGGGGGGGGGGGAACTGGACATTATTATAGGTACATGAATACACTAATTAATAGGATTCAAATAGTGGCACAAAAGATGTATTTACTACCAAAACATTATCTCAAATAGTGCTCATTTGTAGGGTGAAAGTGAGAAGAAAATACACATATTAGTCCTAATATTAAGAATTTTATTTGACATCTTATATAAATTTTTGTGTTAATCTCACTATAATCCTATATTAAGGAAAATATTATCACCCCAGTTTTACCAATGAAGAAATTAACTTCCAAAGATTAAATGACCTGCTCATGATCACCAAACATAAATGGAAGACCTACCACTAATACCAGAACTCGGGTTTTTCTGATTCGGTGCTATTCTTTTTTCCCAGCTTTGCAATTAGTCTGCCCCAACTAGGTAACAGAGAGGTGTTGTTGAGATATTAATCTACTGGACCCTTGGGATGGCCTGGCAGTGTCTAGGGTGGCTGCAGTCCAGGCCATTTGCCCTACTACATTCTACAAATACAATTTTCTATATGGTTTCTGTTGCAAAAAGATAAGAAAGCACTATGCTATGCAAATTGAGTCCCAGGACTTACTCTGATGTTATACTCTGAATTAATATCTTATGCTCAAATTTCCAACCTTCTAACACATTTGGAAAATTTCTGGAAAACAAGACAAGACTTACATCATGACTTGAGAGCCCAACCCATAGTGGAAATCCATCACGTTTTACGATATCTTCCAGAAAGAGCTGGCCATTTTGGTCATGAACACTTGCCAAATAACCTCCACTTTGAGAACACATGTTCAATGCTTCATACCATGTTACCTTTTTTTGGATAACATTATAAATACCATCTTCATATGGAATAAACAGTGGCAGAGTAGCATTATATTCTTCCTTGTAGTCAACTATAATATTTAAATTAAGAGTATTAGTGATTAAATTTAAATAATTTAAAATATATATTTTGGGTAAGACTGGACATGCAACCATTTCTAAAGTTAAATAAAACTGGATTTTTCTTATTAACAAGGGAGGTAAAATGCATACTTTATTTTTCGTACTGCCACAACACATATAATAGGTTCTTAAATAGTATAGTTGCCTGGTTGATTAAAAAAAAGATATAAACATTGTTTTTCATTTAAGGAACTTACATATTAATTGCAGACATTAAACAACAATACCTGAAATTCAGGCAAAACAATTATCTACTC
The DNA here is from genome assembly GCF_007474595.2 of Lynx canadensis. Classification (NCBI taxonomy): domain Eukaryota; kingdom Metazoa; phylum Chordata; class Mammalia; order Carnivora; family Felidae; genus Lynx; species Lynx canadensis. Next base: position 148,936,705 of record NC_044310.1, read on the forward strand.
TAATATGTGTGACTGAGTAGAGAAGGAGAGACTCATCTGAGTTAAGAGAGTCAGAAAGCCTCTCTTAGGTTTCCAGAGTTTAGGTGAGGTGAATTAGGACCAAAAAGAAATAAAGTAATCAGAAAGCTAAAAGCAAATGAAGAATAATATAACAGTAACAAAATTACAATAGTAACAATAACAAAAGCACAGTGATAAGAGTACTTGAAAGAGGCACAGGAGCCAAGTGAAAGAGCTCCCAATGGCCCAAACTAGAACAATTTTAATAAAATATTAAATGATGTAGTATATCGTATTATAACCCAAAGTATAAAATATATACCATGAACTGATACTGATATAAATAACTGAATAAGTTTTAAAATGGGAGAGAACAGAAAAATCTCTTGCGCGGTAGAATTCCAAATAATTTACATACGTACACCCTTCTCAGGAAGGTGGAGAATAACTCTTCAGCCTGTAAATATGTACTAAATATGCTGACTTCCTTAAAAAGAGTACAGCATGGAAATGGGGAAAAGAATAACTTTGCAGTGGAGAAAGCTGACAAACACCTAGAGCCAGGTGATCAAGGTTAAAACCAACAGTGGGAAGTCGTGTTGATAGCATATACCCTTCATATGATGTGATGAAAATGACACTTTAATTCTGTGGTTTTTCCTAAACCTCAAGCCCACAACTCCAGTTTAATCATGAGAAAAACATCAGCCAACCTGAAGGGAGACACATTCCACAAAAAACGTGAACAAAAAAATACATGACCAAAAAAGTGCTCCTCAAAACTGTCAAGGTCATTAAAAGCAAGAAAAGTCTAAGAAGTTTTTACAGCCAAGAGAAACCTAAGGAGACAAGATGACTATATTAGCATGGTATCCTGTATAGAATCCTGACTAGAAAAGGGATATTAAGTAAAAATGTTAAAAATCTAAATAACGTATAGACTTTAGTGAATAAGTAATCCATCATATTGGGTTTCTTAGTTGTGACAATTGTACCATACTAACACAAGATGTCAACAATAGGGGATACTGGTTATGATATATATGGGAACTCTCTGTACTGTCTCTGTAACTTTTTTTATAAACATAAAATCATTCTAAAATATAAAGTTTGTTAAAGAAGTAAAACAAAGGTGGAAGACTTCTTGTCAACAAAACACCGTAAGTAAAGGTGAAAATGAGGATAAGCATACACTGTACATGGGACAATTAAGACATCAGCCTCACAGAAAAAGAGCCTTATTGAGCCAAGAATGGGGGGAAAAATCAAGGTTGGAAGAAAGCCTAGAATTTTAGGATAGACAGTGTTTCTAGAAAGTCTTAAAAGCTTACATGGACCCAAAGTAATTGGTAGTACGGAATCCCTGGAGATTGTTGATGGAAATGGTGTTCCAGAAAGTTATTCTGTGGTACTATGAAGGGAGAAGGTCAGCCTGGATGTTAGCAGAGGTCTTAAAACTTAAAACAGTTTTTAAGCTGTGAAAAATTTTAAACTGATATGCATTTTAAAATAGATTTATTTAAGGAATTAGGCAAATTTAAGAGAAATTTATTTTCAGCCTAGAATGTCAAAACTCTACCCAAACACACTTTCTTATTTATAAAAATCTTCTCCATTCTTCAAGACCCAACCAAGTTTTACTTTCTTCTCAAAGCATTTTGTTGTCATTATTTGTTTTCATTGATCCCTTTTGACTTTCCAACAAATTTAAGCCAGTACCAAATCACCTAAAAGTAACCTACATGAAACAATGATAAAGAATTTCATGCTGTCTCCCCAACTACATTTTACTCCTTGAGATCAAGACCATGACACCAGGAAACTGTATCTTTTCCTTCCTGTGTAACTTCCACAGTATCTCTCACAGGACTGAAAATAGAGGAGGCACTCAAAAAATATAGTTGCATGATTCCCACTTGCGGAGCTAATTAGCCTTATGGAGTGAAAATTCTACATTAGCAGACTTACCCATTTCAATTTTACAAGCAAGAATGCTGTTCTGGTTATAGTAAAATATTTCTTCAATAGCATTGAAGGTTTGAATATCCCAGAAGCCATCAGTACTCAAGCCAGCAAAAAAATTGCCATTTTTTATATCTGGTCTTCCTCCTCTCCAATTTGTGTATGACAGCATGGTCTTATCAGACCACAGAAGAGAATTATCTAGAGACGAAACATTTTTTTCTACAATTAGAGATTAAATCAAGATTTGAGTTAGAGTTATGAGGTTAATATTTCAAACTCAACTAATTTTCTTTCTTCTTTACCTGCTTTCTAAAAAGTTATATAATTATGTATATCTCTTTATACATAAAGAGATAAATATTTAAATATTTTCTGACTATAACAGTAAATTATGTTTATTTTTAATTTGGAAATTACAAATTAGAAACATAAAAATTAAAATTTACTTACAATTTCACCATCCTGCAATAACTTTATGCTTATTATTTTTAACCAAATATTCATTTTTACTGTATATATGTTTAATTGCAATGAAAATTAGTATAATTATTTCATTTAAAACATTAATATATTATAAAACTAGTGACAGAAATCTCTTCTCCGGACCTAAGCCATACACAATTGTGCACATTTATGTCAATCTAATATATATTTGACCTTTTCCTTTCATCATATACAAAATGAACTCAAAATAGATCATAGACCTAAAGGTAAGAGCTAAAACTATAAAACTCTTAGAATAAAACATTGGCGTGTGTCTTTATGACCATAGGGTAGGCAAAGTCTTCTAGATATGCACAAGTGATAAAAAATACATAAATTTGATTTCATTAAAATTAAAAAGTTTTGTGCTACAGATTATACTATCTAGAAAGTGATGTAGTAGTAGTACATGTAGTAGTAGGCAGCTGGCTGACTCAGTTGGTAGAACTTACAACTCTTGATCTTGGGATTGTGAGTTCGAGCCCCACATTGAGAGTAGAGATTACTTCAAAGAAATAAAGTGATGGGAGAAAATATTTACAAATCATTTATTTGACAAGGAACTTATATCCAGAATATATAAAGAATGTTTATTGATCAATAAAAAAGACAAATAATTAAAAAATGGATAAAGGTTCTGGGGTGCCTGAGTGGCTCAGTTGGTTAAGTATCTGTCTCTTGATTTCAGCTCAGGTCATGATCTCTGAAGATTCGGGAGATTGAGCCCCAAGTCTAGCTCTGTGCTGACAGTATGGAGCCTGATTTGGATTCTCTCTCTCTCTTTCTCTCTCCCCCTCCTCTGTCCCTCCCCTGCTCACACTCTCTTTCTCTCTCTCTCTCTCTAAATAAATAAATAAACTTAAGAAAATACCGTATTAAAACAAATAAAAATAAACAATGGATAAATGATCTGAATAATGTATTCTCCAAAGATGATATACAAATAGCCAATAAACACATGAAATTATGTTTAATATTAATAGTTATCAGGGAAATGAAATAAAAACCTCAATTAGATGCCACTTCATAACTACTAGGGTGGCTACAATAAAAAAGAGAGATAAAAAGAAGTGTTGGCATACGTATGGAAAATATGGGAAGGTATGGAAAATGGTATAGCAGCTTAGAAGAACAGTTTGTCAGTTCTTCAAAGGGTTAAAAAAGACCCAGAAATTCCTCTTCTAGGTACATACCCAAGATAAATGAAAATATACATCTACAGAGAAACTTGTACATGAATGCTTATAGCGACATTATTCATAACCAAAAAAGTGAAAAGAACCTAGATGCCCATCAATTGATGAATGGATAAATATGGTATATCCGTACAATAGAATATTATTCAGCCATAAAAAGGACTGATATACTGATACACACTATAGTACTGCATGCATAAATGCTAAGTAGAACAAGCTAGTCACAAAAAGAATCACATATTGTATGATCTCATTTATATGAAATGTGTAGAATAGGCAATCTCTAAAGACTGAAAATAGATCAGTAGTTGCTGGGAATTAGGAGAGGGGTAAGGAATGAGGAAGGAGTTCTAATGGGTACGATGTTTCTTTTTGCTGTAGTGATACCTGCACAACTCTGTGACTGTCTTAAAAGCCATTAAATTGTACATCTTAAATGGCTGAATTGTATGATATGGGAATATATCTTATTAAAGCTTTTGGAAAAACAAGTTGCTAGGCCTATTAAAATCATAAATTGGCATAAAGAGTGAAGTAAATTATAAGGTACGCATACCCGTTGTTGTCCTGGTTGTTTGTAGCTTTCCTGATTACCATCTTCTGAGGAGAGATACCTAAATATCTGCCTGCAGCAAAGATACACTAGAAATACTGTACATATGATTGGTTCTTGCTTGCTGCTTTCTATCACCTCCTGTCTCCCAGTCACCCTTCCCTTCTCCCCAAATGTTAAAGTTACCATTTTCTGGACAATATGATGGGCAGTGATATATTTCTAAAGTTGTTATACAAAAGGGCCACATTTTCACTTGGCTTGAAGTATCTTTTAGTTGACAAGTGGCTTCTTTTAGTAATTTCTATTCATGGCCCTATTTTTGAAAAGTCCAAACTTTTTAAAAAACAAAATCTTTTGTATAGGTGGTATATATAATTAAATATTATTTAAGATTAAAGTAATTTAACAAATCTATGGGTGTGAATCAAGCCAGTAAGAATTAAATTTAAACTAAATTTGCTGTTTGCTTGAAATATCTTTCTATATGTCACTCATATTTCTACATATTTTAGTCAGAAATCCTGTTACTCATACAATTTATAAAAGAAGTTAAGATGATTAAAAGGAAGTTTATAGATCTGAAAATGCTTTTGGAATAAAGAATACATTTTCAGTTGTTTCTGATAATATAACTAATAAGGTATATCAAAAGGTAAAATTGAACTCTCTGTATCCTGGGTACGGTCTCCACTGGTTCCTATGGCATCAGTTTCCTCAGTCATTTTCATGTACAGCTGGGAACTTCCACCTAGTTTCTCTCCATTTTTTCCCCCTTCCTTAATTTTAAGGGTATTCAAGTGTCATTGGAGAAAAGATTTGGGCACGTAAGTCCTACTATGATGAATTCATCTTCAACTGGCAAGCTAAGTCTTACCTATTGCTTGATAGCTTGATTTTTGTTAACTCATCTGCAAGCCATAAATATTTAAGAAAAACTTTAGCAACTCTAAGAAAGAGTCAGGTTAGATAGCAAGGCGAAGACTATTTTTAAGGGGCGCCTGGGTGGCTCAGTCGGTTAAGCAGCCGACTTTGGTTCAGGTCATGATCTCGCAGTCCGTGAGTTTGAGCCCCGCGTCGGGCTCTGTGTTGACAGCTCAGAGCCTGGAGCCTGTTTCAGATTCTGTGTCTCTCTCTCTCTCTGACCCTCCCCCGTTCATGCTCTGTCTCTCTCTGTCTCAAAAATAAATAAACGTTAAAAAAAAATTTAAAAAAAAGGTCATATTTGAGTAATTTAGCTTCTGCCTATGGCTATCACTGTCCCTTGTCTCCTAGTAAGCTCCACCCCTTATTGGGTAAATGTATGCTTTTGATATATTATGTCCCAGAGTGACATTTTTCCTAATTCCAAACTTCTATGATTTTCAGGACATCTGTAAGTAAGTATTTTTCAAAATTGGCACAGTTCAAAACTGCTTTTTTAAAGCAAAACTGCTTTAAAAAATTTCATAGCAATTATACCTTGGACTTGTGGTATTCAGTCCCAATTTCAAATATTCTATCCCACTGTCAGACTGTTTCTCATTTTTCTAACGTATACTCTAAACCAATGCTGTAAACCGAAAGGTGCAACATTAATAGAAGTATAATTCCATTCTCACTCATCCCATATTCTTAGGAGAGATATAAAGTCAATATCGAAGGTTTCTGTGACAGTGTGGTCATTTTTAGTTAGTCTTAAATTGCTAGAAGGAATAGTGGAGAAAGGAAATTATTTTCTACCGTTTGACTCTAAGCTTGGTGGTAAAGGCATTTTAATGGCAGATTAGAGATACAAAAACTGTCTGGTATTTATGTAAGTTCTGCTAAGTGCATAATTATAATTTTGTATATCGATAAACACATATGTTGAAGAACTATACCTTTGTAGCTTGATAAGTAATTTATTAATTTATTTAAAAAAATTTTTTTAACATTTATTTATTATTGAGAGACAGAGAGTGACAGAGCATGAGCATGGGAGGGGCAGAGAGAGGATGAGACACAGAATCTGAAGCAGGCTCCAAGCTCTGAGCTGTCAGCACAGAGCCCAATGCGGGGCTCGAACCCACAAACCATGAGATCATGACCTGAGCCAAAGTCAGATGCTTAACTGACTGAGCCACCCAGGCGCTCCATTGATAATTAATTTATAATGAAGTATGAATATAAAGAAAACCAGTAGATTTATAACTTACTTTCATAAGTTATACCTAATGTGACCCATAAAGCCATATTATTCAAGTGCAGAAGTTGCTCAAGAACAAAGTTATTCTCTTTTTCATCTCGAATACTCAGAACATGTGATTTTGGATCTGTTAAAAAAAATAGTCAATAATTTTAATAATTACTTATCTAGAACACTTTGATAGATTTAGAAAATTTTATTTCCTAGTTTAATAAACTCTAAAACAATATTGAAAAATAAGACAGATGTGTAAATTAAAACTATCTCATTGTATGAAAATGAATAGATTAATAAGTTTTCAAATATTTTGATGTTAAATTTTGACATTCTGATGTCAAACATTTTGATGTCTTATAGCCTAGTATAAAATTATAGCTGAGTAGAGAATTTAAAACATTGATTTGCTTCACTTTTCCTCCATTTAAATCTTGTTTCAAATTGGTACAAATTTACACTGGTAAAGATACACTGTCAAAGACTATAATAAATATAACCTCTTGGATGGTCTATATGCTAGATCTTTTTCTTTAGAGATCACTCTGATATTTGGATTATAAAAGTTTAATATTTCCCAAAGTGTGTCCCTCAGGAAATTAGCAGGAATTTCTCAGAAAAAGACTAGATGGATAAAAATGTCACAAACATTAATTAAACAAAGTTAAACTACTTCATTTGTGCCTGTACTTCTTAAAGTATATGCTAATATATATTTGATAATGTCTAACAGGAAACAATGGCATGTAGTGTTTCTCAACCTTGCTCTTTTTCAAAGGATTCTTTTTTGTAGACTATATCTCAAGACTAGTTTCTACATTTTTGGGAATAATGGTTTGATATTTTCCATAAGAACTTCCCACAGTTCCCAGGTCCACTGCTGAGAAGTCATAGAGCCTCAGTGGATCTCACTGACAGTATCTGGAGAGTCCTGAGAGCTACAAGTGTGAAATATGCATTTCTTTTATGCAGAGCTCTTCTTTGCTTTCATTTACTCACCTGAGCTTTCAACTATGCAAATTTGCCTATTTTCACTTCGCCTGTAGCCTCGCGTGGCTGAACATCCAGTTCTCTGCTTGCTAGTGTCATTTCTGTGTCTTTTAAAGTAGAACTCATTTTGTTCATACATGTAAAGACAGACTGGTTCTCTAACGGATAGGTAAAGGAGTAGCTCCTATATTCTCCATTTTAACTAAACACAAATTTTAATTTTTTGTTGATAATGTAGAAATTAGGAGATGAGTATTTTTGAAATCTAGTCGCTAGTGCTAATTAAAAATATTTATAACACACTCAGGTGAGACTTGTTTTTTTAATGAACAAATGTAATGATTACTCATAAGTTGCTCAAGAACAAAGTCATTCTCTTTTTCATCTCAAATACTCAGAACATGTGATTTTGGATCTGTTAAATAAAAAATAGTCAATAATTTTAATAATTACTTATCTAGAACACTTAAGATACTTACTCAGATTCTGGCATTTAGAATGAACTTCATCTGGTGTTACTGCATGATATTTAGTCTTTCCTACCACAAAATTGTAGCAAGAGTTCTGAAATGGTATCCACGGAGTTGACAGAACGGGAGAGGGACACTGAACACTGTCAACCGGTTTGATCTCTTTTTCAGTCTCATCTGAAAAAATGACAATGGTAAGGATTCTAATCTTAGATGTAAATGTTAAATCCTGTTCAGAGTAATTAGGCTTGATGTGTAGGGAGTATTCAGGAAGCCAATAAATAATAGCTTAATGATGCTTGTTCTGTTTATACTCAAATATAATGTGACCTCTTAACTGGGTTTCTGTAGGAAGGAGTTTATTTAACATAATTTCTTTCCCCTGCTGTGGAGTGAGTGGGAGAATATAAAACAATAGGTCCTATTAGGTTAAATGTTGTTTCTGTATTCTTGTATCACCAAACCTCAAATACAAGGGGCAACCTCAGAGACTACACAAGGATATTAATAATAGGCACCTAACTATAACTTTGGGAACTCATCTTTAAGTTTCTGGTTACTGGTATTTCTCTAATTTTAATTTTTTTACTGTTTATTTATTTTTGAGAGAGGGAAAGAGCACAAGCGATGGAGGGGCAGAGAGAGAGAGAGAGACAGAGAGACAGAGAGAGAGACAGAGAAAGAGAGAGAAAGGGAGAGAGGGAGAGAGAGAGAGAGAGAGAGAGAGAGAGAGAGAGAGAGAATCCCAAGCAGGCTCTGTGCCATCAGCAGAGAGCCCAATGCAGGGCTTGAACTCACAAACTGTGAGATCATGACCTAAGCTGAAGCTGGACACTTAACCAACTGAGCCACCCAGGTGCCCCTTTTCTCTAATTTTAAAGATAAATTTTAATTTTTATTTATTTATTAAAGGTACATTTTAATGAAATATGTGATGTTCTAAGTTGTTGCTTTAATGAAAGCAAACAGAAATAGTTGAAAATGTGATTATGGCTTTTATTATGAAAAAGACATAGACTCCAGGAGATGCAAATATAGATATACTCTACTCAAAGTCAACAAACAGATTTAATATGCAGTAGAGACCATCCAGCATGTCTCCCAGGTTGCAACAACTCCCTTTGGGAAGTAGTCTTTTCTTTCTACTGCAAACACACACATGTGGGCCTCTGGCAGTTGTAAAACTACTTTACTCTGACTGAGCTAGAGATTGCGTACCTTACTCTAGCGAGGTACATCAGATTCTAAGAATTTGGAAAGTATAATTTAGGGATAGTCAATCCATCTCCAGTTATGGCTATCATTGAAAGCTACAGAGCTGCCATGTTTTACCATGCACAGAGAGAAGCATAAAGTATATAAAAAGAAGAGTGCAGGTCTACAGAGAGAAACAGAAAGGATAGGTGGGAGACAGTATCTCTGGGTTCCAGATTCCATTCAGTTTCTGATTCCCATTCTTCATGAGGCTCAGCGATATCCTCATTTTTGAGGATCTAAGTGTCCCTTTTGGCTTAAGCTGGCTTGAGCTGGTTACTGTTACTGGCAAACAAATGAATCTTAACAGTGACTCTTAAAAAGAAAGATTAGCTGTTGATCATTAAGAATTACAAAAAAATAATTCTCACAAATATGAGTTTTCTATAGAACATAAACACAAAATACATACAAAATGAGACCAATGGGAGTTAAAACTCAAAGGTCAAGTACCCTTGTCAGCTGACAAAAATAAAGATATAACATGTCTAAAATAACAAATCAATGACAAAGTATTTAATATGTAATTCTACTTGAATTTTCATAACAAATTTTGTTGTAGAAAAAGAACGTGATTATAATTTCAAAACCAGATTTTACAAAACCACCCCCCATAAATTAAAATATTTAAAATTAGCATACTTCCTGGATAGTAGCAAATGGCACCTGGTTGCTGATGCTCACAGTCAGATGTCTTCCAGAAACCATCAGTGTCTAAGATTACACAGTCTTCAAGTTGATTATTATTTTCAATCCAGCGGCTAAATTGAAGATGTTTCCCATCTGACCAACCATAGTTGAGTTCATCCTGTAAGCAGCCGAAATACAGTTCAAGTGGCAATACTTCATGTTATCTCCTTTGTATTATTTCAACCCTCATGCTCAATCTAATAACTTTTAATTTTATCTTATATTTAGCACATAGTTACACAGCACTTACCACGTGCCAGGCACTGTTCTAAGTGCTTTGCAAAGATTAATTTATTTAATCTTCCTAACAACCATATGAGATAGGAACTTTTATATTTCTTTCACAGATGAGGAAACTGAAGGCATGTAGTGTGCCCAAAGTCACATAGAATGTATACTGCAGTGCTGGGATTCCAATCCAGGCCATCAGGTGCTAGAGTCCATGGCCTGAGTCATTATGCTAGGCTGCCTCACATATAGTTGGAACTGTTGGTTGTTGCAAGTCAGAAAAACAATTATGTGGTAGTGTAAAGAACACGGGCTCTGGGGCTACGCATATCTAGTTTTGAATTCTGGCTCAGTCCCATATTAGTTTTTGATTTTGAGTTTACCTTGCCAAGTTTCCATCCCCTCATCTATTAAACGGATATGACACTTAACCTCTCAGGGCTGGAATTCGTGGGGTAACGTATAAAACATGTAACTCAATGGCCAGCTGGTGCACAGGAAGAGCTACATAAGTGTTGGCTCTCTCCCTCTAACCCTGACTCAGGCCTTATGGCTCTCACACTGTTATTTTTACACTTGTCTTTGTAGAAAAGCTTCCTCATTCACTAAACTCTATTGTGCACTAAAAGTCTATGAACATCTGTCTTTACATCCTGACAAGGGCCTGACCACCCACCTATCTTGAGAGAGGCTTTACAGAATAGGTACAAAAGTCCAGGGTACAGACCTGTTTGGGCTTCCCCATGGTGCTGTCAGAGCAGCAGCCCTTATACATTGACCCAATGAACTAAGCTGTCCTGAGGCCCAAGACAATTCTGCATCCCTGGTTTACTTGGAATACTGGGCAAAGGCCACACACAGTATCCTTAGTGAACCATAAATAACAAACATGTTCAGGCTTCAATACCACCAACTGTTTCATTCTGAAAACTGTTCTCCACCAGAGTTCCAGTTGTAACCTTGTGGCCTAAGCCTCTGACCTCAAATGTGCCCTTTGGCCATGGGATGTTGCTTGCACTTGGTTATTACCCTGGATTTCTTCACCTTTGTTGCACTCACAGCAGGTCTTTGGAACTTCTATTCCTCGTAGATAAATCACCGCACCTTCTATCTCTCTGCTGAATGTGATCTCTCTTTATTACGACTATAAGCGTCTCTTTACTAAATTCTTGACCTTAATTGATCTTAATCAAAACCTGCCTTTCCCAAGGGAATAAGTTCCTTTCAACACCCACAAGGGAAGGCTGTTTATTTTTCCATTCTCAGATACTGCAGGGCTATGAGAATGGGATAGCAGGTTATTTTTTATCTCCTTCAGTCATTTCCTTTGAGGTTTATGCAAGCTTCCAGATTCTTTGCTCTCTCTGACATTCACTGAGGACTTGCCTCCTTATTCCCCCCTGATATTCACTGGGGAGATACCCCATGTCTTGCTCTGTCCTCTTGGTCCAACCATCGACTTACAGACATTAATGTTCATGTGGGTAATTCATCCAGCTCCCAAGCCTTCTTGACTTCCTCTCTTTCTATGTATTTCCACTTCTGTGTACTTGAGTGACCCACTGCCACTGCCACAGTCTGAACTTTATATAAACCAGAACTGCTGTGAGCCTTAGTTCAGGCCAACATCATTTCCTGCATGAATTTCTGTAAGAAATCTCCTGACTGCTCGCTTCCTTACCCACCCTCTGCCAGTATAATTCTTCTTAAGTAAAAACCTGATATTGTCACTACCAGGTTTAAAATCTTTCAATACCCTTCCATTGCTTTCAGTGTAAAATGTATCCTGTCCATGCTCCAAAGATTTAAGGCAGCTTATGCAAATACATAGTAAACAGCTACATAGAATATGTAAAAGAGTGAAAGAAAAAAGAGAAACATAAGTACAGATTGAAAATAGGATACGAAATAAGGCCAAAATCCTTCAGTGGTGAATAAAAAGTTACAAAATGGTATGATTCTAATTATCTTAAAAATATACATGTACGGGCACCTAGGTGAGTCAGTTGGTTAAGTGTCAGACTTCGGCTCAGGTCATGATCTCACAGTTTGTGGGTTTGAGTCCCGCATCGGGCTCTGTGCTGACAGCTCGGAGCCTGGAGCCTGTTTCAGATTCTGTGTCCCCCTCTCTGTCTGTCCCTCCCCACTCGCACTCTGTCTCCCTCTGTCTCAAAAATAAATAAACATTAAAAAAAAATACATGTGTACATAGAAAAAACTTGAGGGATATATGCCAGATTACTAAATCATATTTATCACTAGTTACTGGGATTATAGGTGATCTTAATTTTCTTTTAAAAATATTTACTATAAATTTACAGATTTTCCACAGGGATGGTATTGCTTTTGTTTCAAAAGGTTAAAGGTGATTGAAACTAGGAAATGTAATAACTTATTACTACCCTCACAAGAGACACAATGATGGGTTTCACATAAACCCAAACACTGAAGAGGAAATAAATAAAAGCAATGTTATGAAAGAATTGATACAATAAGTCTTAAAAACTAGTTCAAGCTGACGATCTGGCTCTGAGAGTCTCAGAGAAAACATTCTTCAAGCAATTTCTAAATACTAGTTTTAACTGAGCTTCTAGTACATGCTGGTGGTAATGAATCCAAAATTTATCAAAGGTAATGTTTACTTCTGAGTCTATTTTAAGTTTTTTTCACCCATTCTCCAGTTCAACTCTGGGTGTGCGCTAGGACTAAATCACTTTCAATCACATTTTTTTCCATGCAGCCCTAAAACCATCTTGGTATATACCACATTGGTATATTGAGGGTTTCCCCAAGGTATATATAACTTAGGTTTACTTCACAATGTAAGGTACTCTTCTGTCCTACTCTGCCAATTGCCTTCTCTCTGAGAGTGAAGAATACTGGTTTAGGGGACATTTATCTAACAAGGGCTTCACCAGTCATGCACTGTGCAGATGCAGGGGGCAGAGTTCACATCACAATCTTTGTAAATGGCACCCCCTATGCAGAGCATAATATATGCAGCCTCACATACCAGCCCTATATTTTACCCTTCAATACATCTCAGTGGGCATACATAGAGAGCCTAGAGCAGAGACAAAAATGACCTACAATGCTGACAGAAATACTACAGCTTTATTTATTATTATTTTTTTACTATACCTTTATTTAGAAAAATACTTATTAATTATAGCTAAATGCTTCAGAAGCATGTATGTTCCTGTTTATGTAACATGTTTGTAGCTTAGCACTGGGAATTAGCAGGAGACTAGTATTCTTTGCTGGGCTGTGAAATAAACTAGAAGTACTTAAGACATCTATCCAGGATCAGGCCTTGAACTGTGGTGAAACACTACTCTAATCCACTTTTAGAGAGGCTTAATTGTACTCTGCTGATTCTGAAAAGGATAAAAAGACTCTTCATCAGAAGCCATAGTACTTCTACACACTGGACCTCATCTGATTTAATTCTTCTCTTCCCCTCTTCTTTTCATTGGCTGGGGAGAGATGGCATCCTGCTTCTAGCTCAGTCTTTTACTAGAATAAAAAGAAGTGCTCATCTACATATGTCCACTAGAACTTCTTCTTAATCTAAACAATAAAGCATCAGATCTTTCAACAGTGGAAAGATGACTACCACTAAAAATTATACACTTCATGAAATTTACTCACTGGAGAAAGATTTTACAACCTCTGGGTTCTTTTGGTCTGGTATGAGAAATGCTGTGTGCAACAAAAATTTCACGTTTCGTCAGTCAATCCTGGCAGTTGGGACTGAAAACTTACGTCTCGACTGGAGAGTCCAATCCATAAAGAAGAGTTATGAAGGACCGTCTGCACAGTTAGGAACGCCTGCTGGTAAGGGTCTGTGATGCTCACCAGGTGCATGTTATCTTTCTGACACTCCTTCAGAGCATCAAACCAAGTCAGACTCTTCGGGATTATTTTGTACAAATTATTTAGATACTTTATAGTGTCTGAAGTATTCTGCAAGGTCTGTCTGCTTTCAATTTCTGCGTGTAAAAGAAAAAAAAAAACACAAAAACCACCCACTCTGCAAGGCATGGGACATTTCTTCATTTCTCCATAAGTACTTTAGATATTACTTATCTATTCATTTATTTTAGATTTTCGTTGGGAGAACTAGGTATGTCTTGGTGTATACCTTAGGCAAATATGTTTGAGCCGCATCTTTTTTTTTTTCTAAAATTGGAACAAAATTGTTTTTGTTAATCTGATTTAGGAAGGAAAAAAGGTATAAGTAAAAGTAGGTTACAATGAGATTACCATTTCAGATTGGTATCAAATACCTCCTTTGTTTGAACTCCTTTAACAAGAGGAGGTGTTAGGTATTCCCTTACAAAGTTTTAATCTGGGAGAGCTCCCATGAAAAAAATGTACAAAACAACCCACAAGAGGATATATTGAATTATTATTTTACAGTACTTCCCTGAATAAAGCAGTTACTAAACAGTATGAGACAAATGACCATAGGTTAATTAAACAAAAAGTTCCTTAGAAGTACGTGGATTATCTACTTAAGGTTCTCATTACATGATAAAGCTTTTTAGAAATTTTATTTATTTACTTATTTATTTATTTATTTATTTATTTTTTATTTTATTTTTTATTTTTTTATTTTTGAGAGAGAGAGAGGGAGGGGCAGAGGGAGAGAGAATAAGAATCTTAAGCAGGCTCCATACTCAGCACAGAGCCCAACGAAGGGATCAATCCCATGGCCCTGGGATCATGACCAGAGAACAAATCAAGAGTTGAACATTTAAGTGGCTGAGCCACCCAGTCGTCCCCAAAGGTTTTTTTTTTTTTTTTTAATCATTTATTAAGAACATTGTGAAAAAAAAAAAAAAAAGAACATTGTGATCAATGAAAACAATGTGATACTTTTGAAAAACATCTTTTTGAAAATATGGACCTCTTAAAAAAAAATTTGTTAACATTTATTTATTTTTGAGAGACAGAGACAGAGCACAAGCGGGGGAGGGGCAGAGAGTGAGGGAGACACAGAATCCAAAGCAGGTTCCAGGCTCAGAGCTGTCAGCACCAATACTTAATTTTGACATTTAATTAGGTAAAGCAATGACATTTGAAAAAAAATCACATTCCATTTGAGATAATCTGACTCACTGAACCAATATGAGTTTAGCCATGTTGAAAATTTAGGGAAGCTATATGTTTACAAATTAATATTCATTTATAAGATTTTCATGAAAAAGTAGTGTATATATCTAACAGCATAAAGTACCATAGTTATCTAGATGATAATTCATACCTGAATATCTCTGACAGAGAGACAGAGTGTGGTGCTCACTGCAGGAAGTAAAATTCCATGTCCCAGTATAAGGCGACTTTTCGAGGTTGAGCATTAGAGCACAGTGGTATTGGGACTCTTCCTCAAAAATCTAAAGGAAAAGGCAAATATGTACAAATAATCATGAAACTACCTGTCTGAAGATCCCAGCAAGAGAACTTTATATTCCAAATTGGATTTTTCGTCCTGTAAAAATTTCATTAAGGAGCTGACTGTGAAATCACAAGAAAATCCTCAAAAACTTCCAAAGAATGGGAAAAGGGCAATTAACTTTAGAAATTATAAAACAAAAAAGGAAAGGACCCAAATAAATAAAATTAAGAATGAAAGAGGAGAGATCACGACCAACACAACAGAAATAAAAACAATAGTAAGAGAATATTTTGAGCAATTATAAGCCAATAAAATGGGTAATCTGGAAGAAATGGACAAATTCCTAGAAACATATACACTACCAAAATTGAAACAGGAAGATACAGAAAATTTGAACAGACCCACAACCAGTAAGGAAATCGAATTAGTAATCAAAAATCTGCCAAAAAACAAGAGTCCAGAGCCAGATGGCTTTCCAGGGGAATTCTACCAAACATTTAAGGAAGAGTTAACACCTATTCTCTTGAAACTGTTCAAAAAATAGAAATGGAAGGAAAACTTCCAAACTCTTTCTATGAAGAGTTTTGTAGGTTCAAGCCCCACGTCGGGCTCTGTGCTGACAGCTCAGAGGCTGGAGCCTGCTTCGGATTCTTTGTCTCCCTCTCCTTCTGCCCCTACCCTACTCGCATTCTGTCTCTGTCTCTCTCAAAAATAAATAAACATTAAAAAAAATTTAAACAGATCAAGAAAAACTGGTACAAGTAAGATTAAAACACAATTATAGTAATATTTAACACTCTGCTATCATTCTTGATATTTCAAAGCAAAAAAAGTAATGATGATTAATTTAATTTATCAGATGTTTTTAAATTTTTTATGTTGACAAACTGTGTACAACAGAGTACTCACCTTAAAGCTTTGATCCTGTATCTGTCACTATAAAAACATCCATAAACATCTATTTAGATTTCATTCTCTGATCACAAATCAATAATACTAGGTATGAAAATTTTTTCGAAGTATATTGTTCCTATATTTTTTATATGCTTGAAACATATCACACACTTAGAAAAATAAGAAAAGTAGGTTTATCCCAGGAGTTACAAATTTTATAAAAACACGTACACACATGTTACACAATAAACACGGAACTAAAACTGAAATAAAATAATTATAGGGAAGAATAATATCACCAGGGATATGTGTAAAACTTTTTTACAGAGGCAAATGTGTATTATTATTACGTGTTTTATTTGAGAATAGTTGACACACAAAGGTACATTAGTTTCAGGCATACCACATAGTGATTTAGCTTCCCCATATGTTATACTATGCTCCCCACAAGTGTAGCTACCATCTGTCACTATATAATCCACTTATAATATCATTGACTATAATCCCTATACTGTGCCTTTTATTCCTGTAACTTATTCCCATAACTGGAAGCCTGTATTTTCTTCTTCCCTTCACCCCGTTTGCCCACCCTCCCACTCCGCTTCCTCTGACAACTATCAGTTTGTTCTCTGAACAAACATTCAGTTTGTTCTCTGTGTTTATAGGTCTGACTATCCTTTTTATTTGCTTATTCATTTGTTTTGTTTTTTTCACATGAGTGTTTTCCACATAGGAGTGAAATGGTATTTGTCTTTCTCAGTCTGACTTACTTCCCTTAGCATAATACCCTCTATGTACATTCATGTTGTCACAAATGGCAAGATCTCATCCATTCTTATGGTTGTGTAGTATTTCTGTGTGTGTGTGTGTGTGTGTGTGTGTGTACCACATTTTCCTTATCCATTCATCTATCAATGGATACTTAGGTTGCCTCCATATCTTGGCTATTGTAAATAATGCAGCAATAGATATAGGGGTGCATATATCTTTTTGAATTAGTGTTTTGGTATTTGGGTGAATACCCAATAGTGGAATTCTGCAAATATATATTATTAAATGTATTCTGGTTTTTAAAGGAAAGATGAACTAAGAACTGAATACAGGAGATTAGAAAATGAATAAAAATATAACTCCAAGAAAAACAGGATAGAAAATGTAGTAATATTTGTAAATGTATCTTAAGCAATAGGAGTAGAGAGGGGAGAAGAGGGAAGAGGAAGCCATTAACACACCAATTTTGTAAAATCTGAATAAGAAAAAGTAAAAACACAATCAAATTAAGATATGGAGATTTAAAAAGATAATAGTATACACAATTTTATTCTAATACATTAGAAAATCTAGGGGCGCCTGGGTGGCGCAGTCGGTTAAGCGTCCGACTTCAGCCAGGTCACGATCTCGCGGTCCGTGAGTTCGAGCCCCGCGTCAGGCTCTGGGCTGATGGCTCAGAGCCTGGAGCCTGTTTCCGATTCTGTGTCTCCCTCTCTCTCTGCCCCTCCCCCGTTCATGCTCTGTCTCTCTCTGTCCCAAAAATAAATAAACGTTGAAAAAAAAAAAAATTAAAAAAAAAAAAAAATCTAAATGAGGGGCACCTGGCTGTGTCAGTTGGAAGAGGATGAGACTCTTGATCTTGGGATTATGAGTTTGAGCCCCATGTGGGATGTAGGGAATACTTAAATACATTTTAAAAACTTAAAAAATCTAAATGAAGTAGGCAACTTTCTTGAAAACTACAAATTAGCATAATTTTTATAAGGAGAAACAGAAAATTCCAAAATGTACCAGTAACTTTGGAGGAAACTGAAAATTAATATTAATAGTTCATTTTAAACACTATGCGTCAGAGAGCTGAAAGCTTTAAATGAATTGTCTATGTAATCCTCACATTGTATTGTAGGTGTAACAGTGTCAGAATTTACAGATGAACAGTTGAGGCTTAAGAAAAATTAAGTGAACTTACAAAGGCACACTAAATGGCTGGATGGAATTCAAACGCAGACAATGTGATTCTGGAGTTTAAGCACTCAACCACTACACCAAATCCTTTTATTATTAAAGAATGATCTCTGAAAAGTAACATCACATGATTTTTTAGGTAATTCCTTCAAACTTTCAGGGAAAGAAAATTCTCCAGTCTGAGTCATAATTTCAAAACATAAAGGCAAAAAGCTACCCAGTTCATCTTACGAAGCTGACGTAATCGGAAAAAAAATCCGACCACATAGCATAAAAAATTAACTCTGTGAACAGAGATGAAAACATTCTCAGATAAAATTCTAATAAATCCAATTCAGTATAGTAGTAAAATAATAATCCATTCTGAGCAACTAGATTTTATGATAAGAAAATGAAAATGGTTTACTATAGCTATACCACAATTTTAGCAGATGCTGGAAATAAGCTTCAGAAAATTCCGTACTTATTCTTGAATAGAAGTTCTAAATAAGCTAGTTCTAGAATGATAAAACTTAAACAAAGAGTAGGCATCATATATAACAATGAGAGACTTCAGACAGTCCAGAAAATACAGAGCAAGTCTAGGTTGGTGGTTATTACTTCTGGTAGTACTACAGTTCTGGAAGTCCAGCCATATGTGGTGAAGCATGGACAGGTATTTGAAGATTATGATTATCTGATTAGGAAACCCCCCAAAAAATCTAGCGAAAAACTGAGAAGTAATAAGAGGCTTTTAGGAAGATGGATGCCTGTGAAATACATATATAAATATACCCAAATAATAGCTTTCTGCCTGTCAGTGAGAAAATCAAGAAAAAACCTGCCATTCTCAGAGGCAATGAGACAGAATTACAAAAACTTCACTAAGGGCTCTGAAGGAAGACTTGAGTAAATGGAGAGATATAGTACACCATATTTTTAAATTGAAAGGTTAATAAAAAGATGTTAATTCTCCCTAAAATATTGTCAAATTCTCATCAGAACTATTTTAATTTAATTAGCTTAGTTGGAAATTTACTAAATAATATAGTTTGGAAGAATGGACAAGAATAGCTAAAACTATTGTTTAAAGGTATACATAAAGGATAACTATTCTTATTATTTTTTTTAAATATGGCAAAATTATAGTATTTAGATCAGTGTTATAGCTATGTAAGAGCATATCACATACACACACATTTAATATATAATAAAGGAGGCATCCTATATTGTCTTTAACAAATGGAAGTGTATTTAATAAACGATGTTAGACAGGACTAGGGAAACGCCTTAAGTATTCACTGACAACATACACAACATACCATGGCTGTACCATGCTGTCAGGAAAAAAAAGGCAAAGAAAATATAAGCATATATTTCACTAACATTTACATGATGAGCTTTGTAATCTAATAGAAATGGAGGAAAAAAAGGAAATAAACAGATTTGAATATACACACATGCAAAAAATCAAAACTTATTTCTAGAATATTTTTGGTATTCAGAGTTTAAAAATGTACTGGAATATTTTTAGTAAACACAGGAAATACAGAGTTAGCATGTTTAATATTTATAGTTATAATATCATAAGAAACACATGAAGGCAAGAAAGAAAAAAGAAATATATGAAGGCTTTGATAAATATTGACAAAACATAACATTTATACTTGATGAAATTCAAATTACTACTGAACTTATAGAACTTATTATATACAATTTATTAGGTATCAGAGAAATATAAACAAAAATATGACATATTTAAATTACCAAATTAGCAAGAATTTTTAAAAGACAATGCCCCTTGCACCTGTTGGGATGAACACTGGATGTTGTATGGAAACCAACTTGACAATAAATTTAATATTAAAAAAAAAAAAAAAAAGACAATGTCCCTTACAAGCAACGTAGTAAAGAACCTAAGAACACTGGTTCTGTGGAATCTTGGACCTAGATTTAAATGTGACTCTGACACATTTAAATGTGCATGGCTGCACAATTGGGGGTAAGTTACAGGATTCCTTCTGTTTTTACATTTCTAAGATAGAGGTGGGGTAATAGTCTT
Source organism: Lynx canadensis (assembly GCF_007474595.2). Lineage (NCBI taxonomy): Eukaryota > Metazoa > Chordata > Mammalia > Carnivora > Felidae > Lynx > Lynx canadensis. The sequence continues at coordinate 148,956,987 of NC_044310.1, forward strand.
TTTCACATCTGTCATGCAGATTAAATGAAATAATGTATATGATACATTAGCAAAGTACCTGACACATATTAGATGCTCAACAAATGTTAGAAATTGTTAACATGCTGCTATGGATAAAATGGCAATCATAATATATTGCTAATAAGAATATAAACTCATAAACCTTTCTGGAAAGCATTTGGTGATCAGAGCTTTATAACTACTTACATCTTTTGATCTGGCTATATGACTTCCAAAATCTATCTTAAGGAGGTAATTTGAAATATAACCAAAGATTATGCACATAAACGTTCACTATAGCACTATTTATGATTGTGCAAAAATGGAAACAACCTAAATATTCTCGCATATCTATCATGAAGTATTGTGCAACTATTAAAATGCTTATCAAGTATATTTTTTAATGGTATAAGAAACTGTTATATAATACTAAATAAGGAAAGTAGAATACAATAGTATGTATACAGTGGTAAACAGACTGTGATTTTATCTATGTCAGAAAGATAATATATGAAAAAGCCTTAGAAGGAAAAATGCTGAAATACTTATTGTGATTTCCTAGATGTGGGTTCAAATATAGTCTGTGACTCATTTAGTAGGTTGTGACATCAATTCAGTAGATCTTGACTCACATATGTGATAATGAAATAGGATTGGATAGGAGAAGGAGAATAGCTTAGACTAGACTAGACTAGACTAGAATAAAATAAAATAGAAAATATCAGTGGGTATATGCTGTAAGGGTAAGTACTGTTTCTTGAAACATCTGTTTCAATTCATTATTATATTTATATTCATGTACTAAATGGTAATTTAAATGTATTTCTTACTATGGGGTTATGGTTGAAACCTTGAAAGCTACTGGCCTAAGTATAAGTAGAATCAGGTTGACAGTTTCCTTTATTGCATTTACTCTTCTACAACTTTCAGATTTTCTATGATAACCAAGCATTACTTTAATATTTACTTTGTACATAATTACATATGACTCAGAGTTCCCTTTGCCACCAACATCTACCTTGAGCAAAGTTATACTGCATCAGGAACATCAACTGACTGTTGTCTAGGCATACCTTTGGAATTTGACTTTAAAGTTAATTTCTTTTTTTTTTTTTCTTTTTTTTTTTTTAATTTTTTTTTTTTCAACGTTTATTTATTTTTGGGACAGAGAGAGACAGAGCATGAACGGGGGAGGGGCAGAGAGAGAGGGAGACACAGAATCGGAAACAGGCTCCAGGCTCTGAGCCATCAGCCCGGAGCCTGACACGGGGCTCGAACTCACGGACCGCGAGATCGTGACCTGGCTGAAGTCGGACGCTTAACCGACTGCGCCACCCAGGCGCCCCTAAAGTTAATTTCTTAATCTTTGCCATTGTGCAAAGGGTGGTTTATATCCAGCAAATAGGGAAGACAGAAGCAGGGGGGCAGCAGAATCATGGTATAAGGTAACTATTGTTAACACAATGCTTTTTTCCCTTCTATAGCTTCTTTGTGTGTAGCTGTTTGGGAAGAATGATCACTAATCACCAATTTTGTACTTTTGGCCCCAGGAGACAGCCCCCAAATCCCAAAATATTAATAAAACATTTATATTTGCTTCTATTTGCATCTCACTCCTTGATGGCTTATTGTGGTTGTAAAATAAGTGTCATGGAGTCTGAAGCTACTGTGAAAAACAGGGGCATCTGCTTGAATGCTGGGGAGCTCCTGTTCTTCTTGTGATGGTTTTATTGACGTATTACTCATAGGTGATATCATTTACCCATTTAAAGCACACATTCTATAGTTCTTAGTATATTCAATTATGTAACCATCACCCTCAATCAATTTTTAGAACATTTTTACCACTCCAAGAAGAAATGCCATGCCCTTTGGGCATCACCCCCAATCTTTCCTTCCTCCTTAGCCTCTGGCAAACACTAATCTACATTTTATCTTTAACGATGTGCCTGCTCTGCACATTTCATATAAGTGGACTCATAAAATAGACCTTTATTCTTTTTATATATGCTTATTTATTTATATTGAGAGAGAGACAGAGAGAGAGAGTGTGCGCACATGGGGAAGGGACAGAGAAAGAGAGAGAGAGAGAGAGAGAGAGAGAGAGAGAGAGAGAGAGAGAGAGAATCCAAAGCAGGATCCACACTGTCAGCATGGAGCCCAATGCAGGGCTTGAACTCATGAACCGTGAGATCACACATGACCTGAGCCGAAGTTGGACACTTAACCACCTGAGCCACTCAGGTGTCCCAATAGACCCTTGTTATTATCTTAATCTAGTAATTTATGGAATACTTGGGTATGTCACAAACCTATATAGATTTCTGATTCAAAAAAACTTACATTTGTTGGTATTTTCAGCCTCCAACCAGACAGCAATGGGTGAAAGTTACTGTATGTCAGCTCCCTGTTATCTGTCCACTTGTTTATCCTTTCATAGGCAGTCCAGCGCAAACCAATCCATAAGGTAGCCTCCATATCCGGAAGCAAGGATGTAATAAAATCTGCCAGAAAGAGATTTTTTTTAAAGCATTTGACTTATTCAAATTAAAGATATATTAAAAATGTTAATGACTATCTCTTGCTTATCTACAAAGATAGTCTTTTACCTATTCTGTAAAATAAGTTTATTTATTTATTTTGAGAGAGAACGAGAGACAGAATGAGCAGGGGAGGGGCAGAGAGGGAGAGGGAGAGAGAGAGAGAATCCCAAGCAGGCTCTGCAATGTCATTGAGGAACCCGATGTGGGGCTTGAACTCACAAACTGTGAGTTCACAACCTGAGCCAAAACCAAGAGTCAAGTGCTTAACTGACTGAGCCACCCAGGTGCCCCTAATAAGATTTTTTAATATGCTAATTCCCCACGGCCTCCCCAAACTATCTTGGCTCCCCAGATCAGAATAAAACATGTTTTCAGAACAATTCTGCTACCTTGTTCTCTCTGGCTCAACACTGAAGGAAGGGTGCCACCATAGGTATGACAAGTATCACTTGCTTGAGAAAATGTGAGAGACTTGGGTTTGATTTTTAGAAAACACTGCAAACAAAAAACATGAAGAATATTCTTATGAAGAATAAGATTCCAGACATAGGAAAGCTCACATAGTAGGTAAACGCTTCATCTTTTCTTTATTTTTTTTTAAAGAGAGAGAGAATGAGAGAGAGAGAGAGAGAGCGCACAAGCCAGGGAGAGGGACAGGGGGAGAGGAGAGAGTGTTAAGCAGGCTCCACGCTCAGTGCAGAGCCTGACGCGGGGCTCAATCCCATGACTCTGGGATCATGACATGAGCCGAAATCAAAGGTCAGAGGCTTAACTGATTGAGCCACCGAGGTGACCCATAAACACCTCATCTTTTAAAGGGCTGCTAATTTTTGGTCTCTGAGAGATGGAAATTTACAAAGTAGTACTATATGAATGCAGATCTCTGCTCTCAATATAAGCAACTAGAGTGGTCTATTAGTCAAACTATTTTTTTTTAAACCTCCCATTTATTTATTTATTTATTTATTTATTTATTTAACGTTTTATTTATTTTTGAGACAGGGAGAGACAGAGCATGAACAGGGGAGGGTCAGAGAGAGGGAGACACAGAATCTGAAACAGGCTCCAGGCTCTGAGCTGTCAGCACAGAGCCCTACATGGGGCTCAAACTCATGGACCGCGAGATCATGACCCGAGCCAAAGTCGGCTGCTTAACCAAGTGAGCCCCCCAGGTGCCCCAAAACCTCCCATTTATTGAGTGCTTCCCATGTGCTAAACAGTTTGCATAATATTATCTCATTTAATTCTCACAACAAATGGGGGGAAACTGAGGCACAGGGCAGTTAAGTAACTTCTCCAATGAGTGAAATAGCCAGACAGTGGTATGGTCAGCATTTAGATTGTGTTCCATCTGACTTCAAAGGCTGCATTCCAAATCATCACCTCCTTATATAAAAACAGATATTTTAAAACAAATCATCCCTGTTTCTTTTGGCAGGATATTTTAATTCAAAACTACACCAACTATGTAAATTAATTTAGTCCCAGTACCTTGGGGAAAAAAGATTGTACTACTTTTAAAATTAATATCTTAGCTTTAGTACAGAGCTTTCAGTTGTCAGACACATATCTTCCTTTTTCTTTTTGATACTATGATCACATTAGTACGGAGTAGTATGCTCTAAATTGTGTTCCTTGAAACATTCTACAAAATGCTTTCGTTCATCTTCCTTACAGACTGCAGTGGCCAATGAGCTATATAAATCATCATCATCGGGTGGCTTCTAGAAAAGACCCGAGAGAGAACACTCTGAACTTGAGCTTGGACGTTTTATTACGCTAAGGATGGCAGAGCAAAAAGACAAAAGGAGCCATTTTTGAAGATGTCATGGGGCTCTCACACCAACCCCAGCCTGCTTATCATCAAACTTCTCTTATGTAACAGAACAGATAGATGTTTTAACATACTATAGCAATCTCTCTACTTAGCATTTCCAAAGAGATACATATACCAATACAGATTATGAATCTCAAAAGAGGCAGATCTAGAATGCCCCCTTTGGAAGCAAGATCAATGATGAGCATTTTGTTAGCATATGTGTAGTTCCCAAAAAGTAGTTTGGGGAATGCTGGTCTAATTTAATTGACAGATACTGCTTGGATGTTTTCTTTCAGGGGGAAAATTTATCAGCCAGAAACTGTCAGTTTCCTTCATGCTATAGAGAGAGTCTATTTAAAGTATTACAATCCATTGACAGATCAATATCAGCAATTTAAGTTTAGTAGCAACAGAATAGGAACACAGGACTTGGAAAGACCTGTAGGCATGCCTAACTTGAGAGTCAACTTGGTTTCTGAAATGCAGAGGGATCAGGTGAGTTACTGAAATATGCAGAGGCTATCTTAGTGAAGTTATCTGATGGGCTGCCGTTCTGCCACAGGCCATACAACCAGCATGAAAGCAATCATCATTTGTACAATGTAGCAATTCTCTTTTTACCTTATTCTGAAAAGCAATCCAATCCCCAGAGCACTGTATTTTAGCTGCAGAATCTGGACTATATTTTTCTAACGAAGAGACATTATATTTTTCACAGATGAAGGGCAACTTGGTACTACAGTCTGCAGGTTTATTTAAGTCTGAGAAATGAAAAGCAGGATTACTGTAGTGAGAATTTTCTGTTCAGCAAATTTTAAAAACAATCCAGTAGTAGAGAAAATCTCTTCAAATCATTCTTTCCCAAACAGTTACAATATATTCCTTTTCTCCTCTAGCCATTTCTATCTTCTATAATTATCCATAGTTTATAGTATACCAGTGTTGCCGATAAAAATGCACACATTTGGTATAATGACCTCTGTTACCACAGTTCCTGATGGTGAGAAAATAGGTTGAAAGCGAAGGCTAATGAAGGGGAAAGAGACCTAAACTATATTTAGAATTTGTTACCTGTTTATCTTGGCAAATTTGTTTATAAGCTTATCAGTTATGAAATTGGTAAGTTTATTTCTAAGTAACTGCTTTAGGATAAAGTCAAAATATTCACAGTGAAAAGCACCTTTATCTGCATTTGGAATTTGAGCCATAGTCATTAGCAATAAGCCAAAACAAGATGAAGCAACCAAACATATAATCAAAAGGAAAACAAGGTTAAGCTAGTAATTGAACCTGAAGTTCACATATTACATAATTAACATTAAAGGATTTGGAATTAATTTACCGCTAAACCAAGTCTTGGCAGACATGTACAAGCATTCCTCCCGAAATGTTATAGGAAAGTGATGCCATAGATATCGTGAGCTGAAAGAAAAGGAGAGATTGCACAGCTCGTAACGTAGTTACATGTTCCATTGTGTTTTTTACTGTAATTTTACTTCTAAATTTAATGTTATGCCATTATTTTATACCACTTTTTTCTTAATGTTAATATGCAAAAAGACTTGGTTTCTCTAGTCTACACAGTTCACAGATTAATGTTCAAAACAAATTGTAAATAGCAATCCCTTTTCTAAAGGGAATTTGGGACTTCTTAAAATGACTTTACAAAGGCAGCATCAATTGTGTCACATACTTAAGAAAGTGACGATCTATGGGCTGTTCGCCAGTTCTCACCCACCACTTCTGTTCATCACCAGATATCTGAAAAACAAACCAACCAACCAACAAAATCACCCATCCTTACATGTGTTGACTTTTTTAAGAGAGTTTTGATTTACATACCCTATCTTACCATAACCACAACCACTAAAATTTCCAGACATTCCTTGGTCTCTAAATTATATACACCAGGTCCTTTTACCAAAGAAGTAGATGAAAACTTCTGTATATTCACTATGTGCTATTTTGCATACAGAAAATATCGTCTCTGTAATAACAGACATATGTTAATTGGATATAGAGGATATACTACAAGGAATTATACATTTAAAAATATAAAAATTATTTTTCCCACAAAGATATTTTGCAAAGTTAGTTATTAGAAGAAACAGAAACTCAACTATAAAATTAACTTTTACTACAAAATAAAAGAATTAGAGTAATTTATATTATCTATTGATGTTCATCTTATAAATTGACATTTATATTTAATCTTGAATATTTTAAAACATTGTACAGTTCTATTTAACTTTTCTAACATGAAATGATGAATTTGGATGCTGTTAGGCAAATTTTACTTGAAAGGAACATTTAACTTTTGTAGATTTTGGCAAGATTTCTGAAATATGTTTTATTTTTTTTTAACATTTATTCATTTTTGAGAGTGAGAGAGATAGAGCATGAGTGGAGGAGGGGCAGAGAGAGAGGGAGACACAGAATCAGAAGCAGGCTTCAGGCTCCGAGCTGTCAGCACAGGGCCCGACGCGAGGCTCGAACTCCTGGACTGTGAGATCATGACCTGAGCCGAAGTCGGACGTTCAACCGACTGAGCCACCCAGGCGCCCCAATAAGCTGAAATATTTTTTAGTGGAATAAATAATGAAAATAAGAAAAAAAAATTTAATATATTATCTCAAATTACGTTTGCTATTTTGTTTTTGATGGCTTTTAGTCCTGTCAAAGATGTCAGTGTAGCCAGGGAGCTGTGATTGCTAGCACAATACAGCACAGCTTCTTCATAGTTTAAGTGAGGATCAGCAACAAACCAATATTCACTCCCTTCAATGACAACTGGAGGTCCATGAATTCCAGCACGCTCTAAAGAAGAAGAAGAATATCAGAATTATGTACAAATCAAAATGCAGCCTCTAAACACAAATTAATGTTCAAAACTACTTATAAATAGTAATCCACTTAGATTATTGGCTCTCTCTGGCCAGGGCAGTGCTGTCTCCAAGGCACCAAGGATTGTTGAGCCAGTGAGAGATACAGCCAGCCTTCTGTACTCACAGAGGAGCACAAATCCAGCCTCAAAGTCTCATTCCACATCAGCCAATCACCTTTCCTGCCTGGAGATACTTCACCTCCATTGAAGATGTGATAGAAAAGCTGGCACTTAGGCCATGGCTTAAATAATGAACTAAATACATTATTGAGAAGGTAAAAGCAGCTTTGGCTAAATTTTAGTTTTCTTAACTTACCTGGATTGTACCAGTCTGGTGTTTTTGGAGTAAAGCCTATATAAGAAAGAAAGCAAAAGGCTTAAAATTAGTATCTAATTAGAGATAATGTCAGTAAATGCCTTTAATCTAACTCAAGAGAACTTGCAGAATTGCTGAGTTTGACCATTTACGGCCAAACCATTACCTTTCATATTATGATTGCTTCAGTTTGAATTTCGTGGGGCCTAAGCTAAAGCTGCTTTAGTGGCAATCAAAAAAGCAGATCTATTACTATTAACGTATTACTAGCAGTTCTCTACCTTATATCACTAAGTCACAAAGGAAGACTAGACGGATAAGATACAGTTAATAATTAGAAAGTATAAATAAGCAAATGAGTATATCATATACATTACATATGAGCAGTAAGGAATAGGCACCAAGACATTGTAGGATGAGATTATTCAGGAGCTAACTACTTCTCCATCCAACGCAATTTGAGTAATTGTTCCATAAACCTGGGTTGGTTGAGTTCATTGTCTTAGGATATCCTTGTAAACAATTTAGAGTAATCCAGTACTGAACTTTTTAAGAAGCTTTTTTAAGAGACAAAACTGGGAGAAAAATAATAAAAATCACCCAGAATTCCTAGTTGGAAACAGAGAAAATACAGTACATTACAAAGAATTTTCGTCTTTGAAGTTGAGTGGGTCAGTTTCCAAATGCCCTCAGACCCTTCACTGCTGTGGGACTTTGGATTAGCTGTTTAACTCCCTGAGCCTCAACTCTCTACTCTATAAATAAAAAAACAAGATTCTGCTACCATACTCACAAAGACTGTGAAAATCAGCTTAAGACCACGCCTTCAAAAGTACCCAGACAGTTGCAGGGCAGAGTAGCTTCCCCAGAATGCTTGTTGCCTTCTTCTCCCCCACTTCTTTCTTTCTTTTTTTTTTTTTTTTTTAAGTAGGCTTCACTCCCAGCTCGGAGCCCAACACGGGGCTTGAACTCATGACCCTGAGATCAAGAGTCGGTCATATGTCATGCCGTTCCAAGGCAAAGACATAATTTGATGAATCTTATAAATTACAGGGCAAAATAGCTATTCTTAATTTCGCTGTTGTATCTGGGCCTAATGGACAGATGACCCTACTTAAAGGACTGTCTATGTATCTAACATCTTTGGTTTCTCTCAGTGAGTTGTTCTCTGCATACTGGGTAATTTCTATCAACAATGGGTCAAATCAGTTAAAAATATACATAGTTTCTTGTTTGTAATCTCATCAAAAAGTTCTGTTCATTTGTGTCTTGGGGGAAGCTATGTCTTACCTTGAAATTTCTTTAAATTAGTGAGAAAAGTAGAATGCAAATTTTTTTTTTTTCTTCACAAGATTACGTATGTATGTGCAAGTTATCAAGAAGTATAATATACTACTTGTTGTGTTTGGGTAGTGGCATTATAGATGATTTTACTAAAGACATTTTTATGAGTCTTATTTTTTTTTTAATTTTTTTTTCAACGTTTATTTATTTTTGGGACAGAGAGAAACAGAGCATGAACGGGGGAGGGGCAGAGAGAGAGGGAGACACAGAATCGGAATCAGGCTCCAGGCTCTGAGCCATCAGCCCGGAGCCTGACACGGGGCTCGAACTCACGGACCGCGAGATCGTGACCTGGCTGAAGTCGGACGCTTAACCGACTGCGCCACCCAGGCGCCCCTGAGTCTTATTTTTGATACTACTTGCTCAATTTAAAGAAAAGAATATTTTAAAATTATGTATATCTATAGTGGCTATGGCTATTTAAAATTTCTAGGTTGTCAAAGTATCCCTTTTAGAGAAGGGGGGACTAATTAGAAACAATTGGATCAGGTAATAAAAAAGGCAAATACTCTGGTTTCTCTTCAGATCTTATAAATCTTTTACCTTTTTAAAAAAGGCAGGAGCAAAGGGCACCCAGGTGGCTCAGTTACTTAAGTGCCGAGCTCTTGATCTCGGTTCAGGTCATGATCCTGAAGTTCCTGCATTTGAGCCCTGCATGGGGCTCTGCACTGACAGGGTGGAGCCTGCGTGGGATTCTCTCTCTCCCCTTCTCTCTCTGCCCCTCTCTGGCTTGTGCTTGTGTGCTCACTCACTCTCTCGCTCAAAATAAATAAATAAACATTTAAAAAAGGACAGGGGCACCTGGGTGGCTCAGTCAGTTAAGCATCTGACTTTGGCTCAGGTCACAGTTTCATGGTTTGTGAGTTTGAGCCCCACATTGGGCTCCATGCTGACAGTGAAGAGCCTGCTTGGGATTCTCTCTCTCCCTCTCTGTCTCTGCCCCTCCCCAACCCACACTTTCTCTCTCAAAATAAAAAAAAATTAATTAATTAAAAAAAATAGGTAGGATAACTTCTTTATGGAAAAAAAAAGGCAGGAACTAGAGCAAAGGTATGATGATTTAGGCTACTGAGGTTTATAAACTGCTTTAACAAAACCAGAAAAATACAGATTGATACAGAAATATCCAGTTGAGCAGACTTTAGCTGCTCTACTAACTGAGAAAACATACAGCTAGGTGAATATGACACATTATAACTTAGAATTTAGGGGTTATCAAAGGGAAGTTTCCCTAACATTTAAACTTCTGGATCAAACAATGACTAATTTCTTCAGACAATTGTGAATAGACTAAGGAAGTTCTTTAGTTTTTAAATTTATTTCTACGTGAGAAGAGCAGGGGTACAGTTATTCAGAAGATTTATTTAGTTAGTTAATTGATTTATGTTTGCTAAGCTTGTTAATTCCCTTCTTTTTTATTTAAAATAAAAAAATATATAAAAAAGACAAAAAGACAACTACATGCTCTTCATAATATTTCCTGTACTTACTGGTTTGTAATTTCTCTAGTTATGCTGGTGTGAACTCTTGGGTTTGCCCCACTGCTCAGATAGGAGGCACAGGGGTGGGGTAGTAGATACCAGTGAGGACACAACGAGGGAGCAATGACACTGTCTGTGGCACGTTAGCAAATACTAAAGATTAATGGGAAGATCACCACTCCTGCTTCAAACCAGAGACTTATCCAAATTAGTCATATATGTTAGTTACTTCTCTGCTTGTTTAAAGGGTATCCAAATTGGCTTCCCTTTGTTCCTTTGCAGGTTTAATCAAATAATCAGGAATACCTCAGGTATAATTTCTCTATTGGAAAAACCCTGTCAACACACACACAGTTCCCTCTTTTATTAATGGCCTGCCATTAATTGCTTTTGTGAAAGAGACTTTCCAGTTACTGTACTGGATATCATGTCTGAAGCTCTTTTAAAGGCAATATGGTGGCCTTCTTAGGGAAAAAGAACAATGTTCTAATAGATAGTTGCATGAAGGGACACTCTGGGTTCTTTGAGAGCTTAGTAGAGGATCTACCTTTAGTTCCAATGATTTACATTCAGTTCAGAAATTTCCTTTAGAGCTTTCTGTGCATTTACCACTACTTAATTTAATATATCCAATAAAACTACTTAAAATCATTTTAAAATTATTGAAAAACAATTTTAGTGTTAAAAATCTTCTTAACACTTTCCTTAATATTCTTTAACATTTTCCTAGTAACAAGCTAAATAAAAAGGTATCTCTTTATTCCCCTTTCTCTCCTTTTTGTCACCAAAGCCTCTACTATCAAGCTAACTGGTCTCCTAGATTTGAACTTGAATTCCATAAACTATTGGCAATATGGGAGTTCAGTGCAGATTGCTTCCACATGTTACAGAGACCTGCCAAATTTGATTTCTTGATTCTTGCCTCGTTCTTCCCAAGTTTATCTTCATTTTGCATCAAAATAAAAATTGAAATGATTCCCTCCATTATGTATCTTCTTTTAGTTGAATTAATCTTTCATTTCCAAATCTAATCTCTCTAAATTCAACTTAAATTTTATTTTCTATACACATTCTTTCATGATCAAAGAGGAAGGTACCATCTAATCTCAATAAGCCAACCTTGTACTCAGGATAGGAGTCTAGCAGGATGGAGCTTAATGTATTAACTGTGTCTTTATAGGCTTTTTAAAATTATGATTATAGACTAAAATGCTCTCTTAGGCACTTTAGGCTCAGCATTTACAATGTTCACATGAGAAGATTGTGAAAAGGAATAACTACCACTTACCTTTTGGAATCTGGCATACCCATTCAAGTTTTGTATCACAAGCAAAAGGTCGTAAGTAAATAAATTCTCTGTCATCATAGAAATACCAGCTTCTTCGCCCTGGCCTGTGAATGACCTAAAGGAGGAAGAGGATTGCAGACTATTCTGAAGTCAATGCAGCTTTATAAAACACTAAACTTTAGGCCCTATAGCGTTTAATCTATTTTAGCTCTAGCACCTAAGATATTTGTTTAATGAATGAACACAGTGTTTAAATGGTTAACAGCCTAATCAAGAACCTTCAAAGGGGCTGATAAAGGAAATAAGGTCATGTTTACGATCAGGTCATGTTTATGTCCAAAATATAAATTATTGCTTTTTTTTCTGTTCTTGTTGATACGAAATTGTAGGTTGCACCTTTAAATTTGAGAAAGGTCAAGCTAGAAAAAGATGCTTATTTCCGTGGCTTCCAAATAGCAGACTGTGATGAAAGCAGATCTGTGAAATGTGACATTAGAGGCTGACATCAAGGGCCTAGGTTCCTGCTGTGGTGTTGCTCTGCACTGCCAGGATGTGAGCTTCTTCTATGTGATCCAAGATCGCTCTCTACAAACCCCAGCCAGCAAGCAGAGAAGAAAGGAAAGGAGAGGGCATGACCTGGGAGGAACCGCCACCATTCTTTGGACTGCTCTCTCTTATGACCAAGATTCTGTTGGGTACTGTGGCAGGTTAGGTGAGATTCTCCTTCCAGAACACTGCCCTGGCTGGCCTTGTTCCTGACACAGGTAGCATCAGTATCTCTTTTATTTAGTTCTTTGGTAGATTTTTGACTCTCTTCACACATAGGGATTTTACTTACATAGAACATAGTTTATTGCATCAGTTTTCTGGAAACTTTATAAGCTTCTCTGAAGTTTTCATCTTCTCATGTGTTAAATAGAATTCTATAAAAATGGCATGATACTATATAGTTTATTACTAGAACAGGTGCTTAGAAAATAGTGTTTTCCAATGACATTTTCAGTTCTTTTCTCAACCTTCCTGCAGCACTTCTGGGCAATCACCTTCTTGAATCTCTTTCTTGGGCATGCATAGCAAAGATATCATTTATAGGTCTCCTACTTCCTCATCTTATATTCTATGTATTGATGATTCCCCTAAATCCACTTTTGGCCCTTTATACTTTTTTAATATACATTTTTCCTTCAACTCCAGTCTCTTAACTTCAACTTACTATAGAATATTTCTTACTACTAGCTTGAATTCAAAATATCTAAACTAAAATGTAGTATTTTCTCCATAAGCCAGTATCCTTTCTGTTTCTATAAATGCCTAGTCATATAGCAGGGTGGACCCAGACACGGGGGGTTAAATTTCAGTTCTATAATCATGTATACTTACTCAAATTTCTCAGAACTCATAAGGTGAATATGGTAATAGTACCTACCTCACAAGGTCAAGTAAGCATTAAATGAAATAATAAGTGTGACATGCCTAGCACTGTGCCTGGCTCATGAGTCCACAAGTATTAGCTGCTGCCACCATCATCACTATCACCACTGTCAATCATCTAGTCCAATGCTTGGACTGTCATTAGTGGAATCAATAAGTGAATGAATTTTGCAAAGGAAGATACCTAACTGGTCTTTTATTGCCTTCTGATCCTATCTGCTGCATCTTGAAATCTGACTTGATATGAATCTTCTTCGCCCTCCTTGGTTTCTTGTCAAAAATCCTTAATAATGCTGTTGCTTACCATCAATCTAATTTCCCAACTTTTTTTTCTTTTTTGGTTTATTTATTTTGAGAGAGAGATAGAGAGAGGGTGAGTGGGCTCGAGTACAGGGAGAGGGCAGAGAGAGAGGGAGAGAGAGAATCCCAAGCAGGCTCCACACTGTCAATGAAGAGCCCATTGTGGGGCTTGATCTCACAAACTGTGAGATCATGACCTGAGCCAAAATCAAGAGTCAGAGGCTCAACCGACTGAGCCACCCAGGCACCACCCCCCTCAACTTTGTTTTCAACCACGGCACCAAAGAAACCTTCTTGATCTGTATTCTGTTCTCACTGCCTTAGCCTCTCCCTTCAACTCTCTTGTGATTTTATGCCACCTCCTCATGTCATCCCCCATTGGAAAGGCTTACCTATCCTACCTGTGCAATAGCACAGTTCAAGTCCCACCTCCTTCTGGAAATAGGCCATAGGAATCACTTCTTCTGAGTTTCATTAGTGCTCCTCAGCTCATTCACTTGGAGCCTATTACTGTACAGTAATAAAAGCCATCTTTCCTGAATATGAATTTTATCTTCTCAAATGAAGTGTAAGTTAGGTAGCTTGGTTCTTACCTTCCACTGCACCCAATATCATGCTCCACACACAAAAGGCACTCTGTGGATCTGTTGCCTGACTGAACACAATGTCAAATTTATTTTTTAAATATGCAGATTTTCCAGCATTGTACCGACCTTGACAGCAGCACAGTCTCTGATATCATAATCCTGCTGAAACTCATTTTCCATGATGATAGTAGACACCTTAAAGAACAAGAGAGGCTTGAGAACTTGAGAGTGATGTATATATATTTGCAATTTAGATGTAATTTAGGAAGCTTTAATAACTCAAACACATTCACATGCCATGGAAGGAAAACTTTTCATCTCTCTCTTTTTTTTAATATCAGGATGTTAAATCATCAGATGACTTAGAAAATATCGTACTGTCGTCAGTTTTCCAACGAAGGAAGCTATAGTTACAGAAGTGGAGGCTAGCGGTGTATTAAGTTTGCATCTGGGATCACAGAGAATCAGGAGTTTACAAAAGACCTTTTTTTTTTTGGCATCTGTTGAAATGCTAGTTATTCAGTTAACTAATTTCAGACATGCACCCATTTAAAAATGAAAGTCAAGGGATTTTACATTTGGAAAGAATATACAATGAATTGACACAATGGTAATGTGGAGTCAATATTCAATACATTTGAGAATAATTTGCTCCTATAAATGTTACCTAAAACTTCTCTTTAAGATAATATAAACATTTGAAATAGTATTTAAGGTCTTTTTAAGGTTTCCCCAAACAAATTATTTCCCCCAATAAAGACATATTCTTTTTTACATAACTCTAGTAAAACTCTTTTACATAACTCTTATGTAACTCTAATAAAAATAGAAGCTTCTCATTGTGAATAAAGAACATAAAAAGCAGCACAAAGAAAAAGAAAAAACTTTACTATCCAAAGATGACCGCTATATCTATATATCCATATTTTTTGGACTATAGAGAAACTAAATTATTTTTTAATTTTAATTCTAATTTTTTTAAGTTTATTTATTTTGAGAGAGAGAGAAAAAAGTATGAGTGGGGGAAGGGCAGAGTGAACGGTGGGGAGAGAGAATCCCAAGCAGACTCTGAGCTGTGAGTGCGGAGCCTTCAAGCAGGGCTGGCTCTCACGAACCATGAGATCATGACCTGATCCTAAATCAAGAGCCAGGGTGCTTAACTGACTGAGCCACCCAGGTGCCTTTATATGGTTATTTTTTAAAATAAAAATGAGATTAGTAACTTTTCCCCTCACTTCTTTTTTTTTTTTTTTAATTTTTTTTTTCCAACGTTTATTTATTTTTAAGACAGAGAGAGACAGAGCATGAACGGGGGAGGGGCAGAGAGAGAGGGAGACACAGAATCGGAAACAGGCTCCAGGCTCCGAGCCATCAGCCCAGAGCCTGACGCGGGGCTCGAACTCCCGGACCGCGAGATCGTGACCTGGCTGAAGTCGGACGCTTAACCGACTGCGCCACCCAGGCGCCCCTCCCCTCACTTCTTATATGTGAACGGATTTCCATTTCCATAAAGATACTTCTTCATAACTTTAACACTTGTATGGTCTATGGGTGTATTATTTATCAATTCACTTGCTATTGAAACAAATAATCCCTTTATATTAACCCAAACGAGAAAGTTTAAACTTACTGGTGTATGATCACTCCACTCCCAGGATCCTTGTAAATCTGGGCTCCTTTTATTCAAACCTATCCACAGCCAACGCTGGTCACTATGTAAAAAGAAAGTATTAAAAAACAATGTGAGCACAGATTTGGCAAAAATATTTAGTATTCACATGTCTAAAATGCTTAAGACATAGGGGCACCTGGGTGGCTCAGTCGGTTGAGCATCCGACTTTGGCTCAGGTCATGATCTCGCGGTCTGTGAGTTCAATCCCGGCATCAGGCTCTGTGCTGACAGCTCAGAGCCTGGAGCCTGCTTTGGATTCTATGTCTCCCTCTCTCTCTGCCCCTCCCCCACTCATGCTGCCTCTGTGTCAAAAATAAATTCACATTAAAAAATTAAAAATAGGGGCGCCTGGGTGGTGCAGTCGGTTAAGCGTCCGACTTCAGCCAGGTCACGATCTCGCGGTCCGGGAGTTCGAGCCCCGCGTCAGGCTCTGGGCTGATGGCTCGGAGCCTGGAGCCTGTTTCCGATTCTGTGTCTCCCTCTCTCTCTGCCCCTCCCCCGTTCATGCTCTGTCTCTCTCTGTCCCAAAAATAAATAAAAAACGTTGAAAAAAATTTTAAAAAAAAATTAAAAATAAATAAAAATAAAAAAAATTAAAAATAAAAAAATAAGTAAAATGCTTAAGACATAGAAGTCTGTCTTGTCACTAACTGAAAAGCACCATTTTAAGCTCTATAAAGACATCCTTTGAAATGAAACCGAACCCTAAATATGGGAAAAGTACCATACTTCTTAAAACTAAATTTTAAGTTATGTTCTTCATATGAAAGGTAAAAACTTTCCATTTTGAACTTCAGAGGAAAAAAAAATGCATGATAATCTAAAACTTTTACTGGAGAGCTTCAATATTAGATAATGTTTTCAGATACAGTCAAAGATAGCAATAGTATTTGCTTAAAGTGTTTATAACACATTTAGATATCTTTTTTTTTTAATGTAGTACAAATCATTTGGCTAAATTTAAATTAAAAAAACTTTTTATTCCCACTGCCCATTAAGTTTAGAGTAAACAAGTATAAATATCTTTTTTTTTCAAAGATTAAAAAAATGTTTCTTTGAGAGAGGAGAGAGACAGAGACAGAGAGAGAGAGAGAGCATGAGCAGGGGAAGGGCAGAGAAATAGGGAGACACAGAATCTGAAGCAGGCTCCAGGCTCTAAGCTGTCAGCATTGAGCCTGACATAGGACTCAAACTCATGAGTTGTGATATCATGACCTGAGCCGAAGTTGGATGCTTAACTGACTGAGCCACCCAGGTGCCCCTTTTTTTCAAAGATTTTATTTTTAAGTAATCTCAACACCCAATGTGGGGCTCAAAGTTACAACTCTGAGATCAAGAGTTGCATGCTCTACCAACTGAGCTAGCCAGGTGCCCCCTGCTTTTTTTAAAGATCAAGTATAAGTATTTTCTAAGTGCCAAACTTCATGGGTTATACCCATGAATATACCAGAGCAGTATAATTAAAGTCATTTAAATGGTTATATTTAACACTCTTTATTATTATACTTCTATGTACAAGGCATTGAGCTAGGTGCCATGGTGACACAGAGAAGTACAAGACCTAGTATCTATCCTCAAATGGCATAGAAACTAGTCAGGAGGATGATATATACATGAACAAAGAAAATAATGGCCATTTAGAAAGATACCAAGTGACATAAAATTTGTATAAATTTTAAGCATTACGAAAGTTCAGAAAAAGAGGGTCACTGTGGACTGCAGCAAGTCACAATACATTTTGTGAGGTCAGTAGGACAAAAGATAGTCTTCAAAGGATGGCTAACATTTCTTTTGAGTCATAATCTGAGTGTTTAGCACATACGAACATTACAACTGACTGAGAAGAGAAAGGAAAGACATTCCAAGGAAAGATATATACAATAATACATAGAAGCAGGGACATACATTGTAAATATCCTTTTCCTCAATTAAACTTATTCTCTGGCTAGGAAGATATTGGCAATATAAATAGAAGTGATAGAACCATAAGAACATTTTCTTCACCTCTCACCCCACTTGAAAATATTATCTAAAGTATGTTACACTTTTTAGGCCTTAATAAATAGACTATTATCTAAACATATAATTTTTTTTGGTGATGTTGGTTACTTTCCTTATAATTTAACCTTCTAACTGCATGTAGTACATATGATCAGTACATATGAGTGTATGTTATATGTGCATAATAATACATATAAATGTTTGATACATATAAATATAACACATATTAGAGAACAGATAGGATCCAAATCTAAAATTAATTCTTACTCTCAAGCTCAATAGAATGTATGGAATATATGGAATGTATAGCTAAAAAGTATAAATCTGCAATTCAAAGAATTTGCTAGTGAATCAAGTCTAGAGCAAACTATTTTATTTATTTTTATTTTTTTAATATGAAATTTATTGTCAAATTGGTTTCCATACAACACCTAGTGTAGAGCAAACTATTTTACAAGTAATTTCTCACTTTTTAATAAACTAATTGCTTTTCTTTACCTCTTTCCTCTATTCACTATTCCCTCATACTTTTTATTTTTTTAAATTTAAATCCAGGATAGTTAACATACAGTGTAATAATGATACCAGGAATAGAATTTAGTGATTCATCACTTACATATAACACCCAGTGCTCATCCCAACAAGTGCCCTCCTTAATGCCCATCACCCATTTAGCCCATACTCCCCCCCAACACCCCTCCAGCAATCCTCAGTTTGTTCTCTACATTTAAGAGTCTCTTGTGTTTTGTTTCCCTCCCTGTTTTTATATTAGTTTTGTTTCCCTTCCCTTATGTTAATCTGTTTTGTATCTTAAATTCCACATATGAGTGAAATCATGATACGTGTCATTGTTTGACTTATTTCGCTTAGCGTAATATATTCTAGTTCCATCTACATTGTTGCAAATGGCAAGATTTCATTCTTTTTGATTGTACAGTAGTATTCCATTGTATATATAGACCACATCTTCTTTATTCATCAGTTGATGGACATTCTGGCTCTTTCCATAATTTGGCTATTATTAATAGTGCTGCTATAAACATCGGGGTGCATGTGCCCCTTCTAATCAGCATTTTTGTATCCTTTGGATAAATACCTAGTAGTATAATTGCTGGGTCATAGGGTAGCTCTATTTTTAATTTTTTGATGAACCTCCATACTGTTTTCCAGACTGGCTGCACCAGTTTGAATTCCCACCAGCAGTGCAAAAGAGATCCTCTTTCTCCACGTCCTCACCAACATCTGTTGTTGCCTGGGTTGTTAATTTTAGCCATTCTGACAGGTGTGAGGTGGTATTTCATTGTGGTTTTGATTTGTATTCCCCTGATGATGAGTGATGTTGAGCATCTTTTCATGTGTCTGTTAGCCATCTGGATATTTTCTTTGGAAAATTGTCTATTTATGTCTTTTGCCCATTCTTCACTGGATTTTTTGGGTGTTGAGTTTGATACGTTCTTCATAGATTTTGGATACTAGCCCTTTATCTGATATGTCATTTGCAAACACCTTCTCACATTCCATTGTTTGCCTTTTAGTTTTGCTGATTGTTTCCTTCACTATGATGAGGTCCCAATAGTTTACCTTGATGAGGTCCCAATAGGTCATTTTTGCTTTTATTTCCTTTGCCTCCGGAGACATGTCAAGTTAGAAGTTGCTGTGGCCGAGGTCAAAGAGGTTGTTTCCTGTTTTCTCCTCTAGGATTTTGATGACTTCCTGTCTTACATTTAGGTCTTTCATCCATTTTGAGTTTATTTTTGTGTATGGTGTAAGAAAGTGGTTCAGGTTCATTCTTCTGCGTGTTGCTGTCCAGTTTTCCCAACACCATTTGCTTAAGAGACTGTCTTTATTCCATTGGATATTCTTTCCTGCTTTGTCTAAGATTAGTTGGTCATACGTTTGTGGGTCCATTTCTGGGTTCTCTATTCTGTTCCATTGATCTATGTGTCTGTTTTTGTGCCAGTACTATATACTCTTGATGATTACAGCTTTGTAATATAGTTTCAAGTCTGGAATTGTGATGCCTCCAGCTTTCCTTTTCTTTTTCAGAATTGCTTTGGCTATTCAGGGTCTTTTCTTTTCTTTTTAACATTTATTTATTTTTTGAGAGAGAGAGAGACAGAGCATGAACGGGGGAGGGTCAGAGAGAGAGGGAGACACAGAATCTGAAACAGGCTCCAGGCTCTGAGCGGTCAGCACAGAGCCTGACGCGGGGCTCGAACTCACGGACCATGAGATCATGACCTGAGCCGAAGTCGGCTGCTTAACCGACTGAGCCACCCAGGCGCCCCTTCAGGGTCTTTTCTGGTTCCGTACAAATTTTGGGATTGTTTGTTCTAGCTCTGTGAAGAATACTGGTGTTATTTTGACAGGGATTGCATTGAATATGTAGATTACTTTGGGTAGTATTGACATTTTAACAATATTTGTTCTTCCAATCCAGGAGCATGCAATATTTTTCCTTTTTTTTGTGTGTCCTCTTCAATTTCTTTCATAAGGTTTCTATAGTTTTCAGTGCATAGATTTTTCGCCTCTTTGGTTAGGTTTATTTCTAGGCATTTTATGGTGTTTGGTGCCATTGTTAATGGGATCGATTCCTTGATTTCTCTTTCTGCTGTTTCATTATTGATGTACAGAAATGCAACCAATTTCTGTGCATTGATTTTATATCCTGTGACTATGCTGAATTCATGGATCAGTTCTAGCAGTTTTTAGTAGAATCTTTTGGGTTTTCCACATAGAGTATCATGTTATCTGCGAAGAGTGGAAGTTTGACTTCCTCCTTGCTGATTTGGATGCCTTTGTTTCTTTGTGTTATCTGATTGCTGAGGCTAGGACTTCCAACACTATGTTGAATAACAGTGGTGAGAGTGAACATCCTTGTGTTGTTCCTGACCTTAGCAGGGAAGCTCTTAGTTTTTCCCCAATGAGGATGTTATTAGTAGTGGGTCTTTCATATATTCAAGATCATATTTCTTTTATGATCTTGCAGTATGATCCTTCTATCCCTACTTTCTTGAGGGTTTTTATCAAGAAAGGATGCTGTAGTTTGTCAGATGCTTTCTCTGCATCTATTGAGAAGATCATGTGGTTCTTATCCTTTCTTTTATTAATGTGATGTATCACATTGATTGATTTGTGGATATTGAACCAGCCCTGCATCCCAGGAATAAATCCCACTTGATTGTGGTGAATAATTCTTTTAATGTATTGTTGGATCCAGTTGGCTAGTATCTTGTTGAGGATTTCTGCATCCATGTTCATCAGGGAAATTGGTCTGTAGTTCTCCTTTTTAGTACAGTCTTTGGTTTTAGAATTAAGGTAATGCTGGCCTCACAGAATGAGTTTGGAAGTTTTCCTTCAATCTCTATTTTTTTGAACAGCCTCAAAAGAATAGGTGTTAACCCCTCTTTAAATGTTTGGTAGAAATCCCCTGGAAAGCCATCTGGCCCTGGACTCTCGTCTGATGGGAGTCCCTCATATTTTAATATAAAGAAATACTTTTCGTCTTTTTAGCCTTAAGCTTTCAAACTTATTGCAGTGGAATATGAGGACAATCCCCTTAGTCTTTATTGTTATACTGTTTTCTTTCATACAGACATTTGTAGACTTAAGATAATCCAGTGGAGACAATTAAGTCCTATTTGAATTAGCAGCTATAAGAAGAATTTGTAGTTGTGTCTTCAACTATTCAGAGCTTTCTACCAGGCTTCCAAATTTATCATACATCCCAAAAGTATAATTTCTTTTTTTTAAGTTTATTTCTTTATTTTGGGAGAGAAAGAGAGAGAGAGAGAGAGACAGCAAGGGAGGGGCAGAGAGAGGGAGAGAGAAAATCTCAAGCAGGCTCTGTGCTCACAGAGCCCGACAGTGGGTGGGGGTGGGGGTATCAATCCCATGAACTGTGAGATCATAACCTGAACTCCTGAGCTGAAATCAAGAGTCGGGTGCTTAACCGACTGAGCCACCCCTACCAAATGTTGAATTTCTAAAACACAGAGACTAGATAATTGCCATATACAATATAAAGTCAGACAGGTAACATAAAGAGAAGGTCAAGTTTGCTTCCTTGTTATTTACTTGAAGACGTGACTTTATTTCTTTCAAATTTTTGCACATAATATATTTGAGGCTAGGGAATTTGTGCAACATTTTGTGTTTCCCTCAAGTAAGCCTTAGATATTCTTCTTTTCACAATCAACAGTACAACCAGGAAGATGGTCAAAGATCACTTGGCACCTGCATTTACTCTATAGTCAGCTCCCATAGAAATCCTCTTTAGACATCTTATCTCTAACCTTTCCACCCAGTCCTCTCTCAGCCCCAACTTTTCCCACTTAGAAACCTTTCCTTTCAAGCTCCTTTTTGCTTCCTCAGTAGCATCTCAGAAAACAGTTTCCTAGAAAACACAATTTGCCCCATTGTCCAAAAATTTTAATATTCACTACTTTCTGAGACTGAATTTCATTTCAACCCAGACATTTATAGTTTTCAGCTACCACTTCAAGAGATTCATTAGTGTGTTATAAATATAGAAAATAGTAGCTACTTGTTTTTTTTCCCATGTGTGGTAAGAGGTGGAACATATTTCCTCAATTGTAACTTATTCCTGGTTTGACCTGGTTTATCCATAGGCAGATAAGGAGAACAAATTGGAAATCACATTAATTATTGCACACCTCAATGCGGATTTCAAAAACTTGAGGGAGGGGCATCTGGGTGGCTCAGTCAGTTGAGCAGTTGAGCATCCGACTTTGGCTCAGGTCATGATCTTACAGTTCGTGAGTTCAAGCCCTACTTCAGGCTCTGTACTGACAGCTCGGAGCCTGGAGCCTGGTTTGGTCTGTGTCTCCCTCTCTCTTATGCCCCTCCCCTGCTCATACTCTGTCCCTCTCTCAAAAATAAACACACATTTAAAAAAATTAAATAAAAAAAGAAAATTTGAGGGAAAAAATGGATCATAACTGGAGAATTAAATCAAATGGAAAATTTCTCTCTCTCTTTATAAATTTCTTCTACTACAAGCACTAAGTATATGGTTTTAGGGTATTAGGTTAAGAAGACATTGCACAAAAGGTTAATATGTGTATCTGTGTTAAAATTCTTACTCAATCAAATTTCCTGCTGCATCTGGTTTCTAAGGAAAACAGTATCTCAGCTATAAACCACAATAAATACTATTTGATGAGGGCACTTAGTCTGCAAAGCCTTAGATTTATATCTAAATCCATTCATGCCACATCACAGGAGGTAGCACACACAGCAGCAACAGCATTGCAAACAAGGCTTTCCCCTTTAATCCTAAAACTATTTTTGCTCTACAATGGCTTTCCCTGGTGGGCTGCCATTAAGAGTTACAAAGATCTTAGAGCCTTAATGACTTGGTGCACCATGAATCCTTTTCACTGAAATACAAATAGAGATGCGGAACTTAGATTGTGAGAAGTATAGCAGTAATCTGACTTAACTCCTTGGCATGCAACACACAATATGAGCAATGGACATCTGAGAAAGGTCAATTTCTGCAATAAAAAGGTAAGGCGTTCGAGGAGTAAGCTTTAGAATCATTTTCTGATATAAATGGGTTTGCCTCCTTCCTTCCCTTCAACCCATGGTTACAGAATTGGATTTAGAATATGTTACCTTTTTAAGTATAACATGGGCAAATGATCTCTTTATTAATGGAGCACGTATTAAGCAGACAACACAGTCTGCCTTAATATGGCATGTATTAGCTGCTGGCTTAAGAATACAAATAAAATACGGTCCCTATGAACAAAAGGATTATGGTGATTTGTGGGGTTTCTTTGTGCTCTTCTGTTTTCTAAATTAAATATACATTACTTCTTTGGTCAGAAAAAAATTACACATTGATTCTTGTACATCCTTTGGAAAATAAGCTATATGCATGGGAATGAGAGAAAGTAGAAAGGATTCACATTAAATGCTATGTTCAGCATTCAATGCTAACTATGTTTACAGAGCTAGGATTTGAGATGATTTTTATTTTTTTCAGTGTTATTTTTTATATTCCCCAAATATTACATAATGAACATGTATTAATTTTAATTGAAAGGAAACTCAGCAAGTGTGATCAGAAACAAAAAAATTCCTTAATTACCTCTGGCATTTTAGTTTTGCTTTTTAGTATAATCTATTCTGTATTTAAAAGCTCTTATGTCACATGTTATTCCATTTTCCATCAACTGATTCCCATAAATATCTATAACCTCATTGCTTATTACTTATCCATGGCTCCCTGTTCCAGTTAAAGGTTTCTAACCTCTTACTTGGTGTTATTCAAAACCCAGTTTGTTTATGTCAATATTTTGCTTTAAAAATACTTTAGCTTAGACAGTATGATATTGTATATGTCAAGCTTGAGATATAGGGGTCAGTAAGTTGCCCTGATCAAAATTCTCACTTCAGGGAGGATCATCAGGGTATTAGAGTATGTTCTAGAGGTGGCCACCGCAATGATGTGTGGTATCTGAAGCTACACCTGAGGTTTTGGTTATTAGCAGAGTGAATATCAGAAATGAGTGTATATCTGATCAGAAATTAGAAGCTTGTTCACCAGCATGATGTTAGAAATGGTCTCTCATTGGTGGAATTTAAATTATGTAAGATATTGGGAATAGCTAAAATATTTAGGGACACTCTCACCCTTCATAAAAGGTTATTACTTTCTGCTGAGGCTGGTAGCCAGTACCATAACAAATGATCTGGGGCTTGAGGTACCTAGGTGTCTCAGTCAGTTGAGCCTCTGATTTTTGATTTCAGCTCAGGTCATGATCTCATGGTTCATGGGATTCAGCCTCCTGCGGGGGCTCTGTGCTGACAGTGTTTAGCCTGCTTGGGATTCTCTCTCTCCCTCTCTCTCTACGCCTCCCCCACTCACATTATCTCTCTCTCAAAATAAATAAATGAACTTTTTTTTAAAAAAAAAGAAATGGACCTGGGGCTTGATCTCTAAATGGTCCCATGTCCAGTCATTGGGTCAAGTGATTGGAACTGCCTGATGCCAGCTATTAATGGGAATAGAATTCTGTCTCTGGAATACTGTCAAATCTACCTCAAATGAACTTTCCTTGTAAGATGGTGGGTGGAACACCAAGGACAGACTGGATGGGATGTTGGAAGGTTACAAAACAGATTCTATGAAATGTTTTGTGCCTGCTTCAATGAATGTTTATTTACTAAATGTTTATATATGTGGAAAGATTTGGTCTGAGTTTTGTATTCATTAAAATCTACTCACAAGGTTGTGGGAAGTAGCTAAGAAGCACTAACCCCAAAAGGAAACTAAGAGTTTGTATATCCCAATTAGCTCAGGTTAGTGTGCAATGAAATCTTGTATATTAATTCCTAATGCTGGAAAATGAAGTCCAGAATGCCTGAACTTCTACAACAGATGCTTAATAAGTGAGTATTTATGGAACACATGTACTGTATTTTACATCAGGTTTCCAGCTTATAGTAGTGAAAATTCCCTTTCTTTAATGAGAAAAACACAAAAGTGTGTGTTTTTGTTGTTTGATTTTTAAAAAGTTTTTTTTAAACATTTATTTATTTTTGAGATAGAGAGAGAGAGAGAAACAGAGTGCTAGAGGGGGAAGGGCAGAGAGAGAGGGAGACACAGAATCTGAAGCAGGATCCAGGCTCTGAGCTGTCAGCACAGAGCCCCTTGCAGGGCTTGATCCCACAAACCGTGAGATCATGGCCTGAGCTGAAGTTGGACACTTAACCCACTGAGCCACCCCGGTGCCCCTCTCTTTTTTTAACATTTATTTATTTATTTTGAGAGAGAGTGAGAGAATCCCAAGCAAGTTCTGCATTGTCAGAGCAGAGCCCAATGTGGGGCTCAAACCCCCCAACCGTGAGATCATGACGTGAGCTGAAACCATGAGTGAGATGCTCAACCCACTGAGCCACCCAGGTGCCCCAGTATTTACTTTTTCAAGTCTAGTCATGAGGTTGGTCTGTAATTCCTTGTGCTGTTGTTGATAGTCTTTGATATCAGAATTAGACTAGTTTGTTAAATAAACCTGATGCCTGCATCAGTTTCTATGTAATGGAATATAAGCTCTTGCTTGTACTCCTGAAATACAAGGCAATGATCTCTGCTTTAAAATGTAAAGAAATTCGGTGATGGGCATTGAAGAGGGCATCTTTTGGGATGATGCCCACTGGATGTTGTATGGAAACTAATTTGACAATAAATTTCATATAATAAAAAAATAAAAAAATAAAATGTAAAGAAATTCATATATATAACCATATGTTATACTTCCTATCTTTCTTAGAAGAAATTCTTTGTCAGCTTTTTCCATTTCTTTCATGGCTATTGAATTATTGGGTTTCTACTTATCAAATCAATTGTATACTAATTTGTATTTCCCTGGAGACTATCTATTTTAACAATTTCATTTGTAACAGCATAGAATTATGCATAGTCTTACCAATTAAAAATTTCTCCATGAAGTAAGTTTTATAATCCCTTACTAAAGCTTCATTTTAAATCTCTCTCTCCCTCTTTATGTATTTATTTACTTATTTGGTTCTTATGGTTTCCTTGTATTTATGTTGAAATTTATTTTTACTTTTAGGTGAATGCTTATTTTCTTTATTTTAATTTAATAATTAAAGCTCTTTTTTAAAATTTAATTTTAGAGTGAGTGCAAGCAGGGGAAAAGGGAAAAGGAGAGAATCTCAAGCAGGCTCCGTGCTCAGAGCAAAGCCCAATGCAGAGTTTGACACGGGAGCTTGACACAGGGCTCAATCTCACATCCTGAATCAAGAGTCAGATGCCCAACTGGCTGAGCCACCCAGGCACCCCAATTATTAAAGCTCTTAAAGCTATTAATGTACCTACAACTATAGCTTTGGCTCTATCCCATGAATTTCAGAATGAGTGTTGTCATTGTCATTTATACAGTTTTTTTTTTTTTTTTTTGCCACAAAAGGGTTTGACTTCACTTCTTATTTACCTATATAATTTCATCACTTAGTAATTTTAGGTTTGCTTTTTAGCCTATTATATCAATTATTGTAAGTGATACAGTCAACGAGCTCTAAGAGAAAGTATATATGGAATTTGTAATGTAGGAACAAAGAGGATATTATTAAATCAACCTTAATTATACTATTCACATGTTCTACATTATTTCCTTTTTGTCTGTCTCACTTGTTAATGAATGAGACAAATGTTAAAGTCTCCCATTACTGTTATCTGTTGGACAATTTCACTAAATTAATATTTTTGCTTTATATATTTTGATGCTATTATTTTTAAATGTGTAATGGTTTTTGACTGCTACAACTTCATTGTAGAATGTACCTTTATTCAAGATGAAATAGATCTCATTTCCCCATTCAATGCATTTTTACTTCAAGTGTATTTTATCTAATATTAATACTGTGACTTTAGGGGGCACCTGGGTGGCTCAGTCGGTTGAGTGTCCGACTTCGGCCCAGGTCATGATCTCACAGTTCGTGGGTTCTAGTCCCACATCGGGCTCTGTGCTGATGGCTCAGAGCCTGCAGCCTGCTTCAGATTCTGTGTCTCCCTCTCTCTCTGCCCCTCCCCCACTCGTGCTCTGTCTCTCTCTCTCCTTCAAAAATAAACGTTAAAAATTTTTTTAAAAAAATACTGTGACTTTAGGTTTTGTTCACACTTACACAATATAATTTTGCTCATTCTTTTAATTTTCCCATTTTATTTGTGGTATTAAGTTCGTGATCATTAACTAAATTGCTATTTAGGTTAAAATGGGACAAGAATATAAGTAAAGTAAGTCAAGAAGTAATAAATTAGGGACCACCACAAATTGGAGAGTGATGCCCTATCTTGGTGGGTCACTGACTACTCAGGACTAACTAATTGCTGTTATAATATGAAGACATGTCCTATTGTTTAATTTTTAAAGAAGTGTTAAAAATACAGATTTTTATCAAAATTTTCTATTTTGAAATACTTTGTAGCTTCTTCCTTCTAGGAAAATAACATTATACTCTTTGGGCTGGGTAGAATGGCATAGTTGCATGAGGTATCTTTCAACAGCATATTATCGAATATCATTATTGAGCAAATTTGCAGTTTTGGGCATAAATATAACTGATAATGGATAAATTTGGTCTTCTGTCACCTTGCTTTATTGGATTTCATGCTTTGTTATTTTATTTTTTTACAGTTTGCTATATAAACCTTTTTTCATCCATTACATATTCAGTAGATGAACACAGTTTGTTTTAAAAATGTACATAATCTGTGGTTCTAAATATGACTTCTAGGTAAATGAGGAATTTATTATACTTTCATTTTTTACCACCATTTATCTCAGCATATCCCAGTTTTTATTTATAAATAGAGTTAAACACCTGGTCTTGTTAAAATATTCTTAGGTTTCTTTCAGAATTTAGAATAATTTCTATTTTTATAATTATATATATATATATATTGCATTATGTAGACTGGGGCTGTTTTTACATTATATATTCTTCCTTCAAATTCTTTTAAAATAAATTACCTATTCATGTGTTCTTGATTTTTTTTTCATCTCTCAGCTGGAATGTATCTTTGAATTTTTTTTCAAGAAAGAAGCTATAGTGTTATATCAATTATAATCTTCACAAATGAAAAGCAATGTAGTTGAGAACTAAAATTAATATATTACAAACATTTCCACCTCAAAACTCTTTAAATGTCAGGTGTTTTTTTGTTTTTGTTTCAAGTTTTTATTTAAATTCTAGTTAGTTAACATACAGTATAAAGTTAGTTTCAGGATAGATGTCAGTTTTTTTTTTTAATTTTTTTTTAACGTTTATTTATTTTTGAAACAGAGAGAGACACAGCATGAACAGGGGAGGGGCAGAGAGAGAGGGAGACACAGAATCGGAAACAGGCTCCAGACTCTGAGCGGTCAGCACAGAGCCCGACGCGGGGCTCGAACTCACGGACTGTGAGATCATGACCTGAGCCGAAGTCGGCCGCTTAACCGACCGAGCCACTCAGGCGCCCCCATAGATGTCAGTTTTAAAATGCCTTCTTACATTTAATGTCCTGGAGAAGAAAGCTAGTTGGATTTTGTGTTTTGGTACCTGTTTTGTTTGTTTGTTTGTTTGTTTATTTGCTGTTTTTCTTTGAGGTTTTTGAGTCAAAATAATAAGGCAAGTATTCACTAAGGTATGTCCAAGTGGTAATCTTGACATGGTTCTTCCTGGTATGCCCTAAATCCTTGATTTACAGATTTGGGTCTTCTTTTCAGTTCATAAATTTAGGGAAGAAAAAAATAAATTTGTGGAGTTGAAGGCCCTCATATTCATGATAGCTCCCAAAGCTTCAGAGAAATTTTTTTTTTTGCTTTGATAGCATCACTTGGCCCATATTTCTCCACATCATCCTTAGAATATCAGAAAAATCATCCTGAAATCCTTCCATCGTAACATCAAAATTGCAATGGTTTATTGATTCTGTGTTTATAACACCTCTGATTACTTTCCTATTTTCACATTCTTACTGTCTATCCTCAAAGTAGTTTTCCACATGAGGGCTGTAATAGCCTTCAAATTACTTGCCCTGCATGTACCTACCATCTCTCAATCTCTCTCTCTCTTCCTCTCTTCGCACATATGTATCACACACACACACACACACACACACACACACACACACGCACACATTGTTGTCTGTTTTTTTTGCTTATTGACTTAAGGTCAAATTCCTTCCCTGGCGAACAAGGATGCTCCATTTTAATATCCAAATCTCATTTTCCAACTAAGTGTTATGGCTCATTTCTCCTTGACTGTATCTGTACACTCTGGTCTCAGTAAGCTTGCTAATGTTCTGTTGTCTCTGACACCTTCTCCTATCTTATTTTTCAAAATACTGCCTCACCTTCCAAGATCCATCCTTCTTCATAACATTTTTCCCAGTTATACCTCCCCAAAGCACTTCATCTGTCCTTAGCATTCCCATGGCCCCTCCTTACCTTTGTGCTAGATTTTTCACCACACTTTTCTTATCCCCACTATTGGACTTGATCATGCTACATAAAGGATGGGGAGTCTATCCTTCTCACCTTTGAATCATTCACACTGTCTTGCACATAAAAATGTTTGATGCTGAATGACTGCTAAGCACTGAATGACTCTTTTAGAAAATAAAACATGTCACTTCTGACTTGAGGACATCAAATTTAGCATGGAAGATCTCATTCTAAAAGTATTACCTGAACTGGTCCATTAAAAAGTGAAGAAATTCCTTTATTTCATCCATATGACTGAAGCTAGGAAGGTGTCCTCCAAGAGCTTGGCAGAACCTCTCAGCTTCTTCCCAGTTCCTTTTTCTTACAATTCTTTCTATATGAAACAGCTTAACAAAATACAATGTTAATTTGTTTTGCGGCATAATCATAAGTATTCATAATTTCAAAATTAATTATGGCCAAACGGTAGGCTTTTTTATTAAGTTTTTAATTCAAATATAATTAGCATACAGTGTTATAGTAATTTCAGGTGTACAACGTAGTGATTCAATAATTCAATACATTACTCAGTGTTCTTCAAGATAAGTACACTCTTTAATTCTCTTCACCTATTTCACTCATCTCCCCACCCACCTCCCCTCTGGTGACTGTCAGTTTGTTCTTGTATTGGTAAGAGTCCATTTTTGGTTTGTCTCTTTTTTCACCTTTGCTCATTTATTATGTTTCGTAAATTCAAATGTGTAGGCTTATGAAATGGATTCTTATAGGCATAATAATAAAAGGAAAATGTTTTTATTTTTACCTGTGATAAAAACAGGTAAATAACATACACTGTGACACAGATAGGACCCACTGAAAATGTCAACTAAAGGCCAGCCAAGGTGCCAGATGGATGACCTTCCTCAGCCAATATGGGGAACAGCTCCAACAAGACACCATAGTCTCCTGCTTTGCTAGGACCTTGAGAAATAAATTGAACCAGCAGGTAAGGCTATAAAGGGTATATATGAATACTTTGGGAGTGGACTTCTGCAGAGAAATGTGCTAAAAATAATAATTATAAACATAATACACTGAGACCTGCCCAAGTACAGGCCTATTTTCTGATGAAGATGAATCAAAGGGCCGACTGCACTGGTCTAACATTGACAGAAGTCAGCAAAACAAAACTTGCCATTTCTATTTCTTTGGTTTGTGATAACTAATTTTATGGCAAAGTAACCACAGTCGTTTCAAAAAAAAAAAAAAAGAGACGGAGATGATACAATGGTAGATTGAATTATTAGTCCTAATTCTTCAGTCTCAATTCCTATGATATAACTGTACATTCTTGCCTTGACCTCCTGGTTGGGGAAGAATACTTCCCCATACCTTGATTTGGGGCCCGGCCATGTGACTTGCAGTGATCAATGGCATATTAGTGGAAGTAAGGTGAACAGAGGCCTGAAATGTGCTTACATGTTTAGGCTTGCCTCTTAGGCTCCAGCCATTTACTATAAGAACAAGCCCCTGACAGCTGCTGCCCCTTCAAGTCTGAGACCCAGATCAAAGGGCAGTATATCCAGCTCAGAGTCTGGAGCCTAGCACAGCTGACCGACAGGTGAAAGCAGAGCTCGACCATTCAAGCCTAAACCAAAACAATCAATACCTTTTGACCCAGAGATCTGTGAACATGAGACTAAATGTTTGTTGTCATAGTCACTGGGGATGGCATCAGCTGACTGATACGGGCCCTAAAATAATTTTTTTTAATTGTAAGAACTGATAGAATTCTTCATTTGACAGCAAGGATTAGAGAGATAGGAGAATCATAAGCAAAGTGTCAGGGTGGCATGTAGCTTACTCAACTTCTCAGAACAAAAGAACACTAGGAAAGAGCCAGTTCTGACTCTGGCCTTGCTCTTTTGTTTTTGTTTTGTTTTATTTTTTAAACTGTATTTATTTTATTTTGAGGGGGAGAGAGAGAGGGCATGAGCATGTGAGAGAGGAGAGAGGAAGAGAGAATCCCAAGCAGGCTCCACGCTGTCAACACAGAGCCCCACATGGGGCTCGATCTCATGAACTGTGAGATCATGATCTGAGCTGAAATCAAGAGTCGGAAGCTTAACCAACTGGGCCACCCAGGCACCCAGGCCTTGTTCTTTTGGGTAGGATGTGAGTTTATGTGGGGATGAGCTGTCTCATAACAAAGGTTCAATGGTGCTCCCAAACATCTTGGTAGGTTACATATGTGTCTGGGGAGGAGCATAATTTCTACAAGGATATGGACTAGGATAGTAGAAAGATAACCTCATTGAGGAATTGAATGAAAATGTTACTTTACCTTATAACAAGAAATACTGGAGGGGAAACTATGCCAGCCTTCAGGACAGGGGGCTTCAGGCTTGGGAGCTACCTCTTCAGGCTCAATGGGCCCACTTATTTTCTTGCAGATTGAAAGTGCTCTGAATTTTCTGCAGTCCTTTACCTCCCACTTTCCAAGAGACTTTCCAGTAGCCATAGCCACACACCCACCTGGAGAAGCTGGGGTTAACAGAAAGTTTAATTAAACATTACATTTGAAAATTAAAGTCCAAACATTTTCTAGTGTCCTTACCCTTTATTTGAGCCAAGGTTTGGAGAAAGAATATAAAAGAAAATGGGCGAAAGAAATGTATGGTTTATAATAGTGATGATGATGATGACAATGGTGATAATAAAGAGAAGTGTATATTACTTCCTAAGTACTATTCTAAGAGGATTAAATGAATCAGTCCTCACAACAAACCTCAGGATTGGTTCTGTTGTCATACTAAGGTACAGTGAGGATTAGTGACTTGTTCAAGTAAATGGTTAGTAAGTGGTTGATCCAGAATTAAAGCCCAGGAGTTCTGCATGTGGAGCTGTACCCTAAACCACTATGCTGCTCAGGGTAGCCTAAGTGGCTCATATTCATATTAGCTTAACAACTTTGAACAGTTTTAAGGCAACTTAGTAACCCTCAAAACAAAACTCTTTCAGATTCAGATCCAAAGGAAGAGCTGGTATAATAAAGGTAGGAGGAGGTGTTTGGTAACATACAGTTGTTTACTATTTATTTTATGGCAGCCAGAATTTTATTTATTCACAACATTAAGCAACAGTCTGTATTATCAGATCCATTTTTCAAATAAAGAATAAGTGACTTGCCATAACCATAGTTAGTGAGTGGTAGAGTCAGCACTTGAAAAGTGCCATGCTCCCTTTTACATTACACCATACAGCCTGAAGTGGGCAGAAGATAAGAAGAGCACAGTTTGGAAAATAATAGGCCCAATTTCTATTCCATGAAGCAGGCATTGTCTAATGTCCCATACATGGTCAGCAATTGGAACAAGGGGCTGGGAGAAAAATGCTATGTTGCCCTGAATGAATGTGCTATTCCCCACCCTGTTCAGCCCACTACCCATGCCTTCTCCATGATGGACCAAGCTGGCTGAAGCTGGGAGTAATTATGGTAAAGAGAGCTTAATGGTAGTCTTTCTGGCCAAAAGACTGAGAGAATGTCATTGTAGCTACTTTCTGAGCATCTCTCCAATCATTAAGGCTTATCTATGAAGATTATGACACTGACCCTAAGGTATCTGAATGTCTATAAAAGAAATCCCAGGTGTTTTATATATTAGAACATTATAATTTAAGGTGATATTTAACCAGGATTGGCACCTGTGTCCTCCATTTTCTAGAAGTGAAAAGATGACTTTGCTATCCATACCATTCACATTTATGGTGGCGAGAATCTATTTCAAATTTTGTGTGTCATTATACACTCGTATGTTCAAATTACTGCATTATAAAGAGTGATCTTAGTGATCACACTGTACAAAAACAAAAAAAATACAAATAATCCAAAGAGAGAAAAGTTGGATGCTTTATAATTCCAGTCTTATAGAAAGCCAAAATCCTCTAAAAAGGATTTTAGAGGCACCTGGGTGGCTCAGTTGGTTGAGCGACAGACTTAAGCTCAGGTTATGATCTCACAGTTTGTGAGTTCGAGCCTAGCATCAGGCTTGCTGCTGTCAGTGCGGATCTTGCTTCAGATCCTCTGTCCCCCAATCTCTCTGCCTTTCCCCCCTGCGCTCTCTCTCAAAAATATAAAAACAGGGAGGGGGACAAAACAGAAGAGACTCATAAATATGGAGCACAAACTGAGGGTTACTGGAGGGGTTGTGGGGGGGGGATGGGCTAAATGGGTAAGGGGCACTAAGGAATCTACTCCTGAAATCACTGTTGCACTATATGCTAATTTGGATGTAAATTTAAAAAATTAAAAAATAAAATAAATAAAAAAATAAAATAAACATTAAAAAAGCATTTTAAAAACGTATTTTAGATTATAAATCAGGGGATCTGAATTTTAGCAAGTCAATAACCAGGTAACATTTGTCAAGTAAGTCACCTTTCTAAGTCTCTTGTCTTCTCAACTATAAAATGAGAAGGGACTTCCGAAGTCCTTTCTTGTTCAAAACATTTTGATTCTATGGCTAATTATGCTCAATGCTTTGAGCTGGTTAAAGAAGGATGAACTAACTTTCAGAATAAGTACAATATATTGCCTCCTTAATTCCCACACATTGGGAATAATAGAAACAAACACAATTTTGTTTTTATGAAACATAAATTCAATTTTGGAGAAAGAAATAAGCAGAGAGATGAAAATGTAAAACACTTCAAAATGAAGCTTCTAGATTCTGTGTGAGACTTACATGGAAAAGATAAAAAAAACTCACACTGATGGTTCTAGCTTTGAGCCATTAGAGGTAGTTTCCAAGAACTGAGTTTTTTAGCTCCTTTTACTAGATTATTCACAAGAATTTAATAAGGAAGACATATTCACTCCTTCTATTTATAGTTCCACAGATAGACTGTCATCCTGAAGATTATCATTTTCCTCACATTTCCAAGGTAAGTGAAGAACACATCTGGGAGGGATACTGCATTTCACTAGTCGTCAGATTCCATTACTTTAAAGGCTAAGGCACTCACCTGGCTCAAGAAAATTCCAGTTGGAAAAGGTTACAGCTTGCTTTACTCCACCAACACCTGTCCAGCTATACTCTCCATGTGAATCTGTATCTCTCAGGCCAGTCCAGAAGTATTTTCCTGGAGAGTTAGTATACTTTTTAATCATATCATTCAGGTATTCTTGCTCAAATCTACAAAACAGGAGTCAAACCAGTAGGTGTTTTTTACGACTGAATTACTATATAAATTGAAGATGCGTCTTTTTCTTAGGAAGTTTATTTAGCAAAGGGACCCAGAGTTAAAATTTCACCAGTACATGTTTCCTGATGGTCACACCTGCTAGTTATAGTCAGATTGCACTTGGTTCCAAAAGGGACCTCATCCTTGTAAATCTTGTAACAGGTTTCTCCATGTCTTTTCCAGTCCTAAATCAAAGGAGAAATATCATCACACTGTCTTTCAGACTTGATGTCCCTGCTCTGACAAGCAAGGTTCTGCTGCACTAATAAAATCTCACACTTAGAGAAATTAAGGGCATGGCCAGTAAACTCGTTCACATGATGAAGGTAGGATACAACTTCACAGAGAATTCCCACAAGAGTGTGAGCCTGTGTCAGACAGACAGTGTGTCTTAATTCTCTTTACCTCTAGGGCATAGCTCATCATACTATAATGTTGGTCGCATTATTTTTGAACAGGATAAATATAAATGGGGGGAAAGTAAAGATATCAGCATTAAAAATTGTAACCACATACATTTTTATAGAAATTCATGAGTAGGTAACTCCTTTTCCTATAATGTTTTTTCTTATGTAAGAATGCCAAAATGTTATAATTCACTGACCTCTGATTTGTTCTAACATAAATGAACAGAGGTAGTCCTTTCTTCTATTTTTCCAAGTCTGAATTGTTTCAGTTTTACCTACCATCCTTAGCCAAGAAATTGTAATATTGCTTAGAAAAACTTACACAGGGATTTTACGTACCTCATCTGGAGGGCATATCTTATCAGAAGTGGTATCATTCATTTGTTCTCCCTTTTTTTTACATACATATTTAAGTTTCTCTTCACATGATTGGACTTTCCACTGACCTAGCTTTTTAAAAATAGAAAAAAAAATTCCACAGAGAAATTATTTGCCATATGTTTAGAGTTGAACTCTAAATTTATTTATTTATTTAATTTATTCTCAAGTTAGCTAACATACAGTGTAGTCTTGGCTTCAGGAGTAAATTCTTGTGATTCATCAATAACATACAACACCCAGTGCTCATTCCAACAGGTGCCCTCCTCAATGCCCATCACCTATTTCTCCCACCCCTCAACTCCCCACCCCATCAATCCTTAGTTGTTCTTTGTATTTACGAGTCTCTTATGATTTGGCTCCTTCTCTGTTTTTATCTGATTTTTCCTTCCCTTCCCTAATGGATATAGAAGATGTGGTGTATGTATATATATATACATACACCCACATGAATGGAATACTACTCGGTGATGAAAAAGAATGAAATCTTGCCATCTGCGACAGCATAGACGGAACTGGAAGGTATTATACTAAGCAAAATAAGTCAGCCAGAGAAAGACAGATATAATATGATTTCACTCATATGTGGAATTTGAGAAATCTAACTCATTTTAAATCAAGGTAGTTTCTTCTCACAAAACTGTGAGCAAGGGGTGGGGTGGGAGAGAGGGAGGGAAAGAGAAGATGACTATAAATGAATGACTAAATCTGAGAACATACTCCTAGGAAATGCTACTGAACAGGCCTGCAAGGTTATGGCTTGCAGTCTGTTATTTCAGAACCATCTCAAGTTCATAGTGGAGATGAATTCCATTTTCTTCTAAGATGAACAATAAAACCATCAAAGCACATTTAATACAGAAGTTGAGGAAAGAAGAACTCAGCCTACACACAGTTGCCAGTGTTCTTGTCTTCTTCCATATGTATGGCCAAAGTTTGCCCATGGGTTAAAAACTTTTGGACATATCAACCACCCATGCTGTCTCAGTTTCCTCATGTGTAAAATGGTAGTTAGAACAGCTACTCCCCAAGAATTACAGAATCAAAATTTTATTCCAACTCTACTTCAGCCTAGATTTCAAAGTTCTCTTTCAAATATGCTACTCTGATTAATTTTGCTTAATTATTAAGTTGCTGCTTTCTTCAAATTAAATTTCAATAAGTCAATTGTGATAAGGGTCAGTTTTAAGCACTGGAATGCTATCTAGATATACTATCAGTTTACTCTTGCTTATGGAACCTCACTTCTATCTTTGATACTCTAGCAAAGATATCTTAAATGTCCTTTTAAACAGAGCACCAAATGTGACACACTTCTAAATTAATCTTTGACAACTTTCTCAATACATCTTTACTCTTGAAACACTTCTAAATATACATATCATTTATTGTTTCTACTTAAGTCTCTCTAGAAGTTTGGGTGACATAAACCTCTTAAACAATTAGGAGTCCCCAGGAAAGCAATACAAAGTATAGAGATACACATGTCTTTTCTCTCAACACACAATCTATTTTGGACTCTTAACTAAAGCATGGTCAATAAATATTTAAGCATTCTACAGAAGATGTTCTCTGAAAAACATTAGACCTAATTTTTATTTTTTATTTTACTGATCCATTTATTTATTTATTGTAAAGATTTTTTTTTTTTAACTAATCTCTATACCCAATGTGGGGCTTGAACTCACAACACTGAGATCAAGAGCTGCATGCTTTACTGACTGAGCTAGCCAGGTACCCCTAGACCTAATTTTTAAATAAAAATATTTTTTCACTCTCAAAGTAGGATTAATGTAAAACTTAATCTGAACATGAATTCAGAAGATGGTATTTCTCAGCTTAAGTTGTGACTTTATGTTACTACACTTGATCTTAGCCAAAAGGCCAAGAAGCGATGTGACTTTATGTTAAATATCATAATGATGGTCCAGAGAGAAAGAGCTTATTAGAACCAATATGACACAAGAAGAATTGAATTCTAAAAGGATTTTCTTCATCTGTTTCAGACCAGAGCAGATACTCTTAGACAGGAAGAGGATTGCTTATTTATTCTTTGTTTTACTTACCTCTTTTTTCCAGTAGCTACTGGAAAGACAATCTACAGGGCTCTTACGTTTTATTTTCTTTCCCAGCTTATACACAAATATCCTAACCCAAGTCATCTTAATATTATTATTTAGTATATAATAAGAATATAAATAAACCACAGAAGTTTTCCTACCTTTCCTAAATAGGAAACGCAGTTCGGAGTCTTATTGTAGGGAACATTTGGCTCATTCTTATTCCAATATGTTAAAGTAACTTCAGTATCATCTGACCACTGAAATAAAGTTGGTATATTTTTGTTCTTAAGACCTGTCCATATTTCTTCTTTGGCATCTAAAAGAAAAATGTTTTATTTATTTGGTTTTACTCAATTACATACTTCAGTATGTATACTGTTACTGACTTTTACATTCTGATAATGGGCTTTTAAGAGCCTCGATGGTATTTACAATTAATCTATTAAAATATTGATGTTAGGAAGGCCAGGAGTCAAGTGCTTTTTAGGGTACTTATGCAGGCAGAGCACACGGTGGAACAGCCATGCTATAATCTGTAGGTTAGGAGCTCCTGATATCAGGTTTAGATAAACCTTGCTTTATGGGGTATACAGATTTCCACAACTTCGCTTTTACAAAAAACATATGTACATGTTTTCACTAACTGAAAGAAATCTGAAGAGGATTTTCACTTCTATGAAATTGTATTTGCTTCTTCATTTTATGCCATTTTGGTTTATGAAAGGTTTCATAAGAACAGTCTACTTTTGGATAGCAAGGGAACCTATAATGAAATTCTACAAATACAATCATAGATACTCCAGTTAGAATAGGAGTGATGTCCATCACTGCCCTGGAATGACTATGCTGCCTTCCCAGGTAAAACAATTAGCACCATGCTGATACAGAATAGGTATCTATTATTAGTTATTGTGATTAGTGAATCCTAAGAGGAGGATATAATATTGCCTGTCTAGTGTATTTTTTGTTCTTCAGTGTTTAGCTTTTAAATAACTACAAAAGTGAAATAATCATCACTTAAGCATCTGGAACAACTTAAATAGTATTTATCTTATGAGAAGAGGGAAATTACTCAATCACTGCCTGTACAGTCAAATTGGCAGCTACTTGCTAATGTTGCTAATTGTACATTAATTAAAATTAAATAAAAGTAAAAATTCAGTTCCTCAGTTACATTTCAAGGGCTCAAAAGCCACAAATGGCTGGTGGCTGGCTGCTGTATTGGTCAGCATAGATTATAAAAGAGTTCCATCATCATAGAAATTTCTGTTGGACAGTGCTGATCTGTAGGGATGATTGTAAGCTTTTCATTCCCACTAAGAGTCTGAAAATTAGGGGGCACCTGGATGGCTCAGTCGGTTAAGCATCCGACTTTGGCTCAGGTCATGATCTCACGGTCTGTGAGTTCAAGCCTCACGTTGGGCTCTGTGCTGACAGCTCAGAGCCTGGAGCCTGCTTCAGATTCTGTGTCTCCCTCTCTGTCTCTGCCCCTCCCCTGCTCACACTCTGTCTCTCTCTCTGTCTCTCTCTCAAAAATAATGAATAAACATTAAACAAAAAAAAGAGTCTGAAAATTAGGGGTGCCATAGAATGTTTTAAACCTTTCAAATAGGATATTTTAAAAACTTACCCCCATGATGAAGTTTTGTGACAACCACCTCCACATCTGCTAAAGAATGAATGCTGATGAGGTCACTGCTTAAGGCTTTACATTTCATATGTGCCTTATCCCAGGAATCACTTTCATTTACCAGAAGATAGCAAAAGCCATTATTTGACATCCAGCCTGCATCACAGTGTGTATCTGAATATGTCCAAACATCTGGGGGAAAAGCATCCATATATATTCCGGTAAAGATACATCAATAACATTTTAAATTCTTTCTCACATCATCAGGATTCTGGAAAACTGGGGAACGTGATGTCAAATAGTACAAGAACATGGATTTATGTGGTGCCTCATTCTACATAGCATCATAAGAGTGACTATAGGGATACAGGTAATGATATGACTTTATTGTGATACAAATGTGCTACATGATTGGGCTCTGACTCATTGAGGAGGGACTGCCCTTAGTCCTAGTAGACAGAAGAATGGTGTGGGATAAGCCATTTGCTGACAAATCTCTTCCTTGCTATGGGATTTGTTAGGTTCCCCTCCAGTCTCTGAATTTGAGAGGTTATTTAGTCCAATCTCCTTTCGTGTATGGTCAGATTAGCAAGGGGATGTGAATTAATGCTCA
The DNA here is from genome assembly GCF_007474595.2 of Lynx canadensis. Lineage (NCBI taxonomy): Eukaryota > Metazoa > Chordata > Mammalia > Carnivora > Felidae > Lynx > Lynx canadensis. The sequence continues at coordinate 148,996,951 of NC_044310.1, forward strand.
CTGTTGAACAAAGACATACAGAGATTTAAGAAACAGAGTAAAACATTTATAAACTCCACATGAAAGAGAGGATAGTACTGGGGGGAAAGGGCATGGGGCCTCTCTGGACCTCTTCTTTCTTTCCCTCCACTAGACCTATATCCTCATAGAATTAGTGATTCTTTGTTTTCACCATGTTAAAACGCACTCAAATGATAGTCAAGAAAGATTGGAGAAAAGATTGAGGTATAAAACCATACAAAATAATTCTACTCCTCTTAATAGAATTAGAAATTAAGTTGAATTACTCGGACTTTGTGGATTCAGAACTGTTTGGAATGTCTGTTGTATAAAAACACAGCATCTTAAAAAATGTGAACAGCTTGTTCTTCACTGATAGATAAAATTCAGGTCAAGCTAGCTTCTCACACTTGAGAACAAGAGAACACAGGAGAACTGAACTAATTTTCAGTTTCTGAAATAAGACATGGTATTATTATTATTATATTTTACAATTATGATAAAGGAACAGAGGAAAAAAACACCCATAATTGAACTTAGAACAAATGTTTTCCTATTCTAGTCTTTGTCTCTATGAATACATATTTTTACAAGATTAAAATGATAAGTAGGCATATCATTTTGTTCTGCTATGGTATTTTCCTGCTGGCACAGTTATTTTAATAAATGCATATTATTCAATCATGTGGAAACATCATGATTTACTTAATAATTCTACTCTGCTACAGGGTATTTACTTGATCTATCATCAGTCATTCTGTTTTATTTTCATCTGTGCTGTCTTTTCTATTACGCTTTTTGTTGTATGGACTAAATTTGGTTTGAATCAACCTGGAAGATGAATATTCATTTTCATCTATGATTATAAACATCTCCCAACAATCTTTATTCTATATATTTATTTTCTAGTCTTTAAAAATAGCTTTCTGTTCCTATATGGATAAGCAATTTTATTCCCTTCCGCCAACATTCTTTAAGCAAGACATTTTAAAACCTCCTTTTTTTCCCCTCCCAGTTTTGAGTATTACTTTTTCCTATTCAGGAGGATTTAATCAAATACCAGTATACGATGGGTCCTGTGCAAGACAGTAAGGACACTCCTCTTATTCTTTCAAAGGCTTCTGAAATTTCTCTGCACCTCAGAAATTTCAACTGCTCTGCGATTCTCTTATCCTTGAAACCCCTTGAAAAAAAACCATACTTGTACACATTTCGTCCTTCTGCACCCCACCTTTTCTACCTGATTTATCAACACAATAAACTAAATAAGCAGCCCGGCAGAGAAAGACAGAGCAGGGGTGGGCATCGTGGGGTAGGAACTGGAAACCTGAGGAGAGTTCCCACATCCATCATTTTTAGTTCTCACAGAGGCAGGTAAAATATAAGACCTAGTGTGCATCAGCATCACCAGGAAGTCTTCTTAAAACACACATTGTTGATGTCCACAGAGTTTTCAATTCAGTAGATCTGGGGTGGGTCCTAAGAATTTGATTTCTAACAGGTATGGTTGATATCGATACTCTTAGTCTAAGGAAGCACACTCTGTGAAAGAGTGCTCTATAGAAAAAAGAACCACCTGTGAATAGAAATATATTTCTCACTGAGGATATCTCTGCCATCTTAAGGGGATATATCAAACCAAAGCTTTATGCATATATAGTTGATGACATCTAACCACTGCATCAAAATAAAGTAGTTTTTGGCATTGGCAGTATAGGGTGAAGGAAAGGTGGAAATAGATATCTGAAATGGATTTACTTGCACCTACTTGCACAGAAAATGAGAAAGATACCTGTTAACTCCGCTGTGTTATTTAATGGTTTCTTGCAGACATAGGGCAGTTGAACTTCACAGGAAAAACACTGCCATAGACCAGACCTGGCATCCATTCTTGCACAGCTTGATCCACCTATTATCATAGGTGCACTAGGCATGTCTTAAATGATTAGAAAGAGGAGGTTAGGGCCAGAGTGGTGGTTAGAAAAGATAATTTGTATTCCTAATTTTCTGCTTTTATGGGAGCTCATAAAATAGTTAAAACCTTCTACTGAAGCCTCCATGGACACTCATGTGCTTAAATCTGTCTCCCTTCTAAAATACAGGATACAGGGTGAAACACTCTAATACACCACAGTTAATTCAAAAACCAAACCCAAAAACCAAAACCAAACCTCTATCCCTAATCAACATCCGTGTCTTACTCTATGGTCAGTAGCTATTAATCTGCTACTCTATACAATAGATATACTGATTTGTGATTCAGTAATGCCCTTAAGACCTTGAATTAAAGGTTAAATTATCTTTTGGGGCGCCTGGGTGGCGCAGTCGGTTAAGCGTCCGACTTCAGCCAGGTCACGATCTCGCGGTCCGTGAGTTCGAGCCCCGCGTCGGGCTCTGGGCTGATGGCTCAGAGCCTGGAGCCTGTTTCCGATTCTGTGTCTCCCTCTCTCTCTGCCCCTCCCCCGTTCATGCTCTGTCTCTCTCTGTCCCAAAAATAAATAAACGTTGAAAAAAAAAATTTTAAAGGTTAAATTATCTTTAAAGATTTTATTTACTGAGGTGATAGAGAATTTACTCACTGATAATGAAATTTCATTAAACTAAAATGACCTATTGGTATTACACTTAACTCATTTTTCTTATGTGTGTATAGAATACGTTTATACTGAAGCTAGTGTCAACTTTTAGATTCTACACTTGTCAGAAGCTGAAATTCAATTTTTTTTTTAATTTGAGAGAGAGAGAGAGAGAGAGAGAGAGATGGAGAGAAAGACAGAAACTTAAGCAAGGCCCACGCTTAGTGTGGAGCCTGACGTGGGGCTTGATTCCACAACCCTGGGATCATGACCTGAGTTGAAATCAAGAGTCAGTTGAGTGTCCTGTGTCCAAACCTTGTGTCAAGCTCTGTGCTGGGCATGGAGACTGCTTAAGATTCTCTCTCTCCTTCGCCCCTCCTCTGCTCATGCTTGCTCGTACTTTTTCTCTCTCAAAAAAGTTAATTAGAATAAAAAGGTATCTAACTTCTTTTGGGAAGAAAAATATTTTGGCTAACTAGGGTTTTGTTTGTTTTATTCACTATAAAATTTTCTTTAAGGTATTTACATATGCAATATAATAAAACCATTAGGTTGTCAGTACTTGAGCACTACTATAGGAGACCCCAAGAGTTCTAAAATGAGAGATTATTTCTGTATTGGAGTTGAGCTGCAGATGAAACACCATTGGTCAGTCATAGACATGTCAAGTCCCCTAAAGGATACAGAACAGCTGCCAGGCCATGTGATGAGGCTCATTCTGCTGTTACCTAAAATTGTAGGGTTGCCATAACGGTTACAGACAAATTCTCACTTCTCCATGGTATGGTTCAACTTGGCTATCATGGTATTACAATAAAGAAGGAATGAGGGGAAAAAATTGTTCTTAGAATTAACCATAGTAACAGCTGCCAAGATTTGAAATTTTTATAAGCTCTCAGTGAGTGGGATGCTTTTGTTTATTTACTTTTTTGAAGATTTTGCTCTGTGCATAATAGATGGAAGAAGGAGCAGTTACCTGGGTCCCAGTTGAGAAAGTTTAATGGCTTGTGGTCTGACCATTCCCAGCCTCTAGCAGAGTATAGTTGATTTAAGCCAATCCAGAAAATTCTTGGAATGCCCTCTTTTTCTGTAAGAATCACATAATTTTAACAAGTGACAAAATTACCTAAATTATTACCTAAGTCAGACTTAAGCTTCTACTAATAGCAAAATTATCAGAAGGCCTTGATTGTGAGGCAGGAATCCTGCAGGAGGCTGCTTATCCAACAAAGGCAGGTGATGCGTTAAGTCAATTCTGCTTTCCCATTAGCTTGTCCCTGTCTACTAAGGTAAGGACAGAATCTTCTCAGAACAGATATTCCACTATTTTTAGCCCTCTTGTACTAATACAGAAGAAAACAATTTCCACTATATCTCAGTTTTGAAGAACTGATTGTATTCCAGACTGACAGTGTAAATTCATTAAGCACATATTGTTTAACTGGTACTAAGAATATAAAAACCAAAAATACAAAGTCCCTGCCTCTCTGAGGATTTCAATTTAGTAGACAGGAAGAGATATGGATCCCTCAAAAGGTAAAGTGTTACCCATACTATTTCAGAAATATGTAGAGGAACTGTTTGGTAGGCAATGGAATATGTAGTTCTAGAGTCCAAAAGAAACATTTAGGATGAAGACACAGAACAGGACACACACACACACACACACACACACACACACACACCCCACACGACAGTGGAGATATATCATTCAAATTCATTATTTGACAACCAGAAGCCATCAGCAAAAAAGGGAAAGAGAAGCAGAGATAATTTAAGTACTGATGCCAGTTGTAAATATGCCACTCAATATGCATATGCCCATAAACATATGGTAAACTGAATGAAAAGATTATAAGGCTTTTTATTCCAGTATCAAGAAAGTCAATAAAATTATTCAACAACCTGGTAAGACTTCATCAACATCATGAAAAAAGAATTTGAAGATATTGAGGGCCTGATAGAAGAGACAGAAGAACTGACGTAATGGCCTACAGAAAACAAGGATGATGCTGACCAATAGGAAGAGTTAATAGGTTGGAATCTCTATAAATTTGTTGATATATTCTCAGCAGTAAAACACTTGATAACAATTTCTTAATTCCTCTCAGAGAATTATGTATGATGCATTATTATATTATAGAAATGATTTCTCTGTATATATATATACATTTGAAATATAATTATATTTATAATTATAATATTCATAAAATATTAATTTTAATGTAAAATTTATAAATTATAAAATGTAATTTCAAATTATATTTAAATTAATTTATTTAATTTAAATTATAAATATTTATAAATTTATAAAATAATTAAATGTATATTAATATAATTATATTTTATATGATTTGTATGTATATTATATACAAAGAAATGGTTCTTAAAATATGGATTTTTTTTCTTTTTTTTTTTTTTTTTGTAAGAGAGAGAATGTGAGCAGGGGAAGAGCAGAGGAAGAAGGAGAGAGAGAATCTTAGCAGGCTCCATGACTAGTGTGGAGCCAGATGCAGGGCTTGATTTCACGATGGTGAGGTCATGACTTGTGCTGAAATCAAGAGTCAGACGCTTAACTGACTGAGCCACCTAGGTGCCCTAATATGGATTTTTATATGCAAATCAAACAGATATACCTGATATGTATCATTTTGTTCCATTACATATATCAGATATATCTGTATGATTTGCATATAGAAAAACATATCCATATTTTAAGGGTTTTTTGAGGGAATTTTGACTGTACACAATTTTTGTCTTACTGCAGCCTTGAGAATGTAAATACCTAAAACATGTGACTTCACTAGAACTGACACTCAGGAAATGGAAAATATCCTCTGTGTAGAGCAGAAATAGCAACAGCAAAGATGAAAGGGGCCAAGAGCAGTAACCAGACACCAGCATTAAAGGGATGGGCAGGAGTCTGGAAAGAGGGTGGTAGGGACAAAGGCCCAATTACCACTCCACTGAGAACGAGATGTGAAGTTAGCAGTGAATTACAAAGATACCCTGTGTCTTCAAGGAGCTTATTTGTGACAGAGGCAGGTCTTTGGGATCTAGAAGAGAGATATACTTATATTTGTATCTGTATCTATATCTGTATCCTGTATCTATGTCTATAACTGTATCTATATCTGTATCTAAATCTGCATCTGTGTCTATATCTGTATCTTTATCTTTATTTGTATCTGTATCCTGTATCTATATCTGTAACTGTATCTATATCTGTATCTACATCTTAATCTGTATTACATCTATATCTGTATCTACATCTGTATCTGTATCTATATCTGTATCTGTAACTGTATCTATATCTGTATCTACATCTGTATCTGTATCTACATCTATATCTGTATCTACATCTGTATCCATATCTATATTCGTATTTGTATCGATATCTGTATGTACACCTATCTAACTATATTTTTTAATGGTAGAAATTTTAATAAGTTTATGGCCTGTTGGGAGAAGAGTCAGTAGAAGTGAGAATCAATGAAAATATAAGAGGGAGAAGAAACACCTGATGTGGATACAAACAGCTTTGGGGAAGGAGTTAACCTTGAACAAACTGGAGGGATGACAGATACAGTTAAGTTTGTAAGTACTAGGATGGGAAACTAAGGGTTTGCTTCACTTTTCTCAAGGAAGTAGATGGTAAGGATACTCTCTAAGGGAGGAAAAGGTGGGTATTTGGGTAGATGGCTTGAAGAGCATACTGAAGGGAACTTTGGATTCATCCTTTTCTTTCACCTTGTTAGCATAAGTGCTGGCAAACAAACTGAGGATTTAATCCAATGTAAATTTCTCATTAGGATAATTAGTTTTCTAGCCTTCCTAAAGAAGTCCTGGAAACTATGACATATTTATGGCACTCCAACTCAACCATTACAGGATATTCCAAATTCCCTTTATTAATTTTTAATGGGGATACTATGGAGGACCAATCCTTCCCATCCTTCCCAAGTTCAATGTCCTTCTTTCCATGAAGACTTTTCAGATATCCCCAGGAGGATATTTGAATAATCCTATTGCTTACCTGCACATGGGAAGTACATATTTATGAAGAAACTAAATGAACTTTGGAAGCTGATAGTTCCTATAATTTGCTTAATTACACTGTCCTATTTGTGAGCTGTATTGGTGACTTATTCTTCAATAGAATTATAGGATTTTAAAACTGACTGTGTTGACAAACAGGAATGTTCTTTATGTGTTTTATGCCAGGTGAATGTGAATGGGAAATAGATTCTAAAAATCTGGGTTGGTCAAATATTAAAGGCAGGTATTTCTTTTATGGTTTGGACAATCTGAAGCTAGATTTTTTTCTCCATACTGTCCAAGCAAGAAGCTGACCAACTTGAGACTTTGCTCACCCCATCTTTGCCATCAAGAAACAGACGATTGATAGCATAAATCCCCATACCTAATCAAATCAAACAAGACAGTTCACTGAAGTCGATATTTGTCACTGTCCTTAAAACCTGTTCAGACTTGACCTTCTATTTCTATTCCTCTCCCCACAAGGGAGACTACAGGCCTGATAATGGTAATTGCATGCGGAAGGAGCCAGAAAAGAACCTCTTCTAATGTATAAGGAAGGTCAAACCAGCAAGGGGCCCTCACTTAGAAGTAGCCTAGCCTTGGGGCACCTGTTGAGGCCACTCTAAGTGAACAACCTCTCAGGGTGGAGACAAATGAGGAAGAATGGACTGTTGGGTCTTCTTTTGTAACTCTGGGATGAATCTGTGGTTAGAGGTTCCCTGGGAAGGCTAGAACCATGGGAGATCTGATTCCCAAACAAAATCCAGAATCCCCCATCCCCAAAAGCCCGTGTATTAGTAGAACAAAATCAAAACAAAACTAAGTGCAGGGCAAGCAGAAAGGAAAAAGAAAGCTCTTTTAGATTGCATGGGACTTATTTTCAAGGGGCTGCTTCTGCTTTTTTTCTGGCAGTAGATTTCCTAGTCTACCATTAGCTACCAAACTAGAAATCATTTGGGAATAACATTCTCCATTATGCTCTGCATATGTACAATTCTTTTCCCCAATTAGATCAAGTACTTGGATCACAAAATCTCTGAGTCACTTTTGTTGGCCTCCCTCTCCTAGCCTAATATTTACATGTGATAGTTTTCAGTGAAGAGAGAAACTTCAAGAAACTTTCAAGATTTTGATACTGTGAGTTTCAGATGTTAAAGTACAGCTTGAATCTTGGGAAACTATCAGTTATAATTAGGCTATAATAATTATATTATGCTTAAACAGCATTCACAGTGAAAGAGAAGTCTGGAATATTAGAAAGGGTTTATCTCTAAAATTATTGCTATATATAAAATGTGGGAAGAGTCTGGCCTAGGAAACAGCAGGGTCATTTAATATGTTATCTCACTTTTATGAGTTATAACATAAAAGTGATAGATAAAGAAATCATGCAACATTCACTCCTCCAAATTCATCATTAGATTGTTAGGGTTTTGATAGTCATACTTGGACACTTTTCTCCTTCACCGAAAACATCAGTTTCCAAATGTCAATATTCCAGGAGGCTTAAATTTATTGGTACTTTTCACTTTCAACAATATTTGTTATAAGGTTCACTGAGGTCTGAAAAGGAATTCCATTGACAACCACTAGCCCATCAGGCTTATTTGATAGATTTCCTTTCTAGAGCTCTGATTATTCAAGTATCGAACAAAACGGGAAAAGGGTGAAGCTAAGGAAGTAAGAAAGGAGGCCTGAACAAAGTTTTAGCTAAAGAGCATGACAAAAGACTAGTAGACTTTTAATGATGAAAAGAAATGATGAAGAGAAAAAAATATATATAAGAGGATTAAGTAGTATAGTAAAAAAGTAAGGGGTCTGGAGTCATATATGTTGATATTTGAATCCCAGTTCTGATACTTCTGAGGTGTGTGATGTTGGGTATGTTATTTCTAAGTAAGCATCAATTGCCTTATCTGTAAATGGGGGTAAAAATACTTACCTTATGAGGTTGTAATGATAATTAAATTATTTAATTTGTCTGGAGACATGAGGGTTTTGCTCATAATTTGAATTTACCAAATATTAACACTTATTATAAAGCAGTGTGATGGGATTTATCTGAATTAGTCAATAGGTATTTGTTTCATATATAGGAATAATGCTTAGAGTTTTGCGCAAAAGGGAAAAAACAACCCATGAGACCCACCTATACCTGCAAAAAACTTAACTAGTCTTAAAAAAGGTAAATGCAGGGGCGCCTGGGTGGCTCAGTCGGTTGAGTGGCCGACTTCGGCTCAGATCATGATTTCGCGGTCCGTGAGTTCAAGCCCTGCGTTGGGCTCTGTGCTGACAGCTCGGAGCCTGGAGCCTATTTCGGATTCTGTGTCTCCCTCTCTCTGACCCTCCCCCGTTCATGCTCTGTCTCTCTCTGTCTCAAAAATAAATAAACGTTAAAAAAAAAATAAAAAAAAACAAAAACAAATTCTCTTTATAAAAAAAAAAAAGGTAAATGCAGACACATGCCAGATACAACTTGTTTTCAAGTCAGATTGACTGTGTTCCAATTTTGGCTCTGTTAATTACTTGTGGGTGACCTTGAACAAGTTACATTTCCTTTCTGATCCTCACATTCCTCATCTGCAAAGTAGGCTTATTAATAAAAATACCTACATAGTATTTTTATATAGTATTAAATAAGATAATGTATGAAAACTATTTAGTACTCGGTCTGAAACATCATTGCTGTCATATGTTATATTATTTTTTCATTCAAATCATCAGAGACTTAATAACTTTGGCTTCATGATTTTTAAAAATAATACAAAAAGTTTCTGTTTATAAACTTTCTAGTAAAAGAAGTGCAATGCTCTGATGGAAAAAGTTAGAGAAGTTTACTGAGTACATAAAAGATGTCCCAAATAAATAGAAAGGCATACCATATTCATGGATGAGTTGACTTAATAAATAATAGTGACAAAGATGCCTCTTTAATCTATAATTCAATGCAATTCCAAAGTCCCAATAAAGTTTTTCATTGAGATTAATAAGCTGATCCTTAAATTCATGGAAAAGAATAAGTGGTTAAAAAATAGCCAAGGCAATTCAAGAAAAAAAAAATGAGAGGACTTGCTCATCCATATTTACCATGCAGCTGGCATAATTAAAACAGTGTGGAACAGACACATAGACAGACAAGTAGACCAAAGGAATAGAATGGAGAACCTAGAAATAACCCACATGTAATAGGGGAGTTTATATTTATTAGAGGTAGAATAATAAATTTTAGGGAAAAATGTAAAATAAATAGTGCTTGATTAACTAACATCCATGTGGAGAAAGACAAATTAGATTCCCACCTCTAGAAATTTTATTTCAAATGGATTATGGATGTAAACATGAAAAGCAAAATTAAAAACTTTTAGAAGAAAAATGAGAGGTTATGTTTATCATACTAGGGCTAAGAAAGAATTTGCTAAATAATATAAATAAGCACAAAACATTATGGAAGAGACTGACTGACCAAATTAAAAGTACCATATTTTTAAATAATAAGAAGCAACAAAAGTGAAAAGACCAAAGACTAGGAAAAGATATTTGTAATCCTACAGCAAAAGATAAGTGTATATAAAGAATTACTATAGATCAATAAGAAAAAGGAGGCAAACAACTCAAAAAGAAGGCAAAGGATATCACCTGGCAGATTATAAGCTGAAAACCTGAATGCCTAATAAACACAAGGCACAAAACCACATGAATTATCAGGAAAATATAAAAGACAAATGAAATAACCATTTCACATTAATCACAATGGCCAACTAAGTCTGACAACATCAAGTGCCTGCAGAGGTGTAAATGAATACAGCCACTTTGGAAAGTAATTTGGAATTTTGATTACAGGTGAAGAGATGTACACCCCATGATTAAGCAATTCCTACTCAAGTAAAAATCTCATACATGTCTACCCCATGAGACACATATGAGGATGTTCCTTACAGTGGTATTTGTAATAGGAAAAGCTGAAAACAACCTGTTTCTCAATAGGAGGATGGATAAATTGTGGTTTATTCATACAAGGTAACAGCAGCAGTTGACAACGTATAAACTTACATATGGGTAAATAAGTATTTGTATCATTTAAAAACCTAGATATGTTTTTATATCTGTTTTAATCTATGTTTTCATATCTGTGTATTATAGATCTATATAATGAAAACATATGCCATATTTATACATATATATGTTATAAAAGCACTCAAAGAATGGTTATTTTGAGACGTGGTCATGGGTTTTCAACTCTATTAACATTTTATTTCTTTAAAGGGAGGGAAGCAAGGAAAGAGGGACGGAATCAATCCATGTAATGCAATATGACAAATGTTAGTGTACAACGAGTGTGTAAAGTCAGGGCGGTGGTTATACAGGTCTCTTTTAGGTTATATTCTATTTTTGTATGTACAAGTTTTCACAATTAAAAATGTTTAAATTACCACCATCACCCCACAAACAAAATAAAACAAAATCCTATCCACTCTATGTGTCCATTCATTAAACCATTTGCAGATTTCTTAATTCTCTCCTTGCCTTTGAGTATGGCACTCCTCTACCCAACCACAAGAACGTTTCACTGAGGCCATCTAGTGTGACTCAGCCATGTTCGTTACCTTCCTTGAGTTCTCCACTTTTCAATGTTCAAACTGTTTAATGTTCACCTTTTACAAAACCTTTTCTCTTAGGCTTAGGGTAGCAGTTTAATCTTGCTACCTCACTCCATTTTCTGAGCAATAACTTCTTTTCGGTCTCCAACATGAAATGCAGTTTCAATGGATAGAATGTGATTCTATTAATACCTTTTTGCTTGAGGGCTTCAGTGTTGATGTTTAGATCCCAAGAAAAGACAGAACGATATATACATAAATCAACATACCCAGGTATGAAAATAGAGGTAGACAGATGGCATCTTTACAATCCTGGCAATTTGGTCTACCACATGCAAACCTACCTTTAAGATAAGTTAATTCATCAGCATCACTGATGCTCAGTAAGTTAGCTCCTTGATTCTGACATGAAACATAAGCTTCCTTCCAAGAAAGAGATGCCTGAGTATTAAATTGGTAGCAACTTCCAATCTGCTCATTCTTTTCCCAATTATCTTCACAGCCATTTTCTGTTGATAAAAAGATATGTTAGCCATCATGAAGTAAGGGCGTAAGGTTTTATATTACTAAGAATGTTTACCAATACTGCAATTCAATTTCCGTCTTCTTAGGATACACTAAAATTGAAGTTTATTGTTCAAATGACCATGTTTTGATTCTTTGGTTACACAAAGAAATTTTGAAGTCATAGGAACCAAATGACCTTGGCTGATGAAAGCTTCCACTCTCCTATCCTCTACTCTCCCATTATCCCCTACCAATTACAATGCCATATTTTAGCCCCTGCCTGCCCTCTGCCTAAACGTAGGAGTCTTCAACTGTGTTCACATTGTTAAACTCCTGAGCTGATGAAAAACAAGTTCACTTGCAGATAGCGGCAGACGGCAGAGGGGTTTGCCACAGTTTGCAGTGAAACTCCTGTGTGTATGTGTGTGTGCAGACATGTTGCTTAAATGCCCATAATGTAGAACCCAAGTGACTACCTTATTTGAAAAACTCAGTCTGAATTTTTCCTTAATATATTAACAGAGGATTTAATATATGACATATAATTAATATTATACAATCAATATTACATATGTATATATACACGTGTGTGCATACGTATACAGACGTACATGTTCGTTGTATAATGTGCATATTATTTTCTTCAACAAACACTTAGGTGCACCTGGGTGGCTCAGTCAGTGAAGCATCCAATTCTTGATTTCAGCTTAGGTCACGATCTCATGATTTGCGAGATTAAGCCCCGAGTTGGGCTCTGTGCTGACAGCATGGAGCCTGCATGGGATTTCCTCTCCTCTCTCTGCCCCTCCCCCTGCTTTCTCTCTCTCTGTCTCTCTCGCTCTCAAAATAAATGTTAAAAAAACCCCAAATATCTAAAAGCAGTTACAATTCCAGACAAAGACCCTTCAAATTATTTCTTATATGAGATATATAGATCTTGATACAGCTGGTTCAAAAACATACTTAGAGACTCCCATATACTGTCTAGAAGAGGAAACCTAACATAGGCTATATCGCATGTGTCCCAGGCTCCACTCTGGGGGTTTTGCAAAGAGCCTCCCATCATCAGTCACATATCACATGTTAGACTCATGGCCTTTCAAGCTGGAAGGGCCCTCCTAGGTCATCTTGTCTAATGCTCTCATTTCACAGATGGAAACAAAGATCTAGAGGTGCTTGTGGCAGAGCTGTGATCAGAGCACTGGTCTCTAAATCTACTCTTGTTGATCTTTTGAACAGCATACGCTGCTTCTTCAGTCACTTTTGAATGGCCTAAATAGCAATATAGGTGGTTGTGACATTTGGTGAAAACAAAATAGGTAGATTTGCAAGTACATTGCCTCAAGTCTCCTTATTACCACTGGAGCCCTATGCCTGAAATCCGGAAGCTTCCGGGGGATGGCAGTATGTCTGCTATAAAATATAATCTACATGGTTTAGGAATCCTCAGCTTTGAGAAACTCACAGTCTTACTTCGTCCCTAAAAAGAACTCTGAGAGGTATATGAATGCATTAATACCTCCCATTCTCACCCCACCACCCAAAGGAAGCTACAGACACTGATACTCATAACAGTCAAGGAAGCAAGGTGGAGTGGAATAAATATGTGGGGAATGAGTGTCAGGAATCCTGGAATCTCCACCAGACTCCATATGAATGTGGTCTGATCCTGACAGACCATGTCATCAATCTGGGTCTGCCGCCCCTCACCTGAGAATTGAGGGATTGCACTGGATAACCTCTACGCTCCCTTTCACACCTAAAATTTCTGATCCAGACTATAATGAGGTTTAAATGAAATCAGTGCCTAGTTGACCAAACTCTGCCTCATATCAGTTATAGTTGAAGCAAACATCAGCGTTTATCTTTTAGTAGGTTCTGGGTGTTGAAAAGCCTATGCGTCTACCTGGAATAGTAATTCTCAAAGTGTGGTCCTCAGACCAGTATCCTCTGGGAACTCATTGAACTGTGAATTCTTGGGCCCCACTCCAAAGCTACCAAATTATAATTTCCGAAGATGGGCTCCAGAAATCTTTGTTCTAACAAACTTTCCAAGTGATTCTGCTGCAGAACCATTTTCTCAGTATAACCTCTTCTAGTTGCTTAGAACTCTTCATTTTGAAGCTCAGCTTCCTTAAAGAGGAATCAGCATTACTAATACCAGTAGACTGGCTACTGAATGAGGCATGATATAGTATAGTTATTTGGGTCAAGGAATTCAGAACTGGGTTTCCTAGATTTGAATCCTAGTTCTGAAATGTATTTGTTATGTGACCTTAGGCAAGTGCTGTAATTCCCCTGTGCCTCACTTTGGTCATCCGTGAAATGGGGATAAATAGTGGTGCCTACCTTATAAGGTTATGTGAAGATTGAATGAGTTGATATAGTTTGAGTGCTTAGAATGGTATCTGACACTTGGTAAGGCCCTAAAAGCATTAACTATTATTACCTAGGTCTGGAGATTTTTCCTTTCTCTTTGTTATACATTCTTCCAAACTACTGACCACTTAAAAATATTTCTGGGGCACTTATCACATGTCAGGTATTGTGATCACCTGTACCTCTCACCTGACTGGTGATAAAATATGTCTCAGTTATATGCCAGATAATGAATCAACTGCTACTTTGGTCTCTCTCTCTTTCTAAAGAATAGTAAACTCTTTAGCATGTCCTGAATAGTTTGCTTCTAGTAAGAAGCAATTAGAAAAAATGCTCTGCTCAACACACACAAATAGCAGAAGGAACAGTGTCACCAATTTTGAGAGGGCCAGGGATATGGGTCTCTTTTGTCCCCTACTCTCTACTTCAGGCCATAAATATACTTAAGTGTCTATCATCCTAAGAGTGTTTCTTTAACCTATCTACCCCACAAACCACCATCTTTGCTCTTTTTCTATTTCATAAACCTTAAGAAGCTTTCTCTCTTATTCATGCCTGTCCACTATAACTTAGCTCCTATGACCAATGGTCTTTTGAAACTGCTCTAATGAAGGTCAGCAGCAATTTCCTAACTGCTCATGCTTTTTCCACTTCCTATTCCTGAGGTATCTATGCTGCAGACACTCCCTCCTTCTTTGTCTTCCATGATACCATCCTGTCTTGGTTCTATTCTTGGCCTACTCCTAAAAGCAAGCTCATAGCTACACATTATTTCCCTCTTCCCTCAAATATATATTTTTTCTCTAGGATAATATTTGTTGCAGTCATTTGTGAGTCATCTTGGACTCTTCTTTGTCCCTTTTGCTTCACAGAAATGGTATACATTGTCTCTCTCTATATAAAGCCTGTTAGCCCATACATACCTGGTATTAAGCAGATGCCCCACTTTTGATCATACTCATAATTTAAGGTGGTTGCACACCATGGCCCACCATGATTTTCATCACGAATGCACTCATGATGCCAGGTCCCATTAACTAAGAATGGAAATTCACAAGGTCTTCCATAGGAGTTCCCATCTCTGGTATATATCTCTGTGGTGTGGGGAGGAAGGAAAGGAAAGTTAAAAACTGGACAATCACCTTCATTTAACTAATTCCTAAATTTTCTGTGAAAGAAAGATTGTTGTTTGAGCTTAAGAGAATACACTATCAGGGTGCCTGGGTAGCTCAGTGAATTAAGCATTCGACTCTTGATATTGGCTCAGGTCGTGATCTCGCAGTTGTGAGACTGAGCTCAAGCCTGGCATCAGGCTCTGTGCTGAACACGGAGGTTGCTTGGTATTCTCTCTCTCCCTCTCTCTCTGCCTCTCCCCTGTTTGTGTTCTCTCTCTCTCTCAAAATAAATAAACTTAAAAAAACAAATAATAAAAAAAGAGAATACAGTATCTAAGTAGGTTGCACAGTGTGGAAATTCAGAGCATGGAAGCTGACTGGTCAGATCTGTACTTGAATGCTGGCTCCCCCACTGACTGACTGTGCGGCTGTAGCAAGCTCTCTAATTTCTATTAGCCTCAGTTTCTGTATCTGCAAACTAGGAATAATAGTATCTAGCTAATAGGTTTATTCAAGAGGATTCAATGAGATAATCCATGTAAAGCATCATTTATTATGGTGTGATAAAGAGCTAAATGATCCTGGCTTGATCCTGCAGGGATCAACTGATTACCATGGGTGGAAGACTACTTCACCAGAAGGGGATCTCTGCCTGAGACTAAATTTACATTTTAAATTATTTTATTTAGTAAGAGTGGGGCCAGAAAAATACCTTGGAGTCACTGAGGGTGGGTGTGGACTTTGGAACCAGGTGTAGTTACGCAGATGGACGCATAGCCCCATTGCTCACAGACTGGTGGTAGAACTGAGGTTGTGGGTTTTGAGGAAGTGGGAGAAAGAACAGCTGGATCTCTGAGATGGTTCTTGGAGAAGAGCGGGACATGGTAATTCATGTTATAAAAGAAGAACCAGCTTCATCTGGGAAGTCATGGGACTGGCTGGTGGCCAGAGAGGTATTAGTACCAGGTTTTCATTTTGTTTTATTTAAATTCAAGCTAGTTGTCATACAGAGGAGTCTTGGCTTCAGGAGTAGAACCCAGTGATTCATCCCTTACATATGACACTCAGTGCTCATCCTAAAAAGTGCCCTCCTTAATGCCCCTCACCCATCTCCCCTACAGCAACCCTCACTTTGTTTTCTGTATTTAAGAGTCTCTTATGGTTTGCCTCCTTCTCTGTTTTTATCTTATTTTTCCTTCCCTTCCCCTATGTTCATCTGTTGAGTTTCATTTTAATAATTTGCCCTGGTGCATGGGTAAAAACTAAAAAATTATTCCAACCACAAATATGCCTAGAAATACTAAAGAAAGTGCTCAATATTTATGTGGATAACAGTTCTCTTGGAAAGGGGCTTTTATAGAACAGCTAGCTATGTAATTATTTTGGTCACCTTTTTCCATACCCTTAATTTGTTTAAAACCAAGGTCATTATCAGATCAAATAGTGGCTATTAGGTAAAGCATAATAGTCAGATCTTATCACCCTTTACCAGGCTATTAGGGTCCATCAAAATGTCTCACAGATTTGCTTAAAAGTGTACTTAAGATAGTATTTGATTCCACGTCCTTTATCATTCTCAAATATTCAGTTAACTGAAGTATGAGACTTGATTTAACAGTTTAGAATATATTAAGCAGTAGTACAGCAAAAAGTAAGAATAATCCAGACGCTTTTATTTACAATCTTTTAAGGGACACTGGTTTTATTTTCCTCTGACATATAAATGATTTTGGACAGGATATTTCTGTTAAAGAGTAATTTGGCCTTACATTTTATAATAAATTTGCTGATTACCTGTGTTCTATTTTTTTAAATTTTTTTTTTTCAACGTTTATTTATTTTTGGGACAGAGAGAGACAGAGCATGAACGGGGGAGGGGCAGAGAGAGAGGGAGACACAGAATCAGAAACAGGCTCCAGGCTCTGAGCCATCAGCCCAGAGCCCGACGCGGGGCTCGAACTCACGGACCGCGAGATCGTGACCTGGCTGAAGTCGGACGCTCAACCGACTGCGCCACCCAGGCGCCCCACCTGTGTTCTATTTTTAATGATACCAAAGCTCCCAATAGTTCATGACAATTTCTCTTCCAACATTATAGTACTTAAAAGGAGTCCCTGAACACAGCAACTATTACTTGTAGAACCCTCAGTTTCTTCCTTTTTAAAAAGTCTTGTGTTTCTGTAATACAGAGTGCTTTCACATACATTTCTTTTACTTGCTCTTTACCATAAACCTATGAGATCTATAGGGCATGTATTACACTTTTGTGTGAACTCTCCATTTTTTGCAATGTAGTTAAATAAAACATTCACTAAACTGTAAGTGACAAGGATGGGAACTGGCTCTCTCATTAGAGTCCTTGACATATTAAGCACAACTTGTGACTTTAACGGCTGCCTTCTCAGGTTTCAAGTTCTGTTTCATAGCTTAAAGCTGGGTTTCAATTAAAAAACTCTCCTATTTACAATATCGTTTGAAGAATGATAAGGATATAGCAACCACCACATCAGTAGCAGCTAACTTACGCTAAATGTTCACAAAGAGGTTTATTCTCACACATTTTTCACTGCTGCTGGACCTCTTAAATCCTATGGGTTTCCCTAGAGAGATAGCCTTTTCCTGAGAAGAATCTTCTCTGAATGTGTGAATTTATGATGATCGCACTCTCAAAACAACAGCTTAGGGGCGCCTGGGTGGCGCAGTCGGTTAAGCGTCCGACTTCAGCCAGGTCACGATCTCGCGGTCCGTGAGTTCGAGCCCCGCGTCAGGCTCTGGGCTGATGGCTCGGAGCCTGGAGCCTGTTTCTGATTCTGTGTCTCCCTCTCTCTCTGCCCCTCCCCCGTTCATGCTCTGTCTCTCTCTGTCCCAAAAATAAATAAACGTTGAAAAAAAAAAAAAATTTAAAAAAAAAAAAAAAAAAACAACAGCTTATTCTGAAATAGGTACAAATTGGTGAGTTGAATCACTTACATGGAAAACTAACATTAATTTCTTCTGCAACATGAGGCAAAATAGCTTCAATGGTTAAAGAGGTTGTCAGGCTCGCAAGAGTTGTTCAAAATTCAGACAGTTCTCCACTAAATTCAATTTCCTCTGGATTCACCAAATATTCAAAATTTGAAGGCTGCTAGTGAGCTCAAGATATCTTAATGATATACACGTTTATCTGGAGGCTGGTCAAAGGCAATTCATTCATAAAGTTTATACAACTAAAGTTTTCTCTGAGATGAACATGACTCACACGGGATGGGGGTTGGAGGAAGGCAACCCAGGAAACAATGACAAATAATTTTTCTCATATTATAAGTAAAAACATTTATATTGCAAATACAAGGGAGAAATAAAAAAGCTATATTTGGGGAATTCAATTATGGTGTTGAGCACTGCTTTGCTGTAACAAGTTTGGGTAACCTTGGACTTCACTCTATTGGGACTCTTAAGTCTTATCTTTCTTATCTCTAGACAGCTAGCTAGACAAAAGGCAGGGCAGAGACCAATATGCAGAGTCTGACAGAGTAGTGCCAGAGAAAGCCCTTAACTTAAGACAGTAGTCTCTAATCTAAGAGCAGGAAGGGACTACATAAATTTAAAAGAGTAAAACTGCCAGGACTTAATATGTGATGAATTTAGTAAGAGAGGAAAGCAGGACAATTCCAGGGTGACTTGTAGATTCCTGACACACACGACTTGGATGGTACCAATCATCTGGAAAGGAATAGAAAAGAGGAGGTAGGTTTGACCCTGGCTTCTGTCCAGATTAAAACTTGAGGTGTGTGCTGATGAGTCAGAACTATGAGAGCCTTTTCTCAGAAATCTCTAAAGTTCTTATTTGAAAATCCAGTGTTCCAAATATTGTATTTGGTAAGGTCAAGAAACACTTTGTGCCTGTGGGCACTGCTTAGTTCTTTCTGGGTTGGTACCCCAAGTGGGTTCTTAAACTTTTTTTGTGCTCCTGATAACTTTGGCAGCTATATGAAATGCACAGGTGCCCTTCTCAGAAGAATATTACAAATGCATAAAATAAACCCCATAGGATTACAAAGAAAATCAGTTAGACTGAAATTAAGGTCTTGGGGTACTTAAGGAATTTACGATTACAACTACATCCCTCAAAAGAATCAGGAGCAGGAGACAGAAAGAGCCCTGCCGAGAAAATAATACTGTCTGATCTTTGAACAAATTCGATGAAACAAGTCAAATCCAGTTCAAAAGGCATTTTGTGTCATTCCATGTTTTCTCTTATTTGCCAAACTGGAGAAACGCTTTCAAAGTACAAAATTTAAACTTGCCATTAAGTGGTATCCAAATAGCAATTGCTTTTTTTTTTTTTTTTAACGTTTATTTACTTTTGAGACAGAGAGAGACAGAGCATGAATGGGGGGAGGGTCAGAGAGAGAGGGAGACACAGAATCCGAAGCAGGCTCCAGGCTCTGAGCTGTCAGCACAGAGCCCGACACGGGGGGCTCTAACTCATGAACCACGAGATCATGACCTAAGCCAAAGTCGGACACTTAACCGACTGAGCCACCCAGGCGCCCCTAGCAATTGCTTTTTAATGTTAGGAGGAAGCTGGCTAGCAAAAACAGACTTGTTCAATGACTCAAGGATCGAGGATTAAAAAAAGGAAAACCCCATATCTAATTCTCCAATATTTTCCTGTTAATAGCAGAACCTGACATCTCAGAAGCAGATGCATCTTCAGTAGGAAATAGAAATAGGTTACCACAGGAGAAAAATTTGTGTGTGTTATGGGAAGGACAGAAAGCCAAATTTAGCTTAAGTGAGATTTAAGAGAAAAGAAAAATCCCTATGAAGCTATATAAATTTACAAAGAAGAGCAAAGGTGAGATAAGGGTTAAGCCTTAGATAAGATAATTAAATATATATTTATATATAAACATTTGATGTAATTCAGAACAAGATGATGAAAAAGATTTGCTTGGGTGATACCAAATTACATTTAGAGGTTTAAAAAAAATAAATCTACTCCTTCTGACTTGGAAAGTTGTTATAATCCAGTTTCTAGATACAGAACAAAGTTCATGATCAGCTATGTTCATAGGCAATATTCATATACAGTTGACCTTCCAATAACATGGGTTTGAACTGCACAGGTCCGCTTATATGTGGATTTTTTTCTGATAAATATGGTACAGTACTGTAAATGTATTTCTATTCCTTATGATTTTCTTTTCTTTTTTTTTAGTTTATTTACTTATTTTGAGAGAGAGAAAAAGAGAGAGCATGAGTGGGGAAGGGGCTGAGAGTGAAGGAGAGAGAGAATCCGAAGCAGGCTCCGACTTGGGGCTGGATGTCACCAACTGTGAGATGATGACCTGAGCCAAAATCAAGAGTCAGATGCTTAACTGACTGAGCCACCGAAGCACCCCTCTTTATTATTTTCTTAATAGCATTTTCTTTCCTGTAGCTTACTTTATTGTAAGAATACATTATGTAATACATATACAAAATACGTGTTAACTGTTTATGTTGTTGGTAGGCTTCCAGTCAACAATAGGTTATTAGTAGTTAAGTTTGGGTGAGTCAAATTTTCAATTGCACAGGGGTCAGTGCTCTTAACCCCCACATTGTTCAAGGGTGAACTGTATTTATTTTTGAAAGCAATTGAGAAAAAGTCCACTCTTAAAATGCTGAATCATAAACACAAACATTAAAGTGTGACCGCCATGCCAAAAATAGAAATAAACTCACTCAAACGAGGTCTTTAAGTTTTTCCATTACATAAAAGTCTGCCAAGGAGAAATACATTTTCTTTTTTCTTTCTTTTCTTTTCTTTTTCTTTCTTCTTTTTTAACTTATAAAAAGTTTGATTTTACTAGGTCATTTGAATTTTATCCTGTATGAAGAATTTCCTGTTACTCTACCATTTCTTTCCCTCTGGAGTTCAGAATGTAATCATAGGAAATACATATACTCAAGCATCAGAGAGATTTCAGATCCTAGGTTTACTACAGAGTGACTGTGTGACCTCTGACGAGGTACCTAACCTCTTCTGTAAAATAGGAAAAACAGCACCAACCTCACATGGGTAGCCCAATGTTACTGCACTGTGCCTGAAACTGAATGCTAGCTCACTGCCCTTACCAACGCATGACTTTATTTGTGATCAGTTGTGCAGGTTCAATGTCACATTTACCAAACCCAACAGCAAATGACTAAAGTCCCTCTCCAATACTCACCATGGTAAGGCTGGTCACAGAGGTTTTCCTCTGTGCCTCCTTTCTTCCAGACGTCAGATGAATTTGTACTTGCTATAGCATGTCCATTCTTCAGAGCCAATCTGTACTGGGCAGCTCCGTACAAAGAGTAGTGCTCACATTTCCACCACAGCATGGCACTGGAGTCACAGCTGAACATTCTCAAGGAGTCTGTAGGTTTAGTAATATCTAGCCCCAGGCACTTCTGGGATTGCAAATGAAAGAGGCGATGCTGGGACACCCACTTCCATAACATGTCCCTACTTCCATCACAGTCTGTTGCTATTATCCAGTCATTCAGTGGCTTGATGCACTTGCCCATGTTTTCATTGACAACGGTGAATGGATCATTGCCTGAGTCAAGACAGACAGTTAAAGAAGACATTTCAGGATTCTGAACTGTGTGGTTAGTGTGCCTTGGCCCCTGCTTGCTGAGGGGAGTCTGAGCACTCCGGGATTACTCCCACCCTCCAACATCTATAAACTGCAATGCACTTACACAAGGTCAGAGGACAGTGGTAGTCAGAGAGGCAGTATAGTGTGGATTAAGAGCATGAGCCAGTCTGCCTAGGTTCATAGTCTGCCTCTGCTACTTATTACCCATGTGATCAGGGCAAGTTATCTAACCACTATGCCTCAGTTTCCTCCTTTGTAAAATAGTACTTCCATATGGTAGATATTAGGTTAAAATGAGGTTATACAGGTAAAGCACTTAGAATGGTATGTATATTTTTATTGTTGTTCCGTGAAATATCTGCCCCCCCTTATTTAATGAGATGAAGAAACTCCTTCGTTTTCATCGTCCTTAGAGAGGTGGTCTACGATCAATGAAAAGTATCCTGAACCTATTCAGGACCACAGTTCTGTCTTGCTTATATTAGCTACTCTGGCAGGGTAAATTATTACATGGCATGAACGTGTCTCAGAGGAGATGGAGAGACTTCTGAGGGGGCAGAAGTAGAATAGTGGGGTAAAGGGATGAGAGGAAATGAAGATCTGGATTCTGAGGGTAGGAGGGACTGTG
This sequence comes from Lynx canadensis, assembly GCF_007474595.2. Classification (NCBI taxonomy): domain Eukaryota; kingdom Metazoa; phylum Chordata; class Mammalia; order Carnivora; family Felidae; genus Lynx; species Lynx canadensis. The sequence goes on from NC_044310.1 coordinate 149,019,409, forward strand.
ATCAGCTCTACCTTAGCACCCACAGGAACGTGATGAGAAGCCATGGAGAGGGGTCGGGAGAGTGCTGACTGTGTGGATCACCTACAGAGGCTGAGGCTGAGCCTGAGCTCCAGAAATCACCTGGGATTCAGAATTCAACAGTCAGGAGGTTTGGACAGTGGGAAACTCCAAAGTGATGAGCATAAGCTGAAGGCGAACGAAGGGACCTCCCTGAACGCTTCCCTGCCACTTTTGCATAAGTTGGGGAAGACCTGAGTAATGACAAAAACTGAAGTTCTGCTAACTTGGTGGAATGGGAGCTCAGAATAAAATTTAATCTGATTCTATGAAAATAAAGTAATGCATGGTTTCTTGCACACCTGAGCTTGTGGAACAGGATTCACATCTGTTACAACAACTTACAGTTGAACAATTTGGCCAGTGCTTTAGAAAGAAACATTTTTTGAAGTTATAGCACAAAAGTTCATGTTGCTGAGAGGAAAGCTGAAAGACAGTTAAACAGTCATTGTCAGTGAACCAAAGGGTTCAGCAGAAGGACCTGTAAATTTTTAGTTCCCAAAAGGCACTTTAATTTTGATGCCAGCTTCACAACCATTGATTTTACTAACGCTACATACCTTTTCTGATAATAATTCACAGGCTTTCAGAGTTAAAAATTCTTATACGAAGGACTTGAGGGGAAATTTCACCATATAAATAATAACTATACCATTAAGTCAAATCTCAGCTTGAACTTTGAACAGATTTTTTTGCTTTAAATAGCAGCAGCAGCAACAAGAATAGGAACAACTACAAAATCCTGTAAAACTTTAAGTTACTTCTGCTTTCAACTCTGTATTTTAAAATATTACGTAAGGCTGCAGCTAGGTGTCTTGGTCATAGCAACTTCCATCCCTCACCCTTCCTTCTTGGACATTTCTCTGCCATTCTCTGCTTTATGGACACCATTTGGGAGGATAGTTAACAAAAAGAGGAAAACATACTGTCTTAGAAGATTATCGCTCACAATTTCTCCAGTGTGCTTCTCCTACATATTCAATACCGACGCAGACCCATGAGGTACTTTTTTCCCAAACTATTCTCTCACTTCTCCAAGATAAATCTCATATTCCAAAGTATCAGGAGTTACTGGAGAAAAAAAAAGAAGTCTGCTTCTACAGGAGAATAGGCTGCCACCTCCCTTGCTGGAACATTTCCCTCTGTTGCCCTGTGGTCTCACTGCCTTCTTTCGTGGGCACTCTGCTCTGTGCCCTTTGATCCCAGATAGATGAGCTGGGCCAGCAGGAGTTTTGCTATCTTTGCAGTGTTTCAAAGTTCTTTCAAGTTGCCTTTGCAGAATCCAATAGATTAGCTATAGCTTTTAGTATAGTGGCACAAGCAGTGGAATACGAGTTAGGGGTGCTAGGTTGAAGACCTATCTCCACTACCAGTTAGCTGGTAGAGATGTTGGGGAAGTCACTTAATCTCCCCAGGGTCTTCGTATCTCCAAATGTAGATGAAAGCAGAGAAGTTTCAGATACCTTAGCCACTTTCAGTACTAATATCCTATGCTTCCACAAGATAAGTTTTCCTAGCCTTTCAGGTTTTACTGGTCTTTGCCAAGTTCATTGTGTATTGTTCTTAAACAGATGTCCACAACTTTATTATGTCATGCTAATGCTAGTAGCATTTTAGGTCATCCTAATCCCATTAGCATCAGGTATGTGCACTTAGGTAACAGTGATGCTTTATAAATACTCTTTGGAAGTGAAAAAAAAAATTACCCTTTCCCATTTACTGTATGTTTTACTTCTGGGACACCCATAGACTGAAGAAGTTTGTAGGAACTCTGAAAGACTACAGGAGAGGTATGGAATGGCATGGAAAAGCTATGTAAAAGAGGAGTTGCCAAGCTTCTTACCTAATTGTAACATCTATGATCATAAATACTTGCCTCATTTTAAATCTGTCTTTTAACTATTTACAATCAATGTTTGACATCCATAGTGTTCCCTTAGCACATACATTAATTATTGATATGATTTAAGGAAACTTGCCATTAGCCTTCATACATAATGTATGTGTAAGCATTCATACATAATATATAAGGTAGGGAGAGTCGTCTTTTTATGATGTTTCCCCATATCATTCCTTACCCTTCGCAGAAGCAGTTCAGTCTGCCTCAGTCTTGTGACCCTATCAGGATGGTAGAGAGAGCTGAAGGGTGGGAAGGACTGAGGAAGTGTGAAAATAATTCCTTATTTATAAAATGTGTTAAATAAGGGTAAATAAAATATTTCAGAAATATATTACACTTTGAAAAGGTAATTACACAGCAACTTATAAAAGATTCTTTATTGACAACCTTATGTTGCATCTTATTTACGTTATCTTATAATATATCCTAAACGGAATTTTAATGTTTACTTCCACATACAATATTTGGGCAAGTCTAAAAGGCAGAGGTTGATGAAAATAAGCCTCATCATCCCTAGTAGCATTTTTATATGCTCCATTTCATAGAAATATTCTAGTGGTATCTGAGAGGAAATGGCTAAGTAGTATTATCATATATTGAAAACGAGTTTTTAGTATTCCACATTCATCAAAGGAAAACTATCTCCTATTGCCTAATCATTAGGTAATTCTTGTCTTACCTAAACAAAAGAGGTCTGCACATTCCAAAGAGAAGTTGGACATCAACATTTTATAATCCCAGACAAAAGGAGACGGAGAGAGAGGCAAGAAGGATGAAGATTGCAGTATTTTTAGTTTCAGGGGAACTTCTAGAGCCCACAGTGTTAAGAATTTCATGGAGTCACCACCATGTACACAGATCATACATGTGGAGTAGGAAAGAATCAGAAGTTTGGGTTTGTCAGTTCAAAAACAGGTCCTGAAGTGACCTTGGGTCCATGACAATCTACTAGGAGTCAGGAAGTCATGGCATTCAGATTGGGTGTTATGGGCTGGTGAGAACCTCAGGAGTCCTAGAAGGATTGGTTTACTTCAAGCTATTAGCTCTCCCAGGAGGCCAAAAAGTAAACCAAGCAATTGGGATTTCCCCAAGGGTACAGAGCAACTACTAGGTGTTGAAATTAGGTGTTTCAGCACCTGAGCAACACAGGCCTCCTGCACAAACCTAACGGCATACATGTGACAGAGTGCATGCCATTACCAGCATCGTGAAGCTGACACACTGCCAAACAAATTACTCAAATGGCTAGGGTTTCAAAATTCCAGTGCTTCCCTTAATGGGACCACAAGTCTGGTCTGAGGGTGTAGTAAACAGACCAGAGCAGCTACTAAGGGTGAAGAAGGATTCAGGAAATCAAATACCTGTCAGGACCTAGTGCAGGAAGAATGGAGTTAAGCTGATGCTCTTTGCTTTGGGGTGATGAGAAAGGCCAGGGATTGCAGAGATTGCAAAAATTAAGGAAATCTTGAGTTCTGTGGGGGAGACAAAAACAGATAAGACTAAAGCAGAAGTAGATGGAAACCAAGTCTTCGGTGACAGAAAGGTCAGGGTGTTTTGACTGTGGTTAGTTGTGGCAGTGAAATATTTCTACCTGGATTGTGGGCAGGTGGAATAGAATTCTCACAGCCAGTAAAGGACTTTTGGCAGTTTCCAACAGGGAGGGTCAAAGGAGAATGGAGAAGTGTGAATCAGATCAGCATTCACTAAAAGGTCCTTGTTGTAGATAGGGTGATGTCACTCACACTCTGGGAAGCTTCTTCACATCACGCTCTGTAAAAAGTCTAAATCTGGCAGTAACTTAGTTTAGCTCTTACAGGAAAATAAGAACCACAAGCAGCCTACGGTTTTCAAAAAAGTTCTTACCCATCTTTTACTTCCTCATACAGGAAAAGTGAACAGAAGTGGTAGGTGGTGACGGCCCACTGACCACTGGCTATGCAGCCCGACTAAGAAAGTCCTCGGGGGCATCTTTTGCCAAGGCAAAAAGAAAGTAAAAGCAAACTCCGATTGCTGCCAGGGGGCATGGTGAGGCTGGCACTACCCAGAGCATCAGCGAAGGGAGTCTATTCCTGGTCCCGCTTCCGCATTTAGAGGCAGGAAGGTCTCTGGACAAGCCACCTGCGCTTCAACGTGGGACCGTCAGCCTCGCAGGGGTGTTTTGGAGCTGATAAGGCAGTTAGGGGAAAAGATCGCCGCTCAAGGCTTTAGGGGAGGGCATCATAAAGAAGTTATGATCATTGTCACTTTAGAAGACATGGCTTAACCTGACTTCCTTTTGGACGTGCACGTTAGCGGACGTGCAGCTAAGTTGGGGCATCATTAATCATTCTGGGCGCTATGGGTAGAAAGTTCCTCTAGACACTGAGTGGCCAAGGTGACCAGGAGGCGAAGGAGGGGCGAGACCCGCTGGATGGGGTGTGGGGGTTGCTGAAGAGCCCTTTACTCTAAGGAGGCAAGATTTTGGAGGCTTCAGGACGAGGAAGGGGCGGAGGACCGGCACAGAAAAGGTCATGCGCCTTCCCTAAGGTGGACTGTTCTCTCTCAGCACCAGAAAGGCCCTGCCCCCCCCCCCCCCCCCGCCGCCACCCCTCCATCCTCCAGGCGCCCGAGGGCCAGGGAGCTCCTCCTACCCCAGAATTCCCCTTCGGCTCACATGTTCGGCTCCAGACCCCCGAGGAAAGCAGAGGTGACGAGACCCGGGGCGCCGCCCTAACCCCAACCGAGGAAAGTCGGCAGACCTGACAACTTCGAGGGCCCTAGTCGCCGCCGACCTGGCCGCCCGCGGTTACCTGCGCGGCCTGAGGGCTCCGCCAGTCCGCAGCACCTGAGAAGTAGCAAGAGGAGCCCCGCCGCGCGGCGAAGGGTCGCCCAGCGCGTCCTCATCCTGAGCCGGCCCCAGCAGTCCAACCGGGTCCTCGGGCGCACGCGGGACCCACCCCTCCCGCTGCGCCCAGCGGGCCGGGCGGGCGCTTTTGCCTAGAGCCTCCGGGGAATCCCGGCCCCGCCCCCTCCGCCCTCGGCCAATCAGGCGGGGTGGGGCGGGGCAAGTGAGTGGACTCTTTGGCGGGAAGACGAAGTTACGCGCACCTTCTAGAGGACCGACCCGCCAGGAGACGGGAAGTGAGCGCGGAGCTAGACTGCAGAGTGTCGCTCCGACTACCGGGCTTGGGGGTCCTGGCCCCCACTCTTCTTCAGTAAAGTTGAGGAGACGCGGCAGTTGCCGGGACTTGGCACCTTCCTGGTGTGTGGGTTGGGTTCGTTTAGGACTTTGTTCTCTGCCTAGCGCACCTGTCTGGGAGGACCGCTTGACTGCGGGCTAGGCTGGAGAGGCACCCACATCCTCTCATACCCCAAAGGCGGAAGTCTGCACCCGTAGTGTTGCTGCTGCTATCAAGCCAAGGAATTCAGGTGTCCTTAGTTGCGTCTTGTGTTTTCGGATAGTGCAAACAAAGGCAAGGTAATCGCACTCTGCAGTTTCACCCGCAATTGTTAAAGAATGAAAAAGCAAGAGCTATTTGAGTGAACCTACAATCAATACTTTCAACGATTTAGGCCTTATAACCATCTGACCTTTGCAAGTAAGCTCTTCTCTTAAAAATTAATAATAATAATCCAGTGGAAATGGGAAGTGTGCACCCCAAACCAGCAATGTGAGAATAATATTTATCCTCTCCCTGTGGGAACTGCAATCATTATAAATAGGCTGACCTAAGTTGCCTGGATGTGAATGTCCTATATTCTTAAACCCCATAAAAGCATATGGTGTGTACCCAGAAACACCTTCATTCCTGTCCTCTGAGAGTGAATGCTTCCAGGAGGAGAAGACCATCTAGGTTGCCTCTCCTGATTCTAACTGCCAAGGCTTTGCTGATGACTCCTAACCTTGACTCTGGTCTCTCCCCAGACTTGGGGCCTTCAGTTCAGTAAATATATTAAGCACTTGCTATTATGGGGAGGGGCTCCTCCCAGGATAAGATAAAGAGACAACATCCCTGCGGGCTCAAGCTTACTGAGTACTAGGGGAGACTGAGGCACACACAGTTAACTTAGGGCAGAATGAATGGGGAGACTGGACAAAGCTTCAAGGAAGACAGCACCTCAACCTGGGTCTTGGGTAGTGGGTAGGAATTTGACCATGCATAGCTGGTTGGAGAAAAATAGTAACAGAATGGCAGGAAAATTGCAAAGCAGGGGCAGAGGACAGCAGTCCAGTATGACTGCCCTTCTGGGTGCGCGCGCGCGCGTGTGTGTGTGTGTGTGTGTGTTAAAAGTAGTGGCAGAGGCCTAAGTGAAAAATGACAGCAGAGAAGTAACTTGTGGAAGTTTCGTGAAGTGCCTTGAATATGATGTCAAAGACTTTGACTTGATTCTCTAGAACTGGGCAATGGAAAGTTCTGAGTAAGACTATCTGCTACTGCCCTGATTCCCTCTGCATTTGTGGTTGCTTGCCTTTCTGATCCTGCCCAACTTGGAGCTACTTGACAGTTGTGCTCTTATCTTCTCATTATTACCTTCCTACACTGAGCACAGACCCGATCCAGTGTAAGCTCTCAAAAAAAAAAAAAAAATAGTTTACTTACTAAATGAATTCCTAGAGCCACACCTTAGCATAGGGCCATATGAGCTCTTGCTTGCATTATGTTGCAGTAGTTTCTCAGTTGACCTCCCTGCCAACAATTCTCCTCTTAGGCAAAGGAATCTTAAATACTGTTTGGAACATATGACCTTTCTTCTGCTCACATCCTTTCAGTGCTAAGTGGGAGTTCAGGAGGATTGTGAATGCCTGAAATTATATACAGTTTTATGAATGCACTTAAAAAAATTTTTTTTTTTGAGAAAGAGCAGAAGAGGTCCAGGGCTTTCCTGAGAGTCTCAAAGAAGCCTGTGATACAAAAGGAAAACTCATCTAGGATAAAGCAAGCCCCTCTATGATCTGACCCTTTATGTTTATTTACCTTCCTATGTCATTCCTTGGTTCAGTCAACCTGTCTGAATCTGTCTTGCCTTTTCCTATCTCTGCCCATGTATCCATATTTTCTCCAATGTAGAATGCTTCTTTTCCTTCTCCCTTGGTTTAGTTCTACCCTTCCAGTTAAGGCCGTGCTCAAATCTCACATTTTATATAAAACGTTTCTAAGAAGGACCCTAACCCTTGGGGATTCCAAACATCTGGATAATATGCATTCTGTTCACTTCATATTTAACACGTAGTGCCTCTTGCTGTTTGAGTAATCCCCCCTTATCTGTGGTTTTGCTTTCTGTGGTTTCAGTTACCCTCAGTCAACCACAGTGCGGATGATGCTTTTTCTGATGTGTGGTCAGGAGGTCAATGGTAACCTAAATCTACATCACTACATCATTTGGCTCATTTCATCTCATATGTAGGCATTTTACAATCTCACATTATCAATAGGACGATGAGTATAGTACAATATTTTGAAGAAAGAGAGAAAGAAGAGAAACCACATTCACATACTTTATTGCAGTATATTGTTATAATTGTTTTTTATTAGTTACTATTATTAATCTCTTAGTGTACCTAATTTATAAATTAAGTTTTACAGTTACATGTTATAAATTAAGCTCTGCAGTTACATGTGTACTGATACTCCACCTAGGTTATATGTCTTAAATAACTATTTATTGTCTATGGTGACAATAGAAAGCAGTGTATCCTTCAAGTCTTACCTTGAATGTCACTTGTTCAAAGAAATCTTTCTTGACTCTGCAGTCTAGGTCAACTTCCTCTGTGATTGGTTCAGAGTACATCCCACACTTTGTCTTGATAGCACTTAGCATAGCTGGATTAAACAATTATGCACTTGCTCACTTGCTGAATGTCTGTCTCCCTTTCTAGGCTGCAGGACCCCTGACGGCGGTGACTCTGTCTGTTTAGACACATCTCTGTTCCTGGCACCTGGCCCACGATTTGCTGGATGAATGCCTGAACAAATATATGGTAAGTGCCTCATAAAGGATGAATGAATAAATAAACACCTGGTAAATATCTCCTAATTTGCTGGATGAATAAATAAATAAATATATGGAAAATGCCTAGTGCAGGCAATAGGAGGTCTGGGCATTTAAAAAAGGGAGAAATCAACTGTGGTGGGTGGGTGAGGGTCTTCAGGCACCAAGCTGAATGTCCTTCGATGAGTAAAATTCAGTAGATAGAGGTGGTGGGAGGATACTCCATTGCTGAGGGAATGGTGTGAGCAAAATCACAGACATCTGCCACCCACTGGGTGCCAGGCCATCGTGCTGACAGTTTCCAATGTGCTCTTTTATTTGATAGTCATTCTATGAAGGAACTATTATTATCCTTATTTTACAAATGTGGAAACTGAGACAACATAGACAAGATTGATAACTAGGCCAAGGTCAATAGCCATAAATGAGGATACCAAGATGGAAATCTAACTATAGAACTTGCATGAATATATGAGAGTATTCATATTATTTTATTCTTAGTTACAATTAGGAAGTGGGAACATGAGCTTTTGGTGTCTCCAAAGTGAAGTTTTTAATTATAAAATGCATCATACCTGAAAAAGAGTAGCTAGGATTGTGGGCTTCCTACTGATCATGTCCACCTTATTCTCAGACAGAGGTAACACCTCTTTGGAGTCGTTTCTCATTCCTTTCTTTACAGCTTCCTTATATATAGTTCATGCCTTAAACAGACTATATAACTGTGCATGTTTTAGGATTTTATGTAAGTAGATTCAGTTCAAGGTTTTTTTGGGCACTTATCTTTTTTGCTCAAAATTATGCCTCTGATAGGGGCACCTGGGTGCCTCAGTCATTTAGGCAACCAAGTCTTGATTTTGGCTAAGGTCATGATCTCATGGTTTGTGAGATCAAGTGGAGCCTGCTTGGGATTCTCTCTCTTCTCTTCCTCCTCCCCCTCCCCCTGTTTGCCCCTCCTCAAAATAAATAAAAAAGATTATGCCTGTGATATTCATCTGTATTGATGTGTGTAGCTATAATTTATTCATTTTATGCAATATTCCATTATAAGAATAAAACATACTTTATCCATTCTCTTGCTGGTGGACATTGGAGTAAGTTCCAGCTGGGTAATTTGCTGCACTTAGCGATGCTTCTGTGAACATTGTTGTACATGTCTCCTGGTGCACATGGCTAGGTTTTCCTGAGAGTGCATTCTTAGAAGTGGCATTCCTGGAACACAGGGTATGTTCAGCATCAACATTATTAGACACTGCCTGTATGCTTTCCAGTTTGCACTTCCAGGTTTGCATTCCTGCTGCTGAACATCTTCAACACTTGGCATATTAACATTTTTGGTGGATTAAAGTTATGGGTGGGTTAAAGTTGCATTTTTCTGATTACTAATGCAGTTGAACTTATTTTCCTGTGTTTATTGGTTATTTGTATTTCCTTTTCCAATTCGTGTATAGCCTGTTTATTTGCCTGTTTTCTCTTAGATCCATTCCCTGTACTCCCCTGCTTTGAATCTCCAGGGCCTAGTCTGCATTCTCAGGCTCCCTTTGCCTTCTGGTTAGGTTCAGCCAATGGGAGTAACTGGGAGTAGGACATGGAAGTTTGGGTGGGGGAGAATCCAAGATTTTTCTCTCCTCTCTGCTTTGGGAGCATGCCAAGCAGTGGCTATGTCTCTTCTGTGGTTTCAGTTCCTGTCTGGAAGCCCCATTCTTTGTGGTCCAATTCCTACCAGGCAACTGTGCTGTGATTCCAGCATGGTTGAGTGGTTCTTTCTCTAAGGGTCTAGCTCCCACAGGGTGGCCTGGGCTCTTATTCAGATAACACTGTCCTTCTCTGCTCCTCAGGTCCCAGGGGTAGTAGTAGCTTCTTGTAATTGCTACTTTCTGGGTAGCCTCATTGGCACTTATTTTTAGGTCTTTCAACATCTCTGTAACTAGTTATTTCCCTATATTAAATTTCTTCTATTGATTTTTTTTCTTCTATTTCTATTCTTCTATTTCTATTTTTATTGATTTTTTCTTCTATGGATTTTGTTCTCCTTACTGGGCCTGGATGATACTGATTCCACATGTGAAAGAACTGTACCTGAGACAACATTCAAAACAGAGTGAGATGTGAACAAAAAAAACTACAAATGGAGCATATTCAACTGCATGAGGAGTTGCGACATAAAGAAAGCCAGTGTGGGATGCATTTAAACTGCAGTTTTGATGATGCCCACAGATGGTCCCCGGTGTAGTAAGGAGGACTCAGGAGGCCCAAGTGAGGGCTTGGTCTAAGAATAAATTTTAAACAATTCCCATGACACTGTGATAATAAAGATCTGCATTTATTTCTGGTTATAACTAAACTCGTGAGGTCTATATAATCATGGACATAGATCTCAAAGGGCCAATATAAGGTTGTAATTCATCCACTTAAAAAACAAAAAACAAAATTAAACAACTCCTCTTGTTAAACAACTCCTCTTGTTAAAATAAACTGAATTTACCCCACAGACTTCTTTTTTAGGTTTATTTATTTATTTTGAGAGAGAGAGAGAGAGATCATGCATGAGTGTGAGCAGGGGAGGGGCAGAAAGAGAGAGGGAGAGAGAGAATCCCAAGCAGGCTCCACCCTGTCAGCACAGAGCCTGACAACGGGACTCCATCCCATGAACCATGAGATCATGCTGTGAGCTGAAATCAAGAGTTGTACGCTTAAGCTACTGAGCCACCCAGGCACTCCCCCCACCAGGCTTTAAACTGTAGAATTCTCAGATAAGGAAATGTTCTATAAGTAGGTCTACAGAACATTGACATATGGGACTGGAAAGGAGCCAGAGTGGCTGACTCATTCACTTACTCAGCTTAGCCTCATTCACAGACACCAAGAAACTATGGAATTATGAGTTCACAGAGTTTGGAGTCCATTATCTTCCCTCTCACATTTTGGATGAGGAAACTGGAGCTCAGAGGGTTCAGTGACCTTTGTGGATATAAAAAGCATAAGTGAGGTTCAATGTGGACCCTTGAGATTCATGGGAAGACTCCCAAAACATCAGTGAGAACACCTTAGGGCTGGCTACCTACCTCTGATAGAAGGCGGGGGTGGTTGTGGTGAAATTTAGGTGCTAGGTGATGATGAAAAAGTGGGTCATAGGTTAAGACGATGCTTGTGTTGGTAAGACTTGTGTAGTTGGTGGTTGCAAAGATCAGTAATATGTTCTGAGCAGGAGTGTTAACACCTCAAGCATGGTGGGAATTTTCTAGGAATCATTTTTGTCAACAGTGCATTCTTTGGAAAATAATGAAATAATTTTAATGGTACAGATGACTTTATGGATGTGGGAAATGTGATGAAGGATTTGGTTTTTATATTGGTATGCATTCACTATGTTTTGTCAAAGAGGCAAGAATTAGGGTGATATGTTTGCTTTTTACTTATGTAATTGGAAGTTCTTTCCTCAGAATAACTAAATCCGTTGCCAAAATCTGTTCCAAGAAAACAATAGTTCAAATGATAAATAATCAAAGCCCAGGAGTCCTTGCTCCTCGGGGAAACTGGTCAGGCTTACACTTTAGAACAATTATTTTCCTGACTTTAGCAGAAGGTAGTGAATGTCAAGTTTTCCAGCTTTGGAAGTCAGAGTGTGATGTAAGTCTCCATCAAAGCTGACTCATAACTCAGGACCACCTAACTTGTTAGTTAAGGGTAAGGTTAAGATATCTACCTTAGTTAAGCTAAGAATGATGGCTGATTGACTTTTAGAAACATTTTTGAAGTGTAATGGAGAGAATCCTAAAAAAATTTTAGGTACTGAGAGATATGACGCTATTTTTAGTACTGAGAGGTAGTACTGTACCATCTGTTCACCTTTTGTCAACTCACTAATATCCCCATGATGCAGATGGTTTAAACTTTTACTTTTTAGGACCCAGTTCCATGTCCTTGTAGACTTCTTCTAGGGAGCAAAATGTGCCTCTTTGCTGGTAGGCAAACCTAATGCTCCCTAATGTGAGTCTACCATGTCTCTGTATTTCCTGTTTATCTCAGTTTTGGGGGAAAAGTGAGCACCCCCCCCCCACCTTTTCTTAAGTTTATTTATTTTGAGAGGGGCGAGGGGAGAGAGAGAGAGACAGAGACAGAGACAGAGACAGGGAAGATCCCAAGCAGGCTCCATGCTGTCAGCACAGAGCCCCACATGGGGCTCCATCCCACAAACCATGAGATTATGACCTGAGCCGAAATCAAGACTCAGACACATAACTGACTGAGCCACCCAGGTGCCCCAGACCTCCTTTTCTTAACATAAATTCTTCTGTGTTCCTGACCATAATCTTCCCCTCCTTGGCATTTTTAGTCTCTCCCTCTCCATGAATCAGAGTAAGAGAGACTCTGAGCATGTTTGAATTTTTTGTTTTTATTTTTTTACTGTAGAATATAAAAACTGCACCCAGAGTAGGGAACATAGTATAATGAATTTATAGGTCACATCACTTTCTTCAACAGTTACCAATACAGGGTCAGTCTTGTGTCATCTCTATTTTGACCCACTCTCTACTCCTTTCAGATTATTTTGAAGCAAATATCAGAACATCAAATATTTCATCTGTAAATATGTCAGTATGCATCTCTAAAAGATAAGGTCTTATAAAAGACATAACCACAACACATTATCTCACCTAAAAACACTGACAATAATTTCTTAATACTGTTAAATATCCAATCGGTGTTCACATTTCCCCAGTTATCTTATAAATTTTGTTTTCTTTTATTTTTACCATGTGTTTCATTCAGAATCTAAATACGGTTTTTACATTGACACAGGTTGAGATTTCTCTTAAGTATCTTTTAATCTCCAGGCACCCTGTCTTTTCGTTCTTTTTCCCCTTGTAATTGTGTGAGAAAAAACTGGCTCATTTGTAGAATTTCTCAGTCTGAATTTTGATTATTGCATCACTATTGTGTTCACATGTTCCATTATCCCTTGTAGCTCTTATAAATTAATAGTAGGCTTTATGAGACTCAGATTCAATTTATTCTTCATGGTACTATTTCATATGTGCTGTGCTTTTCTGTCTGGAGGCCCATAATGTGATATTTTTTTCTCATTGTTTGGTGATGTTATCAGCCATTGCTGATCATTCCTGGGATCACTAAGCATTAGAAAGTAAAGCTATTCTAATTCTATCATTTTTTCTTCATTTATTAGTTGGTTGCTTCTTTAAAGAGAAACTTTTCCTTATCAACTAGTTGGTTACCCAGAACTACAGATCATGTAAGAAACTTGATTCTTCCTTTATTGATCAGTTTTGAAAGTATAAGGAGGTGGTTCATAACATCCTCTGAAGGTGACCAATGAGATTTTAATTTTTAATTATGGTTTATTAATATTTGGTGCTTTTCAGTCCCTTTCATTTATTATATATATTGATGCTCCACTTTGGCCAGGGGAGACATGACCATAGAAGTCTTCACAGTTTCCTTGTGATCTGGAATGACAAGATGTTTCAGTCTCCACATGTACATTTTCTGTTCCAGACCTGGAATCAGCCACTTCTCTAAAGATGTTTGCTTCTTTTTAGTAGGAAATGGTGGAGACCACAACTGGGTACTAGGAGTACTCTTCTTGATAGGTTGGCCCTTATTTCCATCAGGGGTTTTGAAATCAGACATGTGGGTTTGAGTCCTTACCCCACCTCTTGTTAGCTGGGTTCTTAGGCAAGACACTTAATTTGAGCCTCAGCTTTCTCACTGAAAAAAGAATAAATAACAACACTTAGTCTTAAGATTACTGTAAGCCTTAAATTCCCTAGCACAAAATGAGCAACCAATAGATAACAGCTATTGATATTTAATGTTTTCATTAACACATGTAGGCATGTTGTCATGTGGAGGGGTCTCAATAATCTGATCCAAGTCATTCCCAGCATTACCTATTTGACCTTATCATCCATTAGTTAATGTACGGGTCCAAATAAAAATTTGAATATGGAGTATTGTTCATGTTTTTCTCCAACCATGACTGACTTTTCTCTTCTGTGAAGATTTTGACTCTTCAAAGCCTATCCTCTTTCACCTCCTATAGTAGTACCTTTTATCTTTGGTATTTGGTTATATGTTGTGTATTGTTTTAATAATTTTTCCACATATGTATGTTTTTGTCCCCCAGGAATACTGTCATATTGTTGATAGTAGAGATATCTTATATATATATTTTTTATTTTGAACTACAATGTATATGAAAAAAGCTTATAAAGCATAAATGTGTAGTAAAAAAATTTCAAAGTGAATATCTATGTAACCACCTCCTAAGCAGAAAATATATAACATTTCCAGTACTCCAAAAGCCCCGACTGTGTCCCTTTTTTATCACACATCCCTTCATCCTCTCTAAACACAGCCACTGTTTGCACTTTTATGGTTATAATGTCCTTGCTTTACGTATAGTTGGACCTCTAACAAGTAGACCCCTTAGTGTTGCCTGTTTTTGAACGACATACAGATGGATTCATGATCTGTGTATTCTTTTGTATCTGAGTTCTTTGGCTCGATGTTATACTTTTAAGATTTATTCACATTGTTGTGCATGCCTGTGTTTTTTCATTTTTGTTGCTATATATATCTTATTGTATGAACACACCGCACACCACAATTTATCCATTTGATCATGTTTACAGTTTCTGACAAATACAAATAAGGCACTTTGATCACTGAACAAATATTCTGATGTACAAATGCATGCATTTGAGTATACTCTAAGAATTAGAATTGCTTGGTCACAGAGAATGCATACATCAAATTAAAAAAAAAATTTAATGTTTATTATTTATTTTTGAGAGAGAGAGAAAGACAGAGTGGCCAGCAGGGAAGGGGCAGAGAGAGAGGGAGACACAGAATCTGAAGCAGGCTCTAGGCCCCGAGCTGTCAGCACAGAGCCCAATATGGGACTTGAACTCATGAGCTGTGAGATCATGGCCCAAACGAAGTTCAGACACTCAACTACCTGAACCACCTAGGCACCCCTGCATCAAATATTAACAGATAATGGTATACTATTTTCCAAGGTTGTTTTGCCAATTTACTGCATAAGAAAAAGATCCAATTGGGCTTTCTGCTTCTCTTCTTTTTTTATATAAAAAAAAAAAAACAACTTTTTAAAAAAAACATTTATTTATTTTTGAGAGACAGAGAATGAGCAGAAGAGGGGCAGACACAGAATCCGAAACAGGCTCCAGGTTCTGAGAGTCAGCACAGAGCCTGACACGGGGCTCAAACCCATGAAATGTGAGATCATGACCTGAGCCAAAGTCAGACGCTTAACCAGACTGAGCCTCCCAGGCTCCCCTTTGCTTCTCTTCTTTTTTATTTATTTTTTAATGTTTATTTGTTTCTGAGACAGAGAGAGACAGAGCATGACTGGGGGAGGGTCAGAGAGAGAGGGAGACACAGAATCTGAAGCAGGCTCCAGGCTCTAAGCTGTCAGCACAGAGCCTGATGCAGGGCTTGAACTCACAGACCGTGAGATCATGACCTGAGCTGAAGTCGGAGGCTCAACTGACTGAGCCGCCCAGGCGTCCCCCTTTGCTTCTCTTCTTAAAGATAGTAGGAAGCTGTGAAAGAGAAAGATGCTAAGACTTGCAGGGGTTACTTTAACCTGTAGTAGTGAAAAATGGCAATCACAACAGAAAGTCCTTGGAGCTTCCTATTCCCTGCCTCTTCTTTTGGAAATTGTATTGTTCTCTGAAGTATAGTTCAAACAGTTTCTTCCTTGAAGCCAACCCCAATCCCTCACTTTGAATGGGAGTGTTTGATAGGTTTTCCTTTGTATTATAATTATGTTCATGCCATCATCCCCCCCCCCCCCCCCAGCAGGTACCAAGTCTTAATGGTTTGTATTCCCTACTCTCTGGTACAATTCCTTTTAAGGCAAAGAAAAGAATCCTGTCAGGCAACAATGGATGACAATTCAAGAATAAAACTTAAAACCTTCATTTGTTTAATAAAGGACACTGAGGCTTCCCCCCCCCCTCCCTTTTGTGGATAGAGTGTGGACCCCTGTGTTTTGTGAGGTTACCACAAAAAAGTTTGGGTAGAATGTTTATGGCTATTTCTATTTCCAGTTCCTTTGAAGGTGCCTTATATGTTCTGTGATTTCATTCATTGTATGGCTGTTTTGTAGTGTTACTGTTATATTGTGACATCTGTGTGAGTCAAGTAGTTATTGAGTCTAAGGGATGTTTTAGTGTTTTATTATTCTTACAGTAAAATAATATAGTCTGTAAATTATCTAACAAGTCGCTGTATACAATTTACAAGATGAGAGATAGATACCTAACAATTCAAAAATTAAAAACAATATAACCATAAATAAAGGTGTATCTTTCCTACCTTGTAAATAGCTGTAATCAGTTTTTGCCTCATGGGCGTTCAGACTTCCCTTGTGAGTTAATAGAAAACTAAGGAAATACTCGTAAGGTTCTTAAATGTGGTTCAACCTCACATTGCTCTTAGTGGAAAGAGTTGATTTCTGGGGCCTTTGGTGTGTGTGTGTATGTGTGTGTGTGTGCATGTGTATCTGTGGGTTTATTTTCCCTATTGATACTGTACTCCCAAGTTTGTTTCTTATATCTTTACTTTACATATTTTAAGATATTGCTTTATGATTGCAAATGACACATCATCATTTCCACATTGGGTGTATAGAGCACTTTGAGTTCTTTGATTTGACCTATACAGTTTGCTACTGTTGCCTTCACTTGTTATCACCTTGTCATATTTATGCCTAGCAGGCATTACCCAAATGAATATGAGTGTACTCTCAGGAGAGATCTCTGGCTTTGCTTCTACTTCTCACACTCACAGAGGCTGCCGTGGCTCATGGCCAAAGCCCCTGTTAAAGGGTAAGCACAGGTTATGATCCTCTGTTCATATGACCCTGTAACTCTGATCATAGCTGATTAGATCAAGGATGAGCTCTTGCCTCAAAGACAGCCAATCTTTAGGTGGTTTAGCAGAATATGAAATGGCCTTTTCTGAGTTGGGTTCTCCAGAAGCAGATCTTGGGATGATTTGATTTTTCTGGCAAAAAGAATCCAGAAATAAATCTAGAATTTGTCTTGCTGTCACAGGACTCTTGAGATATGAAGTGTTCCCGAGAAAAAGTAGACTTGTGGGGACATGGGGCAGGGAAGGGAAAGTAAGACAGACAGAGGTGGGATGTCAAACAAAACCCCACAGAAGATAACTGTCACAATTCTGTAGAGAGGATTGAAGAGAGGTGGTCACCTCACAGGCAATCCTAGCAGTGGTGAGGGAGCTGGGATGTTTATACTCCCATACTCATCAGTCATTGATTAAGGGCCGAGCCTGGGTATATAAGTTTCCAGGCACTATATGCTCTTTGTGCATGCAGAAGAAACTGGCCTCATGCAATCTGAGGGCAGCCTGTTGATTGTGAGATGCAGTTGCTGGTTGTTGAGAGTGAAAGCACTCCAAGACTGAAGTACACTTACATAACACAGCATTGGAGGGGATCTGCATAGAGCCCTGGCAGTGGGCCTGATGTGAGAGGTTGCTCAACAGGGATTATGGTGATTCGTGGAGCTAATTAGATCCTCTCTCTTAGGGATCTGGAAATGACATATACAAAGAGTTAGTAAGAATTCAACAGGGTGCAGTATCCAGGAGCAAGACGAAGCAGGAGAGTCGAAAAGAACAGACACAAAAATTTACAGAACTCATCCTTCTGTGATTTTCAGTTTGGGTTGTAGGTGTCTCTGATGAATTAGTCTGGAAACTAAAGATGTGTTTGTAACAATTCTCTACCTCACTGGCTTCATGGTGATCAAGTAGGTAGTTGTTACAAACTGTGATTTGGCACCAATCCTTGGGCTACAAATACCTTAGCCTCTCACCTCACACCCAGTCCCAAATTCCACCATTTATTATGCATTCGAACTCAGCACATTGGAGTTGTTAACATGAAAATGTTTTCTGGAAATAACCCATATCAGTTAAAGAATTGCAAAACTGTAGTTCCATAGAAAAACTATTTCTTACAATCTAGGATAACTCTCAAATCTGTCTTAGTAGTGTGACTTGCAGGAGAGAGAACTTAAGCCAGATAAATAATAAATTAGCACAAGAACTGCCCACTTAGTGGTATTGAGGTGGGCATTTTTTTCTTCCCAGACTTGGCAGCTTCATTTCTGTATCTGACATTTTAAGGACACGTAGAAGTAATACTAGTACCAACTATTTCTGTACTTGATGGTTAGGTATAAATGAGATCAGGGAATGGGAAAACGATTTACAATGTCAGTATAACATATGAACACAAAAATAAAAACTAAAACAAAGCAGCTAAATTTGAAGGTCTGTATACATGGAGTTGAATTTAGAATGCCAGGCAACCTATGTCTCCTCAAACCAAATAGCTATACTCATGCCATTGCACACGCTTTACCTGCACCAAGGTATCAACTTCCGGTTGTAACAATATCTGGGAACTCTTAGGAGTAATGGTGATATGACTACATTAATTTTTTTAAAAGCAATAATATTAATTCACATGTATTAAGCACTTACCTTGTGTCTTACTTTTCTTATGGGGCTAGTAATAATACCTACTTCATAAAGGTATAGTGAGAATTAAATGAGGGAAGCATTGAGATTAGCACTGGAAGCCGTACTACTGTGCAATAACTGATATTTATTATGATTATGGTTATTAGGTACTAAAGTCAGTATTGAAGATATAAAAAAAATGGACAAGATACGGTACTTTTCTTCAAGGAGCTCTGAGCCTAATGGAAAATGAGACATGTAAAGAAGCGTTTATGATTTGATCAAGATAGAGACATGTTAATGCCGGGGTCCTGGCTTTAAAGGGGGAGCAGTTAATTTTGCATGGGTAGGTAATGAAGATTTTCCAGAGTTAGGAGGCCATGGCATAGTATTTGATACTGGGCACTGATAGAAGGTGTCATTTGAGAATGGGCTGAAGAGCCTTCCAGTAGTGAGACACAGTACAGTACATTTGGGAACTAGAATGGATACCCAGGAGTAGAGCAAGGTCTGTCTGCAAAAGCAGCCAAAGGTGATACTGGATGGTCAGGCGGAACCATATCAAAAAAAAAAAAAAAAAAAAAAAAAAAGGTTCTCTGTGTAACATTCAGGAGCTTGGACTTTATCCTCTGTGCACTGCAGACCACTGAAAGGGTTTGGCCAAAAGCAACATCAAAAGAGATCAAATCAGGTTTACATTTTGAAAAGATGGTAAGATGACTCTGGCAGCTGTGGACAAATGCCAAGTTGGTTAAGACTGGACAAGCTGTTAGGAAAGTCTAGGCAAGAGACAGGAGAGTGTTAACTAGGACAATAATGATGGGGACAAAGGAGATAAGAGATAAGGCAGCTCATACAGGGAGACAGAATATAATAAGCTGCTATTGAACGGGTTAGAGATATAATTGTTATTTGTGGTACAGTTAGACCCTCCCAATTACTCTAAAGAAACTTCTCACTTAATGCCTGTCATTCCATGTACAATTGTGATTCTTTGCATTTCTCTTCAAACTGTATACTGTTGTATAGGGTTTTGTACTTTCCAACCAAACTTGGCTCCACTTAAATTGTAAATGTTTGCATTTACAGAGAATAAAGTCAGCGATAAAGCTGCGATGGTCCTTGTAACTTAACTTGTGTTTGCTGCAGCTCCTTGCCCCTGAAAGGTGTCAGAATGAAGAATTTATGAATATAGTCAACGTAAAAATGGGAAATTCTGAAGGTATAAAGAAAAAAATGGGATAGGAATGGTAGTATGTAAGGATTATATTGATATATGTTAGTGAATTGCTCTAATAGAATCAGTAGTATTTGGAAAGCTGTCAATGTCATCTCATATTTAAACTATTAAGTGCATATTTAAGCTGTGCAAATCACTTGCATTCATTTCATGGCTAATCAATCCAGTCTGAAATTGTTTGCCAAATGGTAATGGGATTTTCTCTAACAGCTAGATACTTAAGTCACTAGACACCAAATTATGGGATAAAAAAAATCAATTCCACATCCCAGATAATTATTGGCTTAAAACAATACTGTGTTGAGTCCTGGCACATACCCTCCAACAGCAGATGTCTTTGTTTTGGACAATTTTGATGATCTCAGTAACTCTAGCATGATAAACTAGTGATGCAAATTATTTTTTCATTTTAATTTTACATTGTAGATGGAGCTATTGACTTTTTTTTTTTTTAAACTTTTTTTTTTTTTTTCAACGTTTATTTATTTTTGGGACAGAGAGAGAGCATGAACGGGGGGGAGGGGCAGAGAGAGAGGGAGACACAGCATCGGAAACAGGCTCCAGGCTCTGAGCCATCAGCCCAGAGCCCGACGCGGGGCTCGAACTCACGGACCGCGAGATCGTGACCTGGCTGAAGTCGGACGCTTAACCGACTGCGCCACCCAGGCGCCCCGGAGCTATTGACTTTTAATGCAGCATATTTTCTGTTGCAGCCAGAACCTAAATTAGAGTAGTAACCGTGGAGAAAGAGAGCAGGTGACATATTCTTGAGCTATTTGGAAGTGGGAGTTGAAAGAATAAATTCCAGGCTTCTGAAGTGGGTGACTGGAAAAAGATGTTGCCACGTGCTGTGATAAGGAAGACAGGAGGAGGGGGCAGATTTAAGGAGTAGACAAATATCTTTTTAGATTTGATGGATTTGAGATCCATGGTATGGACTTGGAGAAATTTACTAATCCTTTAAGTCTGGAACTCGGGACGGATCTATGTTGGAACCAGAGGTTTGAGAGTCTTCAGTGTACAGGGAGTAGATAAAATTAGAGGAATGGCTTAACAATGAACAACTGTAGGGAATACTAACCTGGAAGGAGGAGTACAGGGCAAGAGGAGAGAGAGGAGGCGTGAAGACAGTCAAGAAGAAAAAGTAGAGGAGGAAAACAATGAGAAAATATTACTTACAGGGAGATGGTTTAAGTCAGTGGTTTCCAAACCTTTTTTTTTTAAGTTTATTTATTTATTTTGAGAGAGAGAGAGAGAGAGAGAGAGAGAGAGAGAGAGAGAGAAGGAGTGTAGGAGGGGCAGAGAGAGAGAGAGAGAGAGTCCCAAGCAGGTCCATGCTGTGAGCTCAGAGTCTGATACGGGATTCGAACTCACAAACCCTGAGACCATGACCTGAACTGAAATAAAGAGTCAGATGCTTGACCAACTAAGCCACCCAGGAGCCCCAGTTCCCAAACCTTTTAAATTGTGTATTCAATCAGTAATTTTTTGAATGATTCCCATATATGTATATTTACTTATGGATTATTACGTGTAATATTTTAACTCATGTAATAACTATTAGTAAAACTTAATTTCTTAAAGTTTTACTTAGCAGAAGATGCATATTTTCTTTTTTTGCCTTTTAAAAAATGCATTTTATTTTATTATTATAGTTTTTTGGCATATGAAAACTTATTTTTGTCATATTTGTCACCATCAAAACTTACGTTCTTTGTTTTTCCCTCTTGCCTTAGTATAAGGCCCAAAGAGAGACACTGGTTACTTTGACAACCTTAAAGCAAGCTCCAGGAATGTTACTCATAGCATGACCTTTGTGACCAAATCCAGCAACTGGAACCTCATGATTTTCCTCAGTAAAATTCAAGCAGCCATCACTGGGTACAAAGGCTGTGATTTTTTCCCTTTTTGATCAGCTGGACTCTGACACACTTCCTGATGTGGCAGAATTTGGCTGTTTGGCTTCAACCTCTGTTATTTCCAGCACAATTCCCTTTGCATGGGAAGCACCTCCGAAAGGGCTGGCCTTCAGGGCTGTGCTGAAATGGGCTTTCTTGCAGTGTTTATCATGCCACTTCTGATCTTGTCGGTGGCTGTGGAGCTTCCTGGCAGTATGAAGACTGCGACACTTGCGCATACTGCTGGCACCATGAGCCTGAGCGAAAGTTATTCTTTTTTAAGTAATCTCGCACCCAATGTGGGGCTCAGACTCACAACCCTGAAATCAAGAGTTGCATGCTCCACCGACTGAGCCAGTCAGGTGCCCTTTTGTTTCGACTTTTAAAAACCTATTATGGAAAAATTTAAACATACTCAAAAATAGAAAGAATAGGATAATGAACCTGCACATAGCTATCATCTAGTTTCCACAATTATCAACATAATATTGACATTTCATTTTATTTTGTCTTAAGTTTTTATTTTAATTCCAATCAGTTAACATATATTTGTTTCAAGTGTACCATATAGTGTTTCAACACTTCTGGTGCTCAAAATGACAAGTGCACTTCCTAATACCCATCACCTATTTAATCCACCCCCCACCCACCTCCCCTCCGGCAACCACTAGTTTGTTCTCAATAATGAAGAGTCTTTTTCTTGATTCGTCTCTCTCTGTCTCTCTCTCTCTCTCTCTTTTTTTCCCTTTGCTCATTTGTTTTGTTTCTTAAATTCCACATATGCATGAGATCATAAGGTATTTGTCTTTCTCTGATTGACTTATTTCACTTAGCATTATATTCTCTAGCTCCATCTATGTTGTTGCAAATGGCAAGATTTCATTCTTTTTTGTGGCTGAATAATATTCCATTGCATGCACACACACAGACACACACACACACACACATACATACATATACATATATGTACATAAAATAAGATGCATATTTCTCCCACCCCATTTTAATATCTATCCGGGAGCTGAAATGACATCACTGTCTATACATACATGAATTCAGTCACAACAAATCATATTGCCATTATTTGTAAGTTTAAATAAATGCTTAAGTTTAAATCTAAGAGTTCTTGTAATAAATATTAACTGAACTTCAAAATTATAAGACAGTTGTGTCATATTTAATTGGCAATGTCTCTCTATGCATATGATGCACAGAAGGAAATATGATGCATTTTATAAACAATAAAAGTTGTAACGTTTGCTTCTATCACCTAAGTGAATCATCTTGTGTGCCCCACTTTGGAAATTGGGATTAAATTAAGAGGGAGGGGTCAATAGAGTGGGACACCTTGAACAGATTAAAGAAAATATTATCTTAAAACAATGGGAAAATGTTCATCACTCTTAACAACCTGGTCGCTGGAGGCTTTGCTGAGGCAGTGTCAACAGTGGAAGAGGGGCAGCCAGATCACAGAAGTTCAGGGAGTAAATGACAACAGGTGACATTAAACACACACTCAGTATATACCAGACACTGTGCTAATGAAGAACTTCCCAGACAATCCCGAGAAGAAGTTATGATTGCCTCTAATTTAAGACAATAATCAAAGACTTGTAGGATCTAAGTGACTTGTACCAGGTCACACAGTTGAGTGGTCCTAGGAAAATATGAACCATGTTGAGCATTTTTTTTTTTAATTTCTTTTTTTCAACGTTTATTTATTTTTGGGACAGAGAGAGACAGAGCATGAACGGGGGAGGGGCAGAGAGAGAGGGAGACACAGAATCGGAAACAGGCTCCAGGCTCCGAGCCATCAGCCCAGAGCCTGACGCGGGGCTCGAACTCACAGACCACGAGATCGTGACCTGGCTGAAGTCGGACGCTTAATCGACTGCGCCACCCAGGCGCCCCCATGTTGAGCATTTTAAAAGCTGAGCTCTTAAATAACGTGTGATAATGTCTCCTGGCATGAGGCTAGTTAGTGGAGATGGAGTCTGAGGGCAGAGAACTACTGTCACAGGAAGCCAGGTATCTTGCCTATGGATAAAAGCAGAAAGAAAAGTAAATAAATGGCCAAGTGTAGGGTGAGAATTGAGCATTTTTATCTGGTGAGGGGAATGAGGCAGGAAAGAGAATTTGAGGCATTTAGGCAAGAGAGATAATAAGGATGACAAAACCCCTAAGGATCTAGAGCACAGGGGAAGTTCAGCAGCAGGAGGTTGCCTCCGCTACAGGGGGAGGAGAGTGGTAAGAATTGGAATAAGGTGCAAATAAGTATGGAGGCTTTATGTGGGGAGGAGGAAGAATAGGCAGCGGAGATTCCAAGTTCACATTATTTATTTTCTCTGTGAAGTAGGAGACAAGGCCATTGCTTAGAGTATGTGGAGAGTGGAGAGAAAACAGGTAATGGTCAGACCTGATAGGACTATTATTAAGCTTTAAGCAATAGCTGTGGGGCATGGGAGCTGGTACAGTTTTGGAATTTTATACTGTATAGAGAGACAGTGATGGACAAGACGGACAAGGGAATCAAAGACAAGGTGGACAAGGCGGCAAGGGGATCAAAGATTGCAAGAAAGGTGGAGGGACCTGATAGACTGAAGAAAATCGAGGGATCGGAGTCCTGGAAGTCTCAATGAGATTACTAGCTTGACGGATATAGGAGAGTAGGAGAGTTCCAAATCTCAAAGGGATAAAAGACTTGCACTTAGGCATTTGAACCTTCACAGCAGGGACACTTAGCTCCCATCCTCCCAATGACCATCCTTCTAAATGCTCTCCTTCATGGCAGCACTGGAAATTTGAAAATTACATTTCTCAGACTCCCTGTGGAGTTTCAATTCAGAATCCTGTGAGAGGCACTGGGTTGAGATTTGCAGGTAGAAGAGGAGAAGCCATTTTTCTTCAGCTGCTGCTCCAGACAAGCATATGAGCATCTGCAGATAGCAGACATCTAGGCAGCCTTGCCAGGATTTCCAGGCATACATCCTCCTGTGAACTACCTACTTGAGTGCTGACATCCTCAGTGGTGGTTTCTACAATGTATGCATTTCTAAATTTCATAAATTCTAGCAATGTCTTTTCTCTCCTTTGTTCCCCTGGACCGTAAGAGATTGTATAATCCAGTATTTTTTTTAAATAAAATCCCCTTTTACTTGTGCCTAGAGAGCCTTCTGTTCTCCTGACATAACCTAGGCTAATATGTCACCCCACCTCATTCTTCATTTAAGCTAGGTTATGAGCTTTTTCATGATCATATCAATATTAGGATTATCATAGCTGTTTATTAGGATTCTTGGTTGCAAGCAACATAAAGAAAATATAGCTACTTTTTTTTTAATGTTTTATATATATTTGAGAGAGTGACAGAGCATGAGCGGGGCAGGGGGGCAGAGAGAGACAGAGACAGAATCCAAAGCAGGCTCCAGGCTCCAAGCTGTCAACACAGAGCCTGATGCGGGGCTCAAACCCACAAACCGCAAGATCATGACCTGAGCCAAAGTTAGACGCTTAACCGACTGAGCCACCCAGGTGCCCCAAGAAAATATAGCTACTTTTAAAAGAAAAGAAATTTCTTTAAAAGACTTCAGATAGCTTGTGGACTTGCTAGGAAGGCTGGAGAACCAGGCTCTGGGAATCAATCTAGACAGTGGAGAGGAAACAAGAAAAATTATGCCACAAAGTCAAGTGCAGTGCCGTTGCTGAGCTCAGAGGCAAGTTTGCCTAACTGATGAATCCATGCTCCTCTGCCCTAGATATAAAGGTGGCAGGGAAAATGAGGCTCTGGACTTCCAGCTTTAGAGTGACAGCTCTATCTGTAAGGTGAAGGAACCTCAAATAAGAAATTCAGAAGCTGGGAAGCCTCATAATTGGTAAATGTCTACTCTGACATCCAGTTTTTTGTGTGCTATGGTGTAGACCCCCTTTTTTTTTTGGCCTGGCAGACCCACCAAATGCTCATCGTTCCTGCTGTGTGTACTTATTCTTTAGGAGCCAACTTCCTCCTTGAAACCTTCCCAGCTGGAAGTGTCTGCTTCCTGCCCTGAATTCCTCTAGCAATTTGTATCTTGTTTGACCCTATTAAATTCCAGCTTGTTTTCATTGATATTTGCAGTTAAAACTATTAAAGTTACAGCATATTTAACATTGAATGAACATAACGGCTCATTTAATGTGGGTAGCTTATCCGCTTCTTGAGGTCATGGCTTGCCTTCCCAATATTCTGTAGCCACAATTCCCAGAATGACACTTAACTTACGATAGACGCATCATAAATGTTAACTTGAAGTAAAGGAACTGCACCAAGATTTGCTTGTCCCTGTTTCCATTCTCTCTTCTAACCACCTCCCTCCATCACCACCAGCTTGTCTTCAATCCCAACCCCTCCCACATCCTCTAGGATCTTATTTGGCTCTTGTATTTTTTCTGGAATTTTCAATCACCCTCTTTACAGATTTCTTCATAGTGGTCTGAAATATGCTCAAATATCCCCTGTTCTACAACTACCTTTCTTGGTTATCTTTCCTTCCATCTTCTCACACACACACACACACACACACACACACACACACACACACACACAAAAGAATAGTTTATATGTTTATATGTAGCCTCCATGTTGTCACTTCACTCTTGTCTCTCTCCTCTTTTTTCTTAAAGTCTGGCTTGTTTCCTCTTCAAGGTGACCACAGTAGCCTGTTCCGGGAACCGTTTGCCCGCATCCTCTTTGGCATCCCTGGTTGTTTGCCACTGGTGATCACGTGAAAACTGCTCTCTCTTGTCGTATGAGACTGCACTTCTGATTCCTCTGCTGCCTTTCCTTCCTGGTTGCTCTAGTGAACATCCATCAGCTTTTGGCTGCTTAGCATCCTGACCCCTGTCTGTTTGGAGAAATCGCTGGGGCAGGGGTGTGGAAACAGGCAGAACCCAGGGGTGGGGTGGAAGCCCTAACTCTCCCCTTCCTCCCTACCCCCCCCCCCCCAGCTGCTAGCGTGCTGGCTCATGGCCTGTGCCTTGGCAATCAAAGGCTTCTGCCTGCAACAGTCAGAAATCATTTCTACAGGTGGAAGTAGCACTGAAAGTCTCCTACCCAGAGCAACGGTGCAGCTAAACACTGCTGGGCATGCCCTGCGGGCAGCACTGCGTTGGTGTTCTTACCGGTTACTGCTGTGGCCTGCGTGAGCTTGTCCTGGCTAGCAGCTGCTGGCCTCCTTTGGTTCCTTTTTGTTTTCTGAGGCTAGTTCTCCTGTTCCTGCTCTCTGAAAGCAAGCCCAATATCCTGTCAACAGACTCCTTTTCTGCTTAGATGAGGCAGAGTTCGTTGGGTTCTGTGGTTTGCTCTGCAGATCTGTGGCGAGTACATTTTCTTTTCTTCCTCCTTCCACCCCCTAAATGAAGGTATTCCTCCTGGCTCTTTCCATGTCTGTCTTTTCTTACCATCCATACTTTTCTGCTGGCAAGCTCAACTATTGCCTGTGTGTCAGTAATCACCTTTATGCCAATTTCTCCTAAATCTTTTTCCAGATTCAACTTCTCTCCTGAGCTTTGATCTAAGTTCACATTTGTAAATGCACACCCTTGCATGTCCTTCTAATGCATCAAAGTGAACAAGAGTAAAACTCAGACTCACCAACTTTTATGTTGCTACTAAATACATTTCTCCTCTAAATTTCTCTCTTTCTTGCTGAACACCCAGACTTTGTATTTTTCTATCTATGCCATCCCTCACATCTCCAAATTAACAGTACCAAGTTCTTTTTTTTTCAAGACCAGTATTTCATATTCTTCCTTTCCCTGATGCTGTCATTACCTTGTTGTCACCTGAACAATTGTCACATGCTCCTTACTGAGCTCGTACCTCTAGTTGTTCTTCTGAATCAACTTGACACGTGGTCAGATTAAATTTCCTAAAACACATTTTTGCTTATATCATCCTCTCTCCTGCCCCTTCATGTCCCTTCAGTGCTTCCAGGCTAATGAGAAAACCCTAGAACTTGACTCTCAAGCCACCTACAATCTGATTCTAACCTGCTTCCCCTTTATTTATCCCATTTATGGGGGATTCTTTTTTAACATTTAATGACCACAATCATGTTCCATGTCGTTGAAGCCTCATGTTTTCTTTATATGAAGTGTCTTTCTCCATAGTTCAACCTAAGCATCACCTTAAGTGCCAAATCAAATGCCACCTCCTCTAGGAAGTCCTCCTCCTAGTCCCCATTTGAAGTACCTCTCAACCTTTAATATGCATATAAGTCACCTGGGCATCTAGTTAGAATGCAGATTCTGATTCATTAAATCTGCTTAAGGTTTAGGTCTGGGATTTGATATTTCTTTCTGTATTTTTTTAAGTTTATTTTTATTCTAAGGGAGGAGCAGAGAGAGGGAGAGAGAGAACGTCCCAAGCAGTCCCTGCACTGCCAGCATAGAGCCCGATGTGGAGGGCTCAAACTCATGAACCGTGAGGTGATGACCTGAGTTGAAACCAAGAGTCAGACACTTAACTGACTAAACCACCCAGGAGCTCCTGGGATTTGATATTTCTAACAAGTCCCTCCTTGATGCTGGAGGGTACTGGACCACCCTTGGGGTAGCAGGGCCCTAGAGAGAAGTGTTTTTGAACTAAACCATAGGGCAAGACACCAAGGCAGGAACTGTATATTT
The DNA here is from genome assembly GCF_007474595.2 of Lynx canadensis. Classification (NCBI taxonomy): domain Eukaryota; kingdom Metazoa; phylum Chordata; class Mammalia; order Carnivora; family Felidae; genus Lynx; species Lynx canadensis. The sequence continues at coordinate 149,047,682 of NC_044310.1, forward strand.
GTTATTTCACTTACAATATTCCATAATCTTTAAACTACATCTTTTGCCTCTTCAAAGACAAGGATTGGGTTTAGCTCCTCATTATTTTGGTTGAGTACAGTAACTCAATCAATTTATTCTTACTGAATTAAATGTGCTCCTTGTATCATCTCCTTTTCTTTTCTACTCAGTGGTTCCCCTCACTTCTTAGCTTAACTGGATTTTACATGGATAGATACATGGAAAGAAGAGAGTGCTTCATATGTGATCTGTTGTAGGTAAGGATAACCCAGCATGTTTGAGATAATCTCATTTAATTATTGTTATATCTATGGTTCTTAAGTGCCAACAACCTAATCTACTCTAGTTCAAGCAGAAAAGGAATTTATGAAAGCATGTTAAACAGCTCACAGACTTGTTGAGAGGGTCAGAGACTACACAGCCAAGGCAGTGCATAAGTTGTACCAAAGGACTCCTCATCCACACTTCTTTGGGCATCGATTCTGCAGTTTACCCTGTACATGAAGGTAGTCCTGGAACTTCAGACGCTACTGCTTCTGAAAGCTCTCTGTGGCTGCCCAGTCTCACCACAATGGGTTCCATGTAGGGCCTGTTCCTTCATGTTGGTGTTAGTTCCTGTTGTGTAACAAATTAACACAAACTGAGTGGTTTAAAAGAGAAGAAATTTGTTCTGTCACAACTCTGGAGGCCAGAAGTCTGACATTAATATCACTGGTAGAAATCAGGAAAGGTGTTGGCAGTGCTTCCCCCAGAGCTCTGCGGGAGAATCCATTCCTGTCCCTTACAGGTTGCGATGGTTACCAGCATTTTTTGGCTTGTGGCTGCAAAATTCTAGTCTTCAAGGTCAGCATCTTTGAATCCCCCTCTGCTCTGTCTTCACATTGTCTTTTCCTCTTTGTGTATATCAAATTTCCTCCATCCTCCTCTTAAAGGATACATGTGACTCATGCAGGGCCCCCCAGATAATGCAGGTTAATCTCCCCATCTCAATACCTTTAATTGAATTACATCTACAAGTTCTTTACTATGCACAGTAACATTCACAGGTTCCAGGAATTAGGACCTGACATCTTTGGAGGTCATTATTCAGCCTACGGCAATGGTGTTTGCTTCTGAATTGAAGTCTCACTCATGTGCATCTCATTGGTGGAGCCTACATCACAGGCCTGCTCCTGAGCTGCAAGGGAGGCTAGGAGTGAGCTTGTCAGGAAAGGTGTTCAGAGATGAGAGGTGGCCAAAATATTTGTCTACTATCAACAAAACCAGTCTCTAAAACTTCATAAAAATGAACTTTGGGCCAAAATCTTTAGGCTAAGAGATGCTACTCATTGATGGTTGTTTTGGGCACTGAATTTCAAGCCTTGCATCTACTGACTAGGAAAGCCATCTGTTTAGAAAACCATTTTCTTTGACTTGGGGAGGGGCATGGCAAAACAAATTACCAGGTATGGTTTTGGGGCTGTAATCCTTTTTTGATCAGAGGAAAAATCTGCCCCAGGACCCTAATATTGACAATTCAGTTAGATCCAGTATTTCATTAAGAATGACGTTTGGTTATAATGTCATGGTGAATTCCATTTCTCATCGGGTCTGATGTATAGTACTCCTGTGATGCCTAGCCTCGTCCAATAGATTTATGGCAATAAGGACTTGTGCAATAAGAGGTAGACAACTTCTGTTTTTTCAACTCCCTTAAATTTTATTTTCAAACAAACAGAAGTGTCCTTTTGTACCTCCTTCCTTTTCCCCAGTGCATATGTGTACCTCCATGTCAGCAATTAATTTCACCAGCTTACCTGTATGCCTGTTAGAAATAACGGTGCCAAATCTTATTTTCCTAATCAATCTGTCAAAAAAAATCCATTAATCTGTTAGGATGTGCATGCCTTAGTAGTATTACAGTAATGGTAGTCATATGATAGGTTGTACAGTGTCTAAATACTATGGCAAGAACAGTAATTCTACATTTTGGGATGTATGTGTATTTAAGAGAGGGAGAGAACCATTGGAAGTTATTGAGATTAGTATTTATAGCAATTGCATAGATGTCAGTGTAAATACTTCTTGGGCTCTTCTGTGTAAATAATCTTCTGAGAACGTTGTTTTTATTGTTGACACTTTGCTGCAGGCTTCTAAGACACACTTAAAATTCAATTTGTTCCCTTGAGTGTTTTTTTGTGAATGTGGCAGCATAATAAAAACTTTCTTTGGAAGGCTCAGAATCACAGTGATGAAAAAAAAATTAAAGTTGTGAGGAAAAAAATAATTTTTTCCTTTAACCTCTGAGGCTTCCTATTTATTTGTTGAGAGAGATTTTATTCAGGAAGGGACTGTAGTGTTATGATCTGATTGACAGTGATCCCACATGCCCCAAACACTAGCTGAAAGTTTGGGGCAAATGCCTGACCCCTTCTGGTACTCCAGTTCTCATTATGGGATGAGAATAATAACCATGTCACCATCTTATTTCCCGGTACCAGTTACTTTCCTCTTTCTTAGATATGATTGGCATTTTCAAAAAGTATATTTTAGTGCTTGTTTCTCCCTTGGGTTCTAGAGTGGTTTTGTGTATACCTAACATTCACAAAATGTCCGTCTCTTTTTTGTTCCCAAACCCTCTGATTTGATGTGACCTTTTTTTTTTTTTTTTTTTTGGTGGTTGGGGGAAGGTCTGAAAGGATGAAGGAGAATTGTAGAGGTTTGGAAGCTTCACTCTGTGAATTAATATTTCTGCTTCAGCATAATGTTGGTGTTTGATCAAACATAAAAAGCTTCAAGCTTTTAATGTCCTGCTGACACCAGTATCAACAAAGCATTGAAGCGGAAGCTTTCTGGTGGCTGATTAGAGGGAGATTTTATTTCACTAGCTTTAAGACTAAGTATACCTTTTAGTAGATCTTTCTCAAGGATAAGCTACCTCATGCATTATAAATCAAATTCAAGAGCTTTAATAAAGGACCCTTGATAATTTGGTAATATATTATCACTATGTTTTGGAAAGGCGATAAATGAATGCTTTTTATAGTGTAATTTAAAATAATAATATGGATTACAGTTGTGTTCAGTCATGAAAGTATAATTTAACAGTTTGGGCTTCTAATAACCCTTTTTCCCTTGACAGTGTCCACTCCTATTTTAGCCCAAGAATGGCTTACTTGGGAGTGATTTACCATGCTTGCTTTTAGAGTCTAGTAGGCTGAACATGTGTTTAATTGGAATTTTATGTTGTTGTCTTGGAAAAGCTTCACACAAAAATGAAACTGAAAGGTGGAGAATAAAGACTGCTAAAGTGTGAGCCACTACAATATCAAAAGCATGGCCCATGTTTGCAAGTTTGCTGTATCAGGGCCCTCCAGGAAATGGGTGGCTCATGAGATGTGGAATTGAAGAGAATTTAACAAAGGGGCTATTTATAAAGGTGTGGTAAGGTTAAAGGAAGCACCCAGGGACTCCATGCAGCAGGGAGCTGCTACTACGGAGGCCTGGAGAAGCAAGTAGTTTTGCTATTCCTGGGTCTGGAAAACACTACAGGTGTGTGTGTGGAGGGGGGCGGGGTGGGCAGGGCAGAGTGCAATGAGGGCTATGGCCTCAGTGGAGGAATGTGGCCACTGTTACGTTACATCAAGACAAGAGGGAGCCAAGGAGATTAAAATGCAAACCCTTCTTTTTTCTTACCTTTGAGTTTCCTTTTGGAGTGTCCCACTGAACTGGACCCCATAGAAGCTACAGAACAAGGAAGTCTGAGTGATCTAGGCTGAGGCACAGAGCAGGGTGAAGACAGGTGGGGTGTGGATTTGGAGGAATATCCACCACACATACAAGACTGGAACAAGACTGATGCTAAGAGACTGCATTTGTATCTGATATGGTTGTGACCTATTAGAATCTACACTCAATGGTCTTCCAGTTCCCATTCTTCTGCTTTCCAGTCATTACTAATAAAAAGGCATTTCCCAAAATTCTCTTGTTTCCTGGGGCTATGTGACTTTCAGAGCTGCTTGTCTGATATCTTTAATCAGTTTGGATTGCAGCTTACTAGCTTTTAACCAGAATGCATTAGTCTTTAGGAACATGGAACAAGACAGAAACAACCCAATTCCTGCTACTATCCAGGACTGCAGGAGGAAGTCTTGCCATTTGTCAGATTCATCAGAAAAAGCAAATAGGTAACTTTGCTTTTAATTGTTTGTCAGGTAATCTGTAGCGCTCCTCTGGGGTTCCTAACTCTCCCTCTTTTATACTTCTTTCCTTCAGCTCCCCACTGTTAGAGCTCTCCTTGGGGCTCCTTCCCTGCTCCACAGACCTGTTTGGATTCCAAAGCAGAATTGCAACTATGTGTCACCTTCCCAGTTGTCTGAGTTAGCTGAGAAGCCTATTTGCCCATCTCTGATTTTACGGCCCAATAGCATGGCCTCTTTAGTTTTCCTTGGTCTACCATGCCCCCAGTTCCTTTAAGCCTCCACCTTTCTTGTAGCACTCTGTAGTTAATCAAACTGCAGGTAGCACAAACTACTGACAAGAGCTCAGAACCAGTAATCATGAGATCAGGTTCTGAATCCAACTTTGCCACAAATTAGCCATGTATCATTCAGTGGTCAAATAGAAAAATGTTTCTAAACCTATTTTCATCATTTGGAAACCAGGGTAAACAAGGTGCATGAATTTGGTCTGTGGTCCTTCAAATACTACCATGAGATAAATGGAATGAGAGCTGGTGGAAGAGGCCTAGTTGTCATCACAGAAAATGGAGGCTAAGTGGAGATGGGTTGGACCTTGAAGATCACAACTGTGTTCCAGGATCTGGTTCTTGATTTTAAGAGAAACTCACTCTTGTTTGGGACCAGAGGATGTCATGCCTTGGTTCCCCCTAACTAAACACCCACAAAAACCAAGGTAGAAATCATAATACCAATTTAGGGTTGTTCTGCCATCTAAGTAAGCACTGTGCACATGTTCCTTCCATCATTGCACCAGGATAAGTCCTTTGGGTCAAGATTCCCTTTCCACACCTGAACACCTCCAACAGTGACAATCTGGAGCCATCATTGATCCTACAAGATCATACAGGAGACTGAAGTAGCTATCACGATGCCAGTGTGTTAATTTACAATTAGAAATTTAAGATGAGTACTTGCACAATTAGCACCTTCTCTCAAGTGCATGGGAATTTATTCATAGTCACAAGCCATTTCTTTTATCATAGGCAACCCCTCTCCTAGGACCTAACATACTCAAAGTCTGGGAGATCAGACATTCTCTCCTTAGTAGGCAAACCTACACTGAGGACCCAAATCCTAACTAGAGATTTTGGGCATGGAAATGGAATAAAGTAAGTTATGCGTATAGCACAAGGTAAGATGGTCTAATAATATATTCATCTCACCCAGGGATGCCTTGGTAACCCTAAAATTCTTGGGCCATACCCCAGGAGCCTTGCCATTGGAAGTGGAAATACACGTGGTCTAATACCCAAGTCCCTTTCTCCCCAAAACTGCTGAAGATCTGTCTGTGAGCTTGGTTCCACAGGGGACGGACTCCCCTCCCTACCACTTTCCTCAGCACCTTCTTGCCTTCTTTCCTCATACATGTTTAATCAAGTTACAATCTAGACAGATAACCTGGGAAGATATTTTCTCTTTTAAGATGACTTGCTTATTTATGCTCAGATCCATTCTGTGTAGATTCCAGAGTTAAGTTCTGACAGAAAGTCTTCCTATGCCTGCGGTAAACCTCAGTCACTAACCACTGAAGAAGCAACTTACTTTGCCGCCATGCTGGATCAGCCAAGCCATCTGTGAAATGTGCTGTTTAAGGCGGGTGGGGGCAAGGTTGATGTTCCCACCAGTTCCTTCATTGGCTTAACATGAATTGGTTGTGCTTGTTCCCAAATCTGTTTATGCCAATTGGTGCTAGGTATTGTAATTTTATAGTTTAAATAAGTTTAAAAGTATAAAATATGAGTGTAAAAAGAAAATTCTCTAATGAAAACTCAGCTAAAGCTTTGAGGAGACTCAAAATAGGTGAATAGCTAATTCTGTTGTTGAACAAGACAATTATAAATATTGTGGAAAGTTACAAAAATTTAAAGCTTTGCACTCAGATTTGCCTATAGCTATCTTTAAATTTTCACTGCACTAAAGACACTGAAACTAGAGATTGTGGACAAAATCCTATGGGTATGCTTTATGCATGAGACCAACAGGAAGCCATATTGAAATGAATGATACTGTCTCTACACCAAAAGATCTGTGGAAAATGTGTATTTATGTATTCTAGTAGAAAATAAAATGTTTATGCTAAGTGTGCATCTATCAGTTTCTGTGATTCCTTGCTTTAACTGATATTTTTGATTCCCTGACTAAATCCCAACCAAGTTAGATGAGAATGCTTCCAAAGGATTATGAGTAATGATAACAACAATAGGATAATTATGATGGCTGCCATCCATGGAAGTATACTTCTTAACAAATGCAATTTATTACTGAAGTGTAACATTACATTTACTTATTAATATGCAGTTCAATAACAGATTATCTTCTAAGGCAATACATAAACGAGTAGGCCTTCTTTCTCAGTATTTCTCTCTAAACTTCCTTTGGGAAGTATAAGTTGTAGTATGAACTCTAGGGAATTTCTACTGTGAGTACCAATGTCACTAGCTCTCTGATCCTTCTCTGTGGCCAGGAGGCACTACTTCATTCGGATCACCCCCTGTTGGCCAACATGTGAGACACTGGTTTTCCTTGCACTTTTAGTTGTCATCTGGAATAAAACAGGAGTAAAATGATTTCTTGTCTGAGCAGATGAATTTTTGCTTGAGGACTATTTGTGCCTATGGCCTTGGTAAACACTACATTTATCCAGACATGTTTATTCTTGTTTTTTCTTTTTAATATTAATTCCAGTATAATTAACATTCAGTATTATTAGTTTCAGGTACATGATATAGTGACTCAATTCTATCTATGACTCAGTGTTCATCATGATTAAGTGTGCTCTTAATCCCCTTCACCTATTTGACCCATCCTCCCACCGACCTCCCTTCTGGTAAACATCATCCTGCTCTATAGGTAAGAGTCTGGCTTATTTGTCTCTTTTTTCCTTTGTTCCTTTGTTTTGTTTCTTAAGTTCTGCATATGAGTGAAATCATGTGGTATTTGTGTTTCTCTGAATGACTTATTTCACTTTGCAGTATACTCTCTAGCTCCATCCATGTTGTTGCAATGGCAAGATTTCATTCTTTTTGTATGGCTGAGTGATATTACATTCTGTATGTGTGTGTGTGTGTGTGTGTGTGTGTACCATATCTTCTTTTTATGTATGTATGTATGTATGTATGTATGTATGTATGTATGTGTGTATCTTAAATTTAGATCCAAGTTAGCATATAGTGCAATAATGATTTCAGGAGTAGATTACAGTGATTCATCCCCTACATGCAACACCCAGTGCTCATCCCAACAAGTGTTCTCCTTAATGCCCCTTGCCAATTTAGCCAATCCCCCCACCCATAACCCCTCCAGCAACCCTCAGTTTATTCTCTGTATATAAGAGTCTCTTATGGTTTGTCCCCCTTCCTGTTTTTATGTTATTTTTGCTTCTCTTCCCTTCTGTTCATCTGTTTTGTATCCTAAATTCCATCTATGAGTGAAGTCATATGGTATCTGTCTTTCTCTAATTTCACTTAGCATAATACCCTACAGTTCTATCCACGTAGTTGCAAATGGCAAGATTTCATTCTTTTTGATTGCTGAGTAATACTCCATTTTATATATATACCACATCTTTTTTATCCATTCATCCACTGATAGACATTTGGGCTCTTTCTATACTTTGGCTATTGTTGATAGCGCTGCTATAAATATTGGGGTGCATGTGCCCCTTCGAAACAGCACACCTGTATCCTTTGGATAAGTACTTAGTAGTGCAATTGCTGGGTCATAGGGTAATTCTATTTTTAATTTTTTTTCTATTTCCAAAAGCACCATATGGAACTGTTATTTTATTTTATTTTAACTTGTTTTATTTTTTATTTTTTAAAATTTACATCCAAATTAGTTAGCATATAAGTGCAACAATGATTTTAGGAGTAGATTCCTTAGTCCCCCTTACCCATTTAGCCCATAACCCCCACAACCCACACTTGTATCCTTTGGATAAATGCCTAGTAGTGGAATTTTTGGGTTGTAGGGTAGTTCTATTTTTAGTTTTTTGAGGAACCTCCATACTATTTTCCAGAGTGGCTGCACCAGCTTGCATTCCCATATTTTTAATTTTTTGAGGAATCTCCATACTATTTTCTAGAGTGGCTGCACCAGTTTGCCTTCCCACCAGCAATGCAGAAGGGTTCCTTTTTCTCTGCATCTTCTCCAGCATCTGTCTTGCCTGAGTTGTTAATTTTAGCCATTCTGACAGGTGTGAGGTGGTAGCTCATTGTGGTTTTGATTTGTATTTCCCTGAGGATGAGTGATGTTGAGCATCTTTTCATGTGTCTGTTAGTCATTTGGATGTCTTCTTTGGAAAAGTGTCTATTCATGTCTTTTGCCCATTTATTCAGTGGATTATTTGTTTTTTGAGGGCTGAGTTTGATAAGTTCCCTATAGATTTTGTATACTTTATCTGATATGTCATTTGCAAATATCTTCTTTGGTTGCCTTTTAGCTTTGTTGATTGTTTCCTTTGCCTTGCAGAAGCTTTTTATCTTGATGAGGTCCCAGTAATTCATTTTTGTTTTTGTTTTCCCTTGCCTCCAGAGATGTGTTGAATAAGAAGTTGCTGCGGGTGAAGTCAAAGAGGTTTTTGCTTGCTTTCGCCTCTAGAATTTTGATGGCTTCCTGTCTTACGTTTAGGTCTTTCATCCATTTTGAATTTATTTTTGTGTATGGTATAAGGTGGTCCAGGTTCATTCTTCTGCACATCGCTGCCCAGTTTCCCAACACCATTTCCTCAAAAGGCTGTCTTTATTCCATTGGATATTTTCTCCTGCTTTGTCAAAGATTAGTTGGCCATACATTTGTGGATCCACTTCTGGGTTCTCTCTTTTGTTCCATTGATCTAAGTGTCTGTTTTGTGCCAATACCATACTGTCTTAATGATTACAGCTTTGTAGTACATCTTGAAGTCTGGAATTGTGATGCCTCCAGCTTTGGTTTTCTTTTTCAGGATTGCTTTGACTATTCGGGGTCTTTTCTCATTCCATACAAATTTTAGGATTTTTTGTTCTAGCTCCGTGAAGAATGCTGGTATTATTTTGATAGGGATTGAATTGAATATGTAGATTGCTTTGTGTGCCACATCTTCTTTATGCATTCATCTATCAATAGACACTTGAGCTGTTTCCATAATTTGGTTATTGTAAATAATGCTGCGATAAACATAGAGGTGCATTTATCCTTTCAGATATGCTCATTCTTGAACAAATTTCTCATTAGTCTCCATGGAACCGCATTTTGAATCAGGAAATCCAAAGTCATTGGTGACAGTGAGGTAACGCTTCCTTTTAAGTCCCTAGCCCTCCCTTCCCCTTTTCGTGAGTTTTCCCTGGTTCTGCCTTCTGGCTCTGGGTCTCACTGTCTCCTCAAAGTCTACAGGGGCAAACATCCCACTGATTCCTACATCTCTGAGTTGGGTTTCCAGCTCCACCCAGGTCTGCTCTCTGAGAAGGTAAAGAGTAAAATTTAAATAACCTCCTGGGGACATCATCTCCTAACTTGGAGCTAAAGAAGCTCAAGTTAATTCACAAAATGCCATGTGGAAACAATAATAAAGTCACAATTTTAGGATTAGGAGAGGGGCAAATTCTTTATAATTTGCCGTATTAATTCATAATACATTTATCTGAAAAATGCCTAGGAAAACATACATGCTTGAATTTAATGTAAATGAGACACTTAATGGGAGAGATGGAGAAAGGCATTTTATATTAGTTTTTAAAATCAATTTCCATTATTAAATAGAAGCACAGGAAACAAATTAAAAATAGCATAGATCAGAATGTCTTTTTTTGTTTTTTGCAAAAAAATAGTATTGCTATTCATAATTACAAGAAATGGATGACAATATTTTAAATGAGTTAACTTGGGCCCACCATGTTCACTTCATGGTGTGAAGAAAACAGCATTTCAATGATTTTTTTTACCTAATTTGTTCTAAATTACAGTAAAGTGCTCTGCAAGAAGCAAGTGCTTGTGTTAATTAACTCTGAGTAAAGAAGGTCACTGGTATACATGGGAATCATTTTGAGATTTTAGTTTTGGATTTTCTTCTGCAATTATAATTCTTCATTAGGCATTATAAGCACATGTAGATTTTCAATTTTTTTATCTAGCATTTCAGATTTAGGAATATTTGTTGATTTTTCTCTACAAGATTTAAAATGTAACAATAATGGAATTGACCTAAATGAAACATATGGTTCAACATATTTATAAGTATACCTAAAATATTGGCCATTTGTGTAAGACTAAATATTGTGGATGAATTTTTTTGTTATTTAAAAAATTGTAATTCCAGTATAGTTAACATACTATATGTTATATTAGTGTTATATAGTGTTATATAGTTATATAGTGGTATAGTGATTCAATAATTCTATCCATTACTCAGTGCTCATCATGATAGTGTACTGTTAATCCCCCTCTGGGACCCATAAGTTTGTTCTCTGTATGGCTAAGTAATATTCCAGTGTGTGTGTGTGTGTGTGTGTGTGTGTGTGTGTGTGTGTGTATACCACATCTTTATGCATGCATCTATTGATAGGCACTTGGGTTGTTTCCATAGTTTGGCTATTGTAAATAATGCTGCAATAAACATAGCTGAATTTTAAAAAACCACATACCCTATTGTACTTCAAACTTATAACACAAAGAATGAACAAATCTGAGTTTTCAGTCATTTTATATTCAGTTGTAAACATCAGATGCAAAACTCTAAATGCTATAAATTCTTGTAAATAATCCAAGATATCATAAGTTTTATCAGGCTTTTGAGAACCATTAACAGCTAAGTCAATATTTCTAAAATATATATTACTTTTAAATGTTTCTTTCTAAAGTTCAATTATAAAAGCTTTAGGGTTTTTTTAGTGTAAGCCATGAATTTTATGCCTAAGAATTATGAGAGCCATAGTAGGTATTATTTTGTTCATATAACACATGATATATAGATTTTTAACCTGAAATTGTTTACAGAATTTAGTATTTGAATGCTGTGGTATGATGGGCAATGCATATTTGCTCACATCTTCCAATTCACTCTTGTAATAGCTTGGAAGCACTATAAACAAGTTGGCTTTAGCCACAATATAGAGGTAGTAACCTGTGCCATTCTTGTGACTGTCTTTTTTCTGAAGATTCAAAAGTTAGCTATACAGCAGTTTGGTCCACTTTTTCTTCATTGTTAGCCCCAAACTGAAAACTTTTTTCCTAATTCAAAAAAGATGTCAAAGAAAGCTTTTTCATCTAAAATTTCCTATTCGATAGGCATTATTCTCCGTGTTAAGCCTCTTTATCTGACAGAATTAATCAGTGTTCTTTTTTTCTGATTCTGGTCCTCCTGTTACTATTTGTATCACGTCGTATTGCACTTATTATTTACGTATTCCTCTGCCCCTAAGGTCTGATGAGAACAGAGACAATTTTATTCATATTTCCAGTGCCAGAGCCTAAGACCCTCTCTGGGCCACAGTAGGCTCTCAATAAATGTTTACTGATCAGAATTGCTTAGTGATACGCTGAAGTGCTGCCCATATATATAATAGTGCTTGCTAGGACATGTCAAAGTATGTTGGATCACCTATTTTAGGTTTTTGATTCTTTATATTAGTTAGGGTCAGCAAACTTTTCCTATAAAGGGCCGGATGGTAAATGTAGACTTTGTGGGCCACTCAGTCTGTGTCACAACCACTGAACTCTGCTGTGGTAGCCTGGAAGTGATCATACATGGTGTGAAAATGAAGGCGGATGGCTGTGTTCTAATAACTTTATTCACAACAACAGGCATCATTCTGGATTTGGCCTTGCCCATCTCTGCTATCAATCACTGTTTTGAGAGGTGTAAGAAGAGGGACTGGAGATTCCAACCATGTATTGTAATAAATACTGTATTTCAAGTTTCTTATAAATGTTGACAATGAGAATTATGATGGACATAACGTTTTTGAAATATCTGTCATTAAGACTAAACCATGAGGTTGTAGTGGATAAGGAGGAGTAAGAGAATGAGAAGTCCTTCACTCATTTGTGGAATTTAAGATACAAAAGAGATGAACAGAAGGGAAGGGAAGCAAAAATAATATAAAAATGGAGGGGGACAAACCATAAGAGACTCTTAAATACAGAGAACAAACTGAGGGTTGCTGGAGGGGTTGTGGGTGGGGGGATGGGATAAATGGGTAAGGGGCATTAAGGAACACACTTGTTGGGACGAGCACTGGGTGTTATAGATAGGGGATGAATCACTGGAATCTACTCCTGAAATCATTATTGCACTATATGCTAACTAACTTAGATGTAAATTTAAAAAAGTAATAATAAATTAATTAATTAAATAAATAAAATTTTAAAAAAGAGAGAGAGAGAATGAGAAGTCCTAAAAAGACCTGGAGTGAGGAAGAGTGTGGAGAAAAGAGAGCAAATGCAAGTAAATGTAGCCCACAGCAAGACATATCTCGGTCCAAAACCTCCAGTAGGAGAGTTATCAGACAGATTGAAGAAAAGATGGATTTTGCTTGTTTCTTATTTGGGACAGGAGAGAAAGAACATCAAAGAGTAGCAGTCCTCCAATGTTTGTGTTTGCATACTTCCTAAAAGAATTTTGAAAAAAAGATGTACATCTCTTCCCACATTTCCAAGTTGACATCTAAAAATGTTTTATAAGTAGGATGCAATTTACAGCATATTATAAATAATGGCATTGAAAAGTAAAAATGTCATGACACTCCAAGGGGCTCTCATATCATAGCAGATTTTTCACTTTTTATTTTGAATGATTTTAGGTTTATGGAAAAGTTGCCAATTTAATACAGAGAATTCCTGTATACCATTCATCCAGCTTGCCCTAATGGTACATTTCACATAACCATACTACAATCATCAAAACTAAGACATTAGTACTAGTGTAATACTGTGTTAACTAAACTATACATTTTATTGTAATTTCACATTTCCATGATGTCCATTTTCTGTTCCATGATCAAATCCAGCATTCCACCGTGCACTTAGTTGTCATGTCTCCTTATTTTCCTCCAAGCTGTGACATTTTCTCAGTCTTCCTTTAACTTTTATGAGCTGGCACTTTGGAAGTGGTCAGTTATTTTGTAAAATGTTCCTCAATTTGGATTTGTCTGATGTTTTTTATTATTAAATTAAGATTATGCATTATTGAAGAGGGTACCAAGGAAGTCATGTGCCCTTCTGAGAACATCATATTAGGGAGTACTTGATGCTGAAATGGCTAATTACTGCTTATGTTAACCTTGATCACTTGATTAAAGCGGTTTCTGTAGTGTAAAGTTAGTACTCTCCCATTATAATTAGTGACTATCTTGGGGGTAATACTTTAAGGCTATGCAAATTCCTGTTTCTCCGCAAACGGTCACCCACTAATTCTAGCACCCACTGGTGGATCTTGCCTATATAAATTATTACTGTTGTGTTTGCCTAATGGTGATTTTTGTTTCTCTTATTCCTACTACACTTATGAGTTGTATTTCTTCTGAAGAAAAGAATCATTTTCCCCTTAATTTATTTATTCATTCAGTTGTTTATTTTTATCAATATGGACTTATATTTTATGAGTTACAATCAAATACTATCAATATTTTTATACTCAAATTGTTCTAATGTTAGCCATTGGGAACTCTGTCAGGTTAGTTCCTGTGCCCTTTGGACATGACCTTATCTTTTTGTGAGCATTTTTTTACTTTCTGGGACCACAAGATAATCCACTTTCATCTTGCATTTTTCCTGCCCCAGACCTGGAATCAGCCACTTCTCTGGGGAGCACTAATTCCTTTGACTGAAGATTCCTTAATGATTTGAATTCCATCAGAATCTATTTAAAAATAGAAATACACACAGATGAGCTCTTGGCAGTTAGAGACATTGTTTTGTTTTTCTCCTTAGTCTTATATTTCCATTCCAATCTACCCACAGAATTTTATCCTAATGTAATATATTTTTAATCTTGAAAAATATTTTACTCATCACCATGTCATATTGGCCTATAGTAAAAAATATGTATATAAATTAAAGTTATTTTTAAAATTTCCATGTGAACATAGGCTCTACGTGTTATACATTTTCTTCTATATTGAGCTGTCATGTCAATTTTTATTAGTACACAATTGGTTAGAACAACATAAATATTTACAACAGTTAATAATGAGCCTATATCAAACTAAATATTATAGGTAATATATCTCTTAATGAAATGGATATATCACAATGAAATTAATTATTATTAATTTAAAATTGCTAGAATACCTCAGGGTTTAGCATGAATTCTATTATTGTTGTTGTTGTTGTTGTTATTTTTTAGCTATACATGCTGAGAAACTCTGGTAGAGATTATTGGTGCTCATAGTTGTTGGTTATCCTCTCCTTCTTGAGCACACTGGGAGACCTGTCAGACTTTCTTGCAGTTAGGTGGGACCATGTGACTAGTATGGCCAGTGATATATTAGTGGAAGTGCCATGTATTGCTCAAGGACCCAGAAACTTAACAGTTCTACTGCTTTTTCCTACCATGAAAAAGCCCCATGTTCCAGAGGCAGGAATATGCAGTCTGGATCTCTGAGTTATTGCTTGGATGTGAACTTCCCTGGAGAATCCATGGAACCATAGCAGGCTTTCTATGACCAGAAAATTAATTTTTGAGTTTTGTTTTGAACCATTAACATTAGAGGGTTTACTTGTTTCCATAGCATCCCATAACTTATCTTGACTAATATAAAAACTTTCTTCGTATAAACTTCATATAAGTAGATAGGAATTAAAGGGGGTTTGTTCATTCATAGGCACTGTTGTTTCATCTGATATACCAAGTAAAGTTAGGAAAAATGATATACTGTTAATATCATTATAGGTTTGTCAGTACTATTTTTCTATTAAAATGTTTTTATCTTAATATGTGATTTAATCATGACACTAGAGTTGCAAATTAGATTATTTAGTTAATGAAAAGTATTCATCATAAAACTTAATTGGTGAGGCCAATCTTCATGGTCAAATCCCTGAGCCAAATAAGACAAATAAATATTCAGAAAAAATCTGATTCCATTTTTCAATTCAATGAGCATGTTTTTTGTTTTGTTTTGTTTGTGTTTTTGTTTTTTAACATTTATTCATCTTTGAGAGACAGAATATGAGCAGGGGAGGGGCAAAGGAAGGGAGACACAGAATCTGAAGCAGGCTCCAGGCTCTGCACTGTCAGCACAGAGCCTGACGCAGGGCTTGAACTCATGAACCATGAGATCATGACCTGAGCTGAAGTCAGACTCAACTGACTGAGCCACCCAGTCGCCCCTAACTAACTTGGATTTAAATTTAAAAGTAAAAAAAAAATATATCTCTACCTTACCTTCACTTAGAAATCTAATACAGAGAAAGCACACATCTTTGTCATAAGCTTTTCATCAGGGTAAAGTAAGATGTCAGGTTCTTATATATATCAACATTCTCTTTGCTTTCACCAGAATTTCCTTCCAGAAATATCTTCTTTGACAATAGTTAGGGGCTGGGTGAGATAAAGTCTTAAGCAAAAGTAGTTATCATTCCTGTTGTTCCACTATATAATGCATATTAATTTAGAATATTGCAACATGGAATTTCTCACTCATCACTTCATCCTTCACAGAAAAATGTATGAACACAGGGAAAGACATGAGGCTCTACACTGGTTTTATAATTCCTTTATTAAAAGAAGCTTCATTGACTTTAAGTTTTTTTTTCCCTTTGTTTGGTGCCATGGAGGATTTTCTCCAAGATAAAGCATCATAGCAAGATTTGGAGTGAAAGCCATGTTTTTTTTGTTTGTTTGTTTTTATTTATTATTATTATTATTTAGGTAGTGATAAACATTTGTGCATTGTGCAAGAGAAGTAGAAAGGAAGAACCAGCATGACACTATGATCTCACAGGTGTTCGCATGCAGGTTAGTTCTAAGAAAGAATATATATGAAGGCTAAAGATTCTGGAAACTGAACTCCTTAAAAATATTCAATGTCCCCGCTCATGCTCTGTCACTCTGTCTCCTGCAAACCCATTGTTGATATGGATGAGAAGTAAACCTTTGGTGTGTTAAGCCACTGAGGTTTTGGGATTGTTTGCTAGAGCATTTAGCCTCCCCTAATAGAGTAACTGATGGTGCTATATACGTCTTACTACTGTAGATGTGAAGTGGCCTTGTATAACAGCAGTGCTCAGGTAGAGAATTGAATGGGAGTCACAGCCGGTACTCCAGGGACAAGGCGGTGCTGGAGTGAGCCAGGATGTAGCCAAATCTAAGAGAATAGATGGCAGGTTGCACCAACTACAGACTTCATAGCTGATGCCTGCATTGTTCCCAGGAATGGGGCCAGACAACTACCCTCAGTGGACAGAGATAACACACATTTACAATAAGTTATCACTTTCTTCCCCGAGTACTACAATGACACAAATTCTCATATATCCATCACCATTTTGAGGAGGAAAAGGAAACTCCAAAATACTGTTTATCTAAGACCCCATCTAACCCACCCCTGGTAGGAAGTGGAACTTTCAATTGAAGAAGCATTTAAACTCAAATGCTTGGAATTGGAATTGGAAAAGCGTAAGATATGTTTAATTGTAAAATCTAAGATTTCCATTACCCAGAGTCATGGATAACAACTGATTTTTTTGGAGGGGGGCACATTAATTATGTGTGAATGAGTTTGTGACCCTAATGCTTCTTTGCTTTTCATGCCATAGCTATGAAATCTAGTGCAGATTAAAAATAGATGTGGAAAACCTTTTTTTTAAGTGCACATATATAAATAAAACATAATATTTCAATACTTTCTATTTCAGTAATGGGAAGGACTGCATGATCTTGTCCATGGGGACAGATTCCCCAGAGATGCAGTTCAATACTAAATAGCAAAGTACAGAGCATTGACAAGAAGTATGGTCTCTTTCTGCAAAACCACTTTATTAATGACATACTTTGTCAAATTGTTACATGTGACTATTACACTTCAATATAACTCAACTAGAAGGATAATTGATTAGCAGTTTTTACCAATCCCACTGAAAAGAACAGAACTTTAATTTCATTTGACAGATTGTTAAATCGGGCTTTTATACCACCTGGTTAGTTCAAGCCAATTATTCTTATGAGTGATAAATATTCAACCACCACACAATATAATATCCTTTAAAAAATGAAGTCTTAAAACTTAAAAAAATTATGGAAGTAGATTGTCCTAATGTGTAAGTTACACAGCGGTAACAAAGAGCTGCTTTTGGAAGCTGTATTAATTGTTTCAGGCCACAAGGACTCCATTCTTAGGGTATGCTCGTTAAATTACATTTCTAATGATGATGGTTTTTCACTTAGCAATTCACTCACACTTTCTCCTGGAGCTCCACCTCATGACTAGTGGCTACTAGTTAGTTTCAAGGCAACTGGATGTTATAATTAAAATGCACCTTCAGGGGAGGCCCTGAGATTCCCCCAGTTCCTCTCTATCACAAGACCTTACTTAATTTTCATAACCACCTGGAATTTTGTACTTATGCATTTCTTTACTGGCTTGCTCTCACTTTTTTCTCAGAAAATAAGTGACATAAAAACAAGAGTTCGTGTTAATTTGCTCACCACAATATGTCTAGTTTCTAGAATGGTACTTGGTTCTTAGTAGGAATGCAATAAACATTGATGTAATCAGTAAACTTTTAAATGTTGATTATGAAGGCACTTTTCCATATCATAAATTCATGTAGGAAAGTCAAATCTGTGATATTTAATTTACAGTGTTATGCTATTAACCATAATTTATCAACTACACTAACTAATCCAACACAGAGATGGTTCTTAAGAACCATAATTTACTAAATAGAATACCCCAAATAAACTCATTTATATAACAAAGGTATCTAGATTATGATTGGAGAGTAATTTATTTAGTACTTCTCAATATATCCTATATTGTGGTTCTAATGGGACTGTAATTCAGATCTTCATTTTTTCCCCTTTAAAATCAAATTATGTTTTATATCTTTCAATTGTTAAGAGAGTTATATATTATTTTAACATTTAGTTTTCAGTAAAAACCATGAGTTTTAACAATAGTAAGATTTTGATAAATTCCTTTAAGTTTATCTATATATTTAAACATCAAATGTAGTCATCATTCACTAATTGAAGATTTTAAGCCACATTATGTGGTTGCTTATGAAAGTGTGCTGCTAACCAAGGTCTTTCCTATTTAAAGACAGGTAATTTTTCTTTTTTAGTTTGAGAACTCAGAATTAATAAAAACAAATATCACTGTAAATATTAGTTTAGAGCCCAGAATGTGTGAGTTTTAAGCTTAGAAATTAGTTTTCTAAATCCTGTGTTAAAATGATTGGATTAAAAAACCAACAAGAAAACTTCTCAGAAGCCTTTAACTTTTTGTCTTGTATAAGGTCTAGAATTTTGAAATTTGTTTTACTTCCCCTCTCTCTCTTTTAATGGAATGAGTATGGGTAAATGTCTGAATAGATGCCAGATTAGGCTAAAAATTCTTTTAAAGTTTCAGTAAGCCATTCACATTGGTTTGAGAGTCTTGAAGAGGGAGTTATTTTTAATAGTTCTTGTTTTCTGAATAGTAGCCATTGTATAACTTCCCCTTTTTAAGAATAGATCACAGTTTGGGGAAATGAGTAATTCAACACGCATCTGATTTGGTTACAGTTCAAAACCAGTAATCACTTTAAGAGTGATTAAATAGTGACACAATTTACATTATAGCGGCATCTGGTCTGTAAGGAAAATGAGGGGAGACTCCCCTTATAGTCTTTTCTTATTACCCTCATGGCTGTGGCATTTTCTGGACTCATTGTTATTGGTCATTCTTCTCAAGATCAGAAATGAGAATGTTTTCTTCCAAATGTACTGTACTAAAGTTGGTTGTAGGATAGTAAGGATTCCCAAACCCTGCAAGTCTCCTGAAGATACCTCTGTTGTGCTTGTATATACAGAAGGAAAGTGCAGAAATTGCCAGAATTACTATCAGTGTCAGTGCTACCGCAAGAGGTACAATGCTGTGACTTGGTCCTGAAAGAAGATGAAAAAAAGGAAGGGTTCAATGACAATGAATTAAGATAGATACTGCCACACAGTTACTTTCTATTTTATTATTTCTAAGAGACATCAAAAAATGTTCAAACCTACCTTTTCTTGAGTGCTCCTTTATTGTGTGAATATCTAAAAACAAATACAAAAAAAACCCACCTGAGATTAAAATTTTCTTTTAATTCAGCAAAATTATGTTATTATTTGTAGCAGAGTTCAACAAACTATGGCTCATGGATCAGATCTGGTGCCTGTTTTTATAAATAATGTTTTATTGGAACTCAGTCACACTCATCCATTTATGTATTGTCTTTGGCGGCTTTCATGCTACAGTGGCAGCGTGACAGAGACTATATGGCCCCCAAAGTCTAAACTATTTATTGTCTGGCCCTTTACAAGAAAATTTTGCTGACCCCTGATTTATTATAATCATTATTATTGCTCACAAACACATACACTGCTCTTTTTTTTAAGCTGAAAATTTTCCATCTAGTCTCAGCACTATGCTACAATAAAAATATGAATAAAATATAGTCCCTGCCTGCAAGGAACTCAGTTTTGTTAAGCTATGAGATGGAGTTTGTCCAGCAATGATAATCTCTTTACCTCCAGGGAAGGATTCTAAACTCAGCACTTTCTCACCTTTGCAATCTTAAGAATCTTGAAAAATGAATAAAAAATAGCTCTTCCGGGGCGCCTGGGTGGCGCAGTGGGTTAAGCGTCCGACTTCAGCCAGGTCACGGTCTCGCGGTCCGTGAGTTCGAGCCCCGCGTCGGGCTCTGGGCTGATGGCTCGGAGCCTGGGGCCTGTTTCCGATTCTGTGTCTCCCTCTCTCTCTGCCCCTTCCCCGTTCATGCTCTGTCTCTCTCTGTCCCCCCCCAAAAAAAAAAAAAAAAATAGCTCTTCCACTCAAAAAGTTGGAGGGTTCCCATTTGACGACTTTCTACAGTAAAAATGTATCTCTTTCAAGTAGACTCTGTCTCCAAGTTTGAACGCTGCTATTTTTCCTCTAGGTAAAGATCCAGAGAAATAGGTAGAGAATGACCCAGAGAAAGATCAGTAAATGATTTGTGAGTGGAGAAAGTGCCTTGGTGTAGTCCTTAGGCCCATTCATTCTTACACACTTAAAACATTAACATTGTCACCAACAGCAAAACCACATTAACAAAACCTGTTTTGCAATTTAAAAATAATACTGTATAATTTTTCATCATACTATTAAAAACATATGTTATATGTGTGTGAAGAAACTTTAGAGTTATTGTTATTTTTTTATTTTTAGCTTTTAATGTTGGTTTATTTTTGAGAGAGAGTGGGCACGTGCACGAGCAGGGGAGGGGCAGAGAGAGGAAGACACAGAATCCAAAGCAGGCTCCAGGCTCTGAGCTGTCAGCACAGAGCCCAACATGCGACTCTAATTCACTAACGGTGAGATCATGAGCTGAACCAAAATCAGATGCTTAACCAACTGAGCCACCCAGGTGTCCCATGTGAAGATACTTTTTAAAGAGAAGCTGTTAAAAGAATATTTATTCTCAAGATGCATGCTGTAGGCAGATATGGAAGGACCATGTAGAGTCAAAAAACTTGGGACTGTGGGCTTCAGTTTGATCAAGTACATTTCTCATCTGTAAAATGGGAATATTGTATCTGCTTCACTGCTTTAAAAATTGCTATGAGGGGGGCGCCTGGGTGGCTCAGTTGGTTGAGCGTCCAACTTTGGCTCAGGTCATGATCTCACGGTTCGTGGGTTCGAGCCCCGCATCAGGCTCTGTGCTGACAGCTCAGAGCCTGGAGCCTGCTTCAGATTCTGTGTCTCCCTCTCTCTGCCCCTCCCCTACTCACGCTTTGTCTCCCTCTGTCTCAAAAATAAACATTAATAAAAATTAAAAAAAAAATTGCTATGAGGGACGAAAGAGGTATCCTATATATTACAGGAAGCTTTAAAGTCTTGTATAGACGCAAGGTGTTTCTGATTTGTTTTTGATACTTAAATGCTATTGATCACTTGGGCACACTACTTATTAGGCTCAGTCCTGTTTTCCACACTATTAGGGCTTGAATGTTGGTGCCGACATCTTCCAGTTTTTTCTCCTTCATTCCCACCGAGTCTCTAATCAGATCACCAAATCCTGATGATTCTCTTTTCCTATTTCTATTCTTCCTCATGTTCCTTGTTCTGTCACTCAAATCACAACTGCCTCCCTTTATATCCAGATGAGTGTGATTCCAGTGCAAGTGTCTACAGAGCACATAGGGCTTCCCTGTCAGGTTCACCATGAAGTTCAGCTCTCTAAACTGATACTCTCACAGTATCACAGAGAGATACTCTCTGTGAATGGATCCTACATTACTGTCCAGTTTTATTCTCATCACCACCTAATATGAGCCTTTTGCTCCAATCTGAGCTCATTCTCAATCACTGGCTTTAGTCATGCTGGGACTTCTGTCTAATATGCCTTCCCTCCTCTATTCTCTTCATCTTTTGGGATTCCAAAACCTTATCTCCTCTCTGAAATCTTCATCAGCAGGCTCCTCCTTCTCTGCAACACTGACATCTAGAAATGTTGTGATTATTATTAAAAACACCTTTCCACTGTTAATGTTCATTGTTAACATCCTGTCTTAGAAATCTCTGTATTATTGGCAACTGACTAGAATTTTCTGGCTTAGATTTCTAAAATTATTATTTCTTTTTATCACCACAAACTATGTAGCTCGCAATGAAGTTAAAATATGACTTTTATAACATATTATGGCTAGCAACAGAGAATCACATCCATTAATCCACAACAAGAATACCTAGGCCTTGATTATATTTCCTGGGACCAAAGATGAATCTTAACATTTCTGAGTAGCAGTTGCCAGAATGGTACTAGCAGTACCAGTAGCAGTTGCTTTTAACATTTCTAGTTCCATTTGTTTGAGGTTAAACTGCTTTTTGCACATTAGTTGAACAAGGAGGATGACACAGGAAAGTCATAGTCTTTATAATGATTTTTTGTTGATATCAGAGAAAGAAGGAGCTGAAATGTCCTCTGACTTGTTTGATGTAGAACAAGATGATAATGTCAGAATCTGAATATTCCCTGAATACTTGCATTTTCAACGCTTGAAATGCTAAAGAGGTGGGTCAACATTAGTCAGGGTAGAATCAAAATGAAGAATTATCCTCTGACTTTACCCACCTGCTTCCATTTTGCATATAAATCCTTTTTTTTCTTGACATGGAGATAACTGCCACACTCCTTCAGGGATCCTCAGGGCAATACACAGATGGGGTTTGACATGGTCCGTCTCTGGCTTCCGAATGCCCCAGTTCGACTGGTCTGTGGGAGTTCCATCAAACCACTTTATGGTTTCATCTGTAGAAAAATTGTTGACTTACTATGACTTATATGTATGATTATCAAATATACTAAGACTGGAATGAACCATAAAAAGCAGTTCTTGGGGCATCTGGGTGGCTCAGGTGGTTAAGCATCCAACTCTTGATTTCAGCGGAGGTCATGATCTCACAGTTGTGAGATCGAGCCCTGCATTGGGCTCTGCGCTGGGTGTGGAGCCTGCTTAATATCCTCTCTCTCTCCCCTCCCCCATTTGCTCGTGCGCACGCTCTCTCTCTCTCTCTCTCTTTCTGAAAAAAGCAGCTCCTAAATTTAATGAGACTGTCTCTTTATCTGATACATTCGACTCAGTAGGTACAGTCATGAAGTCATTATCAAAAGGTAGGTATTAGTAAAGTTGCTTTGTGAACAGCTCTCTATTTATTTTAGATACATTGTTCTAATTTAGTTCATTTAGAATATCATCTTAAAAAAAATTTTTAATGTTTATTTATTTTTGAGAGAGAGAGAGAGAGAACAAGCAGGGAAGGGGCAGAGAGAGAAAGGGAGACCAGAATGTGAAGCAGGCTCCAGGCTCTGTGCTGATGCGGGGCCCGAACCCATGAACTGTGAGATCATGACCTGAGCCAAAGTCAGATGCCCAACCAACTGAGCCACCCAGGTGCCCCAAACATCATCTTTTTTTTAACGTAATAGTTTGAATTTTGAAATATTCCCTATAATTGTAATCAATTTAAAGACATCATTTGAAGTCCTACCATCTATATCATTGCATCATGACTCTCTTTCTAAAATAATTTTACAATGAATTTCTTTAAGAAGCAAGCCAGTGGGGACTGAGGGGGTGGGGACAGTGGTAGAGTCCTCCAGGTGTAAGCAATAAGAGGAGACGCATTGTCTGAAAAGGATTTAAAACCAACAATAAAAGTACCTAAAAGTCGGTCAGCTTTTTATTACCACAATGGGCTAGAAATTCTAAACAGTGTCTGTGATTGAAACACTCCTCCTTGTCAGAGTGAACCCACCCTCCACCTTGGGGCACCACTGTAAGAAGTTCTCCGTACCAATTAAAATATTTTTCTTTATAAGTACTTTCAATAACCACCAATTACATAGAGAAAAGAATACCACGTTCTCATTTGATCACTGACCCTGGTTTTTATGAGAAGCAAATAATTCTAAAAGCACAATTCATCACTGAAACGTTTCTATAACTCTGTTGTGCTTTTATAACATCGAGGAATCTGGGCTATTTTCAAACAAATAGGGTTTTGTTGTCTATAACTAAGTCTGTGAACACAAATTTCTCTCCAAGAACCTTCAAGATGTGAGGGTAAGTATAAGATAAACTTGTTTGCTTGTTTTTATGTTTGGTATTCTGGGATTATTTCAAAGGACACAAGGGTATAGAAAAGGGTTAGCAATATTGTCTTTGGAGGAAGTGGCTTTCGGATTACTGTTATTTTTTCACTGCAAATATGTCTAAGGAGAGCCTTCTGGTTTGTAGATGTCATTTTCATTAGCCTTGGCCACCATGTATTTATTTATCCTGTCTCCTCTTTACCCAAATCACTTACTGTCACCATCAAAGTGAGCATTCAACCAAACCATCTGGACAGAAGAACCAAAAGCAAAAAGCTCTTCTAGGAGAAATGAATTTTCAGTCTCATCCTTGATTGTTAAAAGATTAGATCCTATAAAAGACACAAACAATAAATAAACAAGTATTTGTGTTTATGGGTAAATTCAATTTTAAAAATGTCTCCTTTACAATAATTTGTAAAACTCAGTCTTTGCAGAGCAAACATTTCTATTGTGAATAAGTGATTTTTGATTAAAAATTTAAAAATTATACTACATTTATTAAAAGAGACAAGCATGTACTTAAGAAGCTAAAGGATAGAATATTAATTTTAGAGAACATTAAAAGTTTATAATTCAGGTGCATTCAAAAGGAAAATTTTCTGTGAAAGTGTAGTATTCTGAGATATCATATTAGGTTTTCACATTCTATACCAGACACTGAATTTCATAGATAGTCCATCCCCAAACAAGCAATTCAAAAGTATTTACTTTTTTTTGTTGTTGCTCCTAAAGTCACTAAATAATCAGACAAATTAAGAAAACCACATTGTTTACTGAAACGTCAAGAAGGAATGCATTGAAAGCATTTTACCATCACAAAAGAATTACCTTCCTTTTTGCAAAATTCATGAGCAGCCTCAAAACTCGTACTGTCTAGGACTGTAGAAAAACTGTAGCAATTACTTTTGAATTTTATCCAGGGAATAGATGTTTCTGAGCACAACTCTGGGTGTCCAAATGGTTTTGTTTCTGTGAACAAAAATCAGTTATGATTTTAGGGTGGTGACTGGGTTCATTTATTGGGATAAACATTGCATTAAATTCTATGACAGACTAAGATAAATAGTGTAATGAGATTTTCATGATAATACTCTGAAAGAGTGGGTTTAATATAAATGATCAGAAAACCAAATCCGGTTTGTAGCATTTCTGGCAGAAATAATCTTTACCTACACATAACAGGGTATATTCATGCATAGCTTCTTAGGCTTAGTTTGGGTGCTGCATGGGTGAGGGTGGCTGTCTTTCATGTTTATAATTGGTATCCTAAAGGTTGGAAAAACTGGGGCATGTGATTCATAGAAATGAATGAAGTTGGCAAAAAGCACTTCCAAATGTACAAAATGTGTTCTATGCAGTGCTGAATATTACAGATTTAGCAAATCCTTACCTGCCAATCAACCTGTGAGAGAAAATGATGCATTTGGTAAAGTAACATAGCATAGCAAAACATAACACATAACTAAGGGAAATATCAGGTAGACTTTGCTTTAGAGGTCACATCCATGATGAGATCCTAGGTGTATGGCTATGGGCATGTTACCTATCATATTCATACTTTGGTTTCTTTATCAATAAAAAGAGAGCCAATAGGACACCTGGGTGGCTCAGTTGGTTAAGTGTCCGACTCTTGATTTCAGCTCAGGTCATGATCTTACAGTTGTGAGATCAAGTTCTGCACTGGGCTCCACTCTTGAGGTAGAGCCTGCTTCAGATTTTCTCTCTGCGCACCCCCCTCTTCCCCTCCCCTACTTGTGCTTTCTTTCTCTCTCTCAAAATAAACATTTTTTAAAAAGTTATAAAAGAGAGTTAAACAACATCTTTTTTACATGAGAAGTTTATTTATTTGTTTTTATTTTTCCCTTCTAAGTAATCTCTACACCCAACAAGGGACTCAAACTCATGACCCTGAGGTCTAAAGTCACATGCTCTACCAAATGACCTAGTCAGGTGCTGCTGCGTGAGGAGTTTAAATGAGCTAGTGCCTGACACTTCTTAAGCACTCAATAAATGCAGTGCTATTGAAAAGGGAAGAATAATTTTTATGGTGTTTTAGTAGCAGAATTAGCTTTTCCAGTGTATGTGGCTATTATTTACATTATTATCCTGAATTATTTTGATCCGAAGTTACATAGTGTGTATGCTGTTTAACTTATAGTATCCAGAATGTAAGCAAATATGTGCACTTTTACTAAATGAGAGATTTTAAAAGACACCAGCTGGTGTTAAAGAACTCTACGTAGCAATCAAGGGAAGGGGGACTTGATGTAATGGGATGAACATCACATCAAAGAGCAAGGAAGCTTGGCTTCTCCGCCTGGTCCTATTGGTGGACATCTGTGAGATCTTCAGTAAACTATTTCATTCTCTGAGTTTGTTTTCTGTTTAAAATAAAGTTCACCTGGCTCAACTGGGAGAGCCAGGTGAGCTTTAAGAGTAATGAGGTATTATTATCATTGTTATCATATAATATAAATATTATTACTATTATCATCGTCATCATCTCTAGAATTTTATTAGTCTTTGACTTAAACGTGAATTTGCAGTCTGGCCTTCAAGGTCACACATGCTCTTAATGCAGGTTTCTAGCCTGATTTCCCACCTCTCCTTACTGGTACACTGCCATGAAGGCAAATTTCAACACTAGCTTTGCTTTACACCTTTCTTCCTTCCATGTCTTTGTCCAAGCTTTTCTTTTCTTTTCTTTTTTAACATTTACTTATTTTTGACACACACACACACACACACACACACACACACACAGAGTGAGTGTGGGAGGGGCAGAGAGAGAAGGAGACACAGAATCTGAAGAAGGCTCCATGCTCTGAGCTGTTAGCACAGAGCCCATCGCGGGGCTCTAACTCACGAACCAGGTGGTCAGGTGGTGACCTGAGCCGAAGTCAGATGCTTAACTGACTAAGCCACCCAGATGCCCCTGTCCAAGCTTTTCTGTTCAGACTGCCTCTCCATGTCCAATCATTTTCTCACTACATCCTACCTATTCTTCAAGGCCAGTCACACAGTTATGTCCTTCAAGAAGTCTTTCTACTTGTCCTCAAGTGGATGTGTTATGTTCTTTTTTCTTGCTAACCCCACAACTACCTCTTTTCCATCTTTTGGTAGTTCTGCTTGGTATAACAGTTATTTGTCTGAACATCACCTACCAGACCAGAGGATTCTTGAGGGCAGATACTTCTTACCCTTACTCAAAGCTCCTGCTTAGCACAGTGCCTTACACACAGTAGGTGCCAGTACATATTTGTTGAGTTGAATAGAATTGAACCTACCAGTAGGTACATGACAAATTGCTCCTTGCAGAAATGACTCGCAGGCTGTGCTACTCCAGCGTCCACTGGTGTCGGCAAAAACACAGTCACCCAAGATGGATGACTCATCGTCTTTCCAAAAAGTGAAGGAGGATTTGGTGCCATCTGACCAGTCAAAATTAAGACCATTCTGTGGAGAGAAATGCAGCCATAATTTCTTTGCTAGCACTGCATCACCCAGTGCTATTTGAGCAGCTCTTACTTCACGCACTGATTTGTATTTCCACATCTAGACTTCTATTTCAGGGGGTCTAGGATAGCTTGTGAATGTGGCCTGACAAGAAGAAATAGCTGTCACAACAGTATCTTTTTTAGTTTTGGGTAATCCTTTGTTCCCTACCACCATAATTTCCAAGTAAGCAATCAGAATGAAGTTGGATTAATATCTTGTTCTTTACACCAAAACCAATTTCAGATTGGTCAAAGATTCATACATATGAATTGGAAACATAAAAGTGCTAGAGAAAACTTGGCTAAATATTTTATACTCTTGGTGTGGGGAATATCTTTTCAAGTCTGATACAAAATCCAGAGGCCATAATGCAAAATTGACTACGTGAAGTTAAATCATTCTGTAATGCACAAATATAATAAACAACCATAAGACACCATTCTCTCACCTATCCCAATGACAAGGATTAAAATTTTGACAGTGTCCAGTATTGACAAGGATATGAAAAACTACCTGTTATCATAGTTGTTTGCATGTAAATTAGTGTAAACTTTTGGCAGGCAGTATGGCACTATTTCTTAAAATGTAAAGTGTGCTCAGCAATTTAACTTCTAGGAATTTATCCAACTTACACAGGGTTGTTTGCTGTGTATTACTTGTAACTGTGAAAAACTGGGAAGAACCCAAATTTCTATTCACAGGAGAGTGGTATGGTATATCTTTATGTGGTGCTGCAAAGAATGTGTTAGATTTTTATGTGCTGACATGGAAAGCTGTACAAGGCATATTAAACAAAAAACAAGTTAAAGGACAGTACAAGTAGTATAACCTCATTTGTATTTAAAAAACAATATACAGGGGCGCCTGGGTGGCGCAGTCGGTTAAGCGTCCGACTTCAGCCAGGTCACGATCTCGCGGTCCGTGAGTTCGAGCCCCACGTCGGGCTCTGGGCTCATGGCTCAGAGCCTGGAGCCTGTTTCCGATTCTGTGTCTCCCTCTCTCTCTGCCCCTCGCCTGTTCATGCTCTCTCTCTGTCTCAAAAATAAATAAACGTTGAAAAAATAATAATATACATATTTACCCATTATGTAAATATGTGTAGGAAATTTTTAAATGATGCATAAGAAATATTTACAGTGATTATCTCTGGGGTACAGAACCAGAGGTTGAGACAGAATAGAGTTTACTTTTTACTACTGCAAGTGTATAATAGTTTTATTTTAAAAAAAAAGAAAACTAAGAAAAAAATCTTACTCTCCAAAATACATCCCTAGAGGGAGAGAAAACCCACGTGTTAAATTCCAAGGTGGTACTGAATTAATTAATAACCACATTTCTAGACAGGAAGCATGATCCACTTTTCTTGATAATTTCTTAAATGCAGATTGCCCAAATGCAGGTGCTTGAGTTTAAGATGTGTTCCACTGCCCACATAAGGCAGTACCTAGAGATACTCAGAAATTTTCAGAGAACCTTTGAAGGGCATTATTTTCCATAGATTAGGCAAGTGGATGTTTGTTCTAAAAAAGGTGTATACCTTTAATTTGTAGTCATAATATAAGTTTGGTCATAGTTGTTGTATAAACCAATTACTTAAATGTTACATTTGCTATTATTTCTTGGAATTTTTTTTCTCTGTGTTAATTTCAGTGTCCATACCACTAAGGAAGTAGATGTGAAACTTAGTTATGCAGGGATGTTCCAAGAGATTTAAGATACTTACATCTGCAGTGAACAATCCAATCCAGTGGGGATGTCCTAACCGGTTGAGGATAACAGTGAGGAAGGACTGGTGATACTGATCTGTAATGCTGGCCAATTCTGCTCCATGCATTAGGCAGGTTTTTATTGCTGTATACCAAGTCATATTTGCATTAATTATCTTATAAGTTCTGTTTCCATATTGTAAGGTATTGGGGACTGGATACATATCAGATGTATTTACACTGTGTCCAGAGGTCTCTAGAACAAGAACAACAACAACAATCATTTTTAGCATCCGGTTGAGAAAGGGAGAGGCAAAGCTTAGCATGGATCCATGTCATAATGATCCATGCTGTGATGAACATCAGTTTTCCTTCCCAGAACTATTTCAAAATGAGGGTAATACCTGAAAGCATAGGTGATGCTAAAGAATGAGAACTTAGGAAGTGTAATGCATGAGTTTCTTAAAAAAAAAAAAAATACATACATAGAGAAGGTTTCTAGAAGATTTCCCATTTTTTACTCCCTTTTTCTCCTTTTTTAAAAATTTAAATTTAGTTAACATAGAGCACAATATTGGTTTCTGGAGTAGAATTCAGTAATTCATCATTTACATACAACACCCAGTGCTCATCATAACAAGGTCCCTCCTTAATACCTTATATAGCTTAATACCTTAATCCATCTAGCCCATCTCCCACCCACATCACTCCATCAACCCTCAGTTTGTTCTCTATCATTAAGAGTCTCTTGTGGTTTATTCCCCTCTCTCCTCTTGTTCCCCTACCCCCACCTTCCATATGTTCATCTGTTCTGTTTCTTAAATTCCACATATGAGTGAAATCATCCAGTATTTGTCTTTCTTTGATTGACTTATTTCGCTTAGCATAATACATTCTAGCTCCATCCATGTCATTGCAAATGGCAAGATTTCATTCTTTTTTTTTCCTTTTTTTTTTAATATATGAAATTTATTGTCAAATTGGTTTCCATACAACACCCAGTGCTCATCCCAAAAGATGCCCTCTTTTAGGATGCCCCAGACAGGTTTTATTCCACTAGTTACACCCGGCCCAACACACATTGCTCTGGCAGAACTTAATACTTACTAAGAGAATATTGACATATATTATGGAGTCATATATTGTGTTGCAGACATAATTTTACAAGTGCATATTCTCAAATACCACCCTTTTTAAAATATTTTTTTTAATGTTTATTTATTTTTGAGAAACAGACAGAGCATGAGCAGGTGAGGGGCAGAGAGAGAGGGAGACACAGAATATGAAGCAGGCTCCAGACTTTGAGCTGTGAGCACAGAACCCAGTAAGGGGCTTGAACCCACCAACTGTGAGATCATGACCTTAGCCAAAGTCAGTCACTTAACCAACTGAGCCACCCAGACACCCCCCTTTTTTAAATCAAATACCACCCTTTATTAAACTTGAGATTGTATGATAGTTGCTATCATGTTTAATGTTTACATGTATAAATTCTAAATAGAAACTTAAAAACTACATTAATAAACAGAATACACACATTCTATAAATAGTTTCTATTAATATGTCATCTGTCAGAGTCAAGATTTACAAATTAAAAGGCAAGGTTTTCCCAGACATGATGACTGGTGCCTTCTTGTTCATGAGCAACAGGTCATGTGACAGCCAACCCCTTGTTTTACATCCAGGATATTTCCTCTTTAAAATGTGCACTTGCCTTTTTGTTCTGTACTATATCGTGTACTATGATAGGCTAAATTTAGCAAACCTAAAATAGAAAAACAAGGTAAGAATTTCTGAACTGTCTTATCCAAAGTGGCTGGGATATTTTTCTATTTACTGGTTTTATTACAATTGGGGTTGAAAAGGAACATGGTGAGGTGTGAATAGGTCAGAAGACTTGTGAATCAACCCCAGTCCTGACTATGCATGGCTAAGTGACCTTGGAAAAACAAGTAATCTCTCCAAGCCTCAAATTTCTG
Organism: Lynx canadensis; assembly: GCF_007474595.2. Lineage (NCBI taxonomy): Eukaryota > Metazoa > Chordata > Mammalia > Carnivora > Felidae > Lynx > Lynx canadensis. Next base: position 149,078,879 of record NC_044310.1, read on the forward strand.
GTCTTTAAGAGATAAGTAAAGCTTTCCTTGGAGGGGTGTGGGTAGAATTCAGAGATAACCACACAGAGCACTTACTGGAACACAGTACTTGGAATGTAGTACCCAGAACAAAGCAGGTGCTCAATAAATGTTGGTTCTTTATGCCAAGTAAAAATGGCAAAGTGGGAATTTGACTCTTACCTGAAAATGTTACCTCAATATAATAATAGCACATATTGTAAAACAAAAGTGAAATTAACCTATTTACCAAGTAAATTATGATGGACTACACTTTTACATTTGTTTATTCTTTACTAGAGGTCTGTTGGCCACTTGCCAGTCTATATACCAAGTCTAATGTTATTTAAAAAAAAAAAACAATATAATACCATAGTAGATATTTAAAAATGATAACTACTAAAATTAAGCCAACTAAATATTTTCATATATGTGACCTAAATACCAATTTTACTATTTACCCCCATTATATTACATATCTGTATTTTTACACACATAAAATTCTTCATATGTAATTGATTCCATCAAACTTCAAAACATACGTGATTTTGAGCAATATGATTTTGCCACTCATTGACCTGAAAAAGAAGGATCTGTTGGAAACCAAGCCCCATATTGGAGGTCTTGATTTTGTTCCTGTCTCCCTTTTATTTAGGTATCTTTATTCTTTCAGGCAGTTAAGAGTTTGCGCTCTAAGCCCAATGTAAGCAGCTGTTTATAAGGCAAATAAAGAAGTGGAGCAGAATTTGGTCATTTATTGTAGGCTAAGAGAATTTGTGTAGTTGAATAATATTTTTTGGAAATAATAATATAAACAGCTGTCATTTGTTAATATGCTGACAACTTGCTAAGCATTATATATGCATAGACTCTGTATGTGCATAGAGTGAGATAGTTATTATCCCATTTTACAGATGTGAAATCACATCTGTAAAAAGATAAGAAACTTCATTGACACTTAATTACAGAGATGGGGAAAGAACCCAGGTGGGGTATGAATTCCAGTGCCTATGCTCCCAACCACCCCTACTTTAGACTATGTCCAAAAGACCATATACAATGTTAGCCCAAAAAATTTCAAAGAGAGAAAGTGGTAAGAGAGCAGTCCATTTTAAGAAGAGATCAACATCAGTGTCACAGAATAGAATCATTGTATTTAACTGAGGGACCTTGAATATGTAATTTATTTTTTCTAAGCCCCAAGTTTCTCATCTGTAAAATAACACTTTTTACCTACTTCCTAGCATTGTTGGGAGGTTTTTATGCCTTATTGCTTATGAAGCCAAGGCACAGGGCCAGGTATATCATAAGTATGCAAATACATGGTGTATTGATATTATTTCTTTCCCTACAAGACTCTTCTCATAATACTCTTGCTATAATTGATTATCTTCTTTCAATTCCTGAATATTAGTATTTTTAAGTGATAACTGTGAATTGGGAAATAGCTTCCCTGGGCTATTCTGAGGATGGATAGATACTCAGTGCATTTAAGTGTTCACATACATGCAACACTAAGAGGTATAAATCATATTCCAAGTAAGTATATAAACAATAGGCTGCCCAGAGTTGCACCCAGCTCCAAACACAAACTGTGGTCTTCTAGAGTAGCATCATACAGGGAAACCTTGCACTTGGTGAAAGCACAAGTTGGAGCTATTGTTTTTGTTGTTGCTATTTTTATTTTTATTAGTCAAGGTCACTTACAGTGCATTTGACCTGATCATCAACCCCACTGAATACGTGTAATAGTATGGCTTTTGTATTTCACACCAAAAGTTACTGGGGGTTCTGATCATTAGCTCTAGAGACATGCTACATGTCATATTTAGTCACAGAGGGCATTTTTAGGTTTCCAAGGAAGTAGGAAATATTAGTTTGTTTATTTCTTTATTTAACAACATTTTCTTAAAGCCTTTTTTATTCCCTGAACACACACATAAACTCAGAAGAAAGCAGTAAAGCCACTTAATAGGGCTAAAATGGATGCATAAACTTGGTCATCTCTCAGATGGTCTCTGTAGTCTTTAGAACCCCACTAAAGGCCATAATCCTGGGGTAGTAGAGATTAAATGAGCAAATATATGTAAAGCTCAAAAAGTAAGTGCCTGACACTGTTAGCTATGAAAATGACAGGGGCGCCTGGGTGGCGCAGTCGGTTAAGCGTCCGACTTCAGCCAGGTCACGATCTCGCGGTCCGTGAGTTCAAGCCCCGCGTCGGGCTCTGGGCTGATGGCTCAGAGCCTGGAGCCTGTTTCCGATTCTGTGTCTCCCTCTCTCTCTGCCCCTCCCCCGTTCACGCTCTGTTTCTCTCTGTCCCAAAAATAAAAATAAACGTTGAAAAAAAAAAAAAAAAAAGAAAATGACAGTTATACAGTGTGTAAAACAAATATGGAAGAGAAGAGTGGGTCATAGAGATGAAAGGAATAAAAAAGCAAATATTTCTTACCCTGCATTTTTTCACAAACAAACCCATGACCTTCTTTTCCACAGTCTTCAAAATACCATTTTCCAGTGAAATGAAAATTAGGATTACTCGACAGCAAGGCACAGAGAGGAATGTGTTTTTGAACTTCAGTGATGTTATGACTTGGAATCTTTATAAAGATACATATGTTTTCCAAAAGAAATGGAAACATATAACATTATTATAACACTGAAATTTTTATTAAGGACAATTTAAAAATTCAAGCACTATTATCCCTTTATTTGCATTTAATAAACCTGTTCACAGATCACTTCATAACCTGACAAGTAAATAATTATTGTGATAAGTAATATCATTTATAGAACACATGAAAATGACATAATTACATTATTAAAAATTAATATAATAACAGACTAATAAAATTTATGCCTATAAAGTATAGGAAGTAAAAGAACACTTTAGTAAGTAAGTATTAAATAGGATCTCTTGCTAAAGTTTTTTCTAAAAATTAAATCTGAAAACTTACATTTATATCAAATGGAGACCAGTTAGAATATGCCACAGACTTTCCATTTAGCCATTTTTCATAATTACCATTTTGTAACCCTATCCACACATTAGTGGTCTGGCCAAAAAGATTCATAGTAATGAAAGCTAAAAAATAGAAATACATTATCAAATTTAATACCATATAAACCATTTGGGTAATCATCGAATTCTGTTTGTAGCTATGATTTTATTTAAATGACAGCAAAACTTAATTATGAATCAATTGTAGGAATTTGTTCTTACTAAGGTAATGCAGTCTCTTTCACTTTTGTTTCAGTTTAATTGATAGACATTAGCTAGCTAAGCCTGGTATTTCATCGTATCATTAACAAAACTATTTCCAGTGTTCATTCAATGCCTTTCTAAACAAAAGAAGATTTATCAACTCTACTTAAACTGAAGTATACAATTGCCTAAATATCAAATAAAGGTGTACAGGTAAATCTAAAGGGATCTAAAAATTATACCATGCAGTTATTATAGAGTGTACCTCAGATTATTTCAGCCATTTTGCAATAAAGATCATAAATCTGCCCTATTTTTTTCCACTATTACTGGGGAGACAAAAGTCTTCAAAAATCAGCAGTTTATAAGCAATGCAATGTACTAACTTTTACAGATGTCATGATATAAACCTTATAGGTCAAACTGAAAATGTATGTGTCATCAGCTATATAATACATATGATGTTGATTTGGAAATGTTAGCATTTTGGGGGGACATTTTTATTTTATTATTTATTTATTTATTTTAATTTTTTTTTAACGTTTATTTATTTTTGAGACAGAGAGAGACAGAGCATGAATGGGGGAGGGTCAGAGAGAGGGGGAGACACAGAATCCGAAACAGGCTCCAGGCTTTGAGCTGTCAGCACAGAGCCCGACGTGGGGCTCGAACTCACGGACCGCAAGATCATGACCTGAGCCGAAGTCAGCCGCTTAACCGACTGAGCCACCCAGGCGCCCCTGGGGGGACATTTTTAAAGTTTATTTATTTATTTTGAGAGAGAGAGAAAAGGCGAGTGAGGGAGGAGTAGAGAGACAGGGGGAGAGAGAATCCCAAGCACTGTTAGCACAGAGCCAGATGCAGGGCTCTATCTTACAAACTGTGAGATCATGACCTGAGCTGAAATCAAGAGTTGGACGCTTAACCAACTGAGCCACCCAGGTGCCCCCATTTTAGTAGATATTGAAATAAAAATGGTTATTTTTGCCCGACTGAATATTGAATACTCTACCTTGCTCCACCTCATTTTCAATGGCGACCAGTGTGCCCCCTTCTTCAACACAGAAATCTTGAGCTGATGTCCAGTTCTTCCAATCCCTTGGGTCTTTGGGGATTTTCACCAAAAGGCACTTTAAAAAAAATGTCCAAAAAAGCATTCATTTCCATATTTTTCTTAATGAGTTAAAAACCTTCCAAAGACACTGAGGATCAGTCTTTAGAATTCTTTATAATTTTCTTGAGCAGAAATGACTCATTTTTTTTTTCTTTGAGCTGCTCCAAAAATAGGAGAGTAAAACAGAAGACCAGCTTTTAGGGTAAGTCAATATCTTGCATGCATTTGTATCAGGCAGGAACAGAAACAAGGATGTGTTTTGTTCTGTAAGGTATCAGAATGATGTCTTTTGCTCAATGAAAAACAGTATTCCTTTTAAAAAGGAGCCAGCCTGTAGTGTGGTAGATTTAATTTTTAAAAATCCTGTAGGTAGCAATTAATAGCCTAGTTCAATTTTATTTACAAATACATTTCCTCACTTTAAGTGAGAGGGGAATACTGGGAAATCAAACCACAACAGGGACTTAAATTCACTAATTGCTTGAGTTAGCTATGTGGTTTGTAAGTCCATGAGGAAGAGCCAGAAAAGAAAAAAGTGAGCCCAGTTGGGAAAGAAGCAAGGGCAGGACCAAAGAAACCTAGGGAGGAGAAATAGATGGGACGGTGGCCAGCACTGTCAATGGGACACAAAAAGAAGGCTATGGGATTTTGCAGTGAGGGCTGATTTTTACTCATGAGAGAATCATGTCTGTGGCATGGCAGGGCTACTCATTATGGAGCGAGAAATGGAACAATAACCACTGCACAGGTCAGGTAGTGTTGAAGACACCACCCATCCGCAACCAAAGCTCAGTGAAATTTAAACATGTTAATAGGGCCAGGTGGAGTCAGGGGGGAGAGAGAGATAGAAAAGAAAGGCTATAGTGGATCAGGCAATGTTCCAGAGACGTCAGGAGAAACTGTATGCAAAGAATATTCTGTGTTGAATATTCTCTTGTCAATGAACATAGGCAACCCTGGTCATTGATAGGTTAGATCTCAAGATTTCACCACCCAGAAAATCCCAGTTACAAGATAATTCTAGGCTAGTGTGGAAGCCTGCACTTGAGAGAGCATCCTTCCTCATCCCCTTTTGGAATGACATCCTTCCTCATTCTTTAATTTCTATATTTGTCAGTCCCCCATCCTTTCCCCATCATCATAAACTCATTAAAAAGCAGAGACTAAATGTTGCTTTTTTTTTGAACATCACAACAAAGAAGGTCCCCAATAAATATTTATGGAACATTATAAAAGCCAATAGACCCCAAAATAGTTGTCAAACAACATTCTTAGGCATTCTAGATTTAGTCCAATGGTTCTCAAAGGGCAGCATTCAATAATCTCTGGAGACATTTTTGATTGTCACAGCTTGATGTGGGAGCTTTGCTATTGGAATCTGGTGGGTAGGGTATAAGGATGCTATTAAGCATTCTATAACGCACAGGTCAGCCCCTCATAACAAAGAATTATTCAGCCCCAAATGTCAATAGTGCCCAGGTAATTCCTTTCAGAACTTGATCCTAATCATGTCACTCTTTAGTTTAAAACTATTAGGGATTTTCCAAAAAAATCAAAATAAAAATCTAAAAACTATAAGGGATTTTCCACTGTTCTTAGGATAAAAACCAGAAATCCTGATGTAGCCTGAAGTTGAATTACCAAATAAGAGAGGAAATACATTTTCAATTCTTCTGGTCCTCGTCACCTTGTTTGCTTCACAAAGAAATGGAATTGGCTTTAAAGGATTTTAATTTTATAGCAACTATTCTTTTATCTATTTCCTTTCATTTTGTCTCTTCTCTCTAATTACAAATTCCAAACAGTGGCACACACTAATTATTAGGCAGTCTTATCATTTAATGTGAATTCACCTTGCGTTCAGATAGTCACACTAATGAACCATTCATAAATACCAATGAACCTCATTGGTTTAGTTAGCTCAATAAATCTTTCTAGAAAACACACACACACATGCCCCCATCCCATCCCCCAACTCATCCAATCCCCCACATTTGACTCAGCCAAGATTTACTAGCTTGAGTATGAGAGTGTAGCCTATTACCACACTTCATTGTTTCAAAAAAAATTACTACCACACTTTGAAATGGTTGTCATTAGTAATTAAAGCAAAGCAGCAAGAAGACGTACAGCACTTTTAAATTGTTTATTTACTTACTAATTTGCAAAATGTGATCAAGGTTAAGGCATCTCTTATTACTGTGAATTAAGGATACCCTACTATAATCCAAATGAGTTTTGAATACAAAATTCTTACCTTAAAATCATTTCCAGTTCAAAACTTGAAAATGGAATTTATGATCTTTCCCCCAAACTTGGTCCTTTTCCAGTATTCTTACTGACATTGAATGGCAAAGTCAGTCATACATTTATATAAGCCTGAAACCTGGGAGTCTCCTCACCTTCCCACCCTAGCCCCTCTTCAATCTACCATTTGGACATCCCATTTCTCAATGTCCTTCCCCCATTCCTACTGCCTCACAGTCTCTGCCTTCACTATCTTACCTTGGATTATTACAATAGCTTCCAACCACTCTTAGAACCTTCATCATCCTTGCCTCTCTCCAGTCTGTCTTTGCCATTGCAGCATGAATGATTCTTTTTCAAAACTCATTCCTGATCATGTCCTTCTTTAGGTAAAACCCTTGAGGCATTTCTCATTGTTCTTAGGATAAAAACCAGAAACTCTTTTTTATTTCACTTTTCACATTCTAGTTCTTTATGCTTCCTTTAGTTTCTTCAATAGATTACATCCCCTCTCACCACAGGACCTTAGCACATGCTATACTCCCCTGCTTTTAATGCTTCCTGTCCTTCTGACTACGTCAGTCATGTTCTCCTGTTATATACTTTAATAGAACTATGTAAGTCTTCTTCATCATATGTGTCACAGTTATAAATTAGAGGTCTTTTCCTGAGTGATTTACTAATGTTTGTTTCCTCTCTAGTCTGTAAGCTCCAAAAGAGAAGGGATTTTGTTTGTTTTTCCTCACCATAAAATTACCAACATCCAACATAGCTAAGTGAATGAATGAATAAAGTGCTAATAATATTAATAATTAAGAGAGTGTTTTTTTAAAGGAAAAGCTATGTTGTGCATGAAATCAAATTTTGGCTAATTCCAAAGTAGATGGTGCAAAGCAGGCATTAGTACTCGACCCAGATCCCTGGATAAAGATGTGTGAGTGGAAGCATAAGAATTAATCTAATATAAACACAAGCACATGCACACTTAGCATTTTTCCTGCCTATAGCTCTGCTGTGACAAGTATCTTCGATGACTCACTCTTCTGGAAGTAATCCCAGGTCAGGACTCATATATCATCAAACACAGAGAAAATAATTTATAAAACATTAGAAAAGATGCTTAACTTCTGGTATCTCAGTTTTAAAACTCTTAAAGGTGACTTCCTCTTCCTGTGAGCTGCCTGAGGTGATCTTTGAAAATGGTTGACTATTCACTTGACCCAGACAATCTGACAAAATCATGCAAATCAAGAGGCTCAAATATTCATGTTCACTTTAAGAACACACATGAAACTGCCCAGCCCATCAAGGGTATGCATATCTGAAAAGCCACCAAGTATCTGAAAAGTATTTGCAGAAGCAATGTGTTCAATTCCGATGCTACAGTTGTGGAGTTGGTAGGTGTGCCCAGGCCAAACAGTGGGGCTGGACACAGGGCCAGTGGCCCAAAAAAGAATTTTTGCTGCACATGCTTAAAAATGCAGAGAGGAATGCTGAACTTAAGGGTTTAGATGGAGATTCTCTTGTCATTGAGCACATCCAGGCGAACAAAGCCCCCGAGATGTGGCATAGAACTTACGGGGCTCATGGATGAACCCGTACATGAGCTCTCCCTGCCACACTGAGATGATCCTTATTGAAAAAGAGCAGATTGTTTGTTTCTAAACCAGAAGAGCAGGTTGCACAAAAGAAAAAGATATCCCAGAAGAAAGTGAAGACACAAAAACTAATGGGCTGGGAGTTAATTCTGCATAAAATAAATGCAAATAAAAGTAAAACAAACAAACAAACAAGCCTCTTATAGGTGGATAGTCAACCAACTAGATTTTTTTTCTTAGAGATAACCAATAAAAATGAGCCATAGAAAATTGACAAACAAGAAGCAAAATTTAATGAGATATAACATATCGATGCTCATTCAGAACTGTGAAGTGAGTAATGTCTGTCATTGCTATCTCCCAGTTTTCCTTCTGTAACTTTGTTAATCAGGGAAGCCATCCCCACAGGGCTCTCCTCCTCTCCATTATCAATCCTCTTTCTAATGATCTGATAAACCCACTTATTCCAAGGCGTACATGACAAATGAGGCAATCTCAGAAATAAAGAAAATTAAAAAATAAAGAGTCAAGGCAAAGGAGTGAGACTCCAGTGATTTTAGACATTACTATGCAAAGGAAGGTGTGGTGGGTGGGGACACTTGAGCACCCTGTAACATTACTCTGTAAAAGATCCTTTCTTAGGAAGCCTGCTGTGACAGTATCTTTATTAGTCAATTCCTCTGAATGATTCAAAGACTAAGTCGTGCAGCTCTCCTATTGCTGGGCAAATATTGGCTGTGCATTAGAATAACCAAGGGAACTTTTAAAAAACACTGATGCTTAGATCCAATGCAGATCAATTAAATCAGAATCTTTAGGATGTCACCTGCACCTTGACATTTTTAAAAAGCTAACATGGCAATTCTAAATATTTGATCAGGGCTGTGAACCACTAATCTAACTGTTAGTTATCAATAAAGTTTTTTTTTTTTTTTTTTACTTTGAGCTACACAGGGATGTTTTAATCCTGCTCCAATCCTGCTTCAGAAAGCCTTTCTCCTCTCATGTATATGTTTGTGCTTTACTCACTCCCCTTCTATTCCTTTCAAAGGAAGTATTCACTTACTCTGTTGCCCTGGGTCTGTTCCCCGGTTACTGCTACCATGCCTCTGTACATATATACTCAATATGTTTACACAGGAGAAAACATCAACTAGAGTTAAGCTGTGCAGATAAAGAAGTTTGGGGGGAGGATAATAGCCAAGGGCTGAACCAAAAACAAATATTGAGAGTTTCTAAGAATTATTTCTCTAGTGCCAAGGATTTGATTTGCTGTTAATTTCCTTAAAATACCCTCCTTTGTACATGGGAGAAGTTATGATTAGTAACTGGAACAGTTGTCCGCATGCTTTGGGGTTGCTCACTGTCTGCATCGAAAATGTGACTTTGAGACAAGATATGCATTCCTTTGTGTCTGTCCCATATAGAGCACTCCAGGATGCATCTGTTTTAATAGTTGCAAGGTAGAAAAATTAACTAAAAATGGACCAAAACCTTAAGAGCTAAAACCATAAAGTTCTAGGAAGAAACATAAGAGGTAAATTTTAATGACCTTGGGTTTGGCAAACTATTCTTAGATATGACACCAAAAACATGAGTAAAAAGAGAAATTAGATAAATTGGACTTCATTAAAATTAAAACTGTTGTGTATCAAAAGACATTAGAAAAGGCAACCTACAGAATGGGAGAAAATACTTGCAAAACATGCATCTGATAGGGGCTTAATTTCTAGAATATATAAAGAACTCCTACAACTCAACAATAAAAAGACAACCCAAATGAAAACAAAGGACTTGAATGGACATGTTTTCCAAAGGCAATATACAAATGGTCAATAAGCACATGAAAAGACACTCAACATCCTTAGCCATTAGGCAAATGTAAATCAAACCATAATGAGATTAATTCTAGACATGCACTAGGATGCATGCAAAAAGATAGCTAATAACAAGTATTGTTAAGGATGTGGAGAAATTGCTAGCATACGTTGCTAGCAGGCTTGTAAAATGGTTCAGCCATGTATGTGAAAAACATTTTGCTGGTTCTTCAAAAAGTTAAACACAGAATTAGTACATGATGTAGCAATTCCATTCCTAGGTGTATATCCAAAAGAAGTGAAAACAGGGACTCCAGCAGATACCTGTATGCCAATGGTCATTGAAAATTTATTAACAATAACCAAAACGTGGAAACAACCCAAGTCCATCAACAGATGAATGGCAAAACAAAATGTGGTGTGGAATATTAGTTAGTCATAAAGAGGGATGAAGTTCTGATACACATTATAATATGGATAAACAGTGAAAACATTATTCAAAGAGAAATAAGCCAGAAAAAAAAGGACAAATATTGTATAAATTCACTTACATGAAATATCTAGACAGGCAAATTCATAGAGATAGGAAACAGATTAGAACTTACCATGGCTAGAGGAATGGGGAATTGGGAGTTATTGCTTAATAGTTACAGGGTTTCTGTTTGGGATGATGATAAATTTTAGAAATAAAGGGGATGGTTGAATAACATTGTGAATGTAATTATTGCCACTGAATTGTACATTTAAAATGGTAAAAATAGCATATTTTATTTTAAATATATTTTACCACGGTAGAATAGCTATAAAAAGAACTAATTGTTAAAGGTTTTAATTGAAGACTTAGTTATACTCAGTGTTCTATTGAATACTTGCTACGTTTCTTATATTGAAATGTATAAATTACTTGTAACTGGTAGATTTTATAGTTTGGGAAAATAGGAATCAGGCAGAAAGTATTAACTATTAAAAATGTACCTCAATACCATATAAAGTTTTAGAAAACCACTATATTTTAGAAGATATCTCAGTGCCACCAGATTGACTGTCTCATGGGGCTAAACTGATCTAGTAATTTAAGAATTCTTATATGAAGTGGTAACTGTAGGAAAGAGACAAGACTACTTGACTCGAGGTCAGAAAACCTGAGGTTGATTCTCAACCTGACACTTATTTGCTGTGAACTTCCAGAAAAAGCACACAATGTTACCAGTCTTGGTCTTCTTGTGTATAGGATGGGATAATAATTCTGTGTATTTAAAGAATTGAACAAAATAAGAAATATATCTTTTAAATCAGCCAGCAAAAACTCTTAGCCACAAGGTTGAAGAAACCCAAATGTCATCAGTGGGTGAGTGGAAAAACAAAATGTGGTACATACATAAAATGGAATATTATTGTCTCAAAAAGGAAGGAAATTCTGACACATGCTCTAACATGGATGAACTTGGAGGACGTTCTGCTTAGTGAAATAACCCACTCACAAAAGATCAAATAACGTACAACTCTACTTATCCTCAGTGTCTGAAGTAGTCAAATTAATAGAAACAGAAAGCAGAATTATGGTTGCCAGGGGCTGGGAGAGGGGAAATGAGGGGTTGTTGTTTATTGGATTTAGGGTTTCAGTTTTACAAGATGAAAAAGGTCAGCAGATTCATTGCACAACAATGTGAATATACTTAACACTACCTCACTAAACACTTAAAAATGGTTAAGATGGTAAATTCTATATTATGTGAATTTTACCACAATTAAAAAAATCAGTGCCAAATATGTAGTAAGTGTTCAACAAATACGTGTAAAATCCCAGTGGCTCCATATCACAAATTAACAGTGAACGGAAGATCATAAAGGAGAGAAGGCTCTGCCAATATAACTGAATATACAGATTGAAAACTGGCTGTCAACAAAGAGCAATTTCATATTAACATATAAAATTATGACACAGTTTGGGTTTTTCCATTATCAAAGAATTAAACTTTTATAATTTGGGATGCATTTTAATTACTTCCACACCTAAGGCCTATAAAGTTATTTTATTATAAAACATAATAGAGTGGAGAAAAATTCTTGGCCTTAATTGGAGGCATTATCAGAAATAATAAATCTGGTTTACAATATCCCCACTGGCAATTTTTTTTTTTTTAAATTTCAATTCTGCACGGAAGCACCAGCTTTATGAGGCTCAAGATGACATTATTAGTGGGTCAATTCACACAGTGGGCAGAGCTCTATGCCAGCTCCAGGCAGGGAAGACACAAAAGAAAGGGAAGATGGAGTCTGTGCCCTCTGGAGTTGACAGCTCATTTGGGGGCAGGGCCCAGTTACACACACTCATATGCATCACGCCTAATGAAACAGTTATACAGCACAATGAAGGATTGTGAGCAAAAACAGTATACAAATGAAGGGTGGTGTCAAGGCTGTTTCTTTATTCCAAGAGATTGCCCCTACCTTGAAAACCTCAAATCTCTTGAAAGCTGTGACAAAAAAATTCCAGGTCCAATGGACAACTCCTGGTTTTTCAAAGCCATACCTACTTTTTAAATTACGTTCTAAAATGTCTACAAGAGAGACACACAGGCAACTTTTTGAAAATGAGTTTACCTTATAGTTAATATATAGCCATCCTTTGGGACATGTTCCATGTTGTTTTGGGATATCTTTCTCTTTCTCTATGAGCCAAACCTTCTTTCGCTTACAGATGCTAGGCATAGAAACTGAACACTCTTCACTAGCCCAGAGTCCTGGAGGAGTAAATGAGTTAGAGATGACCTGAAATAATGGTGACTCTTTGTAAGCATTCTCTGTGTATCACATTTTTATGACTGCTAATGGTTTATCATAATTTTTTTAATCTAGAAATTGGACTAAACTGCTAACAGAGTTCTCTCGTGGCAAGAGCAAACTGGTCAGGGTGCTAAATCGGTAATTCTAATTTGAGAATGTAGGAATTTCGCAAATGCTAAAAAAAAGAAAAAATGCCCCAACTAACTGAAATATTACCGTTGAAATCACAGAACTGATTAAAGTGCTGAGAATATTTAACTTGGTTAACAGAAGAATGCAGAGTAATATTTTTGTTTTAAAATATTCAATTTCAATATAAAGAGAAACAAGATTCTAAAACAATAGATGATCATTTCTAATTTCTAATTCTTTAGAAAATACACAATGTAGAAAAATTAACTCTCTAACTTCTAAGAAAGAAGCACTTTTCAACACGCACCCTTAAACAAAACAGGCACACATAGACGTGCCCTCAGGAAGATACATCCCAAAGTCCTTAGCCTCCTGTAAAATGTATTTTAATTTAGAAGAGCTATATTTTCAGAGTAAAGGTTATAGAATGCATTTCATTAGCATTCGAGTTATAAATCCCAGAATAGGGCAGGGAGGCATGTAAATTGCAAAGGCAGGTTTCAGTTTTCTAGTGAGGGATATGAACCAAAAAAAAAAAAAAAAAAAAAAGGCATTTTGAAGGAGGGGCTGGCATGCTATTTTCAATGCAGAGTAGCTGCTAGTCTTCCAGAATCACAAAACAGCCTTTCTGTAGGCTGTTGTGACACCTGCTGGCAAAAGAGAGCTGATTAACAACGTGGTTTTTCCTTTCCTTTCTCTGCAGACACCCTTCCACCAAGGATTGCTTTCCGTGCTTATCCCTCTCCTGCCTTGATGCACAGGTTCACTATGAATCTGTTAAGAGTCAGGAACATAATTACCTTTTATAGGATAGAAAGAGTGGGGTGAATATGAGTGGACAATGAACTCAAATAACATTGTACTGATAAATTAAAAAAAAAACCCACCCATCTTAAACGTACATGTATTTCTAAATCCAACTTGGAGACAGTTGGTATTCTATGGCAAGAAACAGTTAATGACAGGCATTAAAAAAATAATTCAATGAAAATCTTTCTTAAATGGGAAAGTGGAAGTAAATTTCATAGAGGGTAAAGTTCTGGCCAAATATAAACTGAATATTAAGAAGAGATTTTAAAAATGAGCCCATATTGACATTTTATAGAGAATAGTATTTGTCAGGTATATTTTTGATCAGTGTCAGTGGGCCTATTTCTGGTGCCACTTTGGTTCATGAGGAATGACTTATCTGGTTGTAATTCATTTTCAAGAACATGAACACATGGAATTAACTGTAGGGATGACCATCCTTAAACCTTAAGACTGATGAAACGAAACACATTCAACTAAAAAGGAAATTAGCCAAATAAAACCTTTTCACTGAACTAATGCAATGAAAAGGAGACTTCAAGCCTCCTGAAAACTATCAGTTTGTATTATAAACCCCAAAATGGATGAGTAAAATAACCTGTTAGGGATGAAATGAAGCCACATCTCTGGCTCTGATTATTCATAGATCCATCTCTTCCCTTGTCCCAGTTTTGGTATGTTACTGGCGTTCCATCTCTCCAGCTGTAGGAAAATGGAAAAATTTAGGGTCTTCTCTTTTTCTGTATGTCCAGTCTCCAAACACCATTCTTGAAGTTCTGGGGTATGGACTAAAGGCATAATGTTTTACTAAATTAAAAAAATACTCATGTCTTTGGTTAGAGAAATGAAAATTTATGAGTTAAAGATAATGTTTGAAGGCTATTCAACAAATTGATCACTAAGATCTAGTCCAATCATTCTGCAAATAAAACCTGTCAAACAAAATAAAATGCAAATTGATCTAGGTCCATACCGAAATTCATCATTGGCTCTTTCTTCTTGAAGTCCAATCCACCAATTTATACCATACTTTGATAGCTATTAAAAAAAAAAAAGAAAGAAAATGTCAGCGTTTATTCTACTTGTTTTCCCTTTTCACTATTAAGATTAATGGGGTTGCTGTTAATAGCTTTCTATTCTTTAGTATTTTACCCAATTATCTAAAGAAGAGTACACTAGGCCTAGCATCTTCAGAGAACCTGAAACTTCATTATCTTAAAATATTCTCTCCTCATTATGAAGGGAAATTGGAATCAAATATTGAAAATCTTTCTTACAACTTTCCCTATGTATTTAAAAGTACATTTTCTAACTTTAATAATAGGGCTTTAAAAAGTAATATTGTAAAGTAAAATAGGACTCCTTTTTTTCCCTAAAAATTTAGTGTTTTATCATCTCAGCAGTTTATAGAAGTTTACTGCCTGTGCCATGCTGTTTGAAAACAATCAAGGCACAAAGACATCAATAGTAAAAAAGATTTTGAATTTTTGGCATTAGTCTGATTGTTAAGCTTTTAAACTGAGTCATAGCATGCTCCCCATTTAAATAGACACAATATAGGACAAAGGAATCTGACAGAACTTCCAGTGTTTCACAATCAGAAAATTATTTCTATATTTTAATGATATTGTACCATTATTTATCAGACAGATCCCAGTACACTAAAGTCTAAAATGAAACCCCATGTTCACACATGTGTGCATGGACATGTACATACATTATGGCAAATATAATACCGGACTGATGACCCTGGAAATTGAAATTCCCTCTTTAACTATAAAAGAGGAAGAGGCCGTAAGAATTTCTCTAAGACTTCTAAATCAATATACTGTATTGTGTGTGTGCTCAGTGTGTGTGTGTGTGTGTGTGTGTGTGTGTGTGTGTGTGTGAAATGTAACTTAATTTTTAAGCTAAAAGCCTGTTAATTTGAAAGCATTGCATATTTAAATTTGCACTTCATTTCTTCTGTAAAAATTGGAGAATACATCTTAAGATATATTTTTTTCCCACAGAATTTTGGGTCATCATACAACAGAACCTAACAACTCTCTAACATTCTAATTTATAAACAGGTATTTTTACTCCTTGAATAGTGTGGCTGTCTGCTATATCAGCAATTTGAGAATAATGTAAGATGGAGCAACTATAATTTGGGGTCCCTGAGGTGTTGTTTCATGGACATGTTCTTACATGCTGAATTTAGATTCCTTTTGTCAAGCTTTGGAATGGGTCCATTGAGACTGGCTGTGAACTCAGTGGGAGAACCACAACAATTTCATTCAATCTAAAGAGGTCTCACGTGCAACAATAGTGGAAATCACAGGCTGATTGTTCACTGCCCCAATTAGGGACCTCTAAAGAGAAATTATACCTACTGCATCTTAAGTGACATATTTATTACCACTTCAATTACAGCATGGTAATCCTCTATATGGCACACCACAACCTGTTGGGATACAGAATAGAGCTGCAAGCAAGAAGGACAAGCTAGAAGCTAGGGTGAAAAATGCATGGTGAAAAATAGATGTTTTAAATTTTAGCTTAGGTATAAATTCACAACAATAGAAGACTTATTAATATTCTTTCCTATAAAGAAATGTGATATGACCACAGATTTCATAACATCAACTATGTTTTGTGACAGCCATTATAGATAGCATCATATGGGAAGAATACTTATAAAAAAATACAGCACCAGCTAATATAATCTACAAAGTAATTAATCTACAATATAATACAAGGATGAATAGCCTGTCATCTCTTCAAATGTTTCCATCAAAAATACCAAAACCAAGTTATTTTAAGGTTTTTAAAACATCATATTTTGGTGGATGACTAATAGACTTGATATATTTTTGTTAGAAGTATTTAGACATGAACTTATAAAAATAAGAGTAAATTTCAATTTTGACATGCAAATATTGCACAACACAGCATAAAATGTTAGCTGAGTGGACTATTTGGCTAGTAGTTCATGTTAAACAATTCCCACAGTGCTATGGCTTTTTACTTTTTTGGCATTAATTTAACCCAACAAGATGGTTCAAAAAAGAAGTACTCAAAAATTCACTCTCATCATGCCTGTGGTATTCCGTTATTCAAAGAGAAAACACTGACTAACCACATTTCCAAGATAGAAACACTGTAAAAAAAAATTCTTCAGATTTTAAAAACTGTATCCAGCTTTCTTTTTCAATAGTTCTTTTACTTTCCAATTGTTATTTTTGTTCTTCACATTTCTAAGTTACTACTCTTTTAGGGAAACTATACAACACATATGGAATATTAAAAATATTTAATTAGTATTGTGATTCTTCCTGCACTAATAGGATGAGTGTGCCACAAAAGTGAGTGGTATGACCTCGACAAGTTTAGTTCACCATCCTGGCATAAAGTAGCTTCTGAACTGACTCCTTCTAGTAGGACCTTTGTAGATATGGAGTTTCTCGCTCATGAACTGTAAATGGTCACCATAAATACCACTACTCTCACCACCACCAAAAAGTGCCTAACACAGCCACAATATTATGCAATAATAAGAACTGTTTTGGAAACCTATAGTTTTCTTCTTTTTAAATTGATACCTTTCCCCTTAGCTCTCTTGCGCCTTTTTCAATCTGCACATTTTATACCATCCAGTAATTTTCTTTTGTGGTGTTAGATCAGTCAGCCGCTCACCCGTGATACTGACAGGGCAATTTATAACAACATGGTCTCAGGCTGGGTAACAGTTTTGCCATATAAGATACCATAAGGTTTGTGTGGTTTGAGATCACACTAGATTTAGCCCTCAACTAGTATCATAGCGCTAGGTATGACTTCTCAAACAACTAAACCGATGGGTTTTATTATTCCCTTCTATGGGAGGTATTAACTCTGCCATCCCCAACTGGCTTCCCAAACACTAATAATTGGGAGGTTGAATTAAGGGAAAGGTGAAGGTAGAAGACCTGCAGATATTTCCAGGAGAGCTAAGCTCATTGGAAAGATCAAAGAAGTCTTTCATTGCTCATGTCTGGGACAGAGCTGGCACCATCTTTTGGAGAGGGATTTTAGAACTAGCATTTTAATATAATGAAGACATTGTGCGCTTATATCCCTCCCATGGCTCTGCTCTGCTGCAAGCAGAGGGTTTTAAAATGACACCGTAAGTCAGATGGCCTGGGTTCACTTTCAGATTCCACCACTCAGCTGCTGTGCAAGTAACCAAGTTACTTCACCTCTTTGGAGTTTCAGCTTCCTCATCTGTAAAATGTACTAATAATAGACTTCCCATAGATAGTCCTTGGAAAGATTAAATGCCATTAAACATTAATACTTAGCACAGGGGCGCCTGGGTGGCGCAGTCGGTTAAGCGTCCGACTTCAGCCAGGTCACGATCTCGCGGTCCGTGAGTTCGAGCCCCGCGTCAGGCTCTGGGCTGATGGCTCAGAGCCTGGAGCCTGTTTCCAATTCTGTGTCTCCCTCTCTCTCTGCCCCTCCCCCGTTCATGCTCTGTCTCTCTCTGTCCCAAAAATAAATAAACGTTGAAAAAAAAATTAAAAAAAAAATACTTAGCACAGTGCCTGACACTGTTACAGTAAGTACTGGCCAAATATCAGTTCCCTTTGAGACATACACTTTGTCATGTCAGAGGATGGATTGGTTTTCAGACATTGACCTGATGTCTTGTTATTGCCACCAGGAATCTGCTGTCTTGTTAAAGAAACAAACATATTTTATGACATCATGTTAATACTTAACATTATGGTTTTGGCTTGAGTGTTCCATTTGTGGGAGAGGAAAGGTGGTAAAAATAGTGCACAAAATAGTGGGGAACATCATGTTCTAGCGATTGGTCTATCACTGAGTCTGTGGGACTGTGAGGTTGTCATCGAATATCCCTGTTGTTCAGCTTTTTCCATCACAAATCAGTAGTGGTCTTGACCTACGTACACCTCACAGGTGTAAAGGAAGGCATTTCTCTTACAACCCAAGGATGCTTTAAATATAGAGCTTCATTTTAACAATCAACTTACAAACATATGAAAAGATGATAGCTCAAGAAAGGATTCCTGGTGATCATGAAATAATGTTAAATTATGGAAAAGAAAAAAAGTCTTTTCCTTACTTTCAAAGATTTCCTAAGGAAAACTGGGAGTGAGGTTTCTCCCCTTAATGTCCCCTTGGTAATTTCTACATATTGCTCCCTTTTCACTTATTATTACTTCCAGTTTTATTTATTTATTTATTATTTTTTTTTAACGTTTTATTTATTTTTGAGACAGGGAGAGACAGAGCATGAACAGGGGAGGGTCAGAGAGAGGGAGACACAGAATCTGAAACATGGTCCAGGCTCTGAGCTGTCAGCACAGAGCCCGACGCGGGGCTCGAACTCATGGACCGCGAGATCATGACCTGAGCCGAAGTCGGCCGCTTAACCGACTGAGCCACCCAGGCGCCCCAAGTTTTTTTTAAAAACAGAGTCTGTATCTCATTTTTGTGTTCTTGACATTATGTCTTTGACAAATATCACAATCCCCGACACTTACCTTAATAAATACTTAGTAAGTAATACTTAAAAAATACTTAATAAACACTTACCTTAATAAATGCTTGGTGAAGAAACACAAGGAAAACATATACTATTCCTGGCAGTCTGTTTCATTATTTAACAGGTTTTGGATGCCTTTCCAATTAGCCTAGCTCCTCAAAGATTGTCTAAGTCTTTGTTTTACATTGAAATGGAAAACCACTCCCTATCGTTTTCTGAATATTGAGTCTTTAGAGTCTTATAAATATTGTACTCTTGTAAGTAAAATTCAGAACTTTTTTTTTTAATTTTTTTTTCAACGTTTTTTATTTATTTTTGGGACAGAGAGAGACAGAGCGTGAACGGGGGAGGGGCAGAGAGACAGGGAGACACAGAATCGGAAACAGGCTCCAGGCTCTGAGCCATCAGCCCAGAGCCCGACGCGGGGCTCGAACTCACGGACCGCGAGATCGTGACCTGGCTGAAGTCGGACGCTTAACCGACTGCGCCACCCAGGCGCCCCCTTTTTATTTTTAATTTTTTTTCAACGTTTTTTATTTATTTTTGGGACAGAGAGAGACAGAGCATGAACGGGAGAGGGGCAGAGAGAGAGGGAGACACAGAATCGGAAACAGGCTCCAGGCTCCGAGCCATCAGCCCAGAGCCCGACGCGGGGCTCGAACTCACGGACCGCGAGATCGTGACCTGGCTGAAGTCGGACGCTTAACCGACTGCGCCACCCAGGCGCCCCCTTTTTTTTTTTTTAATTTTTTTTTCAACGTTTTTTATTTATTTTTGGGACAGAGAGAGACAGAGCATGAATGGGGGAGGGGCAGAGAGAGAGGGAGACACAGAATTGGAATAAAATTCAGAACTTTAAATCAGCCATGTGCTCTCTCCACCCTCTCCCCAGTATACCATGTCTCTCATTTGTGCTTTATTTTCTCCCATTCAATTTATCTATTTGTCTTTTTCTAAACTATTTTCTAATGCTATGTGCTTATATTGATTATGGTCTTTCTTCTCAGACTAGATTATAAGCTTCACAAGGGCAGGAATTTTTGTCTGTTTTAATCACTGATAGAGCCCAAGTCCTTCAAAGAGTAGACTCCGAATAAATATGTCCAGAATGACTGAATGACCCTCACTGAAACAATAAAGCCCTACTTACTCATACTGATGCTACTAAGAATCAAGAAAAGTGATATGATGACCAACATAGTAAGCCTGTGTTTCCATTATTTTCTCTTAATCCCTATACGAAAAAGAAAAACAATTCTTAAAAAACCTGTGGCTTTTAATGAAACTTAAATAAATGTCTGAAATTAAAAAAAAAAAAAAAATCCTCCCAAAGACCGAAGAAGGGGCTAAGCTCTGAATCTCTCATGGTTAATTATACTGAAATACCGCTCTTATTTTGCTGAGGATAAATTCTTGCTCATGTGCAGAATGAATTGTGAGAAGATCACCACGTAGCCAGCCACAGACAAACTCAAAGGAGGACCATTCTGCAGCATAGGTATGAAAAAGATACTCTGCATCCTGATAAAAGAGCCAGGGTGCATCTGAAAAACAACAAGACCAAAAAAAACAAAAACCAATGCAAATCATGCAAAAACTATTGACTGATATAATGCAGACTTAATAGGATATGTTATGATCGACCCCAAATTTGTAATTCAGTTGCTTAGCATTAAAAACAATGTGTGCATTTACATATACATAAATATTTTTACATACACATAACTCAGCATATAATTTGCTTAATTTCCTTGGTATATCTAAGAAAACTACATTTGTATTCCAAGGTCTGGGATAAATGCATATTTTAAAGTCACATGTCATGAAAAGAGTGTTAAGCTATAATACTAATCTTTAATCATATTTAATGACTTTTATTAATTTGATTATTAGTTACTTTGAGCAAATTAGTTCTGGATTGAAATAAGAAAAGAGAGGCTCAATTGGAGGACTGTAATAATACAGTAATTGTATATGATAGCAGGTAGTTAGAAATTGAAGAACCGCCAGGATAGCTCTTACCGTACTGGTACCAGGGTGGAATCTTGGGTCTCACATCTGCAAAGTGAAAACAAGCCACCTTGAGGGACATTTCTTCACAAGTGCACCAACTCTGAAGTACTTCAGCTCTAAACACAACATCTTGGACTTTGCTCTTTAAAAGAGCATTTAAAAACCAGGTACTTTTGTGCTGTCTGAAATATGGTTAGTTCTCAAACCTGAAAAGGAGGCTCAAGAGAGGCCTCCGATTAAAGAAGAAAGGATGTGAGCACTTGTCAAGGGCCTACTGTGTGGCACACACTGTGGCGGGTGTTTTCTCTTACTCATTTGACAAGTGATTTGGTTTGCTTGTCATGTCACAGTGACATTTCTTCGAGACTGTACTTGAAAAATATCATATTCCACAATACAGTTGGTTATCTTTGTTTCCCATTAACTAAATTAGCGTACTGCCGTGGTGTCACCTTTTCTCATTCCCCTACGATGCATCCTTTGCTCAACTCGTGCAATTTGGTTCATCACGAGGGTTGTTAGTACTGTAGACCAGGATGCTTACATTTTAGATTTCTGTAACTCTTCACTTGGAAAAGTGCCATGGATTATTAGAAAGCAAACACATAGTAAAGATCTTATTACTATTTTTACCTCTTGGAATCTTGCATATCCATTCACGTTTGGAACCACAGTGCAAGGGCAGCAATGTTTTATTTGCTTTATAAATAGCACAATTTCTTGCATCTTCTCCAAAATAAGTATTGTCTAAAAATGAAGAGACAACCTGCAGCAGATCAAGTTCATTATTTCTTAATGATGATCCCCCACAAAAAGTTTCTCTGTAAATAAATCACAATAGGCTTCTGGAGGAAGCTTAAGAAATGTCTGGATAAGATTGCATTTAGGGGCGCCTGGGTGGCTCAGTCGGTTAAGCGGCCAACTTCGGCTCAGGTCATGATCTTGTGGTCTGTGAGTTCGAGACCCGCGTCGGCTCTGTGCTGACAGCTCAGAGCCTGGAGCCTGTTTCAGATTCTGTGTCTCCCTCTCTCTGACCCTTCCCCGTTCATGCTCTGTCTCTCCCTGTCTCAAAAATAAATAAACGTTAAAAAAAATTAAAAAGATTGCATTTAAAGGTTGTCCCACATTTGCAAAGAACAAGCTAACCAAATTAGCATTTTTCCTTAAGGATGCTTTTTTCCTAAAAAGAAGCATGCTATTCCTTTCTCCAGAGAGAACAAATCAGGTGCATGCTCCCTTCTGAGGTTGTACTGTTGTCTCACTGGCTGCAATAGGCTTGTCCTGGGACCCTGGGTAAACTTCTGAAAGGCTCTGGTCAGATTTGAGTCCCTTCTGTGATGTAGATTCTTTTGCATGTATGCTAAGCTTTTCGTCTTCAGTCACTAAATTTTAATTCATCACTGGCTTTAATTGGGAAACGATCCATACTTTTCATGAATGATCGTGTATAGGGATATGAAGTAAAGATTCATTCTTCTCAATGATTTAAATGGCTACCTGACAGAAGAATGGATGGACCACAAGTAAAACTGGAGCAAAAATTTGGGAAAAAGAGGATGTTTGAAACGTAATACTCCTCTTCAAACATGTACACAATCATACAATAACTCATCTAGCTTACATGTATGTAAGCTCAGATTCAGGCAATGGTGTGCATTTGAATATTTGTTTTGTCTAGTAGGGAGTGGTGGTGAGGAACTCAGTGCACTGCTTCATGGCTTTATCTCATTTATTCTGAACCAAATTGTTCCTCTCTATTACTAATAAGACTGTTTTACTAAAACAAAAGGAAGCATTCTCAACCTCTACATGGCACATTTAATTTTTCAAGTGCCACATTGACATTAATCACCCAAGTGTGCCATATGGTGGCTGCCATTTATGTAGCAGGCGGACTCTGCTAAGTTCCTTCCACTCTCTGGGCCTCAGTTTCTTTGACAGCAAAATAGATGGGTGGGGCTGCGTGATCTCTATGTATATATGATCTCTATATATATGATCTGCGTGATCTCTATATCTATGTATATAATAAGGCCTTATTATTTTTGTTTCCCACATAGAGTTTTCCACAGATCCTTTCCTTGCCACAGATTTTCTCTAGTGGGGCTAGAGATCTTATTTCTCTATTGATCTTTACTATGTCAAAGTTTGGCCAACTGGGAGACACTATAACATCATAGCTTTGGAGGCAGACAACGTGTGTACAAATCCTGGCTCTCTGAAGCATTATTTTAGGCAAACTATTTAAGCATTCTAATAACCACTGCACTGAATCATCATAAGGGGAAATGAGATCATGCTGCGGCACATTCAACCCAGTGTTTGGAACATAATTCAGGTTCAGTAAATAGCAGCTGCATTAAATGCTCACTGCTGGCTCTTGCTAGTGGCCCCATTTCACAGGTGAAACTGAATAACTTGATTTTGCATGGGCCTCAGATGAATCCCATTTCGATCTGGGATACTGCTTCCATTTTTTCCCTATCATCTTGAGGGAAATGTGAGACTTCCTCATTGCGCCTGAAAAACAATGTAATAGGGAGGAGTTTCTTCTTTCTTTCCTTCACAGAGGTTTTTACAAGCATGAGGCTGAATGAAAAGCAAAGTATTATTTTTTCTTTCTGAATAACTTGCTCTGGTTGAGGAGATGGTATTTCTGAGTGTGGCATTTCTGTCCTTTTAGAGATAAACTGAAATGGTTTTTTTCCATTGTAATCTGGACTTGGGTCCCACATTCATATAATTAGGTACTAAGCCAGAGAGGGAGGGTGGGGTAAAGAAAGCCTCATATTATGTTAAACAATAGTTGCTTCTTTCTTGAGACTTCACATGGGAGATAGTCTGGGGACATTTCAGAGATCTTTGATCCCTTTCCAGGATAAGATCCTACAGTTGGCCTCAGAACTATGTGGCTAGTAAAGGTTTCCCAGGACTTTGCAGAAATTACTCTAATGGTACTGAGATCTGGTGCAGTTTTCGATCTGGGTCTGAGTCACAGGAAATATAGTCATTATTTCCAGTTTCTGTTGGCTGGTTTACCAAGGTGTTCCAGGGCCACCTGTTTTGAATTCATTTCCTTTTCTTCAGTTTGGAAAAACTTACAGGAGTCCCATCAGACCACTCCCAGGAGCCCGCATTCAGTGGGTTTCTTTTATTAAATCCAATCCAGAACTGCCTTTCTTCTGTCCTGTGAATAGAAAAACAAAAACTTGGCTCTTCCTATTGAATTCATAACATTATGTAAAAGGTTCAAGAAATATTTTAAAGTAATTATGTGTGTAGGAAACAGCTGATACTACTGGCAGGATGGATCAAGTCAAACAAACATTTATTGAACATTTCCTTTATGCAAAACCTGAGCTATGAAATGAATGTAGAGAAGATTAGCCTGGCTTCCCGTTTCTCTTGGCTTATAGGGTGCGCTCACTGGTGACGTGCGGTTGGGGGAAAAGTCAACCTATATTGAGAACATTGCTTTCTCATGTTCATTAGGAGTGGCAACACCTTTCAATCAAGATAACAACACATGAAAGCAAGTTGGTAAGAAATTTTGGAGCATCTTTTCCCTAGAGGACTTTTTACTATTTCACTATGTATTTATTACTTTACTATGCTTTGATTTGTTGCTTTTTTTTTTTTTTTTTTTTGGTCAAATGTTCATGTATTCTCTGAAGGTTAATTACCACCACCCCCTTTAATAGAAGGTACACAGTAGATTTTGTTTTTTTGTTTTTTTCAGATTCCAACATAAATAATTTCATAGCAAATCAGTCTGAGGCACAGTAGATTAACTTCGGCAGTCACCACTGGGTTAGATGTGGTGAAAAACCCCACAGAGAACCATCTTCCCTCCTATTAGGTGGAGGAAAAATACATCAAACCACAGAGTACTCAATAAATCAACCAATAAATTCTAACTGTACAATAACCCATCTCACTAAGACAATTTTCTGAGAATAATTTGGAGAATTAAAGATTTAAAAGATTCAGAAATCATGACAGATGCTTTATTTTCATTAGTATAGAGAAGAAAGACTATTCTGAAGCATCCACTTCTCAAATATGAGAGCTACTGTGCCTGAACAATACAAATGAAAGTAAAATGTGACTTAGAAATCCGAGAGGTCACTGGGGCCTGGCTGGCAACTGCCATGATTACAGTTTACAATTTACAATTTATAAGGTTATGGAGGCAGAGAATGCTGCCTTAAGGTTAAGCCAGGTACCTTAACATCAATGGTCTAGGCTGGGAATTCATATCACTCTCCTGCCTTGAGAACTTTTTGTTCCTTTACTCACAGAGTTCAACATTTTTCCTGATATGTCCTGGCTCTTAGGTGATGAACTGGCATTAATTTTCTCTTCATCCATTTCCTAAAATTGTATGATTTTTAATAATATAATAAATAATAAAATAGAAATAGAAAATCAGTGCCATAAGGAGGAGAATATATGCTAACTATGAGATTTGGTTTATTTGCTCTAAGCAAACATGAGATTTTGTTGAACTCCCTGGCAGTCTGGGCACAAAGTAATATTATATAGCTTTTATGATTAAGTGCTAAAGATTAATAATTTGATAGATGCTTAATATGAAAGTAATTTCAAGTGTGAGAACTTATAGAAATAGAAATGACATAATGATATTTGATCTCACAGCAAATTTGGAAGCAGTTTGCACATGTTTGTTTCACATAGCAAATCTCACTATACTCAAGTATGAAAGGATGTTTTGCAAGGGGCTAAAGTCATGAAGCAAAGTTACAACTTAGAAGGATGGAGATAATCCCATATCCCTTGGATCTGTGGCCTCATACCAGACTAACAATCCAATTAAATCCAATTAATCAGGAAGCTTCTTGAACTTTTCTTCAGTCTCAGAGAATCTGACTCAGCAGCT
The DNA here is from genome assembly GCF_007474595.2 of Lynx canadensis. Taxonomy (NCBI): domain Eukaryota; kingdom Metazoa; phylum Chordata; class Mammalia; order Carnivora; family Felidae; genus Lynx; species Lynx canadensis. Next base: position 149,105,029 of record NC_044310.1, read on the forward strand.
CTGGTGTGAGACCAGAGGGCTTTGTATTATAAGGTGTCCCAAGTGAGTGTGATAATCAGCCAAATTTGGGAAGCATGATTTTTAGGTCAGCATTTCCCATAGACACTAGCAGTTCCATGGAATGTTGATAAGTATTCTCAAAAAAAAAAAAAAAAAAAAAAGGAGATTTGTGGTCAAAGAAAGTGCTTCCTTCTAGAAGCCTTTACAATGCTAAGGCATATGGCAAATTTCCAAGTTTGTGCCTTGTTTTGCAAACATATTTGACTTTTTCCCCCCCAGCAGTGCTCTGTGAAACTCACATTGGGAGATGTTGTCAACGACTCCTACCATTAAGGTCATTACTGTTGATGTTGGAGATGAATAATTTGATAGATATTACATATTAATCTTTTTGTGGAATATCCTAAAGGAAACTTATGGGAAGACCAGGATTTTCCTCAAAAAGTTGTTCTGGATTTTTCTCTGTGATTCAAGCAAGTGTTTCATTGAGACTCCAGATTTCCAGAGCTTACAGCATAGTACTTGGTGTTACATTTGTTTTTACTAAATAAATGTGTGGAGCCATGGAGTCAGGCCCCCTTAGACTACAACATTTTCAGGGGTGAGATTTTGTCCATCCTATCTATTGCATGCTCCAGCCAACTATGCATATAAAAGTACCCCTTCCATAGAAGATATTCCAAACATGTATGCTAGTTGACAAGAACATTTTACAGAAAGAGGCCAATGGATAAGAAGGCTCACTAAAAGAGAACATAATGGCTGTCCTCAAATAACCAACAATAGAGTAGACTTGATCTGTATTGCTCTGGCTTACTAGAAAGTTGATCTTTGAAATCACCCTCCAGTAATGGAACGGGCATTCTCCCAAATAAGAAGCACTCTGAAAGGGATTGTGCAGACAGAAGATGACCACAGGAATACCGCAGAATGAATTTTTGTATTGGGTAGAAAATAGTACAAGCCTTTTACGTTTCTTCAAGTTTAAACTAAATTGATTTTCTAACTCCATGCAGTTCAAGATTCTGTAAACTTGCGAGGTAGATGCCAACAAGTGAATGCCTGGTTCCTCAAATGTAAAATTGGGAATCAATCAATAGGGCTTTCTTTTTTTTCCAAGCAAAATCTTACATGGACTCTATTATAACAAAATAAATAGAAGAGGAGCTGGTGGGAGCTGCTCTCGTAGGTCAGTGAGCACAGAAGCGGGACTTCTGTCCCTTGTTCCCTTCCTAGTCCTGAGTTCCAGGACTCTTGGGATTCCCAGGCAACAGTTTGAAAATCATGGGGCTAGATAATTACTGAGTTTGGCAGAGAAGCTCTAAAATTCTGATTTGAAGTACACAGAAAAAATTTCAAATATCAAAACAATCATCACTTTGTTCTTTGTTTTATGTAATGAGAACTGGGTGCAATATAAATATAAAACTGTATATGTACGTATTTTTCTTTCACAACTAATGGCTAGTTGCTTTTAGGCTTAAATACTTGAGATTTTAAACAAATATTTGGAATACTCTTCCCTGAGAACTCATAACTGGGAGACAGAATATTTGATTGCATTTTTCAAAATGAACAAGTATTTACCTATTGAATTTTGAATGCAAAAGCTCATTCACAAAATTCTCTTCCTCAATATGGGCAAAGCTTGCAAGATGAGCTCCAAATTCTTCACAAAATGCTTCTGCTTCTCTCCATGTTCTTTTCATCAGGACTTTTTCACTATGAAATACCTGGTTTAGTAAGAAGCAAAGAAAAGTTGACACTATCATGGATAAGGTGAGGTTGTTTAATTCTCGACAAGAAAATAACAGTAGTATAATTGTCATTAATCTATATTAAAAGCTTGACCCAGTAGGGGAAAATAACATTTATTGAACTAGAATGTGTCTACTCCTCGTAAAACTGTTATCTCATTTTATTCTCACAACAAATTCATGAGGATGATAGAAGGAATCAGCTCAGTTTTATAAAGGAACTCCTTGAGTTCCTTTTTTTTTTCTTCTAAATTTCCTGTAACTGGCATATACTTGTCCCTTAATAAATGTTTGTCAAGAGACAATGAGAGTCAGGCTAAGAGAGATTACAAATTTCCAGTCACAGAGCTACAAATAGGCAGGACTAGGATTACATCCAGCACTCCTTCCTGCAGGAGCCCATGAATTTCCATCCCACCAGATTGCCTTCTGACAAATTAGAATTGGCTGAAGGATCATGAATCTGGCTGACCCACAGCAAGAAATGAGAAATGAGACCTGGGACCTAGGGCAGGTATATTACTAAGTTCTTTGGGTTTTAGCTGTGCCTAAATTCTCTGCTGTTTCTCAGCTGTCCTTGCAGTAGCAGGAAGAAGTCAGTCAAATGGAGAGTCTGGTCCTGACTTTATTTAAGATCAAGGGTAAGGGCCCAAAAACACGGAACTCCAAATCCTGGGCCTCTGTGCCCTCCTTGTTTTTAATTGCCTGACACTGCTCCCAAGTTTCTGATGCCAGGCAGGCACCCTGCGGCCAGGCTTTGCCAAGCTCTGATTTGCTGAGACCAGAATGAATGGTTTTCCCAGTCATCTGGGCCACAGCACAGCCTTTCCATCTTTTAAATTATATGTCAAAACTCAGCTCCTCTGGGAACCTTTTCTTGAATCACTTAAAATTCATCAATCCTACCACCATGCCCATCAAACACACCTTTACATTTGTTGTCACGTCAGGGTAATATATGGTAGAAAAAGCACTGAACTGGGATTCCCAAGACCAGGAATTTATTCCAATTCTGTCAACAGATAATTGTGATCTTGGGCAAATCACTTCATCCTGCTGCCTCAGTTTACTCATTTGTAAAGTTTAACTTACTGCTTTGTGAGGTCACTGTTACCCAATGAATTCAGTGTAGGATTGTGCATGCGTACATTAAATTGAGTGCATTCACAGATATTTCATGATAAGAGGATTGTAGGTAGTGATTTATATCTAGGATCTAAAGCTGATTTGCAAAAAGACATTTCTTCACACACTTTTTTCATACACACAGGTACACACACATATCAAGTATATGTATTAATTTGTTTGATCCTCAGATGTCTGGCAAGCTGCAAAAGCTATTCTTAGCAGCAAAATGATAGTATTCCATAATAAATACTTTATTCTTACAAACAATATGGAATTGTATCATTTCAATACCCAGTGAGGAGTACATTGCAACAAAAATAACATTGACTGGGGCCTGGATAACAATCTTCGTGAAGAGGCCTTCAGTATCACCTTCAGTATATGTCAGTCTTTCAACTTAAAATTTTGGAATATAATTGAAAAGATAGAGGCAGCCAACAAATATTAAGTACCTGCTGTGTGCCAGGCACTGCTCTGGAATAAAGGAATTTGAGATACATGGACAAAAGTGAAATAATGTTTGTTCCATTCAGAATGTCTAGATACCCTTGGCATCACCTTGAAGCAGCTCGCCAAGCCAGGCTCTGATTCCCAGTCCAAGTAGCAGGGGTGAAAGGGCCATCTCTCTTCCTGCTCCGTTTTCTCCTGATTTCCCACTGGTTGCTTACACAGGGACATTGCCTTAAATTGTCTGCAGTCCTTCACTTCCCAGCGACCAGGTGGATTCCTTCCTCGCATGACAACACAGCCACCACTGTAGCCTAAAAGCAGAAAACAACAGTTAAAAAATGTTTATTTATTTTGAGAGACAGAGAGAGAGAGAGAGAGAGAGACAGAGAATGAACGTGAGTTGGGGAGGGATAGAGAGAGAGATCCCAAGCAGGTTCCACGCTGTCAGCGCAGAGCCCAGTGTGGGGCTCAATCTCATCAGCTGTGAGATCATGACCTGAGCCAAAATCAAGAGTCAGACATTTAACAGACTGAGTCACCCAGGCACCCTGAAAACAGCACTTTTTAATACCAGAATGACTAGAACATTTTGGTCTTGGAATACTGGTCTTTGGAGTGTTGCATAACTGACATCTCATAATGAAGAGACCACATAAGAACAATAAAGATGAGAAAGAATGCTTTATTAACAGGACTATCTTCTCTTCATCTCTGGAGAAAAGAATAGATTAAAAAGTGAGGGAAGAGAGCCTGTGAAGACTGAAATTTGGACGTTTTGAGCTCAGATGATAAATGATAGAAAACTAGGCACTGTTTAACCTGGGACTGAAATATCCCCCATAGCCAATCAAATCCCCAATATTTCAATCAAATGCCAACATTCCTCTACTTCCAATTATTGCGTTTTTTTTAACTGAGCAGAGAAAAGTTTAGCCCACCATTTACTGAGCACTTACTCTGTACATCATGCTCTCATACCCCATTGTGAAAAATCAACAATGAAAAATGCATAGTGCTTACCCTCTGAGAAATAGATTTGACCAGGAAAATGGATTCAAGGCAGACTGCAAGATACACCACAGAAAACCAAACTACCAACCATGGGAGAGTGGAGAGAATGAGCTAAATCACGTATGGAGTAAAACTGGGGGCAGGAATAAAGGCAGACATTAAGGAAAAGGGAAAGACCATCTAGTTCTGGATGAAGCTCTATTCTTTTGTGTATGTTTGAACATTTTGGAAAATTAACCATGTTTTTCCATAGAAACAATTTCTTTGTTGAGTTAAGGTGCCAAGTTTGTTGTTAACTCTATGCAACTCGTAGGATAGCTAAAAAAAAAAATACCCCTCAATTTTCAGTGAATAATGGAAAACAATCCCATTTGAAAAATAGAATAAAAATTGAGTAAGAATGAACCTTTTTTCTTGAAGCCAAAGTGATCATTCATCTATCTAAATCAAATTCAACCACAACAAAATTGTGCATCTATATCTACATACCAGGCTAGTCTGTATATTAGCTACTAGAGAAAGGAGGACAAAACAAAATAAAACAAACAACCCCCAGCCCTTATTTTAGAGTGAGGCATAGACACATTAATTGCATTGAACATAATGTGTGAAGTACTATAGTAAGATTTCTGTGGAAGATTTCAGAAGGGGTGATGGAGTGTGCCTCGGGATATCAGTAAAGGATTTGCAGCAACTGACATTTTAGCTGTGTTTTGAGGGCTGAAAAGGAGAAAAAGAGTTTTCAAGGGATGCTTGTGAAAAAAAAGCAAGCAATTAGAGATGGAGCATTTGAGGACTCTGATGACTCTGGACCTAAAGGCACTTTTTAAAATGTAGTTACTTGGGACTATATATGTGTTTTACTTAATTTCCATCACAAAGAATGGCTTCAATTTTTTTTTAAACACATGGTAACTGGACTTATCCTTGTCAGCCATGGGTGGTTATTTTACACTCACAGAAAGACTAAAGAGAGGGTTGAAGAAGAGGGGAAGAGAGAAGAAAGAAGACAGAGGAGGACATACAAGGAGCCTCTCCTAAAGGAATGGAAGAGTTTGTGGAAAAGGAGAAAGAATAAGGGGGCTACAGAACCAGTGTTTGTGTCTTCAGCAATCCTGAGTGTACACACTGTGTTAGACACCAGGCATCATGGCCATCCACAAGAAGCCTACAGTCGTGTGTGTGTGTGTGTGTGTGTGTGTGTGTGTGTGTGTGTGTGCTGATAATGTCAGAGAGACCCACAAAGGTGAAAATGTCCAGTAGTAAACAAGAAAACATGACTAGTATGACCTGTATAGAAGCAAAGAAAGTCAAAAGAGAGTTGGTCTATACAAAAGCCGTTAGTCGACTCCATTGGCCAGAACACCTAGGTAGTGTTAAAGATGAATGAAAGATTGGGGGCCACACAAGGGGAAAAGATTATAGCATGCAACTGCAATCTGTCATGAATGGAGCTTTGCAGTCCTGTTCAATGTAATTTTGGAATGCATCTCACAATCTAGCTGGGTCCTGAACAATAGAGGGGATGTTGCATACTCCCCTGTGATGAGATTGTAATGAAATTGAGCTATGGAAATCCACATGAAAGCCTCAAACATAATATGCTAATGGAGTTGCTCTAGTTGAGAGAGCTGGGTACATGCATTCCCTCTCAATTCCATCATCCTTCCCCAGCATCCTTGACTTGGAACCTGAAGTATGGGCTTCTAGTCTCAGCACAAATATTTAGTAACTCAAAATTCAAACAGGTTAATTAATCACACACACAAAAAAACCCTTGTCTGAAATGTGGGGATAAGAATTCCTTTTTTTCCTCAGTGGTTTTCATGAAGATCAAATGGAATAATGTATTTAAAAGCACCCTGAAAGATAGGAAGGGCTAAAACCAGCCCTAAGATGTTGCTTCTATTCTTTTTTGACTGTTTATTACAAAAGCTGGGATTTTGTGGCATGAGTTCTGCCTGCACGTTCAAGGAATTTTTAAAAAGCTCGATTCAGCAAATTTAAAATGTAATATACTTTTTTTGTTGTTGGTCTTGCATTTTGTCTTACTTTTTCACATCAGACAATGATTAAATAGCTTTGGTTTTAGATACTATAGATACTCAACTCATCTTCATTAGTAGAGAAGGAGATGTTTGTGAACTACTATGAAGGTGAAAGTGCTGTGGGAATGTTACTGGGATTCTAAAGTGTTTAACTTAATGGAACATTTGACCCGAATTTTGGAGTCTCAGCCCCAAAGAAGCAGTAAAGCAGTGTAATAAAGGGAGACTGGGATAAGGGAGATATAAACCGAATTTATAATCCTATATTGTAGGCATGCTTGCAAAAGCCAAATAATAAAGGTAGGGTATTGGTGGGAGTGGAGGGGGTTTTTCTCCCAGAGATATTGTTCTCAAATTCAATAACTCATCTCCCATTGGAGAAAAATTATCATTCTGTTTCTCAGTGGTGAATCTCACATTTAAACTGATTCTCCTTATCTGCCTTACCCTCCGTCTATCCCCCTTCACTCTGTCCATGGAACATGAATGAGCGGCTTAGGCGGTTAAGCATCTGACTCTGGCTCAGGTCACATCTAACGGTTTTGTGAGTTAGAGCCCTGTATTGGGCTCTCTGCTGTCAGCACAGAGCCTGCTTCAAATCCTCTGTCCCTCATCTCTCTGCCCCTCCCCTGCTCACGCACTTACTCTCTCTCTCTCTCTCTCTCAAAAATAAATAAACATTAAAAAAAACACGAATAGGATAACTTGAGGTCAATTAAGAAATTCCAACTCATTGTTCTAGCCCCTTCCATTTGACAAAGCTATCTAACCATATAAATTGAACTGAGGTGAGAAAGCCTCCATTTTTCACCTCTCTGGTCAAATATCTGAAAGCAGACAAACAAAATCTATTTGTGGCCTCAGGGTAAGAGGTAACTATAGCTGGGCCTTCAGAGCCTCTGGACAATTATTTTTCTTTAGTCTGTTTAGTTATTTTCCCATTTCTTGCAATAACCCTTTCCCATCATTTTTTTTTTTACTATGACCAAGTGAGATTTATTCCAGGTGTGCAAACATAATTCCACATTTGAAAACCAATTAATGTAATCCACCATATCAATAGACTAAAAGAAAAAAAAATCATATGATCATATGATCTACCCACCTTTCTTCTCTGTCCTTTTCTCCATCTTCATGCAGAAAAGTGATGCAATGGGGGTAGCTTCCGTGTAATGCTGTTAGGTATTTTATATGGTCTTTATTTAACTTCAAAAACTCTGAGATGGATATCTATCAGTATTTACAGTTTGCTAATGGAAAAATTGGGGCACAGAGGTTTGGTAACTTGCCCAAGGCCACACAGTGAGGGGTTTGATGCAGAATTTGAAAACAGATTTAACTAAGTCTACTATGAGACAATGCCAAGGTACAGAATAGGCAGGCATTCAATACATAGCTGTTGAATCAATGATTGAATCTTCCCCTCAATTATGTTCCTCCTTTTCTATAGTCATGTTTCTTTTCTGTGTGTGATCACAGCATTTCCGTAAAGATCTCTGATCCCACTTTTACCTTGTATGACAGTTACTTACATCATTACAAAAAAAATATGAAAATACCCAAAGAGTGCCCAGAAATGAGAATATGTTTGTCCTCATTTCAGAACTCTGGGAAGCGTTAAAATGGATCAGCCTATCTACCTGCTGGACAGACTTTTCTTTGCTATGTGGAGGGCACTTTCAAGAAAAAGAGATCTGATTTACTCTACTGGCATCCCATTTTCTTTGTCACTGGCAGAAGATTTCTATTGACTTGGGACAACTGGGATTAATGTTCTGGAGTTATCCCATTTAGTGTCCCTAAATAAGAAAGTCCCCATTTTTTCCCTTTAATTACTGGTACTAGTTAGTATGTATCAAAACTGGTTTTCCTGTTTTACCTGAATAGTTACTTCTCTTAAAATACCAAGTGCCACAGTCTCTTTGCTGTTGTTGTTTTAGTAAAATAGCAGGAACCTATCTCTTTATAAAGATATCCCAGATAGGAAGCTATGAAGTAACCCCTAAGGAATCAATGGATCTAGTCATTGATAATTAGCGGCTTCTAACATTGCAAAAAGTGAAAAAAGTGAACATTATGTGCCTTAAGATAGAACACACGACTACTTATGAAATGGTTTTCAAAAAGAAAAGAAAATTTGAATTATATAATGCCTTTGATTCTACCTTCTTAAAAAGAAAAATGTCAATTTTATGGAAAATAAAGAGGATAGAGTAACGCATTAAACAACATACGGGGATTCAATCAAAAAGTCCAGACTGTAGGAAACTCTGCAGGACAGACAACCCACTTGCATCAACAAATAAATTTTTTTAAAAATAGGAGGGGGCAAAGAAGAAGGAAATGTAGAGATTAAAATAGACTTTAGGGGATCTATCAACCAACTGCAAATGTATAAACCTTTTTGGATCCTGATTCAGACAAACTGTAAAATCTGTTGTATAATATTATGAATCATTTAGAAATGTGAGCATTAACTGAAGACTTATGATATTATGAAATTATAGTTAATTACTTTTAGCTGTAATAATTGTCTTATATTCACATTTTTTAAAAAGAAGTCTTTATCTTTTAGAGATGATGTTGAAATATTTGTGGATGAAACAACATGATGTTTGGGATTTGCTATGACAAAATATTAGAAGTGTTGGGGAGAGTGGGTGAGTATATAGATGAAACAAGATAGATTGTGAGTTGGTAATTGATGACACTGGGTGATGGGTATATGGTGGGTCATTACACTATCTGGTGAACATAATACAATGTTGAAAAAAGTGGCAGAACTGTGATTCCCCCACAGATTGAATATTTTGATGATATGACATAAAGACAGAGTCTTGGCTAAGTTTATAAAAAAACTGCAGGCTTCCTATTCAGTGGTCAATTTATATAGTCAGTCTGGGCTGGATTAAGATTCTGACATGAGGACGAAGTTAATGGATACTTTTGTGACAGGCAGGGAAAAAATGTGATTTAGGATGGCATTTCTGCAAACTGCAATTTAAAAGAAAAAAGGAAACACAGAGGCTTTTATATTGCTATTTTCTTCAAAAAAAGATTTACATTTTCATCTTATTCAGAGACAATTTACTCAATGTCAGTCAGCATGAGCAGCCAAACTGAGCATCATGATATTATTTTTGCTTCAGGGAGAAGAGGAAAAGAGTAGTGCCACTCAAATAAATTATAGTAGAAACTTATGAATGACAAGGAGCTCTGCTTCAGTTCCAGATTTTAGACATCCAAATATGCCCCAAGGAAGGTAACATTAAGAACCAAGATTTTGTCTATTCAAAATGTATTAATTTATTTTGACAGGTATAGACATTCCTAACAAAATTCCGAGGTATATTAGAAATGAAGCCTGAGGTTTTTTTTTATTTTTCAGTAATAGTGTGACATGGAACTTTACTATTGTCTGCATTTTAATAATATTCACAGATTTGTAGAATAAGAAGGTTGTTTACTGAGTGAATTATGATGTTTCTCGTTTAGAGCCATGCAAGTCACCAGTTTCTATACACATTTCCTAAACCGATGCTTACACACAAAAAATCTGATTTGTCTTAACTTCACCTTGCAGTCATCTTTTTAAAGTATAGGTTTTTTTAAGAATAATAAACTATGTATATTAGAGCATTTTGAATTCATAGCAAAACAGTGGAAAGTACTGACTTCCTTTATACCTCCTGCCTCAAATAGGTAAAACTTTCCCCACTATTAACATCTCATACCACAATGGTACATTTGTTAAAGCCTACAGTGACACATCATTACCACCCCAAATCCATGATTTACATTAGGTTTCATTCTTGGTGTTGTACATGCTATGGTTTGGACAAATGTATAATTACATATATACACCATTGTGTATATATAGAATAGTTTCACTGTCTCCCAAATCCTCTGTACTCAGCCTATCAACCCCTCCCTTCCCCCTGACCCCTGGAAACCACTTTTTACTAGTAATCTTTTTACTGTGTCATAGTTTTCCCTTTTCCAGAGTGTCCTATGGTTTTAATCACGTAGTTTGTAGACTTTTCAACTGGCCTTTTCCACTTAGTAATATGTATTTAAATTTCTTCCATGTCTTTGAATGGCTTGATAGCTCATTTCTTTTTAGCAGTGAATAATATTCCATTGTCTAGATGTCCCATATTTTGTTTATCCATTCACCTGCTAAAGGACATCTTGATTAATTTTAAGTTTTGGCAAGTATGAATAAAACTTCGATAAAAATCCATGTGTAGATTTTTGTGTGAATATCAGTTTTCAGTTTATTTGGGTAAACACCAAGGAGTGTGATTGTTGGGTTATATGGTAAGAGTATGTTTAGTTTTGTACGAAACTATCAAACTGTCTTTGAAAGTGGGATGCTATTTTGTTTTCCCACCAGCAATGTATGAGTGTCCCCATTGTTTTATATCCTCACCCATGTTTTGGATTTTGGTCATTCTCATAGGTGTGCTGTGGTATCTTGTTGCAATCTATGATTTCCTAATGACATATGATGTTGAACATATTTTCATATGCTTGCTTGCCATCTATATATCTTTTTTAAGATCTTTTGTCCATTTTTAATTCTTGTCCTTCATTTTCTTATTGTTGGGTTTCAAGGATTCTTTGTATATTTTGGATTACAGTCCTTTGTCAGATGTGGTTTTTGCAAATATTTGGTCTTAGTGTGTGGCTTGTCTTCTCATTCTCTTGGCATTGGCTTTCTGAGAGCAGAAGTCTTTAGTTTTAATGAAGTCCAGCAAATCAACTGTTTCTTTCATGGACTGTGCCTTTGGTGTTATATCTAAAAAGTCATTGTTTTGCCCAAGGTCATCTGGTTTTCTATTATGTTATCCTCTAGGGTTTTACAGCTTTGGGACTCACATTTAGCTCTATGTTTTATGTCAGTCAATTTCTGGGCTCTCTTATGTTCAACTGACTTGTCTTCCCCCCCCCCCCAATACCACACTGTCTTGATTACTCTAGCTTTATAGTAAGTCTTAACGTCATGTAGTGTCAGTTCTCTGACTTTGTTCTTCTACATCGATACTGAATTGGCTATTCTTGGTCTGTTGCCTTTCCATATAAACTTCAGAATCAGTTTTTTCAATATCCACAAAATAACTTCCTGGGATTTTGATTGGGATGATGTTGAATCTATAGGGAAGTTTGTGAAAAACTGATATCTTGATGATACCGAGTTTTTCTATCCATGAACTTGGAATATCTCTCCATTTATTTACTTGTTCTTTGATTTCTTTCATTAAAGTGTATAGTTTTCCTCATATAGATTTTATATATATTCCATTAGATTTATATATGAGTTTTTCATTTTGGGGGTGATAATGTAGATGATAATATGTTTTTAAGTTTAAACTCCATTTGTTCATTGCTGTTATACAAGAAAGCAATTGACTTTTGTTCATTAATCTTTCATATTGCAATCTTGCCATAATCGCTTATTAGTTCAAGTGATTTTTTTATTGATTTTTTCTGATTTTCTACATAGACAATCTTATCATCTGTGAACAAAGTTTTAGTTCTTTCTTCCCAATCTGTATTTATTTTATTTTATTTTATTTTATTTTATTTTATTTTATTTTATCCTACTACATTGGCTAGGCCTTCTAGTACAATGTTTAAAAGAACTGTTGACAGGGAACATCCTTGCCTTGTTTCTGATTTTAGTGGGAAAGCTTTTAGTTTCTCACCATTAATTATGATATCTGTAGGTTTTGTAGATGTTCTTTATAAAGATGGGCACCTGAGTGGCTCAGTCAGGGAGCATCTGACTTCGGCTCAGGTCATGATCTCACAGTTTGTGAGTTCAAGCTCTGCATCGGGCTCTATGCTGACAGCTCAGAGCCTGGAGTCTGCTTCGGATTCTGTGTCTCCCCTCTCAATCTGCTTCCCCCCTCTACTCATGCTCTGTCTCTGTCTCAAAAATAAATAAATATTTAAAAAAATTAAATATATAAAGTTGAAGAAGTTCCCCTCTATTCCTAGTTTGCTAACAGTTTTTAAAATAAATAGGTATAGGATTTTGTCAAATATTTTTCTGCATCCATTGATATGATAATGTGACTTTTGTTTTACAGCCTGGTGATGTGATGGATTACACTAATTGATTTTCGAATGTTGAAGCAGCCTTGTATAACTGGGATAAGTCCCATTTGGTTGTGGTGTATAATTCTTTTTTACATTGTTGGATTCAATTTATTATTTTATTGAAGATTTTGCTATTTTGTTTGTGAGAGACATTGGTCGTTAGTTTTCTTTTCTTGCAACATCTTTGATTTTGGTATGAGGGTAATGCTGGCCTCAGAATGAGACAGGAAGTATTCCCTCTGCTTCTGTCTTCTGGAAGAAATTGTAGAGAACTGGCATAATTTCTTCTTTATATGTGTGGTAGAATTCACCAGTGAACCAATGTGGACCTGGTGCTTTCTGTTTGGAAAAGTTATGAATTTTGTTTCAATTTCTTTATTAATAGCTGTAGGCCTATTCAGATAGTCTATTTCTTCTTGTGTGTGTTTTGGCTGATTATGTCTTTAAAGGAATTGGTCTATTTCATCTAGGTCATCAAATGTGTGGATATAGAGTTGTTCATAATATTCTTTTATTATCCTTTTAATGTCCCTGGCATCTGTAGTGATACCTCTTTTATTTGTGATGTTAGTAATTTGTGTCTTCTCTCTTTTTTTATTTTTAATTAAAAAAAATTTTTTTTTAAATTTTTTTTAATGTTTATTTATTTTTGAGACAGAGAGAGACAGAGCATGAACAGGGGAGGGGCAGAGAGAGAGGGAGACACAGAATCTGAAACAGGCTCCAGGCTCTGAGCTGTCAGCACAGAGCCCGACGCGGGGCTCGAACTCACGGACCGCGAGATCATGACCTGAGCCGAAGTCGGCCGCTTAACCGACTGAGCCACCCAGGCGCCCCTTAATTTAAAAAAATTTTAATGATTATTTATTTTTGAAGGAGAGAGAGACAGAGCATGAGTGGAGGAAGAGCAGTGAGAGAGGAGACACAGAATCCAAAACAGGTTCCAGGCCCTAAACTGTCAGCACAGAGCCTGGTGTGGGGCTTGAACTCACAAACTGTGAGATCATGACCTGAGCCAAAGTCAGACACTTAAATGACTGAGCCACCCAGGTGCCCCATGTCTTCTCTCTTTTTTTAGTGAGACTGGCTACAAACTTATCAATTTCATTGATCTTTTCAAAGAACCAGGTTTTGGTTTTGTTGATTTTCTTTATGGAATTCCTGTTTTCAATTTTATTGATTTCTGCTCTAATTATTATTATTTATTTTCTTCTGCTTACTTCGGATTTAATTTTCTCTTCTAATACTTAGATTGCTGGTTTTATTTTTTTTTTTTAATATTTATTTATTTTTTAGAGAGAGACAAAGTGTGAGCAGGGGATGAACAGAAAGAGGGTGACACAGAATCCGAAGCAGGCTCCAGCCTCCCAGCTGTCAGCACAGAGCCTGATATGGGGCTCTAACTCATGAACCATGAGATCATGACATGAGCTGAAGTCGGACGCTCAACCTACTGAGCCACCCAGGCATCCCAGAGATTGCTGATTTTAGATTACCATTTTTATTTAGTTTAAAATGTTTTAAGATTCCTCTTGAGATTTCTTCTTTGACCCACATGTTATTTAGACATGTGTTGTTTAATCTCTAAATATTTTGGGATTTTCCAGCTATCCTTCTGTTATTGGTTTCTAGTTTAATTTCACTGTGGACCAACAGAAGACATTATATGATTTCTATTCTTTTAAATTTGTTAAGGTATGTTTTTTGGCCGTATGTGGTCTATCTTAGTGAACATTTCATGTGAGCTTGAGAAGAATGTGTAATTTGCTATTGATGGATTAACTAGCTTATAGATATCAATTATATCCTGTTGATTGACGGTACTATCGAATTCAACTTTGTCCTTACTGATTTTCTGTCTCTTGGATCTGTCCATTTCTTTTCTTTTTTTTTTAATTTTTTTTAATGTTTATTTATTTTTGAGAGAGAGAGAGAGAGAGAGAGAGAGGGAGAGGGAATGTGGGCAGGGAAGGGCAGAGAGAGATGGAGACACAGAATCCAAAACAGGCTCCAGGCTCTGAGCTATCAGCATAGAGCCTGACACGGACTCAAACCCATGAGCTGTGAAATCATGACCTGAGCCAAGGTTGACGCTTAACTAACTGATCCACCCAGGCACCCCTGTGCATTTCTGATAGAGGGATGTTACAGTCTCCAACTGTATAATAGCGCCATCTATTTCTCTTTGCAATTCTATCAGGTTTTTTTGCTCATGTATTTTGACGCTCTGTTGTTAGGTGCATACACATTAAGGACTGTTATGTCTTTTTAGAGTACTACTCTGTTACCATAATGTAATGTCACTTTTTTTAATCCTTGAAAACTTTCCTGGTTCTGAAGTCTGCTCTGTGACATTAATATGGCTATTCCTGTTCTCTTTTGATTAGTATTTGGACAGTATATCTTTGTCCATCCTTTTACTTTCAATTTACCTGTGCCTTTATATTTAAAGTGGGTTTCTTTTTCTTTCTTTCTTTTAAAAAGTGGGTTTCTTGGGGCGCCTGGGTGGCTCAGTCAGTTGAGCGTCTGACTTTGGCTCAGGTCATGATCTCGCGGTCTGTGGGTTCGAGCCCCACATTGGGCTCTGTGCTGACAGCTCAGAGCCTGGAGCCTGTTTCAGATTCTGTGTCTCCCTCTTTCTCTGACCCTCCCCTGTTCATGCTCTCTCTCTGTCTCAAAAATAAATAAATGTTAAAAAAAATAAAAAAATAAAAAAATAAAAAATAAAAATAAAAAGTGGGTTTCTTGTAGTCAACATACAGTTGGGTCTTGTTTTTTGATTTTCTCTGACAATCTCTGTCTTTTAATTGGTATATTTGGTCCTTTGACTAATTATTATCATTATATATTTGCTATAAGAAAATTATTTTGATAGTATTATAATAATACCTATCTCTCCTCAGGGAAGAGCCTGAGGCCCCCCAACCCATTTCCTCCAGGAACACATTTAGAGGTATCTTATTGCCTATCATCTCTTAGGGTAGCCCTGATTGAGGCCCGTAAGTAAGAAAGGGACCAAGGCATCCAAATAGGAATTCATGCTGATGTAAAGGTGTGTTGGGTCTAGGCTGGTCACCTAAGAAGGGCCTAAAGCTTGTTCCAAAGGGGCTAGTTCTAGGGTAGTTTGTGGCTGAAGCCATTCGTTTCTCTGGAACTGACTAACCTGGCACAGTTTCACGTTTTGGGATTCAGAGCTGAGCATATGAGGATGAACTAATAGAGCAACTCTGAAATTCTGGCTAAGGATAACAGAAGCCCATGGAGGAGATGGACTAACAAGAGTGTTACCTAAGTAATGGGTCAGCATTCCATGGCAAAGTGGCTGTGACTGTGGACTGATTAGTACCTATATGTGCCCATTCACTGTGCTTTGAAGTATATCAGACTAGTCTGGGCTGAGTAAGCCCCTGATATTCTTGGAAAATCAAGGGCAGGGGGAGGGGAAGGGGGAGGGGGAAAAGCCTTTAAGGAGGAAGAAACTGGACTTCCTGCTAATAAAGGCATGTGTGGTCTTGAGCAATGAATTTACACCTTGGACCTGTCAAATGTCACATGCGTCATACTTTTAAAAAAGACCAGCCATATTTCACCCCCTGAGAACCTGTGGTAATTGTTTTAATTGATTTAGGCATTAAGAAAACATTAAGGAAGCACCAGAGGAGCTGGATCATGGGGTGGAAGGAATTTTGAGCAAAGGAAACAGGAGGGAGGGGTGATGTTATAGTTCTCTCTACTTACGAGGCTGATATGCATTCCAGTGTGTGTACTGCACCGGCTCAGACTTCTGACCCTCTGCTGTCTTCCAAGTGTATTCTCCTGTGCCATTTTGATCTTGAAGAGCTATCCAAAAATAACTGCCCTTCGTTTTTACCACACTACTGATCAAACTGGTAATAAAAGCCTGTTCAAACCTTAAAAACAGAAAAAGGAAATGGTTATAGTAAGTTCCTGGGCAATAAAAAATTGTCATTAAAGCATAATGAGGTGCACAGAATGGCACCAGAATAAGCACTTCTGATGAATTCTTCAGAACATGGAGCAGAAAAATACTCATAGACCCTGAGCATTACTAATACATGCCAAAGGTCACTGCAATGCTCAGAATTAGATGAGTGAGGAGAATTTGAGTCTCAAAGACAAGGCTTGATTCTTTCAAGGAATAGAGTCCAGCTCCAGTTTCAGAGTATATGTGGTAAAGCCCATAAAGTTAGCAATATATTTCTTGGCACAGCAAGTGCCCTGTTTTGTAATTAGGCCACACAGCACATACCTTGCTTTAATGTGCATGCAGGGAGGAACTGGCAGTGGGGGGAAGAAATGAGTGTCTGCCAACATGGAGTTCACATGTACCGCACCCCCCTCCCCCGCCACACTTGCCTAGTGAGAATGGAACAGAGATTGGAGTAGCAATTTTATGTATCCCAAATCAGTTTGTTCATAAGCACATGGAGTCCGTGGCTTATTCAAATGTGTTCAGATGGGCATGTTCACTGAAGATAGATTTAAAACCCTAGGAACTAATCCAAGGATGTACACCCACCAATATTTTCCCCACACAGCTGAATGAATTAGTGTTCAGTGATTGGTGGCAGTGCTCCTTCCCCAACATGAATGCATGAAAAGCGGAATCTGGAAAATTTGTGTATATGCTTCCACATGAATACCTAATAGAAAAACGTGAGTATTAAAATTTAACTAGCGTTAAAACTTTAAGCTAAGCTTGAAAAATTTATTTTCAATACACATGAAGTTTTGAAGAAACACATTTCAAACAGTGATGACTTTTGGCCAGAACTGCTGAGTCAATGAGAAAGGGAAGGCCTGATGAAATCATCCAGAAAACCTAAAAAGAAAGCAAATTAAACTTTTTCATCCAGTTCTGGAAGTTTTTCATTACCACGCATCTTTAAGTTGCTAAAGGAAACAAAAGCAATGGGGTCATTCAAGAGTAGAAAAGCTTCAAGGGAAATGGGGGGAGACGTACAATTTTTAACTGCCTTATAAACATCACTAGCAATATTTAGTAATCTTAGGCATCTATGATACTCATCTTTGCAGGACATATAGATTTTTATTATGCTTTACTAACTATTTTCTGTAGGTGCTCTATTAATAATCTATATAGCACACATCTAAAACTAGAAAAGTTCTTTTTTAACCAGATTGCAGTGGCAGAATTTTATGTAAATGTAAAAAAATGTAAATGTAAAATGTTTTAAATGTAAAAAAACCTCCTTCAAAAGGACCGTACATAAAACTAAACATTGTCTAGATGCTATTGTAATTTTCCTTATGCTTCCAATGGTTCATACTCTCATAATTTAGAATCTGCTTTTCCTTCTCCCCTCGGAGACAGAGGAGCATTGTTATCATGCCCAGCTGGTGCCTTAAACTGCTGTCCTAGGAGGCTAGCATGGCACTGCATCGTTCAGGCTATGGCCCAACTACTATTCACTGTGCTGGTTCTAAACCCAGGGGACATTGCTGGTTCCTCCATGACCTTGTACTATGGCATTTATTGGATAATGGAGAGATATAACATTGTCTGTAAACTTGGCCACATCATTATTCATGTTATCATTATTCATGACAATATTTTCCTTTTGTTCCCTGTTGGTTTTGGATTTATTTAGTCCACTCTGATTTGCTATTTTATCACTATGATTGCTTAAAACAATAGAAACCCTGTGTTTTTTAAATTGGCAAGTATCTTTTAAGTAGTTGCATATAATACTCATACATTAGGTCCTAAAACCTTCAAATCAGAACTCTAGTTCTCTTGGTACTGTTTAGAAGATAGCATTGTTAATATAGAAATTCAGCAAATATGTCTTTCTTTTAAATTATGTGCTTTAAGAACTTAACTCTGGATCACAGCATGCAGCCATTTGAGTGTCTGTTTCTAACCGATAAAGAAACAAGAGGATATTTTATACTTGTTACCACTCACTATTTGGTTCCAAACACTTAAAAGGGTTGTGAAAACTCTGGCTTACAGTAATAGAGCAGATGATCTTTTAAAGTCTTTTTTGGCCTTGTGTTTAGAATTCTGCATTTGCGAATATTCCAGAGTTTTTTATATCTGGCCTTTTTGCCTGGTTTCACTAGATTATTTAATTCAAATGTTATGACTTAAGAACAAAAAGTACAGATTTTTAGTTTATTATTTGAACCAGGATAACATATTATATCCAAAGAGTTTAGTAAAGTAAATATTGTTGTTTTTTAGAAAAGCAAATGATAAAACACTTTGCGTTTGTGTAACTACTTATAAAATCAAATTTTTAGGGAAATAATTCTTAAAATCAGGAAAAATTTTTTTTCCAGTCAGTTCCTTAAAAAAGTTAAGAAACCTGGGGCGCCTGGGTGGCGCAGTCGGTTAAGCGTCCGACTTCAGCCAGGTCACGATCTCGCGGTCCGTGAGTTCGAGCCCCGCGTCGGGCTCTGGGCTGATGGCTCAGAGCCTGGAGCCTGTTTCCCATTCTGTGTCTCCCTCTCACTCTGCCCCTCCCCCGTTCATGCTCTGTCTCTCTCTGTCCCAAAAATAAATAAACGTTGAAAAAAAAAAAAAAAGTTAAGAAACCAAATATGCATTTTTCAATGTAAATAAGAAAAATATATCTTGAATTTTCATCAGTTTGTTAACAAATTGTTACTGATGGTGCTAAACATTATATTTTAATTAAAAAATGCAATTTGGGGCGCCTGGGTGGCTCAGTCCGTTGGGCGGCTGACTTCGGCTCAGGTCATGATTTCACGGTCCGTGAGTTCAAGCCCCGTGTCGGGCTCTGTGCTGACAGCTCAGAGCCTGGAGCCTGTTTCAGATTCTGTGTCTCCCTCTCTCTGACCCTCCCCCATTCATGCTCTGTCTCTCTCTGTCTAAAAAATAAATAAACGTTAAAAAAAATTAAAAAAAAATAAAAAATGCAATTTGAAGACAGTAATACATATTTTTGGGATACATACAGATGATTTTTTTCATTTCAAAATAAATTTTGCATTTCAAAAAATGCATACTTCAAAATGAGATTTTTTAAAAAAGATTTTAATTAATTTGTTTTTTTAATTTTATTTTTTTAATGTACATCCAAGTTAGCATATAGTGCAACAATGATTTCAGGAGTAGATTCCTTAATGCCCCCAAAAGAGATATTTTATATTTGAGTCTCTGAAAATATTTTTTCATCCATTTAGCCAATGTACTTGAAAAGAAAGATGTTTCTTGTCTATAAGTAATACTATACTTAGCAGACAGCAGTACTTAATGATTATGTTTGTATTACCTAAAACAAGAGATTGAAAAAAGTAATGAACTGGATGTAACTTCACTAGTGAACTTACTACAATTAAAAAAAAAAAACAGTGGTAGTCTTTACATATAGTGATACAGTTAGGAGGTATTCAGTTTTTAACTGAGTGATTGCAATGGGATTTCTTCTAATAACATGATTGTTAACATTTTTAATACCATATTCAAATAACTGACTCTATTGCTGAATGAACATAAAAATCATAAATTCCTTCTCTTTCTTTTAAATCAAGAATAGAAATAGAATATCATTGTTTTAAAATGGAAGACATGTATCATGATTATTATTACAAGAAGTTTTTGGTGGCATGCCTCAAGAACTAGAAGTCTTAAGTTTTTGGATATTATTTATTGCAAAAGACAGAAGAGATAGAAAAGATACTTAACGTACACACAAGAAATGCACCTGGAAGAGCAAATTCCAAACTGTTAATGGCAGTTACCTTTGTTAACTGTTAATGGGAGAAGAGTGGGATTGGTTGGAGGGAGAAAGAGTGCAGGTGAGGGGGCACTCTCATTCTTTAGTTTATATTCTTCTGGCTTGCTTGAATTTATACTAGTAAGAAAGTTGGTCTCACAACTTTGATTTCAAAAGTTGTTGAAAGTACAGAAATCAAAACAGTGTGGTACTGGCATGAAGACAGACATGTATTAATAGAATAGAGAAAAGAACCCAGAAGTAAACCCTTGTAGATATAGTCCAATGATTTTCCACAAGGGTGCCAAGACCATTCAATGGGAAAAGGACAATCTTTTCAACATTAACGTTGGGAAAACTGCATATCCACATGCAGAAGAATGCAACTGGACTCTTCTTACTTTATACCATTTACAAAAATTAACTGAAAGTGAATCAAAGACCAAACACAAGAGCTAAAATTATAAAACTCTTAGAAGAAAACATAGGGGAAATGTTTCATGACATTGAATGTGGCAATGATTTCTTGGATATGACACCAAAAACACAGGCAACAAAATAAGAATGGATAGACTCTTAAATATGGAGAACAACAGAGGGTTACTGGAGGGGTTGTGGGAGGGGCGATGGGCTAAATGGGTAAAGGGCATTAAGGAATCTAGTCCTGAAATCATTGTTGCACTATATGCTAACTAACTTGGATGTAAATTAAAAAAATAAATTAAAAGAATGGATATATTGGATTTAATCAGAATTAAAAACTTTGTGCATCCAAGGACATCAACAGAGTGAAAAGGCACCGCATGGAGTAGGAGAAAGTATTTGCAAAGTATGTATCTGATAAGGGAGTAATATCCAGAATATATAAAGAACTCCTACAACTCAACAACAAAGAATAAACACTCCAATTAAAAAACAGGTAAAGGACTTGAATAGACATTTCTCCAAAGAAGATATACAGATGCCAATAAGCACATGAAAAGACACTCAACATTACTAATCATTAGGGAAGTGCAAGTTGAAACCACAATGAGATACCATTTCATATCCATCAGGATGGCTATTATACAAAAACAAAATAACAGATGATGGCTAAGACCTGGAGGAATTGGAACCCTTGTGCACTGCTTGTGGGAATGTAAAATGGTGCTGCTGATATGGAAACCAGTATGTTCCTCAAAAAATTAAAAATAGAATTATCGTATCATCCAGAAATTCCACTTCTGGGTATATGACCCAAAAGAATTGAAAGCAAGGACTCTAAAGATATTTGTACATTCATGTTTATAGCAGCATTATTCACAATAGCTAAAAGGTGGAAGTATCTCATGCCTATTGTATGAATGGGTGTACAAAATGTGACACATACATATTATGGAATATTATTCAGCCTCATAAAGGAAGGAAATTCTGACACATATTAAAATTCTGACACATCGATTAACCTGGAGGACATTGGACTAAGTGAAATAAGCGAGGCACAATAAGATGACTGCTACGTGATTCCACTTACGAGTTAACTTTAGTCAACCTCATAGACAGAAAGTAGAATGATGGTTCCCCAAAGCTGGGGGCAAGGGGAAATGGGGAGTGGTTATTTAACGGACACAGAATTTCAGTTTGGAAAGATGCAAAAATTTAGGGAGATGGATGGTGGTGATGATTGTGCACTATTAAAACTGTACTTAATGCTGTTGAACTATACACTTAAAAATGGTTATAATGATAAATTTTATGTTTTATCACAATAAAAAATTAACTGCAAATGCATTTAGAGGGTGTGGGGGTTGCAGGAAAATAGGAGAGCTGTAAAATTGCTTGGAAATAATGCAGATTTAAATCTAGCAGAAAATGAGATATTGTAGGATTTCTTACTATTGGTAAAATTCACAAAATTGAATGTAATTTGGATTATTATTATTTATTTTTTAATGTTTATTTATTTTTGGAGAGAGAGAGAGAGAGAGAGAGAGAGACAGAGTGAGAGCAGGGGAGGGGCAGAAAGAGAGGGAAACACAGAATCTGAAGCAGGCTCCAGGCTCTGAGCTGTCAGCACAGGGCCTGATGCAGGGCTTGAACCCACAAACTGCGAGATCATGACCTGAGCCGAAGTTGGACGCTTAACCAACTGAGCCACCCAGGCGCCCCTGGATTATTTTGTACTAAATATTCCATGGCTGATTGATTTAAAATTTAGATACACATGCATTTAGACAATTATCCATGTTAACTCTGGAACTCAAGATTTATAGTCATGCCCTATCTGGAAGTAAAGTGTCCAGGCCTGAAAATATTTTGTAACAGGAAGAAAATAACATTCTGTTATTCAGAAATAAGGGTCTATTTTTCTTTCCCTCTCTATTCCACAAAGTGTTAAAAAGTCCAATACCAGGAGCAGTTGCCCGATAACAAAAGAAATAAGTAATTTGTAGCAGGTGGTTCTAATTGTGCCCATCGAATCTGTGGCTCAATTGTGCAGAAGAGTGGAAAATCAATTAGCAACTACAAGGTTGGGCACTGGTGAGTGACAGGAGTGTCTTAACTCAAACAGGAAATCAGTAATGGAAGAAAATGATTATCCAGGCTGCTAGTGGACACTTTTGGATTTGAGGAGACTTTCCATCTGCTGCCCAACCTTCTCAGACAAAAGATGCTGTTGAAAAGTTTTGTGGTGCATTGTCACTCAAAGAATAGGGTATAGTGTGAGGCTTTGTTTCTTACCTGATGGAATCTGAATGAATAACAGTTAAGAGCATGGGCCTCTTCCTTTCCTCAACTTGCATGTCCTGTGTTGGAGTCACTGCTTTGGATACAGACATGTTTGCAGGGCCGTGTACATGTGTGGTAACTGTCTAGGAGAGATGCCTCACTGGGGCTAATGGTAGCAATACAGGATCTTGACTGTTCATTGAGTAGCATTCTGGCACAAAGTCACCTGAGTGGGCCTACAAGGTTGTGGATAGAATGAAAACAAACTTATTCATCCTATAGCTCTGTTGTGGAGTTAGACCATACAGTAGTCAATTAATATTGACTACTGAATATAGTTTATCAAAGAAACAAATTATTTATAGCATCTTCTTGTATCTAGTTTTGGGGGAAATGAAACCAAGTAGATTTTTTTCCAGACACTTTATTTGTATGAGATCTCCAGGATTCTTAGAAAATGAAGTATCTGGGGGCCCCTGGCTGGCTCAGTTGGTTGAGCATCCCAGTCTTGATTTTGGCTCAGGTCATGATCTTAGAGTTATGGGATGGAGCCCTGCCTTGGGCTCCGTGCACAGAGTATGGAGCCTGCTTAAGATTTAAGATTCTCTCTCTCTCCCTCTGCCCCTCTCCCCTGCTTTCGCACGCTCTGTCTCTCTCTCAAAAAAAAAAAAAAAAGGGAAGGGAAGGGAAGGGAAGGGAAGGGAAGGGAAGGGAAGGGAAGGGAAGGGAAGGAAAGGAAGGAAAGGAAAGGAAAGGAAAGGAAAGGAAAGGAAAGGAAAGGAAAGGAAAGGAAAGGAAAGGAAGCATTTGAACGTTAACAGATTTCTGCCCTACTTGGGTCACTATGGCATTATAGGTTATCTGTAATGTCACTTTGAATTTATCCATTTAGTGTGTTCTTCCATCTTCTTCACTATGTTTCTATATTCTACCTCTTTAGCTGCTGGCCTGCAAGTGGCACCAGGACAATAATAACATGCCTTTTATTTCTTTTGTACAGCATGCCAGTGTTTAATATGGTGCCTCTCACAATATAGATATTTAATAAATAATTTTCTAATAAATGCTTGACTATTGCTTTTTTTGCATTGTCTAGATAGCATTTGAAAAGTAATTAGCACAGTGCCAGGTATGTGACAGGTATTCAATGAATATTACACACAAAAAAAAAGAAAAGAAAGAATAAGACATAAGAAACAGGTGAAACAATTAGACAATTTTCTTTAGTGAAAAACATAATTATGTTATAATTAACAAAAGAGCATAGATAGCTTCACTGATCAGGCTCCTGTATAAAGTCCAGTGTTGGCTCACTTACTGGAGGACCTTTACCCCAAGGTGCTTTTGAAATCTTTTGGGTGGGTGAGCAAGTTGAGGATAAAGGCTTCTTTCTGCCTGCCAGCTATTCTGGGAAGGAGGAAGGTAGAACTAAAAACAACACTGGGATACATCAAGGGTGGTACTACTGCTGAAGGAAGGGACTCCTGAGCACAAAATGTTTCTCCAGGCAATTTATTTTGAAACTGCTGTCAATCCAGTCGTGTGTGTGTGTGTGTGTGTGTGTGTGTGCGCGCGTGTGTGTGGGTGTGGGTGTGTGTGTCGGCATATGCATGCACACGCATTCTGTGCATGGTTTGGAGGAAAGACTGGGAAAGAAAATAAGAGGAAACGGAAAATACTGGTGGCTTTGCATGTTGACTTCCTCTGTGGGGAGAGCAGAGAAAGCACATAATTCCTCCTACAGGTTAGACCTATGTGGTAAGAGTCTCTAGGTAAGACTATAGTATCAATTGTCTTGTTTCTGGTCTTCGGTGTATATTTTTAAAGGCAATAGCCTCAGTAAAAAAGCAAATGACTAGCTTTGCAGGTATAGTTTCCCAAGCAACCACAGAAGGGTTCTACCTTGTTTCTGTCTTCAGTTTGGAGGAGTCATTTTCCCAGCCCTCATTGTTCTCCTGGCATTGATAGTGACACTGAGGTCACTTCCGTTGTTGGTACTTTTATTCCCTATTACAAATCTATAGCATATTGCAAATTCTGTGGAGTGTCAAAAGGGCAGTTTCTCTGTTACTATGGAGAAGACACCTGTGAACAGAGAAGTCTATATCTAAACAAATATAGAGCTAAGAAGCAATGGGGAAGCATTTGAAAATACTCCACAGTTTAGCTATACTTACTTTTGTTCTTCAAAATAACCTCACATAACTCACACACATTACATTAAAAACATAGTTTTTAAATAACATATTTCTTTTCCATTACATGCATTTAGATAAAATCTGACCGAATATATATTCAAAACTAAATAATTAATAAATCTTTATGGAAAGTAAAAGTCATCTTAAATTTTACTCGGTTACTCAAAAATTGATTTAGGAATAACATTGTGTGATTTAAATTCATCTCAATCAATAGTTTAAATAATTTAATATTCTACTGTACAGTTTAGATTTTGACAAGTTACTGATTATGGCTAGATTTTATCATCCCAGGAGCCCTCCTGTCAAAAAAGTACAGTCATGTCTCTGATAGAAAATTTCTATCTTACCTGTTTGTAATGGTTACAAGTGCAGGAGGACAGTAATAACCACTGGAGGCATGGTCAAAGCTTCGAAGGACAGTGTCAATTTTGTAACAGAATCTACCATGTCTCTCCCATCCCTTCAAAAAGGAAATAGAAAATTAAAGACATAAATGATTTAAACAGCAAAATAGTGTTTTTGTGTATTCTTATTTACTACTTGTACGTAACTTCCTTCTCTGACCCACTCAAAACTCAAAACTTGAGTTTCTGTCTTGAAATCTTTGTATTCTACCTGGTAATGCCATTAGCTACAGCCACTTTTATATTTATTTAATTAATTATTAAAACCTGAAAGTTTTAATTAACTTGAAATCTTAAAATCTAAAATGAAATAAAGGAGCACTCACTCAAGATCTCTTTCTCTCTCTCTGTTCAGACTTAGAGTTTCATACAAATGCTTCCTACAGGATGGTAGAAACCAAGACTGTTGGGTTTGAAGGCAGAAGGCATGGGTTTGAATACTGGCTCTACTAGTGTGCAACTTTATATAATCTCTACATGTCTTAATTTTCTCCTCTGTAAAATGAAGATAATAATAGTGTCCATGGAGTTGTTCTGAGAATCAAAGGGAGACAATGCAGGCAGAGGCCTTAAATAGATCCAGGAACTCAATATGAGCAAAGAGGACATATGTATCTAGATAATAGTGTATACATCTTTTCAACTTTGTTTCATATTGCTTATTTCATGTTATCTCACTGAGATTCACTGAGGTTAGAGACCTAGATGAAGTCACAAGCTAGTGGACAAGCTGGTCTGGAACCCAATTCTGGTGTAATCCGGGATGGTCTTGGGTAGATCATAAGGTTTCCAAATAGAGACTGGCTAAATAAATGTATACAATATATAAATGTATATTATATAAATATATATATTACATATACATTTATATATTATATATACACACATAAATATATACGTATGTATTTATATATGTATATATATACACATATACATAAATATATACATATATGTATGCTTATGTATGTATATATTTATATGTATATATACAATATGTTGTATGTATATTTTAAATGTAAATAATACAAACATATATAAATATATGCATATATATACAAACAAATATATATATTTGTAAAAAGTATTCCTAAACCAACTGGCTAGCCTTTGAGACAGAAAGAAAGCAAGCTTTGGCACTTAGACAAAAATGATAAATGTGTAGTTCCATACCTCCACCCCGAGAGCATTGAAGGGTATCTCTGTTCTTTAAAATCATACAGTACAGGAGACATGTATTCATTAGTCTTCTATATTTTCACTGAGTTATTTTAGTCCCTTTTCTTTCAATATTATAAAATCACATCACTTACATCTATCTATTTTTATGTATTTGCCAGTTTTAAAATACACTTTATTCTGTGTCTGTGTCATGCCAATACTTGCCAGATTTTGATCAGATATAAAATGACTTCTGCTATATTTCTTAGAAAAGGTCTCTGTCTTGCAGTAAATTAAAGAAAACCTTATTTTAGAACTCAGTTATTTTTTTTCAAAACATATTATTAAATGAGGTGTGGATCACAGGAGTTCCACATCCAGCCAGCCACAATGTGCTCTGAACTCACTCCCTGATCTTCTCCCCATAACCTCATCTGTGTGAGTAATTGACAGCTCCAGCCAGAACCCCCGGATCACTCCAGATGGGGTGGGAGGTTAGACTGCTTTTGTATTTGGAAGGACAGGCGGAGGAAGGCTGACAATTTGACCTTTCTAACAAAGTATTCCTTCTTTGTTAGTAGTTTTCAGATCACAGGCTGCTTAGTAAAACCAAAAATCTGAGAACTGAACAGACTCTAGGAAAGCGGGTGGGGGATGTGGCATAGTAATAACCAGAAAAACAAAGGCTCCTTACTACAAGCCTTTGTCCACACAATGAAAGTGGGAAGAATAATTGATTGTATCTGTGAATATCTTTTGTACATGAGGTGCCATTTCATTTTAAATGAAATGATGATGATGACAGTACTGAAACAATTGCTCATATTATACAATCCCCAAAAAATGACTCAGAGCGGGGGGTGGGTTTTTTTTTTTTTTTTGCTTTGAAATTATCAAGCAAATTTTCTTCCTTATGTAGTGCTTTTTACTCCTGTGACTTATTCATTCCATAACTGAAGGCTACAGCCATCACTCATTTTGCCCATTCCCCACCCCCTCTGCTAGACAACCATCAGTTTGTTCTCTGTGTTTATAGGTCTGATTCTGCTTTTTGTTTATTAATTTACTCTTTTAGATTCTACATATAAGTGAAATCATATGGTATTTGTCTTTCTCAGGCTTATTTCACTTAGCATCCTACCCTCTAGGTCCATTCATGTTATTGTAAATGGCACGATCTCATCCTTTTTTATGGTTGTGTAATGTGTGTGTGTGTGTGTACAACACATCTTCCTTATCCATTCATCTATTGATAGACACTTAGGTTGCTTCCATATCTTGGCTATTGTAAATAATGTTGCAGTAAACATAGAAACATATCCTTTCAAATTAGCATTTTTGCTTTCTTTGGGTAAATATACCAGTATTGGAATTACTGGATCATGTGGTGTTCCTATTTTTAATTTTTGAGGAACCCCCATACTGTCTTCCACAGTGGCTGTACCAATTTACATTCCCACTAAGAGTGCATGGGTTCATGAGGGCTCCTTTTTTTTCCCACATCCCCACGAACACTGGTTATTTCTTGTGTTATTGATATTAGCCATTCTGACAGGTGAAGGTGATACCTCATTGTGGTTTTGATATGCACTTCCCTGATGATGAGTGATGCTACACATCTTTTCATGTATCTGTTGGCCATCTGTATGTCTTTTTTGGAAAAAATGTCTATTCAGGTCCTCTGCCCATTTTTAATCAGATTATTTGGAGGCCTTTTTTTTGGTTTTTTTTTGGTGTTTTTTTGGTGTTTACTTGTATACATTCTTTATATGTCTTGGATATTAACTCCTTATTGGATGTACCATTTCCAAATATCTTTTCCCACTCAGTAGGTTGCTTTTTTGTTTTTTTTTTGATGTTTTTTTTTTCACTGTGGAAAAGGTTTTTATTTTGATGTAGTCTTAATAGTTTATTTCTGATTTTGTTTCCCTTGCCTTAAAAGGCATATCTAGAAAAATGTTTCAACTGCTGATGTCAGAGAAATTACTGCTTTTGTTCTCTTCTACTATTTTTATGATTTCAGGTCTCATATGTAGCTCATTAATCCATTTTAAATTTATTTTTGTGCATGGTGTGAGAAATATTTTATAAGTTGATTTTACACATACAGACTGTTTAGAGAAGTGCGGTGAAGCAGTGGGCTAAAGGAAAGGAAACTTTTGAAACCACATTCACAGATTGATTCATAAAGAACTTAATGAGAGTTTCACCATAAAGTTAGAGAACGGGATCTGAACTCCAGTTTTACTCTGAACCTTAAATACTAGTAATGCTGGCCAGAAAAGGGAAGCTGTGTACAAAAGTTTGAATAGAACATCAGTTCTGTTTTTGCTGTGTAAGGAGTTAATTTCCTTTTCAACACAAATACAACATGTTGAGTTGCTCTGAAAACCACAATAAGACAAATATTTTTTTTCAATATTTCTGATTAGCTATAAATCAGTGATCAGCTCTAACTTCAGGAACTGTAATCATTAGATAAAATGTTTGGTAGTATGTCAGCTATGGCATAGGTATTGTTGACCTAAAGTAGGAAGAGTAATTCATATGTTTACACTGATTACTGAATAAAATGCAGTTTCTTGGAAAGATGGGTCATTGCCTCATTGAAACATAAATACCTGGATTAGAAGAGAAAATATTTAAGAATTGCATAAAAATCCAGGTTTGGGAAATTTTTGAGATGCATACAAATATCCAATATTTAAATTTAATTGTTTAGTGTGTGTGTGTGTGTGTGTGTGTGTGTGTGTGTGAGAGAGAGAGAGAGAGAGAGAGAGAGAGACAGGGAATGAATGTGTTGAGAACTTTACTCAAGGATACTGAATGTATTTGAAGAAATTTAAAACATAACCTTCTACCTTTTAATTTTAAACCTGAAGTGTTATGTATTTTTTATTACTTTAAGTACTGAGAATAATTATGTTAAGTACCAAAAATAATTTATTACTTAAAATATTAAAGTATTTTTATTATCTCTTTCCCAACTAATAAATATACTGCAAACATGCACTTCTCACCATTATTGTATTCTATTCAAATATTTAAGTTTAAGATGAGTGAAAAGGAAGTCAGGAGTCTGAGTGAAGAAGTTCACTCTCCATCAAAGGAATGCATTTTTTTTTCACTCTGACAGTCCTCACTGGGAGACTATGAAAACCACCTGTGAGATGGGGCATCACATGACAGTCATTGTTTGTACAGATGGGATAACAGGACCTTTATATTTTTTATTTCAAAAGAAAAGTAGTTTAGGTTGAAGAGGATGGCAAGACAACAATCCTTTGCAGGGCTGTAAACCCTTCATGTTCCCAGCTGATAACTGCTTGGTTTGTTAAAAGTAGCCCACAGTCAAAAAAAAAAAAAAAAAAAAAAAAAAAGGGAGGGAAGGAAAGAAAGAAAAGTGATAGGGAGGGAGGGGAAAGAGAGGGAGGAGGGAGCAAAAGTAGGTATGAGAGGGAGACATTGTTTAAATTGCTGTTGCATAAATTATTCTAGCTATGCATTCAATACACCTAAATGCAATGTTAACAGCACTTACCTTTTGACAGCCTGATTCAGTGTCAGAAAGGACATGGCCTGCTTTCTTACAAACGTAAAAAAGTGTTTCTTCACAATTTTTAACTTTCCAGTGCCCCTCCTAAGGGGAAACATGTTACAAGATGGATGAATTAACTTCATTATTGATGCTGATAGGCAACATCAGTTATTTTCTTTTTTTTAAATATAATTTATTGTCAAATTTGTTTCCATACAACACCCAGTGCTCATCCCAACAGGTGCCCTCCTCAATGCCCATCACCCACTTTCCCCTCTCCCCCACCCCCCATCAACCCTCAGTTTGTTCTCAATATTTAGGAGTCTCTTATGGTTTGCCTCCCTCCCTCTCTGTAACTTTTTTCTTCCCCCTTCCACTCTCCCATGGTCTTCTGTTAAGTTTCTCAGTATCCACATATGAGTGAAAACATATGGTATCTGTCTTTCTCTGCCTGACTTATTTCATTTAGCATAATATCCTCCAGTTCCATCCATGTTGCTGTAAATGGCCAGATTTCATTCTTTCTCATTGCCAAGTAGTATTCCATTGTATATATAAACCACATCTTCTTTATCCATTCATCAGTTGATGGACATTTAGGCTCTTTCCATAATTTGGCTATTGTTGAAAGTGCTGCTATAAACATTGGGGTACATGTGCCCCTATGCATCAGCACTCCTGTATCCCTTGGGTAAATGCCTAGTAGCACAATTGCTGGTCATAGGGTAGATCTATTTTTAATTTTTTGAGGAACCTCCACACTGTTTTCCAGAGCGGCTGCACCAGTTTGCACTCCCACCAACGGTGCAAGAGGGTTCCCGTTTCTCCACATCCTTGCCAGCATCTATACTCTCCTGATTTATTCATTTTAGTCACTCTGACTGGCATGAGGTGGTATCTCAGTGTGGTTTTGATTTGTATTTCCCTGACAAGGAGTAATGTTGAGCATCTTTTCATGTGTCTGTTGGACATCTGGATGTCTTCTTTAGAGAAGTGTCTATTCATGTCTTCTACCCATTTCTTCACTGGATTGTTTCAGTTATTTAAATAAAAAATACGATTAATAATAAGTGTTTCAGTATGGGGTAATGAGTCAGGACCTTATGTTGTCATTAGAAGAGTTGATACTTTCTCTACATGAGAGTGGGAGGCCATGCTCTCTCCAGCATGTGAACAATTACAAGATGCGCAATCCCAGAGGGGTGGACAGGAGGGGAGGGGCCATTAATGTTTCTTGATAGTGTGCCAGGCTTAATATTGTGTGATTTTCATGTATAATTTCAACATTTCTGTGAGGTAGGCATTATCATTCCTATTTTAAAGGTTAGGTTTAATACTTTGAGCAAAGTTTTATAGTCAGTAAAACTGGAAACTAGGATTTAATACCAGGCTCAGCCTAGATTTACATTAAGCTGCTCTCAATTTTTCTTTTAAAAAGATGGGTTAGAGCAGGGATTCTCAATCTTTACTGTGCACCAGAATTATTTGAAAGGATTACTAAAGTGCAGATGATGGGACCTCATGATCAGTGTGTCTCATTTCACAGGTCAGGTAGGACACAAGAATTTGCATTTCTGACAAGGTTTCAATTGATTGATGCTGCTGGTTTGGGGACCACACTTTGGAAACTATCCTCGTGACCAAGTGAGACTGCTGCTTCCTTTCTTCAACCACTTCTAAATATTAAGTGGAATATTTGCTACTTACATATATAAACCTAATGCTGGGGAAATGCCTGGAAGCTACCATGAATCACCCTAGATAACATTATCATAGGTGAACTTTGTGCTCAAGCCATAAGTTTATCACTAAGTTTCCAAAGCCCCACCCCATTTCTTCTTTATATGACAGGTGGATACTTTCACGTCTTCTAGTTCTGCAGATAGCTGCTCTAACAACCTACATTAATAATGAAATATAATAACTGCTAACAGATTAAAATTTTATCCTCCCAAAGGATTTGTTAACACAAATCAGACCTTTAGGCTAAAACCACACAATTCAAATTTTAGGTGGTATCTCAGGCATTCAGGTTTTTAGGGGAATATACATACTGGGTAGGAGGCTGACACCTTCATCTTACAGAGCAGCCCTATAGCCCACCATCATGGAGTCTTCTAGCAAGCCATCCAGTTAAAGGATACTGTTAGGCCTACTGTATTTGCTTAATAACAATTGGATGGATGGATGAATGGAGAAAGTTTCCTAGGCTCTCACATTCAAATTAGGCATCAACCATGCTTAGGTAACTTGTTAATTACAATAATCATATTCATGTTGAGTTCTACTTCATGGGAATGAATGTTACTTTTTATGCATTTACTATTTAAGGAGCCACTAAGCTGCCAGAAAGGAGGACCCAAAGTATCACACTTACAGCAGCATTGTCCTGACACATCCTATAGTATTAATACCTGTTCTTACTCTCTTAAAAATAATTTTTATGTTCAAATGTTGGCTCCTGTTCTGTGAACTTGCTAAGTAAATAACCAATGTCTGTCAAATGTAAAAGGAGAATGTCAGTGGGAAATGAAGGTCATCTTAATTATCTCAAAACCAATGAACCAATAAAGCGTCAAATACTGTAGAATAAACAGTGATGGCTTTCAGCAGAGTTAGACGCAAGATAAACATTTAGAGAGGTCATTGTTTGTCCCTTTTCAAATGTGACTTGAGAACTACCTTGGCATTTTAATTGTAACTGAGCATATCTATAACAACCTAAAAGAGGAAACAATGAAATGTGCCATCAAAGTAAGTGCTTAGAAATTTTCTATGTTTGGTTGGTGCCATTACTTTGTCCAGCTACTTAAGTAACATTTAATTAACTGCACTTGACATGGTGACCTCCTGGTGGTAAGAAAGAGTGAGAATGCCTACCAAATCCTAATGACTTAAAACTCAGCCAGTGAGTTTAGTAACTATCTGATCAAAGAGATTAAGTCTATTTTAAACATATAATAAACCCTTCAAATGACTTCAGATTAAATCAGATGTTTTAGATAAATGAGAGATTAGGGCATAGAAATAAGTGTGATGTTAAGGCCACCGGGACCATTACATTCTTGTGAGGAAAAGAGCAAGATTTTCCATTGATTCACAGTTTTCAATGAGGTTACGCACATTGTAGAAATCCTTTTATGTTAATAGGATAATGGAGCTTAAAAATCATCAGTCTCTAGAGTAATTTCCTGACACCTCAGATCTTCCCCTTACATCTTCACCACGGTGGTCAATGGCACCATCATCCACAAACATGGTGGTTGCTCTAGCCAAAAACCTATTCCTCTCTCACCCCACATCTACTAGCAACAATTCCTATCCTCCAAGGGATCTTTGAATTTCTCTCCTTGTCTCTATATTCACTACCCCAATTCAACACTGAAGTAGCCCCCAAACTGGTTTCTCTGCTTCCATTTTCTGTCTTTCTCTAAGCTA
Organism: Lynx canadensis; assembly: GCF_007474595.2. NCBI lineage: Eukaryota > Metazoa > Chordata > Mammalia > Carnivora > Felidae > Lynx > Lynx canadensis. The sequence continues at coordinate 149,138,703 of NC_044310.1, forward strand.
CTCTCTATGTAGCAGCCACAGTTATTTTTTAAAATGTAAATCAAGGGGCACCTGGGTGGCTCAGTTGGTTGAGCTTCTGACTTTGGCTCAGGTCATGGTTTGTGTGTTTGAGCCACAATAAAATAAAATAAAATGTAAATCAAACAATGCCCTTCATCTCCTTGAAGTCCTTTTGTCATTCTATACCAGGACTATAAGCTTCACATTTTTGCATTCTACCTGCCCCCTCTCCTAGGATCCCCTCAAGCCACACTGGTCTCCTTTTTGATTATTAAACATGGCAAGCCTTGGCCGGCCTTTGAGCTTTTACACTAGCAGCTGTCCCCTGGCTGGAATGTTCTTCCCCTGCTCCTCCAGAGGCTTTTTTTTTTTTTTTTAAGTTCTAGCTTAAACATCACCTCTTTGGAGAGCCCTGACCATTCTGTATGAAGTAGCAGCCCCAACCCAGGTTGTTCACCATCACATCACCTATCTCCTCAAAGCTATGATCGCAACTATAATTACCATGTTTCTCCTGTGTGTGCATGTTTACTGCCTAGCATAGAAGCCCCAGGAGGAGTAGGGACTGTGCCTTGGTCTCTGCCACAGCCCAAGTCCCTGATGCAGGTGGCCCTCAATACAAATCCAGCAAAGTGAGCACTAAACAAACAAATCAACTTACAGATTGCTCTGCTGAAACACATAGTTGGCTTCTATTTGGAAGAATTTGGGGCTCAAGTGCGTGCCAATTAGTAAAGGTGACTGAAGAGCCATTGGACCATTCAAAGGAAACTGGAATTTTATTGCTGCTCAAACCAATCCATGTTTCTGATGCATTTTCTGTAAGAGAGAAATGTAAACTACAGGAATCCTATTAATGCAAAGGAGATAATGCACCAGGCCTGTTATAAATGATTTCTTCTTTATTTTTTCATGTGATAAAACCTTTTAAGTCTCAGTATAAAATATCTACTTAAACCTGTTCCCCCTATACTATCCCATCTGCTTGACTCAGACCTTGTAAGTGGGGCAGAGTATGAGCTAAAGCCAATGCAAGGACAAAGCTTAAAAGCAAGTCAGATTGCTGGGACTCTAATTAGTTCCTGCTACTGTATGAAAAGTATATTTGATCAGTATGGTTTTGCTTTTGCCTAGATAAAGGGAAAATAGGAAGGTCAATTGGATTAGGAAAAGGACCTTTAAAAGAAAAATCTTTACAATATATTTTTTCTTGACTTTTCTCTCTCTCTCTCTCTCTCTTTTTTTTTTTTGCCATGGGAAAAAGAGGAGCAGAAACTCTTAGAAGCATGAAAATGGGAGCAATGGGGTTGCCAGAAAAGTAAATAAAGTTTGACAGCCCAGGTAAGGTGAAAAGACCCTAGGAGGCTGAGAGAAACGTTCAAGTGCCCCTATTGAGACAGAGGCAGCCACAGGATTCTTTTAATCTCAAATGCAGCAGGTGAGAAAAAGTGACAGAGAGGATTTTTGTTTTTACTCGAAACTAAAACCTAACTTCCAAAAGGTCACCAGTGTAGACTCTGGAGATTTTTTTTTTCATTAAAAAAAAAATTTACTCTAACTCAGTGATTTCAATGTTTTTCAGAAGAATTCCATGTCAAATACAAGACACAGGGGGAGGCCTGCTCTGATGCACGGATGGTGGGTGCAGGCCCAGGAGCTCAGAATTCCTGAACCATGGCACACAGCTTGAAAACCACCAAACCTTTCACTGGCTACAGTTATTAAAATCCAATTATTTATCTAAGGAATTCCATTACTACTTAGATCACATGACCATAGCACATGACTGCTATCTAGTGGCCATAAAGCTAAATTACAGGTTTAAGTTTCATGTTTTTTTTTTAATGTTTTTGAAACTTCAGATATATATACCATAAATCATCACTTTTACATAGCTTAACTTCTTTTCAACTCCACTAATAAAGATAGTGACTACATTATATTTCATACCTCTTAGTTCAAAGACATGTGGCACTTACCATCTCCAAGGAGGGTTATAAGAAACTCCACCTGTGCTAATGAGGCAATGTTTATTAATGTGCTGTTGTCAGACTGGCAAGAATGCAAAGCTTCCTTCCAGGTCTTTTTTTCTTTCTGAAGTTTATAGCAGTTACGATTATGGGGATTCCAGCCAGGCTCACAGTAGGTAGTGTAATATTTCCAAGCATCTTTTTCTTTTTAAAACAATGAAAAACAATGTCATTTTCCACAATTTTTAACATGTTACTTGTTAGCCTTAATAGAAATTGCCATCAATATATGATTATTTTAAAAATTTGAAAAATAGAGACATATGAAACAATAACATGTAAATCATCTACATCTTCAGAGTTGAGAAGGATTCACTATAGGATCTAGATCTAGATTGAATGGATCTCAGTGCTTTATTTTACAGATGAGCTAAGGTACAAAGAGGTAAGGAGACTTGGTGAAGGTCATAAGCCAAAGTGAACCGTCAGGGCTAGATGTAAAATTTAGCAGTCAGAGTTCTGCATTTAGAAAATTATTTTACACCAAAAATGAGTATTATGACACACAATATAAATGGTATTCCAAAGATTTTATGTACAATATGTAGATATTTATCCTCAGCTGAAAAAAAGCCTGAAATTCTGGTTACTTCCTCCAAAGCAGAGTTGACAAATAGCTTTCACCTTTAGGGTATGTCTGAGTGTCTGTGTTGTCCTTCTGGGTTCATATGGACCCTGGGTTAGACTTACAGAACAGTTCCAGGATGCTTTGGCACTAATAGGGAAGGCAGTGGTATGCATATGAACTTTTGGCTCTCCCTTTCCAGAAGCTTGTCCCCAACCTGGTAATTAGCATTTTTACTTTATTTTATTAACTACAGCTGAGTGCCTCCCTTAAGCACTAATTTAGTTAGATATAGCTCCACTGCTATTTGGGAAATGAGACATTGTTTTAAAATTGCTCTGGGATGCTAAGCACAAATGATATCTAAATATTTAGATATCATCTACCCCAGTGATTTTCAACCAAGGGGTCATAGAACCCCTTTTGAAATTAAAACCATAAACTTTGCTCTATGGGTAAGATAAAAAGATAAAAGAGAAATTTCTCTGATTGAAGCAGGGTGGAGCCAAGCAAAGAACCTTCAGATCCCAGAAACAGTTTGAAGACACTGGACTAGGTCATTGAAAGAATTTGTTAAACCTGAAGCAACGACTAATTTAGCTTAATTACCCTCGTTTGTGGTCTTTGGGCTTCAATTAGTAGAACCTTAGAGTAAATAAAAGAGAAGAAAAGAAGGATGGCAGGAGGGCCTAAGAAAGAAACGAGTAAGAGAGGAAGAGATGGAAGGGAAGGACATAAATAGCGATAGCAATTTCAGCATGTTCTTGACATAATGAAAACTCTACATAAAAAAATGGCACAATGCTTCTCCCCCCCCCCCCTGATTCCACCATTCACTTAGGGTTAGCCACTTAAAGGAAAGTGAAAGTTAACGTCTGATTGTAAGGAATAATATTTAAAAATGATAATTCTAGGGGCGCCTGGGTGGCTCAGTTGGTTGAGCGTCCGACATGGGCTCAGGTCACGATCTCGCTCTCAGCGAGTTTGAGCCCCGCGTCGGGCTCTGTGCTTCCAACTCAGAGCCTGAAGCCTGTTTCAGATTCTGTGTCTCCCTCTCTCTCTGCCCCTCCCCCACTCATGCTCTGTCTCTCTCTCCCTCTCTCTGCAAAAATAAATAAACATTAAAAAATTTATAAATAAATAAAAATGATAATTCTCTTTATTTTAAATCTGGAGTTCCTAATTATGCTGGTCATGATTCTTCTAAATATGGTTATGTTTTTATGTCTACTTTCTGAGTTAAGACATTAACTCCCACAGAAACTAAAAAGAGCCAGGAGACCTTAAAAACAAATAATTGGGCTTTAGGTATTAGATTGTAATTAGGTAGTGTTTAAGTCTTAGTTGCACATAAAATTTGTATGTTATTTTGAGGAGGATGGTTATAAGAGACTCAGAGTATGGTAGGAGATCAATGAAGTAAAGAATTTTATAAAACTGTGTTCTAATTTATATTTAATTTCTAAGGTAACCATCATTAAAACACAAAACTAGACTAGAAAAGGAAGCATATCTTGTTTTTCTAATGCAGAACAACTCAATTAAAGAAATTAAAGAAAAAGCAGCAGAAATTGTCTTCTATGCTTAGGTCCTTTGCTTTGGTTTTTAGTAAAAACCTAAATGCATTTGTTAAATTCGTGATGCCTTTGGAATAACAGATATTATCTGCTTACGTATTTTTATTCATGTAACTATAAAACCCAGCCCTAGCTGCTTAAATTGTGAATTACTAGCAAAAATGTAAATGAATTTGAATACATTGAGATGACAAGTAAGCAACTCATAAAGCCAACTTAAAGTAAAATCACTTACCAGTCACTTCTTGATCACTGTGGTTTAGATACTTTTTACATATATAAGGCAAGGTGGACCCACAATCCCGACTCTGCCAGGCATTTGGCATCAATGAATTCAATGTTCCACAATGATACTCAACAAATGGCTCAAAACTTATTTCTGAAAATACAGTGTATGTGTGTTTAATGTTAGAGGCAAAAGTGGTTAGTTTAAAATATATTGATGTCATTTTATTTATTCAAGTATGATATATTTGACATATGTAAGTGTGGTGTTTTAGCATCAAGGAGATAGCTCTTCTCTGGCGTGTGTGACAAATCCTAGAAGATGCTATATTATATCTATGATTTTGCAGTTGAAGTCCAGACATGACAATGAAATGATTTTTCAAAGATAGCAATAGCTGATTTTGTTTTAAAGAAATATTTGCAGTTTGTTGCTATTTTTTAAAACAGCTGACTAGAGTCTTGGCTCTAAACCAACCCTCCTGCAACCTTGGAGAAACAGCTTACCTTCTTGACCTCCATTTTCTTGTCTGGAAAAGCTTGCCTTATAGGAATTTAGGCAAGCTTAAAAATGTTTATAAACCACTTTTAAAATAACATGACTTCTGTATGTGTGGGATATAGCTTCTGTGTAAGGCTGTGGGATAATTCTACCCATCAAAGGCACATAAAACACTGCAGGTACCCGGGTTCCAGTTCAGATAGTTGAGCGGCGTTCTATCAGACCACTGCCAGCCAGCATTTTCATCCAGTTGATTCAGACCTATCCACATTTCCACCGCTTCACTGCCCAAGTGCTCTAAAATGAAGAGAAAAATAAGAGTTTGAACACGAGGAAACAAACACCCCCCTCCCCACAATGATACAATTCTTTCTTGTTTTCTCATTCCTGAAGGATGTAGTCATAAATGAATTGCAGTCAATGACAGAGAAGGGTTTTAAGTGCTACTAAACCCCACTCTGATGCTTCAGAGTAACAAAGTCAGGCTCTGGCATCTTGAGAAACACCGCATTCTTATAAAGGCTCACTAACAGCAGTTCTTGAGCTGTGAAGGGCTTAATCTAAGCATCCAGAAGTGCTGCCTTTAAAGGATCATCAATCCACCCAAGAGTGCATGGTTGCACATCTGAGACCATCTGATTAAGCAATTAAGGGTTTTGGATGGGGGAGGAGGAAGTGTCCAGGAAGTCCACTCCAGAAAGCGCCCCTCTGTCTGTCCTCTCTTGCTATGTGTTCCTGGTAGCAGCTTTGGCTTGGAGGCTCAGGACTGCAGTTTGCTGAGGTTACCATAGGCTCCAAGTAAGGGGAATAGGAAGAAGTGATGTTAAATCAGTATAATGGGTATATGTGTGTGCACATAAAATTTTCTGCATTTTTCAATATTTTTGAAGTATTTCACAGTTAAAAAATTAAACAATGTAAAGAACTTTTTTTTTATCAGGATCTAGCAAGGAAGAGAAAACATAATTATTGTTAGTGAATGGAGACAAGTCCTCAAATTTAAGAAGGTATGCCAAAGCAAGCAGCAATGGGGGTGGGGGCGGGACGGCTGTCCAGTGTGAGAGCCAGTAGGAGTTGTGTGACCAAGAGGAGAAGCATAATCCAAGGGACCAAAGTATCCAGGCAGGCTGGAGCCATACAATGTTGCATCTTCAGCTGGGATTGGGAGAAGGCTTTCTGTCAGGCTGCCTCTGTGGCCCCTGCTCCCAACCGCTGTGCCATAGCTCCTCACATTTTAATTTAACCCCATTTTTGTTACAGATGCTATGTATAAACATGTATATTGGTATGCCTGTGCTGAAAAACATGGTTCAAAATTAGAGAATTAGGGGAAAGTTTTCTTTGGTTTTTCTTTTGTTACCTGAATTAAAAAAAATTATTCTAGAATAAAAGAAAATAAAAGAAATAAAAATAAATAAAAGCCAGCCCAAAATGTAGAAGGCGAACCAGGGAGAAGTATGTAATGGAAACTAAGGGATGGATATTTTTGATTGCATAAAAATATTATATAGTTGTTTAAATGATGCTTTTAAAGTATTTAAAATAATTAGAGATTTTATTGACATTGAGAGTAAAATGCAACCTACTAAATTAAAATATTAATAATATTTCTGAATTTGGGGATTATGGCTCCCCAAAAAGAGAATGGATTCACCAAACTGATCATGTACAATGCCAAAAGGAAAGCCACAATAATTTCAAAATGATCTACACAGTGTATATTATAGTTTATGATTATATTTCAGTTATTTTTCTTTAAAAAAATAAAAGAACTTCCTTTAAAATCCAACAAAATTTATTATAGGATACATTTTAAACAAGTCTCAGAAACTTAGTAAAAGTTGATTTCTCATCAGATCATGGAGGTAAAAAAAAAATAGAAGAGACAGAGACTCAGTGAAAGTGACTAATTTTGTGACACTCTCAAATGTTGCCACTTAATCTTTTAATATATAAAAGGGAGCACTTTTCTCTTTGTCTTATGGTTCATCTGTATCGGAACCCAATATATTTGAACCAGATGCAGGGGACTGAGACTGAGGCCCTGGCAGGTAAGACTTGTGTCAGGAAAACTCATGGTTTATGCTGGTAGTTTCAGAATAATTACTAATCGCATCCCCTTTTATTCTAAAAAGAGTCTCAGTTTGAATGATCAATTGTATGACCACCCCAAGTATAAACACCAGTGTATTCACATAATAAATGAGTCAGCAGCATCCTCTGTGATTGAACATTTCAGTTACATGGTGGAAAACTGGAAGAACTTAACCCACTTAGGAAAGAGAAAAAATGGGGTTGTAATTCTGAGACCCCAGAAACCCCTAAACAGAAACAGCATACCATTCACTGGTCCCACCTTTCCAAACTCCTGCGGCATTTACACAGAGTCTCTTTCTAACGTCATTTTGATTAGTCCTTTCAGTAACACTATCGGATTAAATAGTGGGTATTGTGATGACAAGAGGCGGCATGGAAGATGGATTGACAAGGTAGAGAAATTTTCCCATTTCATATCAGGGCAAATGCCAAGCAGTATTTTCAAATAACCTAATTAAAATATTAAAATATTAATTATTCTTATCTTAGAGGTATTTCAAATACCCTCTGTGCAGTTGTTTTAACAATACACAAAAAAATCATTGGGTAATTTATAATGTGTGTTTAAGGTTACAAAAGCTGTTTATTTAGCTTTACGACTACATCGGCTCACAGTTCTATAATAATGAACTCAAACCTAAATTCTTTTGGATATTTCTTGGCATTTGTGACAGCTTAGATAATTCCTTATAACTATTAATGTTCACCAGCAATTAGCAAAAAACTAGACTATTCTCATCATTAAAAAAATACCATGGTCAGAACAGGGTTCTGTCTTTATGAATAGAATAGACTTCTGTTTTCCTAAACAATCCCTGAAGTCTAATTATAGAATTGTGGTATTTAAATCAAAGTCTCTGACATATCTTACTTCTTTAACCATTATTCAAGTTTGATGAGTAAGTCCAAACCTTCTTATTAGAAATTCTGACAGTCAAGATAGGTAACAAGTATAATTCATAAATGGTATGCAAAATTTTTCTGTAAAAACCATTACAGGCTAATAATGATATTAGAAACTGGTGTTTTCCCTGCAATATGACTCACTGAAATCAGTTTTGATCATAATTTCCCACTTTTGCCTGTCTGTGGGCAAAAGGGGCAAATCTGCCCTGTTCACGCATTTGTTATGTTCCTTCTGGAAGGTATTGATGACTTTCAAAAGCTTCATCTTCCACCCAGTGAATCCACTTCCACAAACTTGTAGAGAAATAATTGGGGATCTATGCCCAAAGGTAAGTGCAGGGATGGTTTATAAGAGCAACAAATAAATAAAAACAAAATAAATAATTTTACCTATCTATCACTATCTAATAGTAGGGGGTTAGATAAATATATTCTTGGTAACCTATAATACTAGGTAACCATTAAAAACCATGATACAGACCTATATTTATAGACATGGGCAGATGTTCATTATATGCTGGTGCATGAAACAAGCATATTATCAAACCGTGTGCATAGGTGTTAAATGGTTAACACACATTGAGTGTTTGTTATTTTCTAAGACTTCATCTGCATCATAACGTGTAATCTGTACTGCTAACAAGTAGCATGGCTATTATTTCCATTTGATAGGGGGAGATTTGAGGTACAGAGAGGTTAGGTCACTTGTAGGAGGAGCTCTGCTAGTAAGTGGTAGAGGCAGGAGTCAAACTCAAGCATATGGTTCTCTGGTTCCGGCTCCTAACCACCATGAAATAACTGCCTCCTGTATTTATTCAGTACTATTTTCCATAGACACTGTATATGCATGCATGCCTTTACATGTTTTGGGTTTTGTTTTTTGTTTTTTTAGAAAAACATGATTGCTCCTGGATTATGGAATTATGGGATACTTTTCTATCTTTATACTTGAAATTTGAAGAATATTCTAGGGGTTCCTGGGTAGCTCAGTCAGTTAAGCATTCAGTCTTGATTTCAGCTCAGGTCATGATCCCAGGGTCATGACTCCACGCTAAATATGAAGCCTGCTTGGGATTCTCTTTCCCTCTGCCCCACTCATGCTCTCTCTCTCTCAAAAAAAAAAAAAAAAAAGTTATTCTAGAATAAACATGTACTACATGTGCAATAAAATTTGAAAAAAAGCATCAGAAACTTATGAGTGACTAATTTTGTGATATTTTCAAATGTTTCTAAAATTTTTTTAAAAGCTGTGTGTATACATCTACAAACATATTTAACCTATAAAGGAGAAGTAAGAGGAGAGTTTAGGTGATAGGTAAAACCCAAGATCCAGCCTTTTAGCATAACTCTTTGACATATTATTGTCTTATACTGTTAGTTAATATGTGTGTGCTTTTGCTTTTCCAACTAAATTTAAGTTCTTTGTCATGTAAGAGAAGGCCTATGTACCTGTGCATACTGACTGACAGGTGAGATTTTGTTTAATTAATAAAGGACTTAGGGGCGCTTGGGTGGCTCAGTCGGTTGAGTGTCTGACTTCAGCTCAGGTCATGATCTCACAGTCCGTGGGTTCGAGCCCTGCGTCGGGCTCTGTGCTGACAGCTCAGAGCCTGGAGCCTGCTTTGGATTCTGTGTTTCCCTCTCTCTCTGCCCCTCCCCTGCTCATGCTATGCCTCTCTCTGTCTCAAAAATAAATAAAACATTAAAAAAATTGAAAAAATTAATAAAGGACTTATTCATTAATAGAAGCTGAATAGCTAAGATCTCCAGCAGAGCAGGAATCTGTACGTAAGTTTAGAAGTCTCCCAGATCCACTTTTAGAGCTGCAAATTCTCCGGGGTCCCTTGCTGGGGCCTCAATTCCTCTTCTCCAAGGGAGAGAAAATAAAGAATATATGCCCAGGTGCAAATGGAATGTCCCAGCAAACAGGTCACAATTCTGGGTGTGAGTCGGCACCATATTAATAAAAGAAAAAATATTTTTAAGGGAGTTTTTATTTATTCAGAATATATTTTTGCATACCTGGACATAACTGTTAACAAATCATTTTAATTGCATTAATATCAGTGTGCATCATCCCCCTACTTACTCCTTATGAAGTTTTCTTCATTCTCATCTGCAATACTTAGTAAAGCTCCTCCTTGCATCTGGCATGAAGAATGTGCCTCACTCCAGGAAAGAGAGGAAAGCAGGTTGAATTGGTAGCAAATGTGTGAATTGAGATCCTTCTCCCAGACAGCATCACAACCCACTTCTGCAGATGCTGAAAACAAAGTCCATTACAACATTAACTATAATCCTATTTTATATAAACAACAAGGTATTTTTCCAAAATGAATTTGAATGGAATGATTCCAACTTCAACCTCTAAAACTTCAGTGCCTTATTGATTCTTCATTAGGTCTTTATGATGAAATATGCATTGTTATCCCACTGGCACTTTATGGTTCAACTCTTTCAAGATTTAAGGAAATTCAAGAAATTATCAATAAAGAAGGTCCAATCCCTTCTGGGAAAATAAGAGAAGGCATTTTTAAAAGGAGGAAATAGATGTGAAGTATTTGTGAAAATAACATCTGAGTTCCTTAAAAAGCAGTCATTTAGAGCTTTATACTGAAAGCATTTAAATGTTTATTTGAGACACATGCAAATGTTGTATCAAAAAGCCTTTTCCCCCAAATACCAAAATGCTAGGTGGGATAAAAGAGATACAGAAATATGAGTCTGAAATGAACATAGTTTTTAAATGAACCCTGAGAACAGGAATACTGATACTCAATTTAAGATAAAACTCTTTCAGCCAAAAGGAAGAGAAGTAAAATCCACTTGTGAAACATTGCATAGTATGCTTAAAAGTAAATTTAATGAAGTGTGAAATGCGGATCTGAAATCTAAAGTTTATTGAAATAACAGAAAATAAAGACCTACTTTGGGTGATTTTGCTAAAATTTTAAATCAATCCCCAAGATGAACTAAGCAGCCATAGTGATGACCTGAAATCAAATTCAGCCAAAGAATTTGAAGAAAATGTGAAAATGTAGAAAATGCAAAACATGTTACAGCATGAGTGTAACGGATGGACAGGCAATCTGCTAAAATCTAGAACATTATTTCCCAAAGTATGATCCACAGAGTAATACAACTTCACAAGCTCTTTAAGAAGAGCTGGGACAATCAACTGATGAATGGATAAAGAAATTGTGGTTTATATACACAATGGAATACTATGTGGCAATGAGAAAAAATGAAATATGGCCCTTTGTAGCAACGTGGATGGAACTGGAGAGTGTGATGCTAAGTGAAATAAGCCATACAGAGAAAGACAGATACCATATGGTTTCACTCTTATGTGGATCCTGAGAAACTTAACAGGAACCCATGGGGGAGGGGAAGGAAAAAAAAAAAAAGAGGTTAGAGTGGGAGAGAGCCAAAGCATAAGAGACTGTTAAAAACTGAGAACAAACTGAGGGTTGATGGGGGGTGGGAGGGAGGGGAGGGTGGGTGATGGGTATTGAGGAGGGCACCTTTTGGGATGAGCACTGGGTGTTGTATGGAAACCAATTTGTCAATAAATTTCATAAAAAAAAAAAAAAAAAGAAGAGCTGGGACATAATGCATATATAACCTCCAAGTTCAAAATGTACAATAGCATAGAAAAGGCTCTGAGAAGGTCTGTAGTAAAGAAACAGCTCAATGTTAATTTGGTTATACTTCAAACTTACTTAACAATGAAATCTTTTTTGTTTGTTTCTTTTCTCCATAATACTTAGATGGTTCCCTTGGGAATGTGAAAATTTGTTTTCATGTCTGATTACAATGTGCTTTCCCCAGAACTGAGTTAGTTAAGTAGAAGTTATTAAACCACATATAACTCTAAAGCTGTCTATAGAGTTTTCTGACTGATACATGAATTTATAGAAGGACCCATGATTGAAGAAGGCAGAAGAGAAAGCTGTCATCAAGTAGGGGCAGAAGACAAAGCTATCATCAAGTAAAAATTAAGGAAAGGAGAAGAAAGGAAGGAGGAATATTTCAGTAATCATTCTTCTCTGGTGTCTGAAATTTCCCCATTGAGAATGGGTTTTTAGAGATTGTCTTCAGTTAGAATGTTAGATCATCCCTGAGATGAACAACACAGTAAGTGTTAATAGACATAATAATAGACATAAGCTCAGCCCTGTCCATCTGGTGTTCATCTCTCATGAGGCCATGAGAGAAGGGTAGGGGGTGGTGTCTACAGTTTCAATTTGCATAAAAATCATCTAGTAGCTTGTACAGAAAATGTAGATTCCTTGTTCTCAGTCCCAGGGATTCTGAATTAGGTCTGAGGTGGGATTCAGGAACTTGCATTTTAAACATATTCCTGATTCTAATCCAGGTGGTTCACAAAGCAAACACCAGCAAATATTGACTTGGAAGAAAAAAATTAAAGCACTTCCCAAGGAGTGCATGCAGGTCTGAGTAGCCCTTTACTACTAGAAGATAGTAGGATGTCAGAGGGGAGAGATGTAGGTAGAAGATACCAGAAGGGGAAATTGGGGGAGGATGTCAGGAAGAGAGATCTGGACATAGGGTACCTGCCTCTCATCTCCTGCCATAAGGAAAGATTCGATAATAAATCCTAATTATAAGTCTCCAGGCCACAGCCATATCATGACATGTAAAGGTCTGAAGGACACTACAATTGATCTCATTCCCATTTTTGCCAAGAGTTGGTCCTGCCCTTTCAATGGACATAGACTGAGCTGTGTAGACACAGCTTTTTGCAGTAACCTGCATCAGTTCCATACATTGCACAGTTGAGATGGGAGGCTTACAGGTGATCCTGTCTCTGCTGCAAATTACACAGCCCAGTTTTGTTAGATTGTCCTTGGTTTGGATTATCTGTGCCAATTCTTATGGTTAATCAAAAGGAAACTTCCAGTCAAATGTTTGCAACAGGTGCCTATATTCTTCTAACAAGTAAGTTCATTTGTCATTGAATTTTTTTATGTTGATTTTTTTTTTGAGAGGGAGGAGGGGCAGAGAGAGAGGGGGACAGAGCATCTGAAACAGGCTCTGTGCTGACAGCAGAAAGCCCAATGTAGGGCTCAGACTCATGAACCTTGAACTCATGAACCAGGAGGTCATGACCTGAAAGGAAACCAAAGTCGGATGCTTAATTGACTAAGCCACCCAGGTGTCCCTGACATTTGGTTTTAACTAAAATATTAAGAATTTGTACTTCTGTGCAGTCAGACACAAGTCTTCTCTCTTCTTCTCTAGGTAGACTGTGTGTCACTCCACGGATCTTATTTGAAGGTTGTATGGTAACAAATGGGATGAAAGTGCTACCCTGGGCCTGGGCACTGGGATGTGCTGTCCTGATTTCCCTTCAGGATCGAAGGCCTTATTTCTGCAGCTGTCAGCAGACACATTCCAGTATTAATTAGACGTTTTTCAAGGACTGCCTTTGCAGAAGTCACTTTCCCCAATATCTCCTTTCCCAAAGGCGGCCTGCAAACTATGACTGGTCCGTGCAAGGCTATAGGTCCCTCCTTTCACCTCAACTGGGAGTAATTCCAGCCTGAGAACTTCTCATAGAGTCAGTCTAGGGGTCACCAGGCCTGCATCACAGTCCTGCACAATGCTACTTTCTTCCCTTGCTTTCCACATGTATTGATCCTGAGAACATTCCCCAAGAGACCTGCTGTTCATCTCTGCCTCAGAGACTGCTTCCCAGGAACCCACTTGGCATAGGCTCCCATCTTGGCCTGGAGCATTAACATTTACTTATTCTTATTTTTCTTGCTTCTTCGTACATAGTCTCTCTTCCCAAGCCACTGAAAATCGCAAGATTGAAGGCTGGTGTCTCAGGTGCATTTAATTATTCTTGAAAAATTCTAAGGGCTGGAATCATATTGTTATTTTTCTTTGCATCTATGGTTGTCTTTATACTGTTTCTTCTGTCACTAAATTATGAGCTCCTTAAGGAAAGCAACTGTGTCCTATATATCTTTGTATCTCCTACTATTTGATGAAAGAGTACAAAATATTTTTGCACCATGTTATAAATAGGTGATTCTCCCCTTCCCCCAAGTATACCTCTCTTCTAATGAACTGAAGTCTATTCATGTCAACGTTGATTTTATTATGGATTTTGACTGGGATGCAGCCATTCCTTTCCTCTGTTAACATGGCTGTTTTTTCTTCCCTAAGGATACAGCCTTGCCATTGTCCCAAGTCAACTGTGTCTTGCCACTTTAAAAAATTTTTGAGTTCTTCAAAAAAATTAATTCTCATATTATTAGAGCAGCTCCAAGCTATAAAGTTATTATTTTCTCTCTCTTTTGTCTTTATTATTATTATTATTATTATTTTAAAATATTTATTTACTTTTGAGAGAGAGAGTGCAAGCAGGGGAGGAGCACAGAGAGAGAGAGAGAGGGAGACACAGAATCCAAAGCAGGCTCCAGGCTCTGAGCTGTCAGCACAGAGCTCAACACAGGGCTCAAGCTCACAAACTGTGAGATCATGACCTGAGCTGAAGTCGGACACTCAACCAACTGAGCCACCCAGGCGCCCCTAGTCTTTCATTTACTCATCATATAGTTGGTGGGTATCTGCTCTCTGCAAAGTGTTGGTAAATCTCATGTAAAAAGAATATCAGACCAAGTCAGGACCTCCTGCTGTACATTCCCAATGCCTTACAGGGCTTCTTGGTAGCCCTGATCACAACTGAAATTAAATGATGTATTTAATTTTTCTCATTAGTTCTCTGTTTTTCCTGATAAAATGTAAGTATCAGGAAAGTAGGTACCATGTTCCATCTTTTTCATGCTATTTCCCAAGCATACCCATCTGCATTTAAAGGGAATTGGGTAGAGGAGAATATACTATCAAAGGAAGCTGAGAAATGGTGGCCACAAAAGAAAGAAGAGAGCTAGTAGATGTGGGTCCTGGAAGCCCAAGAAAAGAGATGGTGTGAATTTTGTTACATGTTGCTAAATCTTTTTTTTTTTTTTAATTTTTTTTTTTAACGTTTATTTATTTTGGGGACAGAGAGAGACAGAGCACGAACAGGGGAGGGGCAGAGAGAGAGGGAGACACAGAATCGGAAGCAGGCTCCAGGCTCTGAGCCATCAGCCCAGAGCCCAATGTGGGGCTCGAACTCACGAACCGTGAGATCGTGACTGAGCTGAAGTTGGACGCTTAACCAACTGAGCCACCCAGGCACCCCATACATGTTGCTAAATCTTTAAGTTAAGGACTGAGTCCATAAGTGAGCATGGAGCACTGTTTCAACAGAGGAGCCCAATCATTTGCCTTCTCTATGCCTGCACCCAACAGGGGAGCACAGAAAAGTCATTCTGATCATTTGATTATCAACCACCCTCAATACTTCCTGGAAGCACTGCTAGTTTTCTCTAGTAAGCTTGCTCTCCAGCAGCCTCATTTCACACTTTTTCTGTTGTCCAAACTTTTTGTTCCTTCTTCCCCTTCTTCAGAGAGAAAGTCTACAGCCACTGGACCAGTTTTTCCTCATCTTCTCCTATGACCTAATCAATCAAACTTCTTGGACCTGTACCACCCTCTCCCTCTTGAGAAATTGTCCTTACATCTATGCAAGGCCAGTCTGTCCATCTATGTTCTAGATCCTACTTCCTCTGTCTTCTGAGAGATCATATATACACAGTCAATTGCTTTCACTTTGCTGTATCTTCAACCTCTCTCTGTTAGATCATTTCCACATGTATTCAAAGATGGTCTAGTGTCTCTCATCCTCAAACAATAAGAAACAAAAATACTTCCTCCCTTGACCTCCCCATCCCAGTCATTGCCTTTTCTCTACCCCCATTAGTCAAATCCTTTTATACACACACTATCTTCAATTACTCATCTCCCATTTACTCATTCAAAAAAATAAGTTTTATTGAGATATACTTGACATGACATATAACTCATTTAAAGTATATAATTCAATGATTTCTAGTATATTCAAAGAATTGTGCAACCATCACCACAATTAGATTAGAACATTTTCATCACTCAGGACCCATTAGTAGTCACTCTCCATTTCCCCCTCAATCCCTATCCCCACCTTCAGTCCAAGGCTGATCAGACTAATCTTGTCTCTGTCTTTACAGACTGTCGCTTATTCTGGACAGTTCATATAAATAGAATTGTATAATATGTGGTCTTTTGTGACTGGCTTCTTTCAGTTAGCATACTGTTCCTAGGAGTTGTCTATGTTGTAGCATGTACCAGCACTTTACTTCTTTTTATTGCCCAAAAATATCCCACTGTATGGCTATATTACATGTTATTTATGCCTTGATCAGTTGATAGACATTTGGGTTGTTTCCATTTTTGGACTTTTATGAATAATGCTGCTATGAGCATCTGTTTATAGATTATTGTATGGGTACATGTTTTCATTTCTCCTAGATACATACCTAGGAGTGGAATTGCAGGATCATGTAACTTGATGTTTAACCTTTTGAAGAACTGACAGACTGTTTTCCAAAGCAGCTGTACCCTTTTACAATTCTACCAGTGGCGGATGAGAGCTTCAGTTCTCTGTATCTTCATCAGCACTTGTTATCTGTCTTTCTGATTGTAGCCATCCTGCTGGTTGTAAAGTGGCATCTCATCGTGGCTACTGTTTGAATTTCCCTGATGGCTAAAGATGAGCATCTTTTCATGTGCTTATTGGCCATTTCTAAATCTTTTCTGGAGAAAAGTATATTCAGATACTTTACCCATTTTTGAATTGGCTTGTCTTTTGATTATTGAATTAATTAGAATTCTTTATATATTCTAGATATAAAATCCCTTATCAGATATATGATTTGCAAATATTTTCTTCCATTCCATGGGTTGTCTTCTCATGTTCTTGATACTGTCCTTTGAAGCACAATTTTTTTTTAATATTGATGAACTCCAATTTATCTATTTTTTTGTTCCTTGAATTCTGATGTCATATCTAAGAACGCATTGCCATATTCAAGAGCATGAAGCTATGTCCCTATATATTTTTCTAAGAGTTTCAGTTTTATATTTTCCATTTAAGTCTTTGATCTATTTGGGGTTAATTTTTTTATAAGGTGAGAGAGAGATAGGAGTTCCATTTCATTCTTTTGAATGTGAATATCCAGTTTTCCTTACTATTTGCTGAAAGACTATTCTTTCCCCATTAAATTATCTTGGCATCTTTATCCAAAGTCAATGAACCATAAATGTGGACTTGCAATTTTATTCCAGTTTTTTAAAGTTTATTTATTTATGTTTTAGTAATCTTTACATCCAGCGTGGGACCCAGACTTACAACCCCAAGATCAAGAGTTGCATGCTCTTCCAAGTGATCCAGTCAGGCACTCCTAGTCAATTTTGACAGTACTACATTGTCTTGATTACTATACCTCTGCATAAGTTTTGAAATTGGGAAGTATAAGTCCTCCAACTTTGTTCTCTTTTTCATTTCATTTTGGCTCTCTTGGATTCTTTGAATTTCCATATGAATTTTAGGATAAATTTTTCACTTTTTACGAAGAAGTCAGCCAGAATTTTAAAGAGATTGAGGTAATAGTGCCTTAGCAATATTAAGTCTTTTGGTCCCATGAGCATGGAATATGTTTTCATTTTAGGTCATCTTGAACTTCTTTCAACTATATTTTGTAGTTTTAAGAGTATAAGTTTTTCACTTCTTTTGTTAAATGTTTCCCAAAGTATTTTATGTATTCTTTTGGATGCTATTATAAATGGAATTGATTTCTTAATTTAATTTCTGGGTTGTTCAATGATACTGTACTGAAATACAATTGATTTTTGTATATTGATCTTGTATCCTATGAATGTGTTTATTACTTGTAATTGTTTTTTTTAATGGATTCGTTAGAATTTTATATGTACAAGATCATGTCATCTGCAAATAGAGATAGTTTTAATTCCTCTTTCCAATCTGGATGCCTTTTATTTCATTTTCTTGCCTACTTGCCCTGATTAGAACCTCCAGTACAATGTTGAATAGAGGTGGTGACAGTGGACATTCTCATCTGACTCCTGATCATATGAGGAAAGCATCCAGTATTTCACCATTAATTATGTTGTTTGTGGGTTTTTCATAGATGCTCCTATTAGGGTGAGGAAATTCCCTTCTGTTCTTGGTTTTTTAGTGTTTTTTGTTTGTTTGTTTTAATTCCATGAAGGGATGTTAAATTTTGTCAAATATTTTTTTCTGCATTCATTGAAATAATCATGTGGCTTTTGCCCTTTTTCCTATTGATATGGGTATTATATTAATGGTTTTCATATTTTAAACCACTTTTGCATTCTTGGGATAAATCATGGTATACAATTCTTTTTGTATGTTGTTGAGTTCTGTTTGCCAGTATTTTGTTGAGGATTTATGCATCTACATTATGAGAAATATTGGTCTGTAGTTTTCTTTCATTATAATGCCTTTGTTTGGTTTCAATATCAAGGTAATACTGGCCTCACAGAATGAATTAGGAAGTGTTCTCTCCTCTTCTGTTTTTCCATTTACTCTCTAACCCACACAGTCTGGCAACTAGAGCACATCTTGTTAAGCCCATCAATGACCTCCATGTTGCCAAGTCCAGCAAACACTTAAGTTTCAGATCTTGTCAAATCAAGCCCGTCAGCCACATTTGGCAAGTTGAGCTTTCTCTCTTGGCAGATATACTCTCTTTTCTTGACTTTACATGCTTGGTTACACTTCTACCTCTTTGGCCGCCTAGTCTCAGTCTCCTTTGCTGGTTCATTCTTCTCTGGTCAAACTGAATGTTTAGGTCTTAAGACTTGGGCCTGAACCCCTTTCTTTCTATTCTACACATACTCTAGACTATCTAATCCATTGCTACAACTCTCAGATATTTAGAGGCCTTTACGTCTAACTGCCTAGTCCACATCTCACATGATTGACTGATACGTAACAAGTTCCAGTCTGAATGCTTGATTGTCTCTTCCAAATCTGTATCTCCATTAACTTAGCTATGCATATCAGAAAGCTGGGGTCTTAATTAACATCTCATTTTCTCCCTTATCTCCTTTAAGTCTCTCCTTACCAGTGAGGAGTCCCACCTCCTGGTTAAAAATCTATATATGATTTTTCAGGCCTGACCATAGGCAATTACAAAGGTTTTACCTGGCAGACTTCATGGGGGAAGGATGCACTCCCACATCAGACTTGGTTCATAGCCAGTGCACTGAAGTCTCTGAAGGGAATTTTAGTCAAAGACTCAGGTCTCCTGGCCCATCATGCTCTTCACTTGTTTGCATTCCTAGCCCTGGAACCTTCATTTCTAGGCCTCTTTATCTGCGGCCTTGGGATGATATCCTCTTCATGTACCTCTGCTGAGGTTGGGGGTGGAGGAGGGGGAACTTTCTGAAGACACTTTTACTCACTCTGACTCTCACTCAGTCCTTTTCCACTACTAGCTTTTCTCCCCCCCCTTACCCTTGATCCCAGTGTCCACAAAACTGAGGAAGCTTTTGTTCAGGGCCCTCTGATCCTTTTGACCCTCAACCAGTGTGCCATTTCATTAGGAAAAATGGAACAAGAGGAGTTGGTGCTTCCTCCCACTTTAGGCTCTTGCTTACATCTGACAGTAAGTGATGAAAGGCTTAACTCTTTCATTTTTGGCTTGTTGCTTGAATCAACTACTCAGGCACCCGACAGCTCAGCTCCTTCTCTCCAGCTCAGCTGTGTTCCTGACAATCACATCCTATTCAGTCTATCTCCAAGTTAGATCTTCAATACATCTATTCTCCAATCCCCTTTCTGCTACCTAACCCAAGTCACCACTATCTCTGGGTCAACTACTGATGTGGCCTTATAACTGATCTCCAGGATTTCTCTCTTACTCCCTTCTAAGCTATTTGCCATAAAGAAGTCAGAATGACCCTTAAAATTTTGTAAATCATTATCACATCACTGCTTAAGATCCTTTTATAGCTTCCATTTATAGTTAGAATTAGGTAACTCTTTACCCCTAGGACACCTTGAATTATCTTGCCTCTGCATGAGTTGACCTCTGCCAACCTCTCCAGAATGTCTTGTTCCTTTCTCCCTTACTCACTGTGCTCTTGCCACATTGCCTTTCCTAGATAGTAGCAGTCACCTCTTTCCCTCCTCAAAGCCTTCAGACACATGGCTAGTGGCATGCTGGGAGTGATGGTGGGGAAGCAGTCACCCTCGACAGGTAACAGTATTTTATCACGGACATTGTTTAGAATTGTCAGTGCATGTGCACGGTGAGTCAAAAGCAGATTAACCTGTAGTTGGTTTTATTATTTCTTTTCAGTTCTATTCAAACAATATATTCCCTTATTGCCGGTACACCCAGTACTGACCAGGCCTATAGGCTTCTTTTCAGCTTGCCTCCTTGGTACACTGCTGCACCATGCACCTGTGAATGGATATCTCATCCCCTCACTTTCTATCTTGATAACGCTTACTCATCTCTTGGACTGGAGTTTAAATACAACATACTCAGGAATGCCTTCCTTGACTCACAAATTTAAATTAGATTTCTTACTGATAACAACATTTTGTTAAAGTAGTACTTATCAAAAATTGTAATTATATATTAATTTGGGTATCATTCTCGAATGCGAACTTCATTAGGCACTATGGCTTTCATCTTTCATGTTCATGGCTGTAATCTCAGCAGTGAGCTTGGCACATAGTAGGTGTTCAATACAAATTTGTGGGACTGAATGAACGAATGATTTGTGGAAGTGGAGATCAGGCATGCATTGTCATAGAAGTAAAGGAGAGACAGAGAAAATGAAAGCAAGGTGAAGAGGTATAGACAATTCTTTTGAACTGTCTGTTGGGGAGTGGTGAAAGACATGGGTGTTTTCAGGAGGCATAAGTGGGGATGAAGGTGTCCTACTATTTTTAAGATGTTATTTTAAGACATGAGCATGTTTGACTGCTAATGAAGAAGGATCCAGTAGAGTGGTGTGCATTGAAATTACTTAGAAGACTTGTTAAAACAGATTGCAGAGCTGCACTTCTAGAATTTCTGATATAGTTGTTTGGGGCTATGGCTGATAATTTGCATTTCTAGCAAGCCTGCAGGGAATGCTGATCCTGCCAGAATGGGGATCACACATTGAGAAACACTTAGATACAGGTTGGAGAAGGATGAATGTGGGGCTCTGGAGTCCAAGGGTGGGGGAGAATTTGCCTTAGGGTAGAAGGAGGAACACCATTGTACAGGATGGAGGAAAAAAGATGGGTGCAGACCCAAGTAGGTTTAAAGGTTAGGGACCAGGAAATTGTCAAAACTTCCCCTCTGATAGATCCTGTTTTCATTATGAGTAGGAATTGAGGTCATTTCAGGAGAATCAGGAAGGAGAATCGGGGGTAGGATAAGAAGTTAGAGGAGGATAGAGAGGTTGGTAGTGTCACTGTGGTGAGCAAGTGAGCAGCATGACAAAAGACTATAGCATTGCAACCAGTGTTGAAGGCTTAGGTGAGGTTTGCAGTCATACATCCGTGTTAGTACCAATCTGCTCTGTTATACCATTGAAGTTAGTGGTAAAAAAAAAACAAAACTGTATCAGCTTAATAAGGTTCAAGGGCAATCCTCAGGCTATTTCAGAGGTTAGTATCTTAAAAATATCTCAAACTAACTAAACATGACTGTCCAGCTGTATAAAACACACAATTAAGAGGTACTTAGGATGGCAAAGAATTGCCTCTAAACAAACCCAGAGAGATTTCTATATATCTCCTTGTTCCTGAAAATTTATAGTGATAGGTATTTTATTGCATCTTTCACTGCCAGTGTGTTTGTATATGTAGTAATATTAAATTTAAATTTTGCTCACTTACAATCAACTTTTTTTTTTTAAAAAAGGAAGCATCATTTTACATTGAGATACTAAAAACTTCCATTAAGAAAGATGATATACAGAAGCACAAATCTTATTCCACTCACTCCTCCCAATTCTATCCACTTGTTGCTCCTGTGGAAAGAGCCATCAGCTTGCTCAGATTTCACCCTCTGACACATCATTTTGAGTTATGTTGGTCACCAGGAACTAAAAGTAACAAGAAAGGAAGAAAACTGGAACTGTAATTTAGCACTTTACAAATATACGTGCACTACTGGTTGTGGTAAAGGTCAGGAGAGCTGGAATCTAGCAGGCTGTGAAGCAGAAGAGAAGCAGCTTCTGCACTATCGGAAGACTGGGGTGGCACAGGGGGTGAAAAGCCCCAAGCACCACTACACCCAGGCTTCCATCTGGAAATAATAATTGCATAAGAGACAGAGGATGGTAAAGGGCTTTTCACAGAACCTCAAGAATACAGTGAAATACATGTTAATGCTGTTGGTGTTGGCTCAGGTACTTTTAATAAGGACATCTATGAGAGATAGAAATGGAAAGAGAAGACAATGCAAATGATAGGACATCTGACTCAAGAATCTAAGGAGCATAGGGATTATAAATACATCCACCTACATACAGATATTCAGATTCAGATAGAGAAGGTTAACGACTAAGCAGTTGTTAAACAATGAAACACTTTCATGCTGGTTGGTGAATAGCTGCCATCCTGAGCTCCCTGAGGGCCCCTTGCTGTGCCAGTCTCTCCTGCATCTTTTCCTTCATCCCACCTCCTCACATTCCAGCAGCTGAGGGGTTAATACCAGCACTGGGCCTTTGGGATTCCTAACCTCCATGCTAAAGTCTCTACTTGGATTGGTCAATAGCACATAACATATTAGTGGTTAAATGTCTTAATATCACCTATGTATATGGATCTATGTGGCACAGGATTATCTGCATGCTATGAATTGTCTGATGAAGAATTATCTGCAACAGGATCATTTTGGGTACTTGTCAAAAATGCAGATGCTTACTTCTTGATATGTCTCTGGAGGCAAGGAAAATAAAAGCGAAAGTGAACTATTGGGACCTCATCAAGATAAAAAGTTTCTGCACAGCAAAGGAAATAATCAACAAAGCTAAAAGGCAACCAATGGAATGGAAGATGATATATTGCAAATGACATACTCGATAAAGGGTTAGTATTTAAAATTTATAAAGAACTTACCAAACTCAACACCCAAAAAACAAATAACCCAGTGAAGAAACTAGCAGAAGACATGAATAGAGACTTTTCCAAAGAAAATATCCAGATGACTAACAGACACATGAAAAGATGCTCAACATCACTCATCATCAGGGAAATACAAATCAAAACCACAATGAGATACCACCTCACACCTGTCAGAATGGCTAAAATGGACTATTCAGGAAACAACAAATCTTGGCGAAGATGTGGAGAAAGGGGAACCCTTTTGCACTGTTGGTGGGAATGCAAACTGGTGCAGCCACTCTGGAAAACAGTATGGAGATTCCTCAAAAGATTAAAAATAGAACTACCCTAGGATCCAGCAATTGCACTACTAGGAATTTATCTAAAGGATACAAAAATGCTGATTCGAAGGGGCACATGCACCCCGATGTTTATAGCAGCAGTATCAACAATAGCCAAATTATGGAAAGAGCCCAAATGTCCATTGACTAATGAATGGATAAAGAAGATGTGGTATTTATATACAATAGAATACCACTCGGTGATGAAAAAGAATGAAATCTTGCCATTTGCAACAGTGTGGATGGAACTAGAGAGTATTATGCTAAGTGAAATAAGTCAGAGAAAGACAGATGTCATATGGTTTCACTCATATGTGGAATTTAAAACACACAACAGATGAACATAGGGGAAGGGAATGAAAAATATGATAAAAACAGAGAAGGAAGCAAACCATAAGAGACTCTTAAATACAGAGAACAAACTGAGGGTTGCTGGAGGGGAGGTGGACAGGGGGATGGGCTAAATGTGTGATGGGCATTAAGGAGGGCAGTTGTTGGGATGAGCACTGAGTGCCACATGTAGGAGATGAATCACTGGGTTCTACTCCTGAAGCCAAGACTACATGGTATGTTAACTAGCTTGAGTTTAAATTTAAAAAATGCAGATCCTTGGATCCCAGACACTGGACTCACTGCATCTCTGAGAGAGGGGCCAGGATATGTATTTGTACCTATGCCATAGGTGACTCTACAATATCATATCAAATATAGTCTTGCATTTTCCAGCATAGAGCAAATCTGTACTGTATTACATCTAGAGGCCAAGTTCTTTGAAGGCAGGGTCCTAAGTCCTAACACTCTTGGTATTCACTGCTATGCCTGGCTTAGTGCTGTTGACAGACAATAAAGAGAAGGGGTCATTGATTCAGAAGTGCATACTGAAAAGATAAGTTATCTTTGATGATGATACATGTTGATGGTGATGGCTAATCATGGTGAGTGCTTACCATGTGCCAGATAGTATAATTGCCTTAGATGCATCATCTAATTGGATCTCAATAACTCTAAAAGGTACTGTTATGATCTCCACTTTATGGTGAAGAAACTGAGACTCAAGATCTCATCATTGAAAAGGAAAAGGACCCCAGTCTTGGTCTGTCTGACTTCAAAGCCTATATTCTCTTTTATTCACTAAACCATACTGGTTCTTAGATTACAAAACAATTCTACAGATAACTTATAAATCACATTCTTTGGAATTCATCTCTTCAGTGTGCTTTTGCTTCAAATTTATTTGTTGCATTTTGTTAAATATATGAAGGAGAGGGGCACGAAGATGAGATAGTAGGAGCAATACTCTGACTTGCAGGAACCAAGGTGAAGGACATTGAATATAGAAAGTAAAAGGTATATATAAATATTCTTCAGTATTTAGGAGCTATCGGAAAACTTTTAGCTAAATAAAAATAAAATAAGTACTAAATGAGAAAAAAGTTGGAACATTGCAGCTGTCAGATTTTGAAGTTCTAGCTAGAAATTGAGTAATAAGGAAAGGGAATCAAGATGAGAACTCATTGTTGAGAAATAATGAGGGCAACAGCGATTTTAGAAAGGTCATCAAGGAGCTAGCTGATGCCTGGACTTGACAATGGGCAAGACAAGCAGTCTGGACATGGAGAAATTAAGGCAGCTTATAAGAGGGGGGTGGACTGAAAGTAGATATAAAGAATGAGTTTTATGCACATTTAGGTTTGTTTTGATGTATTCTGCCCGGAAGCTGGGATTAATGAGCATACGGAGTGTTATAATTTCATTCTGGTTAAAGCATCCTTATGCACTGAGCTTAGTGAAGAAAGGCTAATTAACATCTTTTGAACACAGGAGGGAAAAAAAAGAGTACACATCAGAATTGTCTTTTCAAGGCAAAACAAACACAAAATCAAAATCTGGATAAATGGAATCAGAGTGCTTATTCAAACTTCAATATTTCAATCCTGGTGCTTGTCTTTAGATACAGATAACTTTCTAATCATGCTTGATTCATTCATGACATATGGAGAAAGCCTAGATTTTGTTCTTACTGGGATCTGGGCAAAATCCCCACTTCTCATCTCTTTCATATCGGCTTGTCGTGGCACACCACAGTAAGTTGTCTTCCCGCCCTTCCCGGGTGCATTCATGATGCCACTGATGGTTATACTGGAAGGGAAACATGCACGGTGTTCCATGGGCATTCCCTTTGATTGTATACAAATCTAGGAGAAAGATAAAGACAAAGTCAAATAAGTATTACGTCAGCTTTATCTTTGGAAACTGTCATATGGTGAATACACTTTTTTATCGACTGAAAACCTACAATGGGTGAGGCCCTTGCTATATCACTGAGAACACTCAGGACCTACTGTCTAGTGTATGTAAAAGTACAAGGGTTCAGAGAGCATGCTGATAAGTGGCTTGTTTACATAATTATCTACTTGTTTATTTACTGTGGTGCCCCTGCGACAGTAGCACACGTATTTGTTAATGGATGAGAAGGAAAATTAAATGGAGATTTACTTCTTAACTTAAGAAAAATGTTTATTTTGAGAGAGAGCCAGCGAGAGAGCACATGAGCTAGAGAGGGGCAGGGAGAGAATCCCAAGCAGGCTCAACACTCAGCGCAGAGCCCGACCTGGGGCTCAATCCCACAATAATGAGATCATGACCTGACCCAAAATCGATAGTCAGATGCTCAATCGACTGAGCCGCCCTGAGTTTTACTTTACAATACCTTCCACTCCCCAAATACATCAGAGATCAGCATCTGAACCTCAGGAGTTTTATAGGCATCTATTACTTTTTTTCATTCAATAGATATTTATTGAGCATTTAATGTGCCCAGCACTGGGGATGTACTAATGAGCAAACCTGCAGATGTTCCCTTTCATATGAAACTTCTGTTCTACTGGGGAGAGACAAAGAGAAAGCAAATACACAAGTAAACACATAATTCCAGGTAGCAGTAAGTGTCATGAAGAAAAACAAAGCAGGGTAGGAAGACAGAATGACTGTGTGTGTGTTTGAAGGGTGGAGGGGCCCTATTTTGGATAGGGTTGTGAGTGAAGACCTCTCTGAGTAAGAACTGAGGGAGGTGAGGGTGCAGGTCTTTGCAGAAGAGTTGTTCTGGTGGGAGGAACAGCAGATACAAAGGGCCTGTAACGAGAACATGTGTGGGGCGAATGGAAAGAGCAAGGAGGTGCAAGAGGAAGTGCAACTGGGGAAGTACTGGAGCGTCAGCTCACAAATGGCCAGGTCTGCCACATTATGGATTTTGGCCTTTACCCTGAGGGTAGTGGGAAGTCACCAAGTGAGTTTTGAATGGGAAAATGACATGATCAGATTTCCATTTTTAAAGACTAACTCAGGGTGCAGGGTAGCAAACAGAACCTACATGGCGAGAGGGGAAAATGGGATGACTAGCTAGGAGACCTCTATCGTAGTCAAGGAGAGAGGAGTGTGAAGAGGTGGCCTGTTGGCTGCCTTCTCAGAGTATTACAATAATCGGGCATCCTTGGCCTTAAGCATGACTCAGCAGGGGCTTTCAATGGTGAGGGGGACAAGGACTGCCTTCGATTAAGTTAACAGGTCCTGGAGTGGAAGGGCCAGCTGTGGAGATTCCCACTCCTTCCCCACAATTGGCAGGGGCTAGACCAAGAGCACCCCACATCGTTGGCCCTAGAAGTTTGGGCTGTTGAGGAATTACAGGTGTTTCAGGACATATCGCCTTGTTTCAGTCCTCTGAATTCTGCTCAGTCTTCACTTGAGTGCATAGGAATGTGAGTATCTGCCTAAAAAATTAACACAAAGCAAAATATTAAGTTCTTCCTTAGGACTGTAGACTATTCAGAGTGCTGGCCTGCAGCACTTGCTTATCGTAGTGAGTCCTGCTAATGGCCTGCTCTTGGCTCTGTCTCTCTTTATTCTTTTCTTGTAGGTACAGGAGAAAGTCCTGCTTTGGATCGTAGGAGTTCCTTGCTCTCCTTCCTAGAGTTGGGGCATCCTTGGCCTTAAGCATGACTCAACAGGACTATGCTCTTGTTAAGGCATAATTCTACAGAGCACCATGAGGTCAGGAGCCACATCTGTCTTGTTAGCTTTTATAAATTAAATGCCCAGCCCGACACCCGAGAAACAGTCACTGCTCAATAAATATGTGATGGATGGATGAATGAATGAGGAAAGCTACAGAACAGAATCTAAGAGACAAGTTTGCAGTTTCAGAATTTATGCCATTTTATGTTTTTTTTTTCCCCGCTTAACATGTCAAGTATTATAGAGCTATGGAGGATGAAAGCCCCCACTCCTGAAACCATTCTTCCCACCGCTTGACACTTGCCAATTGTTCCTGACAGTCGTGTGTGGTTTATCTTTCAATGCCTTGTATGTGACCATCACATGGATGCCAGGCAGGCATGAGGAGGCATTGAGGTGCTCCGTAGACATGCTCATACCTGGGGCTGAGTTTGTACAATAATAGAAACCGTGGCAGGGGAGGTTCTTCTATTCATCCTGACAAGTCTTTACTTCACAGACTTTATCTTCCACCTTTATTTTCTCTTTGTCTCCTATACTTGTTCTTTCGTCCCCTTTCCATTGAGTTATTTAAGTGTTTTCTCCTCTAAAACCTTTAAATTCTGAGTTTGCTTCATTAGCTGAATTTAGCAAGTTCATTCTAAGATTCCAATAATCCTTTTATGATAAGCAAGTAGCAACTAAAATGTATTTAGCAGAAGTCCCTTGAGGCTCTGGGTGCTGTCATATAATTTACAAATCTTTACTTAGGGATAATCTTTCTAAGTATGTGATTTCATAAGTACTTTCATTTAAATTATTTTTTACCTTTGTGCAGATATTCACAAATGCTTCCACCACCTGACATGTAGGAAATCCACTTATGAAGATATTTCCATGAGGCCACAAGCACGTTGTTGTGATTCACCTGGACTGTGTACTGGAGAGGGCCGGTGATCATGTTCCTGTTACAGCGCCATCTCAAGGAAACGTGAGTGGAATCACACTCATATATGCTTAGTAGCTGCTCTGGATTCGATAAATTCAGACCCAGGCAACCACTGCCTCCTATGTTAAAAAGGCGGTGGTTTGAAACCCACTTCCACAGCATGTGCTTGTTTGCTGGTTTGCAGTTCTCCAGGGTCAGTGCAGATTTGCCTGCTTGAATGCATTTCTTGAGGCTCTCACTCTGGATAACGAATATTCCTTTATCTGAAACAAAATAGGAAACGTGGCATGGAACTTTCATTT
Organism: Lynx canadensis; assembly: GCF_007474595.2. Lineage (NCBI taxonomy): Eukaryota > Metazoa > Chordata > Mammalia > Carnivora > Felidae > Lynx > Lynx canadensis. The sequence continues at coordinate 149,167,245 of NC_044310.1, forward strand.
ATCATTAACTAGTGTCATGAGGATCCTGGTGTGCATGTCTAAGATGTTGTATGTGACAATTTACAGCCATTTTGAACAGATCTGAGGTGATGGATGGATCCACCAGAAGGGCTTTATTTGCACAACACAGAAGCGTTTCTTAGGAAATATAAATGGACTTGTTGGAACTAATGAGAAAGTGATCTAAGACCTCCATGGCCAGTAGCAAAGGCTGCCTATCAATCCACAGGGGAGAGGTACTATGGTGAAGAAGCTCACCACAACTGGCAAGAGAGCAAGGATTGGTAATAATACTCAGGGCTAAATGGGAGGGACATTGCATGCCCAGAGGTATGGTGATCTTTTGGTTTTCTTTAGACAAGCACCTGAATATTAGAAACATGGCAGCCAAATCAAGGGCCACTGAAATGAAAACTTCTACCATCAAATTCCTACAGAAAACCGAAAGGATAGAAGCAAAGTGTTGCTTTATGTCTTGATACAAGGTGTAAAGCTGGTGGGGAAGAAAAGCTTCTCCAATTTGCTCTCTGTGCTGAGTCCAGGTGGAGTAAAAAAGTGGGGACATTTGCTGTGGGGATGGCCTATTCACTAGAGAAGCCTTGTTAAGTGGTACCAGCAGCAAGTGGATGCCCAGGACCCCCGCTCGGGCCCCCCCCCCCCCCTCATGTGTATTTTCACATGGGAGGTACTGGAGCACCATGGCAGTGGCAAAACCACACAGGCCACAGGGAGATATGGAGAGAATAGGCTTTTGTGATGCACCTCTGAACTTCCAACGCCCTGAAGATATTTGGGTGAATTTCCTGTGGAAAAAATGGAAGGGCCCAGCCAGGGAATGGGTATTAGCTACCTGCCTGCCATCTGACTACACCTCATCACTGGCCTGGAAGATACCTGTTATACAATTATGAACTTGTTCTCTCATAGGTTTTCTGAAGGTAGAAATCACGTCTACTTTCTTCAGTCTAAGCACAGAGTGTACTGAACATGTTTTAGAAGTTGAGTAAATGCTTGACGTTGATTAGATGTGCTAGCAGCTGTACACGTCTGCCTGTGTAGGCAGGCAGGCCTAGGCTTCCTGAGTTACCCAGCTCAGAATGTCTGGTCAGGCCCAAGAGTTCTTTTATTCTCTTTTCTTGTAGTTTACCTCCTGTCCATTCTTTAAAAATCTGAAGGGACATTATCAATTTCCCTTTAAAATGACTGATTCAGGGCAAGTCATGTCCTATGGCAGGGGTATAGAAGTGACAGGCAGAGGCCTTCTAGGGATTTGGAACAGCATGGAACGGGCTTCCTTGTGCATGGGGACAAGGGGAAAGTTCTTTTGTTTTTTCCTAAGTTACTTAGGCTGAGAATTGATTTACAGCAACCAAAATCACTTAAGACATTGTTAAAAAAAAGATTGTCAATGTATTAATGAAAGCTATACCTCATTTAATAATTGATAACCTTACTTATAAGCATATATTTGAGGAGTTGAATCAGTTGTCAGAAAATTGCTTTGATCATCATATATCAGAGCAAAAGAGAAGGGAGTGTGTGTTTGGGTGGGGGAAGAGAATGAATGGTTTTAGGGAGATTTCATTTAGATCAGGAAATTTGTTTTCCTAATGAAGACCATGTCTGTATGGTTATTAGTAATAGTCATTCAAGATCAAATCTGCCCCTTGCCAATGTGATGTAGACTCTGATAATTAACCTTCTCTCCAACTCTTCTTTTCACCTTTTCACGCCTGGGTAGAACGTTAACCTTAATTTCTGTTGTAATCTCCTAATTACTTTCTAGCTAGCTCGGAGTTTCATTAATTTTTTACTAAAGGAAAATCATTTTACTATAACTGTTCTGTAGTTTAGCTTCTATCTCATTTACTTGTTCAAATATATCCACCTACTTACTGGCTAGACCTCAGCTCTCTGGGCCTCAGTTTATACACCTAAGATGGGTAGACAGCCTACCTGGCGAGTGGTTGAGGGCTCTCAAATCAGGCAGATCAGTCTGGAACTTTGGGCAAGTTTTTTAATCTCAGTAAGCCTCACCTTTCCTTTTTGAACTGGGAGCATGTGTGATACTGATCTCATAGGGATGTTAAGGGCATTCCATTAAGTAACCCATGCAAAGCACATCACACACCATTTTGGCATGGGAAGACTTCAGCAAGTTGTTAGTATTATTATTGGTACTATTATCCCTCTGGCTTCCTGATTCTTGGTCTGCAAATGCAACTGCAGATCTGGTTGAACACTGAAGAGTGCTAATATGAGCATCCCCCAAAGACTTCTATCATTAGCAGAAAAATGCATTTTACTCTAGCTTCTGTAGAGTAGTGTACACAGTGTGTGTAGACTTTTTAGTGTTAAATGATCCTGAGATCACCTTTTATGGAGGAAAAATACTCTTCAAAATCAAGATAACAAAATATTTTTCTTGTTTGTTCAAATATACATGCAATCATGAATTAAGAGTCTCCATCTGTTCATCTTCCAAACTAGTATCTACCTGTAAAGTCTATACTGCAGTTCTCTTATAAGAAAGAGAAAAACACATAATGTTGACAAGCAGTGTATGGATAGGCAAATGGATGGTCTTTAAGTCAACATGGACATTATATATTACTAACATTTTGGATGAATAAATATTTTTAAATGTTCAAATTATTATGTGTTAAGAGAAAAGGAGTGGTGTAATCAGAACTTCTGTAGTTACACTAGTGATCATAAAAATACCTTCCTGAAGCAGAAGATATTAGACACACCTCATCCCATGCTGTTCACTTTTGGAGTGTTATCATGTTTTCATGCCCAGCTGCCTTTAGAATGTAGCTTTGGAAAAGTTCCTCAGAATGTATCATAAACAAGTAGCTCTGGCTTACCAATAACAATAAATATGCCATCTCCAAAAGAATACTATGCCACACTAAGCTAAAAAATGACCCAATCCCATTTTCCCATTAAACTATAATAGAATCTGGTCCTGGCACCATTAATCTCCATAAATTCACTGAAGAGAAAACAATTGCCTTCAAATAAACTCTGAGGAGACCCAATACGGGTATCAATATTCTGATCATTATTATATGCATATATAGGCTGTCTGTAACAAACACATAATGTGAAAAAAAGCCACCAATCCTTAGTGTCTATAGTCAGGTTTTAAAAAGTATGAAAATCAAATGTGGGAGGAATCAAGATTGATTATATATGTCAAGGACATCAGTTCTGCTTGAACACTGATTAAGTGATTAATGAAGTACTGCCAGAATTACTAAATCTCTTTGCAGTAAAATGTTATTATACTTCCCTTCATAATTATAAGTTTAAGAGGGGAAAAAGGATTGATTTACTAGAAGTAACTTACAAGCTAATATTCCTTTTTTTTTATTCCATGGAATAAAATCCATGGAAGACAGTTCTACTTTCTACTTCTGGGTTCCTCTGAGGAGGAGATCATTTTAGACCCACCCTTTGCCCCACAGGATAACATGTACTTTTCGAAGGAATGGGAGGAGAATGCTTCCTTGATCAAGTGTGGAATTTAAGTTTAAGGTAATCCTTTTTTGACTGCATATAGAAAATTACTTCATTCCACAAGCATTCATTGGGTGCTAGCCATGTGGTAGGCACTGTGTAGGGCACTAGAGATAGAGGGAGAAATTATTTGCCTAAGTATCTGTCCCTTAAAAGTATACCTATTTCTTCTGAAATCATGAGAATACTCCTAGTTAATGAAAAGAAGGAGGTTCCATCAGTGCCAAAGAAAACATTGTAACCACATTTAAGATAGCCCTGGGGCACCTAGATGGCTCAGTCAATTGAGTATCTGACTCTTGATTTCAGTTCAGGTCATGATCCCAGGGTCGTGGGATAGAGCTCTGTGTTGGGCTCCCCGCTGAGTGTGGAGCCTGCTAAAGATTCCCTCTGTCTCTCCCTCTGCCCCTCTCTCCCATTCGTGCTCTCTCTCTCTCTCAAATCAAAAAAAAAAAAAAAAAAAAAAAAAAATAGCCCTTTAAAGCAAGTGGTGAAAAATAAGAACAAAAAAATAGCCCAGAATTCAGAATACTTGACTGGATCCTCAACTATTGTCATGTGTAAGGTGGGCATGACTCCTCAGTGTGATCAGATCATTCGGAGTGGGAAGAGTGTGTGTGTTTGCACACACTTGCCCCTTTTCCAGGGAGGAGACTGAGAACAACACCAGAAGGAATGAGGCCATTTGGAGGAGACTAAATGTTCTTATTTTATTTTATTTTATTTTATTTTATTTTATTTTATTTTATTTTAATTTTTGAGAGAGACATAACATGAGCAAGGGAGGGGCAGAGAGAGACACACACACACAGAATCTGAAGCAGGCTCCAGGTTCTGAGCTGTCAGCACAGAGCCCCATATTGGGCTCAAACCCACGAATGTGAGATCATGACCTGAGCTGAATTCGGACACTCAACAGACTGAGCCACTCAGCTCCCCCTGGAGGAGACTGACTTTATCCATAAACCCAGAATCATGAACTTTAAGGCTGGCTGGGACTGTAAGGGTTATTTAATCAAATCATTCTTTTACATTTTTTTCCAAATGTATTTTGTCTTAGAAGTTTAATATCCATATGCATAGTGAGGACCATATAGGTCTAGGTCTAGCTTTATTTACATACATTAATTTATAACCTATAAAGTAGAAAATAAACTGCTGCAGATTGTTGCCAAACAGTTTGAGGTAGAAGACTTAAAGTTTCAAACAAACATTTTTTTTCAGTCCCTAGTATGGTATGTGTTAGGAAGCCTGCAGAAAAAAGGGTATAAATGTCATAGTGTTTGCCCTCAAGGAGTTGCTGTAATCCCTGGGAGTACATCATGAAATATATGGAAAGAACTATAACAATGTCAAGATATATTTTGACATCAGAGGTATAGAGGAGCACAATGACATGGAAGCCAGAGCTAGAAGGGATAGGTTTGGCCTATCAGAGAAATCTCTTTCAATCTCTCTCTCTCTCTCTCTCTCTCTCTCTCTCTCTCTGTCTCTCTCTCTCTCCCCCTCTCCCTCTCTCTATCTCTCTCAATTTCTCTCTCTCTCTGTCTCTGTCTCTGTCTCTCTCTCTCTCTCTCACACACACACACACACACACACACACACACACACGCATTTTCATTCAGCAGTCATTTATTAGGGACGGAACATTTGTCACACACGGAGGTACCTTGGTGAACTGGCCAGACATGGTAACCTGTTCTCACTGCAGAGACAGAAAGTTCCAAATAGTGGAGGAGGTCTATAGATGCACAGCTGGTTAAGTGGGACAAAGGGGCACAGGGCGAATGTCACCAAAGTTCAGAAGTGACAAAAATAATCAGCTCTAGGGTGATGAGAGCCTACCTATGTAAAAGACTTTGGTGGTTATAGAATATAAAGTTGGAAAGAGGTGGTTTGGGGTCATTTTATGAAGAACTTGAATTTTATTCAAAAATTTGTCTTTTATTCTTCAGATGAGAGGGAGCATTGGGAATAATAGAAAGCATGACTGAGGCTGTGGTGTAGATGAATTAGCATGGTGAATCATTCAGCAAAAACACTTATTGAGCATTTACTGTGTACCCAGCCTTGTTTCAGGTGCTAAGAATATAGGTGTGAGGCAAATGTCCAAATTCCTGGCCTATAGGTGGGATGAGACAGTCCATGAATGGAACCAGTGCACAATGTGGGGACTTTTGCTATGATCCAGCAAGGGGACCAAGGTGTCAATTCAGCTGGTTGTGGTGAGAAAGGAAAGGAGGGAGTAGTGAGACTCCAGTCACTATAAAACTAATTCAAGGAAGGAAGAAATGACAAGATTTGGCAATCGATGGAATGGGAGGATTCTGGAAAAGGTAGTTGCAATGACTTGTTTTCTAGCTCAGGTGTTCAGGTGGCTGGCAGAGGCCTGCCAATTTCTATGACACTATGAGGTTGGAGTCTACAGCCTGGGGCTACTATTATAATCTGATCTGTCTGTTTGAACGGTGCTGATTGAGGGTGCCTGTAGGACATTTCTCTTGAGGCCCCCCCACTTCATTTTCAGCACCCCTTCCCGTGACCTCCACCTGCCTTGTGGTGCCCCTTTGGCTTTAGGCAGCTCTTAGAAATGGCTGAAGGTTTGAAGTAGTACGTGAATAAGGTAAGGTTTGAAGTGTTAAGACTTCATGAGGTTTTTGTACTTTTCACACAAAAACACTTGAAACAAACAATAAAACAACAATTCCTAAAATGAAGCTCTTTTTCTGGTGGATTTTAGGCAAGCAAAGGGCTTTCTGGTATTCAATAAAGCCCACCATGATAGCGGTCACCTAATCCAACTACACATAGAAAGTTGGTTTCAATGCTCCTCCATGTCAAGGGAACTGGAAGGAAAAGTTCACATACATGGTTCACATCAAGTGCAATGCTGACAACTAGCTATTGGGAAGCCACAGCTTGCCAAATGCAATCCAGTTTCAATCTCCCACCCCATTTCCCTGGGTTTAAAGCTCTTCTGCTGTATCCACCCACACAGCTGGTGCCGGGCTCATGCACTCCCTGCCCTGTATCATCTTTGAATCTGTTTAGTCCCTTTCTGTTCTGACAGTACAGCAGCCCCCCTCCTCCCTTATCTTCCATTTTGCTTTCCGCAGTTTCAATTTACCCAAGCTCAACCGTGCCCAGGCAACAGACGATCCTCCTTCTGAGGTATCAACAGAAGGTCACAGGTAGCCTAACACTGTGTTGTAATACCCACGACATTCACCTCATTTCATCTCATCACACGGGTTATTTTATCATCTCACATCATCACAAGAAGAAGGGTAAGTACAGTACAATGAGGTATTTTGAGAGAGAAACCACATTCACATAACTTTTATTATAGTTTATTATAATTGTTTTATTATTATTGTGGTTAATCTCTTACTGTGCCTAATTTATAAATTAAATTTTATCATAAATATGTATAGGGAAAACCATAATATATATAGGGTTTGGTACTATCTGCAGTTTCAGGCATCCATTGGGGGTCTCGGAATGTATCCCCCGTGAATAAGAGGGGGCCTATTCTATTTCAGTTTGGACATGAAAGGGGTCCAGAAGGTAGTGGGGAGGGCATTTCTCCCCTGTAACCAATCTGAAGGTAAGCATCTTCTCTCTTGAGATGTATTGACCTTTTCCAGCTACACAAATATGGGTTTGTCCTGTCCAGTGAACAATGGATTCAGATTTGATTATGTTCCTTACTTAGATTACTCTGTAGCACGAAAGGATGTGGTAAGCAGCTGAATCCAGTCCTGTTCATGGCTGAATGGTGCAGAAAATCTGGATTCTTAATATGACTTTGCAAACCAATAAGCAAGGAATTTCTGATGCTTGCAGCATGTGCATTGTACTTGAAAAAAGAGTCCCAGAGAACAAAGTTAAAGGTGTGTCTGCCCTTCCTGGCTCTCTCTGCATGCACATTGCATTTTATCCCAAATCATCTGAGATTGGTGTTTGTCTCTTAATCTGACAGCACCTAACAAAGCCTGTAGCTACCTCTCAATTGCCTTCTATTAATCAACCAAAAGGTAAAATGTATTTAAATATCGCCTTATCCTGTCTCGGAACTTCTGTCTCTTTCTCTGCCCTAGCACTGTCCTTGATTTTCAGCGTTCTTTATTTCTCCTGCAGCTTCTGAACCTGGATAATCACCACCTCCACAGGCCCATGGGATCCCACTTCCTAAATCTTTTCACTTGTCCTCTCCCCCTTTCTCTCTAATCTTCCCAAATCACCACTTCCCGTTCCATGGGGCACATAATACTCTTTCTCACATGCGGGAAACATGAAACTCTGCTAATCAGCTCCTCTGGCTTGGCTCCAGTTTTGTGGGGATTCAAATTGCCTGTTACCAACCCGTGTGAAGTGGATTAACCCTTTTAGATTGTCTTTGCCACTCCCTGCTTCCCCTGGTTCCCGCCTGCCCCTTCCTCTAACTGTAGCTGACCCTTACAGAAAAATCTCATCTCTTCTGAAGTTTTTCGCTGTATCTCTCTGTATGTTACCAATGAGTTTTTCAACTGAATTGAAAACATTTTTTTTTCTTTTTAGCTTTTAGTCTATTCCTCCATCATTTTGTCTTTAACTCAAAAGTACCTAACAGACGTTGCTGGTATAAAAATCCTTATTCACAGCAGCTCTGTTATCATCTTATATACGGTGTTGAAAATATACCACCTCAGTAACTGGGGAGCCTCACTACAAAGAGCAAGTTAAGGCAAGACACAGTAAGAACATAGTTAAACTTTCCTCAAAAAATCCTGCATTTTGGGCACCTGGGTGGCTCAGTCGGTTAAGCATCCAACTTTGGCTCAGGTCATGATCTCCCGGTTTGTGAGTTTGAGCCCCATGTCGGGCTCTGTGCTGACAGCTCAGAGCCTGGAACCTGCTTCAGATTCTGTGTCTCCCCCTCTCTCTGACCCTCCCCATGCTCATGCTCTGTTTCTCTTGGTCTCTCAATAATAAATACATGTTAAAAAAAAAAAAAAAAGGCCTGCATGTTGAAGCCCTGGGGATATGATTCAAAGACTAGGTCATCAGAACAAACAGAAACAGAAAACAACTCCACCAACAATCAAAACAACCCTGGAAATGATGTGGCATTACTGAATCAGAAGCATTTCCATCTTAGGTGCTTTAAGAATACACCCATTTAGGGGAAAAAAATACATTTACTTAACTGGGAGACAGAAATTAACACAAAAACAAAAGCAACTTTTAATGGTAGATATACTGTTAGTCCCTGTACTCGTTTGCTAGGGCTGTGATAACAAAGTACCACAAACTGAGTGACTTAATAGAAATTTATTGGCTCATAGATTTGGAGGCTAGAAGTAAAAAATCAAAGTGTCAGCAGGAATGGCTCCCTCTGAGTCTGTGAGAGAAGGATCTGGTCCAAGCTCCCTCCGTCTTATAGATGGGTGTCTTCTCCCTGTGCCTCTTCATATCATCTACTCTCTGGGCATATTTCTGTGTCCCAATTTCCCTTTCTTATGAGGTTACCAGTCATATTAAATTAGGGTCTACTCTAATCACCTCATTTTAACTTAATTACCTCCGTAAAGGCCCTGTCTGCAAATAATGTCTCATTCTGAGGTAATGGGGGTTAGGACTTCAACATACAAATTTTCAAAATATACAATTAAAACCATAGTAGTCTCCATGCTTCTGATTCAGGCTGACTACCTACTTTGCAGGGCCAAGAATAAAATAATAATGTGGGGCCTTGCCTGGGGCAAGGAAGTCAAGTCAATCTCCACTTCCCATGAGTTCAGGAGGGATTGCAACATCTGTGCCAGAAAGTGCTGGAATCACACTCAGTCCTTGGACTGGGAATAGATGACAGGCTCCCCACTCAGTCCTCGCCGGGTGCTGTCAGCCCAGTGGGGACAGCTGCTGCCTTGCCCTTCCCTGAGATGATACTGGCTGTTCACTACCAATCCCTGGGCCTCCTGTCACCCAAACACAATCTGGTTGGCACAGTGGGTGGAGGGTAGGAGTGTGCAGGCAGCTTAGAACCCATCCAGGGGATCTAGGGAGGTGACACAGGTGGAACTGAGCCTAAGCTGAGGCTTCTAGCTTCTGGCTCATGGTCTACTGTCCCATGAGACTTCAGGCCCAAAGCACAAATTCAAAGGTTAAAATTATTAAGAATTCCAAGACCCAAAGCCACAGAACATTGAACTCCAAGTATGTTGCCCTGCTGAACATGGGGCTCTGTGTCTTCACTGGGCTATGAAGCCCACCCTGTTCTTACTAGAACAACGCTGACACCATGGGGGGAAGACTTTGGCAAACTACAGAGCATTTCTTTTAGGGTAGAACTGCTTGAAGCTAAAGTGCCATCTGTACAATGGGTGTAATAATAGCACTGGCTTCATAGGATTCTGATAAGGATTACCGCAGTCACTATGATCACTTTCTAAATGCTAAGAAAAGCAAAGCAAATCTTGACGTTGAGCATGGATAGTGCCAAATAAGACAATGTTGTCAGTTAGATAACCACTTTGAATTTCCTCTTTATGTTTTCATAATTAAAAGGAAGTTCTCAAGAACAGAATGCCAAAAGCCAGAAATAGTAAAACACTTTTACTAGCATATTTCTTGTTGTGTGTGTGTGTGTGTGTGTGTGTGTGTGTGTGTGTGTGTGTGTTTAGTTTATTACCTGGGAGGCTGAATATGTTTTTAGGTGAATCATTTACTTTTTTTTTTTTCTAATTAAGTTTTCATTTAAATTCCAGTTAGTTAACATACTGTGTAATATTAGTTTCTGGTGTACAATTTAGTGATTCGATACTTTTTTCAACACCCAGTGCTCATCACGACATGGGCCCTGCTGAATCCTCATCACCTACTTCACCCATACCCCCACCCGCCTCCTCTCTAGTAACCATCAGTTTGTACTCTATAATTAAGAATCTGTTTCTTGCCTCTCTCTCTCTTTCTCCCTGTGCTTATTTGTTTTGTTCCTTAAATTCTACATATGAATGAAATCATACAGTATTTGTCTTTCTCTGACTCACTTATTTCGCTTTGCATGCTAACATATTTCTTTGGAACTGTGGTAGCCTGAAAAGTATCATAAATTTAAAAATCACGTAGCCACACATGAAAGCAGAAACTTCTTGTTTGTTTTGTTTAGCTCTGTATCACAGACTGAATTTACAGAAATTTTAATAATATTTCTCCATTTTTCTTGAATAGCTTTATAAAATATTTTCCCTAAATTACTTAATACAGTATTTATAAGGCATTCATTCTTTTGTTTCTTTTATGAACTGTATGTCCTTTCACTCTGAATAATTAAAGAAATATAATTTATGTTCCTAGCTTTGTATTGGAACATCTCCTAAAAGGCTTTCAAAGATAATTTCTTCTTCTTCTTTTTTTAATGTTTATTTATTTATTTCTGAAAGAGAGAGAGAGAGAGAGTATACACAAGGGAGGGGCAGAAAGAGAGGGAGAGACCGACTCCCAAGCAGGCTGCACTCTGTCAGCATATAGCCTGACTCAGGGTTCAAACTCACAAACTGTGAGATCATGACCTGAGCAAAAATCAAGAGTCAAGTCGGACACTTAAACTGACTGAGCCACCCAGGTGCCTCAAGGATAACTTCTAAAAGAAAATGGAGGCAAGCATCTATAAATGTCTCAACTATATTACTTTGATAGATCATATGAAGATTCATTGCATAGGGATGAGTTTAGAAGAGGCAAAACAAAGGAATCATTTCTTCAGAAAACTGGATATAAATAAGCAAATTGTTAGATAAAAGAAGGGGAAATGAGGAGATATCTGAGCTCTCCACAACTCAACTGTTCTGGTCATTGGCTTGGAACTTGCATTGTGTGATATCAGTTACTGTGAAACCAAGAATGGGAAGAGGTTGTTAGAAGCTTACTGAGAAAAAGTAAAGCACCAGGAAAACTGGAAGTCTATGCTGACTCTCAAAGACTAGTAAGGAAAACAGTCAGAGAAGCTAGAATGAGAAAAGTATGAAGTGGAAAAGATTCTGAGAGAAGACAGTGAAGATGGGTAAACAGAGTCAGAGGGTTGGAGTGACTGATGGCTGGGAAGGACAGCTAAACCAGTATCTGATCAGGCTTTTATGTAAATTCCAAATCTCCAGATTAGGAGAATGGCTCATTGCCCAGGGGTGTAGGAATTGCCTAGAACATTTGCCTAGAATAGTTGGGTAATAGTAAGGGTAATAGTAAGGGTATTAGTACCTACCTCACTATGGTGAAGGTTCAGTGTGTTAATGTATGTAAAATAGCACACAGTAGTCACTCTCCAAATGTAAGATACTATTAGGAGTTGTCAAGGGGGCCATTGTTACCTTTGTATCAGAAATTAAAGCTATGGGGGAAATCTCAGGGTCACAGTGTCTCCCCACTGCTGTCTCTAGGTGGTGGCTCTTCTCATCATCCTCTTTCAGAAGCCTCTCTCACATGGCACTCCATCTTCCCTTCCTCAACACCAGGGTGCACCCCCTCAATCTCTTCCTTGCATTTGCTATGACTTTGATGCCAGTGGGCTCCCCGTTGTCCTCTCCACCTCAATGCATTTAATTTACATACAGATGCTCCAACACTCTGACCCAGTGTTTTCTCCACAGATCATGGCTCATTAATGGGTCATGATATCAACGTAGTGTGTCATAACCCACATTACAAAATGAAATGGAATGGAACTGAGTAGATGAGTAGCAGCACGTTGTATTAGGTAATGGTATTTTTTTTTAATTAAACTTTTGTTTCAGACACATATGTCTGTACTGCCATGGATGCTGGGTTCCTCAACTTCCTCTGCTCCAAGAACCTTCTCTCACCTGTTCTCCACTTTAGCGACTGCTCCTACAACCACACCATGGACCTGGTCATACCAAGAATGGATCCATCTCCAAAACTTGTTATTCCCATTGTATAACCACTGCCCCTCCTATTCTTCCATTTCTCTCGTGTCTTTTGCTAAGCTTATGAATTTTATTTTTCTTCCTTTTTAGCCTGTATTTCTTGAACCCAAACTTTTTCATCCTCAGCATTCTTGCTGCCACTGGCTTAGCTCAGGTCATCAATGTCTTCCTTCATGGGCAATCACTTTAACCTCTCAGATGGTGTCTCTGCTACCCTCCAGAATTACCCTCTTCAAGTCCCAAACTGACCATGTCATTCCTAAACATAAAAGTGCGACCTGATTCCCTTTGTCCAGACTCATGAGGCTCTTCTCAGCAGAGAATTTACTCAACCAACTCACCCAACCAGAATTTATTTTCTTTCAGCAGAGTGCCTCTAACCAAACTCTTCATTTCCTCATCTCTTGCATGCATCCATTTAAAATTTTTTTTTTAACGTTTATTTATTTTTGAGACAGAGAGACAGAGCATGAACAGGGGAGGGGCAGAGAGAGAGGGAGACACAGAATCTGAAACAGGCTCTAGGCTCTGAGCTGTCAGCACAGAGCCCAACGCGGGGCTCGAACTCACGGACCGTGAGATCGTGACCTGAGCCGAAGTCGGCCGCTTAACCGACTGAGCCACCCAGGTGCCCTCTTGCATGCATCCAAATACAGATATGTCACAGCTTCTTGTCCTGCTACACACCTATTCTGGGGATCTGCTCCATCCACAGCCCTTGAAGGGCAGATCCCTGTGTGCATCTCACACCACTATCACATCCTACTAGCCATGGGAAGGCCTCTAATTCAAGAGCAGAACACAGGGACTGGCCAGCATGCTATGATGAATGTGGCCAGATTCCTCTCCTAGAAAATTAGGCAACTCTTCCAAAAAAGCTGTGGGAGCTATACGTGAAAGGTCCTGCAGGTTGAAGCAGAAGAAAATAGTCCACAGAAAGAGAACCAAACAGGACAAGCAGCTCCTGAGAGAGAAACCGAGAAAGTAGTTGCTTCATTTCAGTGGTCAGTTCTCAGTTGCCAGAGGCCTGAGCCTCACACTTGCCTGAGTGACCTTCAGTGGGCCCTTTTTCCTCCATCCAAAAAAGCCCAAGAAAGAACTTTTAGCTTACTGCCTTTGCACACATTCTGTACTTTTCTCCAGAATGCTCTATCTCCTTTTTCCCATGTGGCAACTACCTACTTATCCTTTAGGAAAATAAATGCCCTGTTGTGAGTCTGCAGCTCCTCAAGCCAGTCCTTTCGCTGTATCCCTTTAGAATTTTGCTCCTTCCTTATTATTTTAACATCTACTGCACTGTTTTATAATTGTTTGTGTTTCTGTATCTGTCTCTGGACTCTCAGCCTCTTGGGGACATATCCTACTCATATTTTTATCTCCCCAGTCTGGAGGTGAGTAGCAGATTCCATTGGTTCCCTACCCACACCGCCTACCCTGACATTGCTCCATGCAGGCCAAAGACCAGGAGATTAGTCCCCCAGGAAGGACCTTCCATTAGTAAGGAGTGGAGGGTTGAGGAGAAATACCTCGGTTTCCTTCCCCTCACTGGGTCCGCTGCATTCTCCACAGTCACTCAGAAGGACTCCTGTGAAATCAAGCCCCAGTTGCCTATAATGGTTTTCTTCCCTTCCCTGTCTCACTTCCTCACTCCTTCATCATGTCTTCTACAATCACCTCCCAAATAAACATTGAGATAAATACATGCTTCAGGGATTGCTTCCAGGTGAACCCAAACCAGGAAGGGAGATAAAGCATACAGTGCTTGACAAATAGTGAATGAGCAGGTGAAGCCTTCAGCACCTTACCCCTCTTCCTGTTGGCACAGGATTTCAAGAGTTGACCCTACCCCTCTATCCCAGTTCCCATCCTTCTTCCAAATAGGCCCCATGGTCATGAACTTTGACCTCAGGCTCAACAGCACCCCCACTTCCCCTGGTCACCGGTCATTCAGAATAGCCTACCCTGACCGTCCTCAAGGACTAACACAGCTGTGGGCCCCCTCCAGTCCTTGGGAAGATAAGTGCTGCCAACGAAACTCTCCTATTATTAGGTTGGTTGGGGCCATTTCACATAATTTTCAGCTCTCGACATAGCTTTAAAATTCTTTTATTGCCCCCATTCATTTCCTTTAGCAACCTCTACAGAGACTATGTCCACCTTTCCCCAGAGTGCCTACTCCCTTCTTCATTCTCCCACCTGCCCTCCCAGTATTGGGGGTACTTGAGTGAATGAAGTTACCAAGTCACAGCACTTACTAGAAGAGCTCAGATTCCAGAACCACAGTGAAGCCCCTGTTACAGCCAACACAGACATGCCAAGTACAGTGCCATGTGCAGGGCAGTATATAATTGTTAAAGGACTATCAACCTGTCAAAGTAGTCTGGATTGGCCAGAGGATGATGGTGTTGTGGTGATATTGAAAGCAAAGGAAAACACTTGAGTGAGTACAATTATTACCTCCATTTTTGTATATGAGGAAACTGAGGCACAGAGAGGTTAAGTAATTTGCCCAAGGTGACAATGGTACAGACAGGATTTGGACCCATACCGTTTGGCATAGAGACCATGAACTTAACTATTATATGACACTATATCTACTGATTTTTGAACACAAAATTCTTGATAAATGATTGAAAAGTCAATACAATAGCCTCCCAAGGCTGAGATGCTTATAATACATATCAGATCAACCAGTAATACATATTAAACAACTCAGATGAAAAAGTACTACATGTACAATCTGCCTTGCATTATTACATACCCCTTATTAGTGAATATAAAACTGAAATGCATGCATATTTCTCCTGGCTGCTTTGTGGATACCAATCATAGCTAGAAGTAGTCAGTGTGGTTGGTGCACGTGTGGAACACAACAGTAAACCGAGGCACCTCCAAAACATGATTTAAAACATGGTGTAAAAGCTTCCACATCTGAAAAATGGAAAGCTGGAGTAGACAATGTCTCAGGTCCCTTCCAATGCTAAAATTTTGTTTTTCCATCTTTGTATAAACAGGAAACACTTGATTTCAAACCGATCCCGATTATACTTGAAATGTCACTGATGTGGGGGATTGAAGTCAGGGAGGGGAACCTGTGCAAGGTTTGGTACATTCATTGCCACACAGTCTCCAAGACCCACATTCCATGAACACCAGTAGCAGCGTTTTCATATCTGAAGAATCTCTCTGCCAACTATGTCAAAGGCCTTCAGATATGCAAACTGTCACTTGGAGTGTCCAGGAGGTAGCAGATAGTTTTAACTTCAGAGTGTCCTTGACCACTAAAAAGAAGGCGCTGATTAGAAACTATCTCAGGCCAGGATTTGGCTCTGCTACATATAGTAGGGATTAGCTCATTAGTGCTAACGCTGGCTCAGAGGATCACCAGTGCATTTTCTCTGTGTGGCTTGAGTCCAGCTTCTGTCCTATGGGCTACTGCCCTGTTCTAGATACGTATCACTAGGCACATTTTAAACGTAAAGTAATAAGCACTGTATGGTAAACTCTTCGTGGAGGTGGGTCATACCTGGGGTCAGATGTACATCCACAGGACCATTTCTTTTGAACTTCCCAAGAGGGTTAAGAGGTCTCTGATCTTTGGCCATTTTAGAATAAGAATTACTCAATCTGTCCCAGATAAAGCCTTGTGGGAGTACGAGAGAATACAGTCCAGGTGAGATTATCTCAAAAACGTATGCAAAGTATGTTGAGAAAGAAAAAAAAAAAAAAAACACAGGCATTGACCACACCTTGTTTTATCTCCTTTCCAAACTTATTGCCAAAGGCAGAGAGGATGGAGGCTGTCTGGAGGCTTCTCCTGGTTTATTTATCGCCCTGCCTGCCTCCTTTCACACAGGGGCTTCCACTTTTGGACGCTAGTTTCCCTCTGCCTCAGAAGCACCCATGCAGTTATTCTCCAGAGTAGGCCTCCTGCAGGACAACCTCTCCTCATGACTCTTTACACATCTTTTATGAGTCGTATGTGTATTAGGTGCTGAATAAATGTTTGGTGAATTGATCCAGTGTGCACTTGTGCTGGCGGGGCGGTGGGGGGGTGGTGACTTTGAAGGAACTCTGGCTCACTGGCACACCAAATGCCTTACAAACTATCTCATTTAATCCTTGGTGGTCCTCTGAATATCACAGACCCCATTTCTCTGATGAGAGGAACTGAGAAGCCAAGAGGGTTATTTGCTCAGCTTACACGGTCCATGGGGGCTACAGAGGCTCCACTTCCCCATTTGGTCTGCAAGGTATTAATAGAAAAGACTTTAGTATTCTTTTCCCCAGACGCAGAGGGGTAGAGGCCTTGGCTTAGGGCCACTGGGCAAGTGGTGGCACACATCCAGAAAGCTTGCTTTGGGAGGGGATGAAATGAGACATCTTTCTGCCATCATTTATCTGAGAGGTGATCCTTCCAAATAAACAACTCTCGGAGACTACATTTTGAAACATCTGCTACCCCTCTGTGCCCGGCCTGTCCCGGGCCAGAGCGGAGTCAAGTTTTGCCTGAGAGCCCAGGCCAGGCCCCTCGCCTTGCCGCCCGCTAACGCCAGGAGGATGCGGGGGCTAGAGGAGGGGGGTGTGGGGCGGCGAGAGTGGGGTGCAAAGCCCGTCCGGCTGCAGGACTGGCCCATCCACACGGCTTTCTCGGGACTACCGAGATGCGGCTACCGTGTAAATCCGGCCGCCTTAGCTCCTTAGCAGCTCACGCCTCCCTGCCCCCAGCTTCACCCCTCCCTCCCCTGCCTTAACCACCCCACCCCCCGATGTGCCGATCTGGTCCCACCGGCCCTGGGGACACTCACCCTGCCACTCGAGGACCGGGTCGGGGGTAAGTGCAGTCGCCGCGCCCTCGGTGAAGCTCCGTGGCGCCCCCAGCAGAAGCAGCAGCGGCAGCGACCGCAGCAACAGCATCCCTAACCACTGGACTCGCCGGGCTCCCGGGGTGACGGTCGCGGCGGCCAGCTCCACAGCGGGAGCGCGGGGATGCGGCGCTGGGGGCGGGACCGCAACCCCCACCCCGCAAGTGCTCCACCCCTCAGGGGGCCTCGCTGTCCCTGCGTCCCGGCGACCCACTCCGTCGCCCCTGCCGCGACCGTATGCGGGAGCTCTGGGCTCTGGGCCGGAGACCGGGAAGTTGAGGAGGTTTTCCCCGCCCTACCCACTCGGGCTAGGGCAAGGAGGAGGAAGAGGAGGTGGACCATCTGCCCATCCCAGAAATTCCTGCCTTTGGGGTGGGGAGAGAGGAGGGGTGAGGCTACCCCGTGCACGCTCCTCCTGCTTCCAGCAGCCTCTCTCTTTCCTGGGGGAGGCCGAATAGGAGTTGGGGGTGAGCAGTTGAGAATCCCTGGGACAGGAAGTCTGACATCTGGGTTTGCAAACCACCCGGATTCTGGTAAACACCACGGGTTTGGCAGCTAGCAGCTTAGAATAAATCGAGCTGTGCTGTGAACCCAGGCGCTTTGGGAGCACGCTGGACCTCCTCTCCTCTGGAATGTTAACCATTGGAGGTCTCTGGGGTGCGCCCGGCTCTTCCCTCCAAGTACCCCAAGGTTCTTCCATTGTTGAGCTCCTTTCCTTTTTAAAATGCCACCCCCCACTTTCCTTCTCCTTGGATCCCCTAGCCCAGCAAAATAGCTGGGTTATCCCACTTTATAGCTGAGAAAAACCGTCGGGAAAGGCAAAATTATTTGCTCTAGGTCACCCCTTAATCTAGCTAAATTAGTAAGTAGGAAAAGCCTAGAATGTAGTTCTTCTAACTGTAGTCTTTCAAATAACCAGCAGAACACTAGAAACATTTAATATCCGTGAGAACAAGCTAACATAAGATGGTTCCTAAATAGGACCTTGACCTTCCTCATTAAAAAATAAGAAGGGGAGGGGGGGGTGGGAGGGAGCTTAAAAAAAAAAAAAAAAAAAAAAAAGGAAGGTGGTGGGATCTTGGAGGTCCTTTCTCAGCTGTCTATTGACAAAGACCAAACCAATATTTCTGAGTAACGGTGTCTGCTATAGACTGAATTGTATCCCCCTCCCCCAGTTCATATGTTGAAGCCCCACATCTCAATGCGATTGTATTTGGACATAGGGCTTTTAAGAGTTAATTAAGTTTAATGAGGTCTTAAGGGTGGGGTCCTAGATAGGATCAGTGGTCTTAGAAGAGGGAGCCATCTCTCCACCTGTAGTGACGTAGGAAAGGCCACTTGAGGACACAGCAAGAATGTAACCATGTGCAAGCTAGGAAGAGAATCCTCACCAAAAAATGAAATTTTGGACCTTGATCTTGGACTTTCTAGCCCCCAGAACTGTGAGAAATAAGTATCTCTTGTTTAAACCACCCAGTCTATGACGCAACTTTTGTTCTTGTGGCGCAACTAGACTAATAAACTGTTTTAGCCTGGTTCCCCAGAAAGCAGAACCTGGGATGAGATCCCTGGCAGGAAATGGGATTAAAGACCAGAGTGAAATAGGGAACTGCAGTAGCAACATGTGTTCAGTCCTGCAGGAACCTCAGAAGGTCTCCAATCTGTTTGTCCTGGGGAAAAGAAGAAAGCATTTATCTGTAGGCTCACCATTCCCTCTGGTTGTGGTGATTCTGGGGTTATTAATTCCCCTGCACAGTTCCTTGGCAGTGGTGAGCTTTAAGCACAGTCCTATGCTGAGGCATCTAAGAGGCCCAGGGGCGGGCAGCAGCAGGTGCATGGCATGGCTAGAGGTGAGGCGCTGTCAGATTGCCCCACAAGGAACCTGGAGGAAGCCTGGGCAGGGCTGGCTGCTGCAGAGGCAGTTGGGGTGAGGTGAGGCTGAGAGAATGTGAGAGGTTCCAATGTGTGTACTGAATCAATAGCATATCATTATATGTAAAAGTTAGCATCTCTGCCTGAAAACATGCAGAAAAGGGATGCTTTCAGCATACTGACTATAGAGACTTTTATCATGAAGTATTTCTTCTGTGGCCTCAGGACTACATTGTGTGCTATGGGAATATCTCCAAAGTAGATGATTCAGGCCTGAGTGGGCTGGCATCTCCTGCAGCAGTCAAGTGCAATCCATATGCATAATCAGGTATCAAAGTGCAACACCGATGTCAATCTTTGGTGAAGGGCAGTGCAGGGAGATTAAACGGAAGAGAGACCAGGAGGAGCTAGAGCGATTGTACAGGGTTTGATGTATTCACATAGGGTGGAGCAAGAGGCTGTGCCAGGACTGAAAGAAGTAATGAGAGAACATACAAAGGTTTAAGTGAGAAATGCTTGCATTAGCAACAGTGAGTAGGTGGGCCTGTGTGGGGCAAAGGGCAGCTCCCGGGGCACCGTGGCAAATAAGGTCAGTCACTGGGACATTGGGCTACCCCCCACTGGCTGTGGGATCCAGGTAAGAGAGTGACCCGCCATGGGCTTCATTTATACTCTCTGTGTGATGAAAAAAGGAGAAAGCCTTCCCTGACCCAACGCAGACAATATTCCAAAGTAGCAGAGCTATGAATGGGAGCAGGATACAGAGAGGAAATAATCCATATTTCATCTAAGGGCAATTAGTGTAATGAAGAATGGTGATGACAGCTTCCTGGCCTACCAACACCACATTTCCTATTCAACAATTAGAAGACTCAGAAAAGAGCTAGTTTTTCATCTCTTCCTGAAGTATTGTGGCTTTGAGGTGGAAATCTGTGGCAAAGAGCTTTTTAGCCTCGAGAAAAGTATTCTTTCCCATAGTCAAGTCTTGCGTGTGGTTTAGATCTATGAGGCAGGGTAATGTAATGGTTAAAAGGTGCTCTGCCACTTACCAGAAGGTTACTTAGCCTTCTTTAGCTTCAGTTTTCTTCTGTGTACAATGCAGATGGTCACGTTTGCCTCATAGTGTTGCTGTATTTAATGAGCTAAGTATGTACAGTGCTTAGCACAGAGTCTGGCATCCTGAGAATGTTCGTTTTTGGGAGAGTCAATCCTGTTGTAATGATATAAAATCCTGTGTCCTGACCCCAGCTGGGAATGGGGTGGCTGGAGCTCTGTGCCTGCAGGCCTTTGTACATCTTCCCATTGCTCAATTTATCATTTAGAATTAGAATTAATTACTTGAGGGGTGCTGGGTGGCTCAGTCAGTTAAGCATCTGACTTTAGCTCAAGTCATGATCTCCCGGTTCATGGGTCCGAGCCCCATGTTGGACTCTGTGCTGACAGCTCGGAGCCTGGAGCCTGCTTCGGATTCTGTGTCTCCCTCTCTCTCTGGCCCTCCCCCACCCACACTCTGTCTCCTCTCTCTCAAAAATAAACAAACTTAAAAAATTTTTTTTAAAAAGAAAGAATTAGTTATTTGATTATATCTCTCACTTGAATGTGAGTTCCTTGGGGGGTTGACTATATTTTCCTTCTCTGTGAATCTGCAGGGCAGCACATGTCCTGGCATTTAGTAAGTTCTCAAAAAGTTTTCACTGAATGAGTGAATGAATGAAGGGAAGTAGGAATGAGATTGAAAGGAATATAGCTTTTGGAGTCATTTGAAACTCAAGAAAAATATTATAACTTGAATTGTGTTGAATGAAAACATGGGAGAAGATTCAGGGATTTAAAACTCAATGTTTGGGTTACAGTGAAAGTCAAAATTAAAAAATATTTTTTGAACACGGCAAATCATATATCTTATAAAGAACTTGTATCTAGAACATATAGAGACCCGTCACCCTCAATAACAAGGGAACAAACAACTTAAATAACAAATAGGCAAAAGCTTTAAACAGACACTGCACCCAAGAAGATATACAGACAGTAAATAAATATATGAAATGATTTTCAAGACCATTAGGCATTAGGGAAATGAAAATATATACCACAATGCTGTACTACTATACCTATTAGAGTGGTGAAAGTTAAAAAGGCTGACCATACTAAGTGTCAGCAAGGATAATGAGAAACTGGAACTCTTACACACTGCTGATAGGACTGTAAAATGGTGCAATCACTTTGGAAAATAGTTTGGCAGTCTTAAAAAATGCATAACTACTTAGTTTCCTAGAGCTACCATAACAAATTGCCACAATTAGATGGCTTAAAACAGCAGGCATTATTCTCTCCCAGTTTTTTAGGCTCGAAGTCCAAAATCAAAGTATTGGCAAGGTTGGTTGTTTCTTGGGTATGAGGGAGCATTACTTCCAGGCCTCTTTCCTAGCCTCTGGTGGTTGCTGACAACCCTTGGCATTCTTGGCTTATAGTTGCATCAGTGTAAAGTCTACGTCCATTGTCCCATTGCCTTCTTTCCTGTGTATCTCTCTGTGTCTTTGTATGGACTTCTTATAAGGACATCCATCATTGGATTTATAAAATTCTGGAAAATTCAAACTGATCTGTGGTGGCAAAAAACAGATTAGTGATTGTCTGGAGATGGGAATGGAAATAGGGGGTTAGTGAGAGATATTTAGCTGAGCTAAAAGGGAATGGACAAGTATTCTAGACAGAAGGAATAGAGGTAAGAGTGGAGTACTTGAGAAAATTGTGGATCAGAGGGATTGGGTATGGAGATGGGAGGTTCTGGAAGCATTGGGGCTAAATAGGAAAGCTGGGGCTAGGTCCAAAGTCATGTTAAAAACCTTTATGCCAAAGCCAACAGGAAGCTATTAAGGGGTTTCACTGTGACCAGATTCATGTGTTATATTTTAGAGAGAACATCCCTGCTATAGAATGGAGAATGGATTGGACATGAGTGTGCTTTATAAGGATGAGGAGGCTGCTGCAGGAGTCTGGATAAAGAGATGGCTCTTGTCTGGACTAGAAAGGAGATAGTGGAAGATTGAGAGAAGCGAACACATGTTGCAAAATGTTTAAGAGGAAGAATCATCAAGACCAGGTGTACTGGGGAGAAAGAGGAATTATCAAGAATGATGTCCCAATTCTGGCATGACCAATCTGCTGGCTCAATCCAGTGAGAAACCAGTTTGGGGAAGGAGTAGGATTTCAGTTTGCAATATGTTGAGAGGCTTATGGGAAACCCAGGTGGAAATGTCCAGGGGGCAGTTGCAAATATGTGTATTAAAGTCAGGAATAGGATGGGAACATAGATTTAGAGGTTATCTGTGGTTGATAATTAAAGCCATGGGCATAGATATGATTGTTGGAGATTGGGATAGAAGTGGAGATGCCAGAAAAGAATCACAGGGAACAAGAACATTTAATTTAAGGGTCAGCTACAGAAGCAGACTGAGAAGGACTTAGGTGTCTAGAAGCTGGGGAGGAGTATTTCACTGAGAGAACCACCAACAGCTTCATGTGCTCTGGATAGGTCAGAGGATGCAAGGACAGAAAAGTCCACCTGATTTACGTATAAGGAGGTAAGTTATGACCCTGGGGAGAGTGCTTCTAGTGGTTGAAGCTAGAAGACACATTAGTGGTTTGGGGATCCCTAGGAACAGAGACACCAAGTATAGACAATTCTTTCAAGCAGTTTGTGGTTGTTGGGTGAAGGAGAGATAACTGCATGGACTATGGATACATGCTTGAGGATGAGGGCAAATGCGGTTGTTATTGTTGTTATTATTATGTTGGTTTTTAGGTGAGAGACTTGAGCATGTCTTAATGCTAGTGGGAGGGATCCAGTAGAGAGGGAGAAGTCAAAGATACCTACTGTTGGAAAAAGTCAGAGTGAGGTCCCTGAGAAGGCAGAAGTTTCCAGAACAAAAAGTAAAAGGATTCACTTTAGAAAGTAAGGCAATGCCTCCCATCATAGCGGAAACTGGTTGTAGACACAGGTTAAGTTGTAGACACAGGTTAAATCTGAAGTCTGAAAGCTGAGGGTAGAGAGTTCTCTCATCTGCTAGGTTCTAGTTTCTCTGTGGTGTAGTAGGGGAATTCATCTGTGAGAATGAGGAGAGAGCTCAAGTCAGAGAAAGGAGGTGGGGCTAGTTCTGGTGTCCATAGAGAGAGCTGCTGTGGAAAGATACCTGGAAATCTGGGCATCGCCAGGGACCTAGATGTGGCCAAGGACCATGATTTTATAGTGGACCATGTATTTTCGTAACAATGCTCAGCATCCTAGGTACATGCAGAGAGAAGGCGGGCCCTGGGCTTCATCTAGAGTGATGCTACTCAATTAGGATGTTGCATACAAGGGAGTTGAAGATATTGGCAAGAGAAAGGTTGATGATGCTGGTGGGGTCACACAGGACTCGGCTTCATGATGGGCAAGCAGAGGTATGCAGGAGCGATTCTGGGGCTAGACTGTTAGTTTCAGATTTTGGCTTTGATGAACTCTGTGCCTTAGTTACCTCATCTGCACAATTGGCATAAAAAGAGTACCATATCATTGGCTTATCAATAGATTAAATGAGTTAATACCTGAAAAGTGCTTAGAACAATGACTGTCACAGAGTACCCAGCAAAGTCATTTTTATTATTAATTACTGTTACTCGAAACAAATAAAAGATATTTTTGGGCCAAGAATGAGTATTAATTCAGTTTCTTGCTGGGTGGAGAGAAGAGCCATATTCTTGTCCTTCTTTCTTCTTAGTAGCTGTCCTTTCTGGCGTGTTTTCTACGTGCCAGGTTTTGCTTGGGGTGTCATAGTTGAGAGGTCACATTGCCTGTGTGGAAATCTGCTCTGTGACTACGCCAAGTCATTGTGCCTCACCCAGCCTTTGTGTCTTTTCTGTAAAATAAGGTCATAAGAGTGTCCACTCCATAACCTAATATGTGGAAAGCACCCATAATCTAGCAAATAATGAATCCTCATAAAATGTAACTACAATTATTAGATAATACCCACAACAGTTACATCACAAGGTAGCCATTATTATGGTCATTATATACAGATGAGGACACTGAGAGAGTTTAAGTGACTTATTGTTAAAGCCCTACCCTGAGCTACTCATTAACTTCATGTGAGACCCTATCTCATTAAGAGGAAACCATACTGTGGATGAAAGGGAATATCGGTTTATATAAGGCAGAAGTTTTCTAACCTTATTTAATATATATTTTTAGCAGCTTTCCCCGAGTTATTTATTAAAGTCTTCTGGATGTGTCCAAAATATCACTTTATGTTGTGATTTAGCAGCAGCATGGTATTTTAACTAATAACATGCGCAGTGGCTGGAGTACTAAGGGGGGGAAATAAGTGAAAATTCACTGGGCTAAGGGCCAATTTCAGGAGTGAGTTAATGAACTAGTTTTTCACCTTAGTCCAGGCAACAATTTGTATCAATTTAATTCAATTAACGGCTTTCCCAGTGTGTGGTATTTAGCCAGAAAGAAAGTTCCACTCGTGTGGAAGTTTCCGCTGAGTGTCTGTCTTCATGGGGTCTGCACAGGGTGTCTGAAATCTGCCCTATCAGTGCATAGCCTGGTTTCTGCATGCTCATGCTTTCCTTCTGCCTCCTGCATGTAACCTTGGAGAGGATGTGCAGAGAAAGCAGGCAAAGGGATGTACATTCGTAGAAACAGGAGGAGAACCCTCTAGAAAGAATGTTCACGAGCAGCACATGTTTTCTGCAACCTAGCTTGTCCAGGAGTGCTCAGCTCTCAAGGTGGTCAGGGCCACCTAGAGAGTTGTTGTTGTTTTAAAATTGTTAACATTTTATGATGAATGGATAAAGAAATTGTGGTTTATATACACAATGGAGTACTATATGGCAATGAGAAAGAACGAAATATGGCCCTTTGTAGCAACATGTATGGAACTGGAGAGTGTGATGCTAAGTGAAATAAGCCATACAGAGAAAGACAGATACCATATGGTTTCACTCTTATGTGGATCCTGAGAAACTTAACAGAAACCCATGGGGCAGAGGAAGGAAAAAAAAAAAAGAGGTTAGAGTGGGAGAGAGCCAAAGCATAAGAGACTCTTAAAAACTGAGAACAAACTGAGGGTTGATGGGGGATGGGAAGGAGGGGAGGGTGAGTGATGGGTATTGAGGAGGGCACCTGTTGGGATGAGCACTGGGTGTTGTATGGAAACCAATTTGACAATAAATTTCATATATTGAAAAAATAAAATAAAATAAAATTGTTAACATTTTAAATTTATCTTTGAGAGAGAGAGAGAGAGAGAGAGAGAGAGACAGAGCACGAGCAGGGGAGGGGCAGAGAGAAAGGGAGACAGAATCCTAAGTAGGCTCCAGGCTCTGAGCTGTCAGCACAGAGCCTGAAGCGGGGCTTGAACTCACAAACTGGGAGATCATGACCTGAGCCAAAGCACGATACTTAACCAACTGAGCCACCTAGGCGCCCCTAGAGTTTTTAAAAACCAATATGCAGGCCCCGTCCCCAGAGATTCTGATACAAGTGGTCTGCGGTGGGACCACAACATCTATTTGTTTGTTTGTTTGTTTGTTTGTTTGTTTTTAAGTTCCCAAGTTTTTGTATTGTGCAGCTAGGGTAGAGAACTTCTGGGTTTATGTTCTAAACTGCTGTTGGGTTCTGAATGGAGGAGGGCAGGAGGTAATGTTTGGGATACAAAAAGGAAGCGAAATCTATAATAAACTTCTCAGCTGGGGGAGAAGAGGCTGGTTTTTAAGGTAAAATTTCCAATTGTAATCAAAGGAAGGGAGAAGCAAGGCATGAGGAAGCTTTAGCAGACATGGCCTGGCTGTCATGTGAGAATGGGGAATTTTACTTCCTGACCCTAGGAGCTCCCATTTGGGAACCAGAACTACCGAAGGACTTTCTCAAAGCCTTGAAGCTCTGGTTGTCACCCTGTGGGCTATAACTTTCCTAGAACTTTGGCAGAAAGGCTGGCGAGTGATCAATGTTTATTTAACATCTATTAATCATTTTCTGGTAATTTAGATATTCTGAAATGTATATAAGATAGTTTTTGTCATCACCAATGCTCCTTTTAAACAAAGATAATAACAAAAAGAAGGTTGCTGCACCTTTTAATTTTATCCAAAGACTCCCCAGATAAATCCAGGCAGAGTCTGTGAGTGTGTTCTCATCCTGAAGGAGTAGGTAAGGGGAGAAGGAGGCAGCTAGAGAGCAGGGTGGAACTGATGGGCTAAAAATCCTTCTTCCATTATTTCTTGGTTGCGTTACTTTGGTCAAATTACATAATCTTGCTGAGTTTCGTCTCTAAATGTGGAACAATAAAAACCTACCTTACAGGATTGTTATGAGAATGTGAGCCAAGTGCCAGGCACAACAGGGCCTCCGGAAGTATAGCCACAGCAGGCATTCTGAGGTGGGGAAAATGATCCTAATGGAGCAGGGACAAAGAAGTCTCTGGTATGTTCATACTTGCCCTATCATGTACACGCATAGGGTTGGAGATCATCAAGTTTTATTTCTAAGCCAATTTAAAATGCTAAACCTCAGGGTAGAAAAGACAAGATCATTGGGATTAGACAGGATATAGTCATGGGGCTATGAAAATAAACTTGTTGACAAAGGTCTTCACCTACCCTTTTTAGGTTTAATTGCTTAAATATTACTTTCGTGCAACTTTCAAAGAAGAAAGCCTGAAAAGCTCAGTGAATAGAACACTAGGAAACTGGAAAATCTGATCTTGCTAGTTCTTCTAGGAGTCATCCAAAGCATGCTACTTGACTTTTCCATAGCTTAACTACTTTTCTAGCTTGAAACAGGAATCATAGTGTTGTTAAATGTATGGATTTTTGTAACCAGGAAAGATATGGATGGTTAAATGATCAGGAATCCATGATATACCTTAATTTTTTTCCTGCATTTATTTATAAATCAACATATAGTTTTATTCTTGCATAATGGGTTTATTGGCATTCTGTTACTTGAAAAGAGCATTTTATTAATACAAGGCCAGAAACCTAAGACTGATGGGTTAAATAACATTTTAAATACATTCCTAGTGAATACCCCAGTTATAAAATTATAAAAGGCCTTTGCTGTACTTTCATTGAAATAAAATTGAAAAACAATAAACTGCATAAATTTAAAATGTGCAACTTGAGAATTTTTGACATATCTGTATATCCATGAAACCGTTGTTATAATCAAGGTAGTGAACATATCTATAATCCCTACAAATTTCACTGTGTTCCTTGGTAAACCTTCTTTGCCATCGTTCCTCATCCCAGACCCCAATCAGTTACTGCTCTGCTTTCTGTCATGATAGATTAGTTTGAAATTCCCAGCATTTATATAAATGAAATTCTATAGTATATGCTCTTTTCTTGTCTGGCTTCTTTCACTCAGAATAATTATTTTGAAATACTGCCGTGTGGTTGCATGCATTAATAGTTCATTTTAAAAAATGCTGAGTAATTTTCCATTGCACAGCTATACGATAATCTGTTTATCCATTTACCTGTTGATGGATATTTGGGTTGTTTCCAATTTTATGCTATTGTAAATAAAATTGCTATGAACATTTGTGTACAAATCCCTGTGTGGGCAAATCTTTTCATTTTTCTTGGGTAAATATCTCTAAGTAGAATAACTGGATGATATTGTAGTTATATGTTTCACTTTTAAAGAAACTACCAAATTGTTTTCTAAAGTGGTTGTACCACTTGACATTCCCACCAGTCATATGTGAGAATTTCAGTTCCTCCAGATGTCATTATGGTTGGAATTGTATTCTGTCCCTCAAAGATCCCCCAAAGATCTCGAAGTACTAACCGTCAGTACTTGTGAATGTGACCTTATTTGGAAATAAGGTATTTGCAGACAATCAAATTAAGATGAGGTTATCATGACTGGTACCTTTATGAAAAGTGGACATTGGGACACAGAGACAGACACATAGACAGGGAAAACACCATATGAAAAAGAGGACAGAGACTGAAGTGATGCATCTATAAGCCAAAGAATGCCAAAGATTGCCAGCAAATCACCACAACTCAGGAGAGAAGCATGGAAGAGATTCTCCCTTTCGGCCCTCAGAAGGAGCCAATCAACCCTTCTGACACTGATTTTGGCCTCCTAGTTTTCAGAACTGTGAGACATTAAATTACTGTTGTTCAAGCCACTTACTTTATGGTACTTTGTTCTGGGAGCCCTAGGAAACTAATATATTGGCCAACACTTGGTGGGGTCAGTCTTTTAAACTTTAGTCATTCTAATAGTGTATAGTGGTATTCTATTGTGGTTTAAATGTGCATTTTTCATACAGCATGGTGGCTATAATTAATAAGTATATATATTATATACTTGAAATTTCCTAAGAGTAGATCTTAAGTATTTTTATCAAAGGAAAAAAAAAGAAAAGAAAAAAAATGCAACTATAAGGTGTTGGCTGTGTGAATTAATTTGATTATGCAAGTCATTTCACACTATATATGTATATAAAAACATCATGTTGTGTACTTAAAATAGATATAATTTCATCAATTATACTTCACCAAAAAAAGAAAAATAAATAAATTTACTTTTCTCTAATGACTAATGGTATTGAAAATTGTCATATACTTGTCTGATATCCATATATCTTCTTTGGTGAAGTATCTGTTTAAATCTTTTGTTCATTTAAAACAATTGACTGTTTTGGGGCACCTGGGTGGCTCAGTTGGTTGAGCATCTGACTGTTGATCTCAGTTCAGGTCATGATCTCATAGTTCGTAAGTTCAAGCCTCACATCAGGCTCTGTGCTGATGGTGTGGAGCCTGCTTTGGATTCTGTCTGCTCTCTGCCCATCTCCCGCTTGTGCGCACTCTCTCTCTCTCTCTCTCTCTCTCTCTCTGTCTCTTAAAAAAATAAACTTTTTAAAAATTTTTAAAAATTAAAAACTTATTGTTCTATTATTACTGAGTCTTGAGAGTTCTTTATATATTCTGTATACAAATTTCTTATCAGATATATAATTTGCAAATTTACTCTCCCAGTCTGTAGCTTATTTTTTCATTGTGTTAATACTGTCTTTTAAGAGCAGAAGTTTTAGATTTTGGTGAAGTCTACTTTATCAATTTGTTCTTTTATGGATTATGCTTTTGAAATCTAGAAATCTTTCCCTAACTCAGGGTTACAATGATAGTCTATGTTTTCTTCTAAATGCATCATATTTTAAGATTTTACTTTTAGGTCTGTGGTTCATTTTGAGTTATTATTTGTTTAAACTGGGAGGTTCATTTTTTTAATGTGTGAATAATCAATTTTTCCAGCACATTTATTGAACAGATTATCCTTTCTCCACTAAATTGCCTTTGCACCTTGGTCAAAAATGAGTTTTCTACATTATGTCTATTTGTAGACTTTCTCTTTTGTTCCATTTAATTATTTGTTTATATTTACACCAGTACCTCCATGCTGTTTTAATTATGGTAGTGTTATAAGTATTGAAATCAGGTATTTTAACCTTCCAATTTTGTCCTTTTTTTTCAAAGTTATTTTGAGTACTCTCGACACTTTGCATTCTTGTTTGAATTTTGAAAATAGATTTTTAACTTCTCCAAAAATCCTGCTGGGATTTTAACTGAGATTGCATTGAATTTATAAGTCAATTTGGGGAGAATAGACATCATAATAATACAGAGTCTTATGACTCATGAACAATCAATATCTATTCATTTATTTAGATCTTTAATTTTTCTCAGCAATGTTTTATAGCTTTTAATGTAAAGTTCTTTTACATCTTTCATCAGATTCATCCCTAAATGTTTCATATTTTTGATGCTGTTGTAAATAGCATTTAAAATTATTTTTCAATCTGTAATTGCTTTTTGCCAGTATATAAAATTACAATTGGTTTTGTATATTGATCTTGTATCCTGCAACCTTGCTAAGCTCATTTATTGGCTCTACTAACTTTTCATACATTTCATAGATTTTTCTGCATAGATAATGATGTCATTTGTGAATAAAAACATACACTAAAAGTATATGTTTAATAGAAATGTTATGAGTGGAAAGCATTCAGTCTTTTACCATTAAGTTTCATGTTAAATATAGGGGTTTTGTAGGTGTCTTTTATCAGCTTAAGGAGGATCTCTTCTATTTTCAATTTGATGAAAGGTTTTATCAGAAAGGGGTGTTGCATTTAGTCAAACATTTTTTCTGCATTTATGAGGTGATCATGATTTTCTTTGTAGTTTGTTTATGTGGTGGATAACTTCATTGATTTTTGTATATTAGATGAACTCTGCATTGCTGGGATAAACCCCATTTAGCTATGATGTATTTTCCTTTTATGCATTGGATTTGATTTGCTAATGTTTTGTTTAAAAATTTTTCCATCTATGTTTTCATGAGGGATTTTGGTCTTTAGTTTTCTTGTAATGTCTTTTGTTTTGTTAGCTTAATGCTGGCCTCAAACATTGCATTGGGAAGTATGCCTTTTTCACTTTTCTGCAAGAGTTTATGTAGAATTTGTAGGTATTATTTCTTCATTAAGCATTTGATAGAATTTATCTCTGAAGCGATCTGGGCCTGGGGTTTTCTTTGTGGGAAGGTTTTTCACTATGCTTCAGTTTCTTTTGCAGATATAGGAAAATTCAGATTACCTATTTTTTTGAACAATTTCTTTTGTCTTTCCAGGAATTTGTCTATTTCATATAGGTTTTCAAACTTATAGGCATAAAGTTGTTCATAATATTCCCTTATTTATCTATTTAATATCTGTAGACTCTATAGTAATGTCACCTGTCTCATTCCTGATATTGATAACTTGTGTTTTCTATTTTTCTTTTGCTGGTCAGTCTGGCTAAAGGTTTACCTATTGTATTTACCTTAAAGAAAATTTGGGTGTCATTGATCTTCTCTTTTGTTTTTCTGTATTCTTTATCATTGATTTCTACTTTGATCTTTATTATTTATTTCTTCTACTTACTTGGAGGTTTTTTTTTTCTCTTCTTTTTCTGGTGTCTTAAAGTAGAAGCTGAGGTCATTGATTTGTGACTTTTCTTGTTTTCTAACATAGGCATTTATTGCTACAAATTTACCCCTATGTACTGCTTTAGTGGCATCTCTCATATTCTGATGTGTTGTGCTTTTATTCAGTTTTAAATGTTTTCTGATTTTCATTTTGAGTTCTTCTTTGACCTATGGGTTACTTAGAAGTGTGTTATTTAGTTTCCAAATATTTGGGAACTGACCAGATATCTTTTTGCTATTGATTTCTAATAAAATTCCATTATGGTCAAAGAATATACTCTGTATGACTTGAGGTTTTTCTAAATGCATTGGGATTTGTTTTATTGGCCTGGAGCATGGCCTATTTTGCTAAATATTTCATATGTCCTTGAAAAGATAATTGCTTTTGCCATTGTTGGGTAGAATGTTCTACAACTGTCAATTAGATAAGCTGGGACTATGTAGGACTCACCTTTTTGTTTTCTGTGTCTCAGGGATGACTGTCCTTTAATGCCTGATGTCCAGTGTCTTGAAAACTATTGTTCTATGTATTTTGTTTGTTTGTGTTGTTGTTACAGGTGGGGGAACAAATTTGGTTCCTATTATTTCATCTTTTTTGGAAGCAGAAATCTCCTATTCATTTTTTAGGTATTTTTTTAAATCACATCTGCATTTTATCTCCAAACTTGCTTTTGATGAGGAAAGGAAAGAAGCATAAGGAACTCTGGAAATTTGTACTGTAACACTTTTTTCAATAGCCCATGACTCTGCTTGGTTTTTCCCAAGGAGTGTTTGTGGTGTGTGTGTTTGTGTGTGTGTGTGTGTATTGTTAGTACATAAATACATTTCATATTTAGCTAGACCACATTTCAGAACCAAAAAGTAAACTTAAAAAACAAATCAAATCTGAGAAGCCAAATTAGTTACAAAATCTTAGAAGCATGTTACTGAAGTCTCTGGGCTAAAATGTCTGTGTTTTAGTTGAGAAGAATGCTTCAGACCCACACTCTTACATTATAAATGATTCTAACAATGGGATATAAGGTGTTAATCCAAATGCACAGAAAAGATATTTGACTAGGCATTCTCACTGAGAATCTTGGTTAGCAATCTCTGCACTCCAGCAGCTATCCATTTCCAGGGCAGGGCACACCTGTGTTCGAAGCTTCCTATTCATTTTAGGCAATATAAGAAAAACAGTGACTGGGTCTTTCCTTCACCTTTCTGTTCCTAGACTCCATGATGATCATTGTTTCCATTAACACTGTCTTTCCTCACACCATACAGTAGAAAATACCATCAAATGTCATCTTATGGCTTTTTTACAGAAATCACATGCCAGCCCCATTCTAGTTGTCTTACTTCTATTTGTAGATATTCACATCTTCCTGAATCATTTATTTCATGATAGTCTCTTGGATTATTTTTTACAAGGGGTTAATCATCTCCATTTGTGCTGATTTTTACTAGTTTCATTTTCAGAGCTATTTAATTTTCAACTCTGGGGATGGCACGCTTCCTGTCTATGGGCTGACTAAAGGTATGCTGTGCTTAAACTGGATCACCCAGGTGGCATGGCCATACTTTGTATACCATACTACTCCTTCCCATTTGATGAAAATCCTCCTGGATTTTCCCTAGTCCTTTGACTTTAATTGTATTCCCTGAGGGATTGTGTGACTAACCTATGTGAGATGCAGAAAACCTGTGCATCTCTTTTTACTAGATCTTCCTATGTTTTGACTTGCAATTTCTATTCAGGCAAATTCCTGCTTGTTAGTAAGAGCAATTATTTTCAAAAAAGGCTGGGCCCAAATCTGAGCTGGTCTTAGCTTGTTAGCTCAAGTTTCTTAAAAACAAAATCTGAAATCTGTCACTTGTGTGTTTGTTGTTTGCCATAAATAGTTGTGGCCTTATTTCCATTAATATTGTTAATTTTGCCTGGAGGTCCTCATGACCTACATTATTCTTCCACTCCTTCCCCCAGTTTTCCCACCACTTTCCTATTTCTAAGAAAAGCCTGTGATTTGTTTTTGTGGGCTATCCCTCTGGGAGGATGGGTTAGGGAAAGGACTAAGATACATTATTGTGAAATTATTCTTAGAACTGAGTAATGTCCTCTAAGGGCCACAAATGTTAATTTGAGAAATGTTGCTTCAAGTGGCTTTTCTTTCATCTACATCCTTATCAAATATGTCTATCCTTTGAGTGTTAACACTTAACACTTGTGAAATGTTAGCACCCAGAAGGTATGAGTAAGTCTTTTTAACATTTAGACCTAAATTTTGTTGGCTATATTCCTCACTATGGTACCTGGAAGACTTAAAGAACCCTTTCGGAGGTTTAAACTCATGTCTGGTATCTGGGAATCTTTAGGGGGCGCCTTACATACCCTATGGCAACTTGGTGTTTCCGTGGAACCATGCCTTGGCCCAGAACACTTCACATTCCACTGCCTGAGCGGAGCATCTGCCTCCAGGCTCCTGCCACCCACTAAGTTCCCTGCTGCTGCCTATCTCTAGGCTTCTGCTTGACCTACAGCCCTGGCAGGTACCTGCTCAGTTGCTGTCACTCACCTCTACTCGAGAGCCTTAAGATCTGCCTTCAGAGCCCATATTTCTTTGCCATTTGCAAGCAGCTCCTCTCTTCTGTGTTCCACTCTTTCACAACACCACAATAGAATGGCCTGGGCCCCAAGAGTTTAACAGGTTTAGACTTCAGTTTCTATAGAATTCTTTTAAGGGCTAAGAAGCTGTTACCACATATACCCAGAAATAGCATTCTCCTCTTATGATTTGACCCTTATTCTGGGTTATTCTTATTCTAACTCATGATATCAGAGGACTTTCTTTGTTATTCTTCTTCATAACTTCATAACTTCATGATTCTTCCTTGAAATTTGTCTTTAGTTTTCCAGTCATATCTAGACCCCAACCTTGGATACTCTGCTCTTTTACTAAGTGGGCAGTTATTGGATGGCAGAACTCAGTTAATGAAAAACAACTGCCATTTACTGAACATTTATTAAGCAAATATGTCAAACTTTTTAATATGTTATTTTATTTAATTCTCACAAGAACCCTAGAAAATACAGGGAATATATGTACTAAATTTACAACACAGAACCAGGTTGAAGACAGGAGTATCTATCAGATTGTTATCTCTTCCCTATGAACTTCTCAGCAGGTAAAGTTAAGACACAAATATTCACATCCTGTTGGTGCCTAAATCTAAGCCTGGGATATTAAATGGTGGCTTTGTGTGCTAAGAAAGGATAAAAATGATAATGTGTGCTTTCTTGTGTCCATCTGGAACTGAAGTCATTTTCAGATTTTTGAATGAATCATAGAATTCTATTAAAGCATGAATTAGTTATCTCTTAAAATGAATAGATTTGATTAAATCAAACAATGAGTGAACATGATCAAAAAAGCCCCAGAGAAAAACATTTTACATTTTCTTTTCTGCCTCTATGACAGATTCATATATTTTATTATGCTCAGCGTTTTAAATCTTATTTATCTTTCTCTTCTCCAATTCCATCTTCTTAATAAAAAAGTTTCAAAAATATGAAACATTTCTTGAAATCAATGCAATAGACATTCAATACACTAACACTCTATAAAATACATGTAACAGCTTAATTTAAATTTTCATGATGTCACTGCAGTGTTTATGCTACTTCTGATCCTGTGCCTCAGTTTCCTCATTTATAAAATAGGAGAAGCTAATAATACCATCCCATTGGGTGGTTGTGAGCTCTGAATAAGTTAGCGTATATAAAGTCCTTGAACAGTAGGGGTTACTTATTTTTATTAACAGTGCAAACTATTTCATGATAATAAGACACCTCTATTAAAATTGGAAACAATAGATACATCTTAAATAGTAATAGATATAAACAATAAGTAATATATACAAATAAATCTAGTAGATATATCTATTAAAATAAGAAAGAAATATGTGTTTGTATTTATATATGTACTATATGTGTGTGTGTATATATACACACACACACAAATAAAAATTATTTAATAGGAAGTTGTTTTTTAATACGCACACACACCCCTGTATTAGGTATAGCAAAGCCAACTGGATGAAAAATTAACCTAGTGGCTTTTCCCCCAATCAGTTATTGACAAATAAGGGAGTTTCATGATGTACCATCTTTAGATGTTGACCTGAAACAAGATTGGCTGTTATGCAAGGACCATGAATGTAAATACATTTCAGGCTGAAAAAGCAAAACTATTTGAGCAGTAAGTTTCCTCATAAAACACATACCTAGATATTACAAAGATCAGATTGAAATTTCAAACTGAATTTGAATTTCCATGGGATTTCTGAAGTCTTGAAGTTGATAATGACACCAAAGAGTGTGTTTGGGTCAAATCTGTGCTTTCCGGAGCCCAGTCTCTGGAAGTGACTGGTAGTGCCCAGGGTCTACCTCTGAGACAGGGTTACAAGATGAGAAACTCCTGGGATGCCTGAGCTGCTCTCTCTTTGCTGGTTGTGCAACCAAATACAAGAGAACAGAAGGTGAAGTTCTGATTCACATTTGGATGTCTCCAAGGCACAGGGAGATAGCATATAACCCCACTGTGGTCCACAAACCAGAGAATTAAGGCCTTGGCCCAAGCTGTGGGACTATTTGGCTGCTGCTCACCCTCCTGGCTGCAGAAGCATCATCCAGAACTTCTCTCACTTAGTACCAGAGTATTCAGACCCAACTGACCTATTAAAAGAGCCACTGTGAAGTCCTGAACTTAAATTGCCATGCTTTTTAGTTGCGTTTACTTGAGTCCGTTGCAGTATGATGACATTTAACAGAAGGGAGAATTTCTATTTATCACATGTCATTCAATTCCTCTGAATAGGGAATGTTTTCTCCATTTAGATATTTATAAAATGAAGATGACACAAAATTGTTTTGAATCCCTAACATTTAAATACATTTACTCTTTTGAGAGGTCAGCCTTCTCCTAGAGTCAAAGAATGTTATTGGCAGGTTTGCTTCTCTAATACTGGGAGTACTTGAAGGACTGGGTGTGGAGAGGTGAAGGAGAGAGCAAATCAGAAGACGCTGGTTTGCTTTGGGGGCTGCCCTTTTCCATTTGGGAGGGTTCACAGAAGCTTTCAGGGCATGGTTGTTTCTGATGTTAAAGAATCTTAAAGGAGAAACCTGAACCAGATTAAATCCACATTTGGACACCCCCACAGAGCTGACACCCCCACAGAGCTGGGTCTTCCCACTGGGAAGCCCCACAGGGTGCCTTAGTCAGGGTAACAGCAGGCTCACAAGAATGAGTACATTTAAAACGAACAGCCAACCACCTGCAACCCCATATATCTTATTCTCAACACTGCCCAGACCCAGTTGCTGCTCCAGAAACTTTCTCTTCCCTCTTCCCAAACTTCCCAATCTTTCCTGGCTCTCCCTCCAGCCCAGACAGGTAAACTTTTAGTTTCTTTTCTCTCCCCTCCCTGGCTCAGTGCCTTACTGTGCCTTACAGAGCAACTTAGCCTTACATTTTTCTTTTAAAACTTCTGTTTTCTTTACTACCTAGATCCAGCAACCTCTCTGGACTGGGAAGTTAGGTGCAAGATGGGTTTTACTTTTAAGGGAAATGTGTGAGCTGATGCTGAAGTGACACTTAGCTTAGACCTTGGAGACAGGTGGGGACATGTGCAGCTGGGATGTGATACCCTGATATTGTACATTCATTTGTTTACTATCTTCTCCCTTACTAGAGAGCACAGGAACTGCTTATTTTGTTCATTTCTGTATCTGTAATCATAAGAAAAATGTCAAAAAAAATTAAAAAAGAAAAAAACGTCTAGCATATATTAAGCACTCAATAATAATGACTAAATGGGGACATCTGGGTGGCTTAGTCGGTTAAGCTTCCAACTCTTGATTTCAGTTCAGGTCATGATCTCATGGTTCATGAGTTTAAGCCCTGCATCGGGCTCTGCACTGACAGTGCAGAACCTGATTGGGATTCTCTCTCTCTCTCTCTCTCTCTCTCTCTCTCTCTCTCTCTCTCTCTCCTCTTTTTGCCCTTCCCCCACTCTCTATGTCAAAATAAACAAATATACATTAAAAAAATAATACTGACTGGATGAATTTATTGAGCATCCACTATCCTATAGGTGTTGGAAGAAGACAGGCATTGCCACTATGTTACAGCTGGAAAAACTGAGGAGAAAAAGGACTTCCTCAGTGCTATCTAAAATGTGAACAGGTTCCGGATTTTCAGATATCCAGCTTTTGTCTGTAATAAAGTGTTTCAGAGTATAAGTACTTTTGACTTGAATTTCTCTGCCCTTCTATGAGGAAAGAGCCCAAGAATAGGACTTTTTCTAAGCTGGGTCTGTTTGTAAGCATTGGTTTCTCTCTGCTTAACTTTGGAAAATGAGCATGGCCCCATGGAATCGAGCAAATGGATGCCCAGAAAAGCAGCACCATCTGACTACTGGTTTGCTAGGGTTGCCATAACAAAGTACCACGAGTGGAGGGCTCAAACAACAGAAATGCATTTTCTCACAATTCTGGAGGCCAGAAGGCCCGGAGCAAAGTGTTGGCAGGGTTGGTTGCTTTCAAGGCCTTTCTCTTTGGTTTGTGGATGGACTTCTTCTCCCTGTGTCATCACATGGTTGTGCCTTTGTGTGCATCTGTGTCCTAATCTCCTCTTCTTATAAGGACACCAATCATATTGGACTAGGACCCAACCTAATGACCTCACTTTACCTTAATTATCTTTTTAAAGACCTTATCTCCTAATACAGTCATATTCTGAAGTACTGGGGGGTTAGGACTTCAGTACACAAGTTTTAGGAGAGGGACCACAACTCAGCCCATAACACTAATCCTGATTTTACAAAATGTAAGGTAATATCCAAGACTCTTTTTTTAAAAAACCTTATGATGTGGATATCGTAACCATGTAGCAAACTGCAGCCCATTCCCTGCTGTCTCTTGCCATTGGTGACTGCCTCTCTCAGCTCTTCTCCTTGGCCCCAGAATGAGATCAGCAAGGTGGTCAGAGCAGGTCACACAGGGATCCAGAAATCCAAGAAGAGTGTTTTGTGTCAAGTAAATAAAAGGAATTATCATCCATCTAAGGTTCGTTGTTTAAATTACCACGTTTATTTATGTCAACACAAAATACAGTACAACAACTTACAAAAAACCATTTATCTTCATGTAATATAACTCTTCAGTGAACAGAAGTACTACTGTTAATGTTTTGACCTTTTAAGGTCCAGCCTTGGGTCAAAACAGTATTTAGAGAAATAGCAGATTCTTCTCTACCTTCCCCAATATACACACAAAGAAAACTCATATTTTCTACAGTCCCATTCCTATAATTATACACAAATATCACGGGTAGAGGTGAATACTACTGTTGGGTCATCACTATTGCAACTTCCTTGTTGCTGTGG
Source organism: Lynx canadensis (assembly GCF_007474595.2). Classification (NCBI taxonomy): domain Eukaryota; kingdom Metazoa; phylum Chordata; class Mammalia; order Carnivora; family Felidae; genus Lynx; species Lynx canadensis. The sequence goes on from NC_044310.1 coordinate 149,205,884, forward strand.
GTTTTCCCCAGACCCTGGGCTTCAGTCAGGAACAGAGCGGGTACATCTGTCCTTCAGGTGTCCAAGGTGATTGTTTAGTAATTCTTTGAGTATAGCTGTGTATTCCCCAAGTGTCTGATTAACCTGAGTTACTTAGAAACCAGAAATCCAAGTGATCAAATGTGAATTGAAGAAACTTATCATACATTACCTGTGCCAATTCCATGGATACATTTGAAGTTTCTATTACAGAATGAACTATTCACCTAGTAAAAGTTTTCACATTACAATTTACTCAAAGGTAATAAACACTGCACAAAAGTACAAGACCTCACCTCTACTCCAGTACTCCAGTCATTTAAATGTTATTTTAGTCTCAGTACATTTTCAAACAAATGATAGTGATCACTTAACTAACAAAATCTTTCCATCATTTCACGGGCAAAAGGGTCTGTCTCATACTGTGGAGAGAAAAAATATCTTGGAGTGGAAGATCTAGATTCTGGACCAGTTCTTCTACTCACTCTCTGAGGCTTAGTTTCCTTATGAACATCAAAAAAGAGGACAATGCTTTGTGAAGCAGTACTAATAGGAAATACTATTCTACAACGTCCATCTCTTCAATCAACCTATGGAACTCAAATTATCCACATCTATTTTGCAAGTAAAATCTTACTTTTTATTTTTATTTTATTGTTTTTTTCATGTTTATTTATTTTTGAGAGAGAGAGAGAGAGAGAGAGAGCACAACCTGGGGAGGGGCAGCGAGGGGGAGACACAGAATCGGAAGCAGGCTCCAGGCTCTGAGCTGTCAGCACAGAGCCTGACGCAGGGCTTGAACCCATAGACTGCGAGATCATGACCTGAGCCAAAGTCAGACACTTAACCGACTGAGCCACCCAGATGCTCCATAAATCTTACTATTTAAAGTAAATATAAGATGCATATTTACCATATGCAACTGAAATGTGCAAGTTAGGTTATGTAAATGGGAACAAATATAGATAGGAAGCCTATTACTCATGAGAGACTGTGTACTCTTGATGTGTTTGCTTTAAAGCCATTTAAAATTTTGTTCTATTTTTAACCCATGTCCCTTTTGCATTATTGGAGCTCTTTTTGAATAAACTACCTAATCATTTACAGTAGTTTTTTAACAAGAAATTAAAACTTTCATATGGCATTTCCAGGGGTTAGGTGACTATGAAATTAAGTAAAAAGGATTGAAAAAATATGGGAGAAGTAAGAGTTTGAAAACTTGGGGTCAGGAGGGAACCTGAGTGTAGAAAATTTTCCGGTAATTAAAAATAATCCAAATAATGGACTAGCTATTTTTGTTTTTACTGGTAACTTTCTAATTTATAGATTTCTTCTTCATTTGTAAAACAAATAAAATTCTTGTTTGTGTACCTGACTTTTAGATACATGCAAATCCACAGAAATTATTAACACTAATTACATTTGGGGCATCTTTAGAAGAATTGCATCCTCTCAGTTGAAGTAAAAGTCAGCATCTCATTTTTCATAGATTTTTAAAAGAATCCTCCTTTAGGAAAGGGCAGATTTACTCAAAGTTTAGAATTAATTCGCAAGTGTGATTATTTAATGTGAGCATATGGACTTTGTGACTTTGCTGAGACAAAGACTTCAGGTAGCTATATTCCTGCAACAAATGAGATTCTAATTTCAAACATTTTTCAAATGCAAATCAGGCCCCCATGTGTCATTTTGATGATTTTTTGAGGCATTAATGCAACAGAGTTAGTATTCCTCAATGATCCCCAAAGTCACCCCTTTGCTAAGGATATTTCTCTTCTTGATTATTTTGAACCTGCCAACACAGTCTCTAACCTTCATACAGACAATGACTGATCTCCAGATGACCTATTATTATCTTAAACCAACCTCATTTTAAAGCAACAAAAAAGAAAAATTAAATAGTGCATTAACATTTCATATCAGTGAAGCAGACTTTTTTTGTGCGTGAAGTAGTTCTATCCATCTGCGGAAAGATCCATCTTTTGTTTCTCCCTGTGTTTATAGGTTACGTTTTTGAAGGTACTGGTCGAACCTCTATACAGTGGATTGGTTCCCTAAAAAAAACGACAAAAAAGTTCAAATGAAAGTATGTACATATTATTACATGGTTTTAATATATCTGAATAATTTCATTGTGCATTATAAATGAGAAGAAGAGAGTCAGGCTCAAGCTTGGAAGCCATTTGAATAATTTTGATTAATTCCATAGATTCAATATATTCTTATATAATTTCATATATCATTTTAGCATTTTAAAATTTATACCTCTTCATTTAATTTTTTATTTTTATTTATTTTTAAACAATTTTTTAATGTTTATTTTTGAGAGAGAGAGAGACACGCACACGCGCACACAAGAGAGGGAGGGGCAGAGAGGCGAGAGGGAGACACAGAATCCAAAGCAGGCTCCAGGCTCCGAGCTGTCAGCACAGAGCCCGATATGGGGCTCAAACTCACGGACTGTGAGATCATGACCTGAGCTGAAGTCAGCCGCCCAACCGACTGAGCCACCCACGCGCCTCCTGTTCATTTAATTTTTTAATATGCAGAACCAGTGCCATATGTGTATCATAAAAATCTGACCCTGTTTGGAAACACACTAATTTATGGATAGAAAACAAGACTTTGACTGTTTTGTTCACTGCTATTTTACCAGAGTTGAAAACAGTGCCTAGCCAACAGCAGGCATTCAGTATTTACTGAACGAATAGAATGAACCATAAGGTGGCCCCAAGAGGAAATAAAAAGTAAAAAATGGGAAAAGTGCACTTGTAGAAGCATGCAAAGACAATGACATAGTATCTGCCTTTAAGAGAGGTGTTGCTGGTGAGAGGCATCACACAAGGGCACAGATAATCTTGCTAACGTGATATAAAAATTCAGGAGAAACAACTAGCTGCTTGGGAGAAGCAAGGAAAGATCCCTAGGACAGTGAAAACCTGCTCTAGAGAGTGAAAGAATTAGGTAGCATGTGCTTCCTAGAGAATAGCAGTGTGAAGCAGAGAGTCACCAGGGACTGGCATGTAGGACACAGGGCACATGACAGAGTACAGGTCCCAAGGCAGGTTGGGCAAGAGGTCTTTGCCTTTGGGGAAGTGCAGAGGATTTGTGCCAATGTCTGGATAATTCAGTTGTGCTCTTTAGGGTGTAGATGTGTTTCTAGGTGCCATCACCAGGACCAGAAGAAGCCAGGCTCTGTAAGTGTTTAAAGAAATACCAAGCTTGATCCTCCAATTTCCCTCCTTTGGTTGAATCGTTCCAGGCAGGCACAAGATGTCTGTGTAAGTTGCAGTTTCTTCTCTCCCACTTTCCAAGGTTGACCACACAGGCTTTGATGTCAGACAGCCTGGTTTCAAACCCAGCTCTACCACATGACCTCAGTTAAGCAATTCTGAGTCTTGGTGTCCTCGTCCACTGGAGGGATTACCAAAGTGCTTACCTCATTCATGAAGTATACTTTAGCACAGTCCCTGACACACATTCAGTGCTCAATAAATGCCGCCTCTTATTAGTTCTTATCTCTACCTCTTCTTCATATTTGGAATTTCCTTCAATTTTAAGTTTTGGAGAGGGTTAGAAAGATACTTTCCCCTGGAGCTTTCACATTCAACACTTCCAAGCCCATTTCTGCTTGTGTATGAAGTCTAGGTATCACCTGTGACCTTCCAAATTACTAAATCTTATATTTTGGTCTCCTTATCCTATATATTGTAGAGATTGTGGCAAGTTCTAGACATAGATTTCAAAAACAGCTGTATTTGCTTTCCCAGGACATTTCTCTCGGTTCTCAGAAGAACTGAATAAAATTGAAAAACATTCCTGGGCCTTCCACTTGTTGTCCTTGCATTTGCCACAGTGTCTTTATTGTGAGGAGGAATCACACCTGCACCCACTTCTCCCAGAGCCAGTAACCTGACCTCTGACTGAGTAACATGTAACCTTTGTTCATGTGCCTTCAGAAAGAGATGCTATCTCGGCCATAAGCGCAAATAGGAAACAGGCTCTCTGATGGTGGATGATGAATGAAGTCCAGGTCACCATACTTCTCTATTCCTGAAGTCAGCCCGGATGATTCTGAGGATGCTCCTGTCGTTATTTAGTCCTGCTGCCATAAGAACTTGGAATTTGGAGAGTGAAGGACACACTAATATGGTCTTAAGTGCGGTTGGAGTCTCATTTGGAAACAAAAATCATGTATGAATTCTATTCAGTTTTCAAGACTACAAGCTATTAAGTTTAAGCCGGTTACAGAAAAATAAAGAACGCAGTCGAAGAGGAAAAATGGCAAAAATAAGTACAGGTTGGGATGACAAGTCCTGGAGGAAGAGGAAGGCTTAGGGAAGAGAAAAAATACTCTGAAAGAGTAAATGGGCTGTGAGCAGGGCCAGCTTAGATCTTCATAGGACCAGGAACTCTTTCGTGAACCTCATCCCATGCTATGTCAAACATATTAAAATGCACCCACATTCCACACTAAGTATAATTTATTGCACCATAAGGGAAGTGACTTAAGTTACAATGAACTGAATGCATGATGTTATTTTGTAGACATTTAGATGAATGTTCATTTTGATTACAGTGTTCATTCTGTATTTTGAAGCAACTTTATTCAGGGGGTCTCTTGCAAAGCTAGTTGTAGGTCCTGGGCATGATGGCTGAAGCAGACCCCACCATAGTAAGAGGGTAAGGTGGGAGTTGAAAGGTGTAGAAAGAGCAAGTACATATTGCTGGGAGGCAGTTGTATTTCCTGCCCTCAGCTGACGATCAGAACTCAGGAGAATAAGCTCAAACGAGGTTTTGTTGGTAGAAAAAAGGATGGCAATGTGTAGTACTGCCTCCTCTAGGCCATGCAGATGGTAACTCTCCTACAGGTTTCCAGCCAAGCCACAGCCTTGGGTCTCCATTTCAGATGGGTCTGAATTCTTTCACTGTTTAGACAAGGTTGGGTTTCCCCCACAACGATCTGGGGTGACCAGGCTGATTTCCCCTGAAATCTGGGGGTGCTAATTTAGGCTGTGGATTCTGTAAATGCAGTGGCATATTTCTGGAGCTTGAAAAAGTGGTAATAAGAAAGCTCTTTGTCATGACCCACAGCTCTCTTAATGATTGCCTAACTGCCAAATGCAGACCTGATTTGCTTAGCACAGTACAAAATCAATCCATGACTGCAAGAAATGTCAGACTGAACATTTTTTGCCTCTAGTTAATGACTTGTCATCCTAGAAAAAAATGTCTAATCAAAGATGAATTTAAATATCCTCCCTTTGTGTTTTCATAAAGAATATGGATGGGGAGGTTATTTTTAAAAGTATAATAAAAGGTAACCTTTCTTTATGGCTATGATGAAATGTTTCAAGAGGCAAGAAACGGAGCTCTTTTTGTCTTGAGCTCTGTCACCTTTAGAGTCCAATGGAGGCCTATGGGTCAGGAGATCCAACCCACCCCTACTGACTCTGGAGGTCCCCTGGGGTTTGAAGACCAGTCAAAATCAGTTCTCAAGAAGAAACAGTTTTTAGATTAAAAGTGGAATCAAACTGAGGACCCCAAAATGGATGCACTGAGCCACATTTTTTTTTCCAATAGGATATATTAGTGAAATTTGAATTGAATTATTTGAATTAAACCTCTTTTGCATCCAAGTGAATAATTATTACCCAGTTATTATCTAGTCAAGAACATCAAACATTTGTTATTCAAAGAAACTCAGTTTAACAAGGGAATAATATTTTTCATTTATGATTTTATCTGTTTAATGCATATTTTTGTTCCATTTTAGATGAAGAAACAGTAAAAATCAGCATTTAAATTTCAGTCATGTTCTACACCCTGAGGGAACACAATGCATGTTTTGGGGAAATTAACTGTTAATTAAAATGTTATTTTAAAGATATTAATCATTTGTCAGTGTTCATGCCTTTGTATGAGAACATTAAAATGTGCTGGTTAGTAGATACACATCACATAATTGCCCAAGTGCTTGTTTGTAGAACACCTGCTTATTATTTCTAGGAGGGTCAAGGCTGTGCTTAGAAGAAGGCTGCAGTTAGGATCTCAGCTCCAGTATGGATCAAAAGTTTGGGAAGTCTGGAGTGGACAGACTTCACTGCATTCTGGGGGATACAGACTGGGGGAGAATAAAAGGGGTGCTTGGAAGCAGCCCCTGGTTCCCCCCTCTGGAGGCACAGAGGGCGGGGGCTATGGTGAATGGCTTTCATGCTGGCCACTTGTGGAGTGAGTAGACCCAGAGGGTCTGGGAAAGGGGCCGGCCCACACCCCTGAGTCCCCAGGGTCCCTGCTGCCTGTCTGGGCCGGGCCGTGGGTGTGAATGTCGCTCTCTCCCTGCCTCCTTTCCGCTGCCCTCTGGGGGTTTGGATTCAGGATTTGTTCCTAGTGTCCAAGACTTTGATAAGAAACTTACAGAGGCCTATGCTTACCTACAAATCTTGATAGAACAGTTAAAGCTTTTTGATGATAAACTTCAAAACTGCAAAGATGATGAACAGAGAAGGAAAATTGAAACTCTTGAAGAAACAACAAATAGCATGGTAAAATCAATTAAACACTGCATTGTGTTGCTGCAGATTGCTAAAAGTACTATTAATCCTGTAGATGCAATATATCAACCTAGTCCCTTGGAACCTGCAATCAAAACAATGTCTACTCAGACTGTCTTACCTCCAGAACCTGCTCAGTTGTGTAAGTCAGGGCAGCATCCATCTTCCCTACCAGTTTGACCTGTATTAGCTACCTTGGGACATCATCAGACTCCAACACCAAATAGTACAGGCAGGGGGCACTCACCACCTAGTAGCAGTTTGACTTCTCCAAGCCATGTCAACTTGTCTCCAAATACTGTCCCTGAGTTCTCTTATTCTAGCAGCAAAGATGAATTCTATGATGCTGATGAATTTCATCAAAGTGGCTCATCCCCAAAGCACTTAATAGATTCCTGTGGATCTGCCTCTGTCTTGACAAACAGCAGCTCAGGAAATAGTCGCAAGCGCCCCAATACCACAGAGTCACTTAATTCTTCCATGTCCAATGGAACAAGCGATGCTGACCTCTTTGATTCACATGAGGATAGAGATGATGAAGGGGAGGCAGGGTCCATGGAAGAGCACAAGAGCGTTGTCATGCATCTCTTGTCACAGGTTAGGCTTGGAATGGATCTTACTAAGGTAGTTCTTCCAACATTATTCTTGAAAGAAGATCTCTGTTAGAAATGTATGCAGACTTTTTTGCACATCCGGACCTGTTTGTGAGCATTAGTGACCAGAAGGATGCCAGAGATCGAATGGTTCAGGTTGTGAAATGGTACCTCTCAGCCTTTCACGCAGGAAGGAAAGGATTGGTTGCCAAAAAGCCATACAACCCTATTTTGGGTGAAATCTTTCAGTGTCACTGGACATTACCAAATGATACTGAAGAGAACCCAGAGCTAGTTTCAGAAGGACCAGTTCCCTGGGTTTCCAAAAACTGTGACATTCATGGCTGAGCAGGTTTCCCATCATCCACCCATTTCAGCTTTTTATGCTGAGCGTTTTAACAAGAAGATACAATTCAATGCTCATATCTGGACCAAATCAAAATTCCTTGGGATGTCGATTGGGGTGCACAACATAGGGCAGGGCTGTGTCTCATGTCTAGATTATGACGAACATTACATTCTTACATTCCCCAATGGTTATGGAAGGTCTGTCCTCACAGTGCCCTGGGTGGAACTAGGTAGAGAATGCAATATCAATTGTTCCAAAACTGGCTATAGTGCAAATATCGTCTTCCACATTAAACCTTTCTGTGGGGCAAGAAGCACAGAATTACTGCTGAGATTTTGTAGTTCTCCAAATGACAGGAAATCTTTTTGCTCAATTGAAGGGGAACGGAATGGTGTAATGTATGCAAAATATGCAACAGGGGAAAATGCAGTTTTTATAGATACCAACAAGTTGCCTATAATTAAGAAGAAAGTGAGGAAGTTAGAAGATCAGAATGAGTATGAATCCCACTGCCTTTGGAAGGATGTCACTTTCAACTTAAAAATCAGAGACATTGATGTGGCAACTGAAGACAAGCATAGATTTGGAGAAAGACGAAGAGCAGAAGCCCAGGAAAGGAAAGAGAAGGAAATTCAGTGGGAGACAAGGTTATTTCATGAAGATGGAGAATGTTGGGTTTACGATGAACCATTACTGAAAAGTCTTGGTGCTGCAAAGCATTAGGTTGGGAAATGCAATGTTTACACCTGATGACCAGGGCAATAGGCATAATTAAGTACCAATCTTCCTTTGGGAGAACCTATTCACTCCCTTCTTATTGCAGTGGTTCCCATCTCAGGGATACTGGACTTTCTGATGCAGATGAACAATTAAAGCAAGAAAAACTTCCCTTTTTTTCCTTTTCTGTGGCAGTTACAATTGTGACTTCAGTCCTGAGAAAAACTTCAGGTTTTGAAAATAAGATGTCTGCTTTTTCCCCAAACCCCATGCTTTAAAAACCATTTATGAATCCCAGTCTTAAACCTTACATACCAGTTTGGCTGTTTCATAGTTCATATAATTCTGGGTTCTACATATATATATGTAACACATATATAAATATATACCTGATGCCAGATTTTTCATAAATACTCCATCTACTATAAATATTGATTCTTCTGAGTTGTTTTAGAAAATTAGTGCAATGTATTAAAATCAAGGGTTAGGAAATGTCATGGCCTCACCTATAACAACTTTTTTTTTTGGACTTGGACTATTAATAGGAATTAGACTATTATTAAATTGTATCTAATACTGGACTATATTTAATTATACTCAGTGCTTCTTAAGGCTTCATAAAGTAATTTTCCCAGTTAAAAAAAAAAAAAGTTTGGGAAGTCCCTTAACTTCTCTGAGCATCCATTTCCTTACGTTCAAAATGGGATTATCTAGACTACTTCACAGGGTGGTGGTGTTCAACCAACTACTGCTATTTGTTTTTTTTTGTGTCAACTTAATCATATTCTTTTGCCTGATTGCCCTTTTTAAAAAATTTTTTTTAATGTTTATTTATTTTTGAGAGAGAGAGAGTGCGCGCACACAAGTGGGGGAGGGACAAAGCGAGAGGGAGACACAGAATCCAAAGTAGTCTCCAGGCTGTCAGCACAGAGCCTGCACGCAGGGCTCGAACTCACAAACTGTGAGATCATGACCTGAGCCGAAGTTGGACACTTAACGGATTAAGTCACCCAGGCGCCCCTGTCTGATTGTCCTTTTGACCATTGTCAGGCATTTGCTTGACAGTTGATGAGAGTTGTAAACACCCACGGCCGGGGGATTAGATGAAGTTAACTGTCCTCAACTTTAGCCTCATAATACTATCTTCTAAGTCACCAATCTAGCAGGTTACATTTTACCTTGTTAGGGACGGATAAATTATATCCTCATTGCAAATCCAAATTTACTCTCCTAAAGCATTTTATTTAATTATGAATAATTCATACATACACAAAAGAGGAAAGCTGTATAACAAACCTCTATAGACTCATCACCCAGATTCAACAATGATCAAGATTTTGCCACACTTGCTTCACTATTCCCTTCTCTCTTAACGTGAAAAAAATTTTTAAGTTTATTTATTTATTTTGAGAGAGAGAGTGAGTGACAGAGAGACTGAATCCCAAGCAGGCTCCATGCTGTCAGCACAGAGCCTGACAGGGAGTTCGCTCCACAAACTGTGAGATCATGACCTGAGCTGAAATCAAGAGCCAGACACTCAACCAGCAGAGCCACCCAGGTGCCCCACTATCCCCTTCTCTCTTTTGGCTGAATTATTTCAGAGTAAACCTAATCTTCATTTCCTTTCACTTCAAAATGTGGATATTTTCTAGCAAAGTTATCATGCCATTATCTTACCTAGTCAAATTAATCATAATTCCTTGCTATCATTCTAATATCCAGTCTATATTATCCTCCTTCCAGGTGTCCAAGAAATGTATTTTTACAGTCAGACTGTTCAAATCGGGATCGAAACAAGATCCATGCATTGAATATGGTTGTTGTGTCTAAAGGCATTTTTATTTTTTTTTATTTTTTTTTATTTTATTTATTTATTTTTTTTAAATTTTTTTTTTCAACGTTTATTTATTTTTGGGACAGAGAGAGACAGAGCATGAACGGGGGAGGGGCAGAGAGAGAGGGAGACACAGAATCGGAAACAGGCTCCAGGCTCTGAGCCATCAGCCCAGAGCCTGACGCGGGGCTCGAACTCACGGACTGCGAGATCGTGACCTGGCTGAAGTCGGACGCTTAACCGACTGCGCCACCCAGGCGCCCCTAAAGGCATTTTTAATAGGAAGATGAAGTAGCTGAATATTTTTGTTGTCCATTGTCCTACACTGTATCTTAGCATTACTTCAAAATAATTGCATGATATATAAACATGCTTTATCAAGATAAATTTATCCAAAACAGAAATTCCATTTGCTTTAAGAATTGAGGATATCACTATATAATTAGAGGGAAAAAAATGTTAATATCAACTTATTGGGGCAGATGAACACAAAAGAGCATTGTGTTTGCCTGTATTTTCTCCAGTGAAATCACTGTTTTTAGAGTCAGCAATGTAAGATAATTGCTATTAGATAGCTGGCACACCATTAGAAATAGAAAGATGAAATTAAAACCATGAAATTGTTTCTATGGCCCTCTAGAAATGTAATTATCTCTCCTGTGGAAAAGAAACACAGAAAATTGGAGTCCTGTTTTGTGTTTGTCTACCGTGAAGGGGAGACACATAAATTATATCTATTGAGTATACGTACTTAAAGGTTGACACTTTTTAGGTATTTTTCAGGTAGCTGCTTAAAATTTGTTATTGAGAAGAACTACCTGAATGATATTTAAAAGGTCTTCTCTGGGGCGCCTGGGTGGCGCAGTCGGTTAAGCGTCCGACTTCAGCCAGGTCACGATCTCGCGGTCCGGGAGTTCGAGCCCCGCGTCAGGCTCTGGGCTGATGGCTCAGAGCCTGGAGCCTGTTTCCGATTCTGTGTCTCCCTCTCTCTCTGCCCCTCCCCTGTTCATGCTCTGTCTCTCTCTGTCCCAAAAATAAATAAACGTTGAAAAAAAATAAATAAATAAAAGGTCTTCTCAACTTGACATTGTAACCTATTATAAGTAATGAGTATTTCTATGGAAATTGGCATGAACTGTAATACTACTCACGAACATTATTCTGTTGGCTATAACACAACTGATCTATGGAAGTGTTTAGATACAGCACCTATGCTTTATCAAGAGGGGCCTGAATGCTCCTCCTGGTGGTAATGATTAAATGTATCTCCTTTATGTCCCTAAACAGTATATAAGGAGTTTCAAGAGACTCTTCAGAGTGGGGGAAATCCCTACTGCACTGAGAGACAAATGTATGCTATGAGTGTTATTTGGGTCCCAAATAGCTATCTGGGTTCCTTTGTCCTCAACAAATCAAAGCTGTTAGGGACATGGTGAGAAGGGTAGGGAAAGAACCAATGGAATCACTCTCTTTTAGAGCAGAAGAAAGTTGACACCCATCTCTTCCATGAGTCACTTTCTCCCGGAGACAAGGGATAGCCCCCAAGTGTTTACATACCGTTTGCCACTTGGCCTTTGACCGTTCTGCTTCAAATTTGGCAACTTCTTTACGATCATGAAATGACACCAACAGCTTCCAAATGCACAGGAGGACAACCCCAATGAGAAGAATAGCCAGTGAAACCCCCAACATGATCATGGGAATGTTTGGGGGCTTTGGACAGTCTGTGGAAACAAAGAAAATTATATTAAGAATATTTGGTATAATCTTGTGAGGCAGAGAAAAGATTTCTTATTAAAATGTACAACTATATTTTTTCTCCAGTAGAGGGAAAATTGTAACAAGTTTTGTTTTGATGAATTAAAAAAAAAAATGAGTTACTTGTTGAAAGATAGCCGTATTCCTATGAAGTAGAACAAAAGATAAAGTTTTGTTATTTAAAGCAAATGGATATATACTTGAATGGCTGACTCAAAAAGAGTTAGAATCCAAGAATGAGGTTCATACACACAGAACATGTAAAGGACCATGAAAAAGACTATAGTTTAATTCCTAAAAATGGTCTCTTCTGGATACATGATAGAATAGAAATGAAATGTGTATGTGTGCACACATTCACACACAAACACATGATATTACTTTTTTATGGATTTCCTTGAAACATAAACTGTCTAGGAGATTATATTCAGAATTATATAAAACCCACCCCCTGAGAAGTTTACTACTTGCCGCTGCTTCTTTTTTTAATCGAAGACAATGATGGCTATTTGTTTTATTTTAATACTAATGTAGTGCTCTGGTGTCCTAGAAAGTTCCTGGACTGGGGTCAGGGGAGGTGGTTTCAATTCCCATCTGATGTAGCTCTCTGAAATCCATGAAGTGCTTCGATCTCTCTGAGTTCCAGGACCTTCATCCATCAAACAGAGGTGTAGGACTTCAGTGTTCCCTTAACTTCCCTGAGGATAAGGTTGAGCTCAGGTGCTTATGCTTATTAAACCCACAGCTTCCAGTGGGGCGCCCGGGTGGCTCAGTTGGTTAAACGTCTGACTTCAGCTCAGGTTATGATCTCAGAGTTGGTGGGCTGGAGCCCCGCTTCGGGCTCTGTGCTGACAGCTCAGAGCCTGGAGCCTGCTTCGGGTTCTGTGTCTCCCTCTCTCTCTGCCCCTCCCTGGCTCACCCTCTGTGTCTCTCTGTCTCTCAAAAATAAATAAAAATGTTTAAAAGTTTTATAAAAAATAAATAAATAAATAAATAAATAAATAAATAAATCCACTGCTTCCTAGAGCCCAGAGATTCTGATTCAGTGGGTCTTAGATGGAGCCACAGACTTTTTATTATTAGCAGTATCCCAAGTGATTCTTATCTTCAGGGAAATTTGGGAAACTAAAGCTTCTGTATAGTCCTTTCAACTTGAACATTCTATGAAATGTTATTTTGACTCTATTGATGATATTAATATAATTTCACAATTACACAGTGCCTTCCCTCATTGACAGCAGAATGACTAATAATTCTTGCAATATGCCTGAGAGATGATACATTTCTTAATGAAACATTATAATTAAGCTCTCCCCTTGCTTTCACGAGGAAAAAAATCCCACATAAAAATTATCATTAAATATCTGCCTCCCTCTGCAAGAAGTGAGGCAAATCTGTGGTATCTGGGGAGGAAATGAATCATGCTTAGTTTAGCCTAACTCTTATTGCTTTTAGATATTTAATCAGGAGAGTTATACACATGGGATGAGTGATGCTGCTTTCAAGGTAAGGATCTATAACTGATCTGAATTTGAGCAGGACTAATGACCCCACAACAGCATGATGCTTGGCCTCAGACACTTTTGTTCTTTGGACAAAAAAACCATGTAAGGAGATTATGCAGAAATAAGTAAAGGAGCTAATGAAATAGAGACTCCAGTATGAAGATCTAGAGACTGTTTCTAGCACACCAGATGAACCATGGCTGCTTCTAAGAGGTTAGCAACACTCCTGCAAAGAAAGTGGGAGGCGTGTGTCAGTGAGAATATACACTAGCTGCATCTTTGACAATGAAATGTTTGGGATGGGGCATCATAGCATGTTCTTGCCGAAAGCAAGATGAAGGTTACTAGGACCCTGCCACCAGAATGTGAATTAGGAGGGCTCTCCAGTAGAGAATAAATAAAGGAGGAACAGGCACAGCCTGGCAGAGACAATTTTTTAAGAACTTAGACTCATTATACATTTATACATTGAGAATACATTATACCTTGAGAAATTATACATTTCTCAAGAAAAGATTTCGGCCCAAGTACCAGGGCAGGTATCACACAATAGAAATCTCCACTGTATATTTTCTCTTTAGTTTTTTCCTGAAATGCTCAGACTGAAGACATATTTCTAGGTGGGAAAAGAGGGCCATCTCCACCACGGTGTGCAGTATTGCCTGTCGAGTCCTGGCCACTGCCACCTAATTCTAAGGTCCAAACTTTTAGCTCTGTCACATGCTAACCAAGCATGGAAACATGACTTTTCTGAATTAGGTGGTGTGGTAAGTACACAATACACACTGATTGTGAAGACTTAGTTTGGAAAAAAATGAAGCATGTCAATAGTTTGGGTATTGCTAAATGACAATATTTCGGATAGACTGGATTAAATAAAACATGTGATTGAAATTCATTGCACCAGATTTTGACTCTTTGGTGCAGTTACTAGAAAATTTTAAATTACATGTGTGGTTTGCATGACCTTTCTATTGATGCTGATGTAACATATTTTTGGGAGTCAGGTATTTATTATGATCGTACAGCCAGTGGGAGGCAGTATCGCACAGGAGTTAGGAGCCTGGGCTCTAAGCCAGCCAGCCAGAATTCCCCAACCAGCACTGGTACTTAATTGCTGCAAGACCTAACACATTTTTAAACTTTTCTGCTTCAATTTCCTTATCTGTAAAATGGAAATAATAGCAATACTTGCTTTATATGGTTGTTATATGAGGGGGCTAAAAGAATTAATGCATGTAAAACATATAGAACAATACCTGGCATAAGGCATTAGTATGGGCTCAATAAATGAGAGCTATTACTGTTATTGCTATTCCTATTCTTAAAAATGCAAATACATTCTTCCTCCTTTTCTATTCTCAAGACTTCAAGGACCTGGATCCTCCATGTTGGAACCTGTGGGTGTAAAATCCACATCCACATCCCTGCCAGGAAGGCTCCTGAATATCATTTCTTTTTTTTTTTTTTTTGCATATTTATTTATTTTTGAAGGAGAGAGAGACAGAGCATGAGCAGGGCAGGGGCAGAGAGAGAGGGGAGACACAGAATCCGAAGCAGGTTCCAGGCTCTGAGCTGTCAGCACAGAACCCGATGTGGGCTCGAACTCACAGACCTCAAGAACATGACGTGCCGAAGTCGGACGCTTAACCGACTGAGCCACCCGGGTGTCCCTCAAATGTCATTTCTTGACTGGCTCTTATCCTCTGAAAGTTTTTCCAGGTGGAAGAAAAAAGATGAGCAAAGCTGTCCCTACATCCACACACACCCTGATACTGACTGTTCACTTGGTTTCTATTTAAATCTGTTTGTAGGACTGTGGGAATCCTTAGCATCCACTTCCTCCTTTCTATCCTTGCCTCTGATCCCCAGCCATGGGATTCTCTGGTCTTATAGCTGTGAGAAGGGCCTGCAGATTCCAGGGCAGACTCTGCCCTCAGGGCCCCTGGAAGCTCGGGGCCTACCTAGGAACATGAATCTTGCCAGGGAGAAGCATCTTTGCAGCTGTCAGGTGACTTCTGTTAAGCCTCAGGGAGGTAATTTTCCCCTCACTTTTTGCTACTACAAAAGCATAGGGAGAATAAAAAGCCTTAATAAAAAGTCATCAGGGAGTCTGAGTGCTTTCAGAAGGACGTCATGTTTATGTGCCACTCAGATTGTGTGGAAGCACACACACACACACACACAAACCCAATGGTTCAGTAATGAGGGGGCATTTGTCAGCCAAAGGCATGTTTCTCTTTCTTTCTCTCTCTCTCTCTCTCTCTCTCTCTCTCTCTCTCTCTCTCTCTCCCCCACTCACACACACACACACACACACACACACACACTCAAAAATCAAACCTACCAGATACAAAAGCCCCTGAATTAAAGACAATTCTGGAAGTTCATTTTTGTTGCTTAAAACTCATTTTTCCAATGGAATCAATATTATATTTCATGAGAACTTGCTAAAGCCACTGCCATGGTTACAAGTAGAGGGTTGGGGGGATGTAGTTCATGAATCTGGCTTTATAAAACACATAATGAGGAGCCAGGTTTTTTGTACTAAGTAATTCTTCTTTGTGCAGCAGGATTCACCTTAAATTTCATTAACTAATGGCCTCTACAAAGCATTTTATATATGCATTTCAAAGAAGTTGATTCATAGGAGATTTTCAAGAGCAAGTCTCCAGGTGCACTCTGCCCACCTGAGCTTCAAGGCCAAGGTCACAATCATACTCTTGTATCTTGTATTGTGCTGACTTCTGCCTCCCCTTGACCCTAATACTATACTGTGATATTTTTCTAATCATGTTTTCTTGGTTGGTTTATAGTATCTTGAACTTACTTTTTGGTTACATTGGTATTGCTTTCGTTTTTACACACTTTAGTGATGGCAGTTTGATATCCTTGGTTTCAAACTTAGGAGTTACTATTTTGTTGACACATTGATAAGCAAGCACACACAACAAAATACATCTGCCTGCTAGCCTTCCCTTGCTGCTGTTGTCTGGGGCAGAACTTAGGCTCCACGCTTTTGGGGGTAGGAGGAGGAAGAGGTTGCTGACGAGAGCTGGAGCGATCTGATTTAATGCAGGTGTCATTTCTGCCAGAAAGACTTGGGAACATGTCATTAATTGAAGACAGAAAAGGTGAGGCACTTGTGAATATCTAAGAATGCAGGCAGGGAGGTCTGGAAGCCATCTGTAGCAGAGTAGTGTTAAAACGCAGAGTCCTGGGACACACATCACACCTGCTGACTCAGGATGCAGGCAGTTTAGCAAGCTCCCCAGGTGAGTCTGATACTCACTAAAATTTAAAACTTCTAGACAAAAGTATCTTTTCCACTATTTTCTACCCAATATAAACTTCTCTCTGAGATTTTCGAGATTTTTACTTGAGAGCTTCCCAGGTCCTAAGCAAACTCCATGAGCTGGTGTGTTGAAAACCTAAGAAGCTAAGGACCCTGACTTCCTTTGTGGATCACTTTCTTCTTCATTTGATGTTTCATGTCTTTTCTGACTCAATGACCCATTGTTGTAGGTTATGAATTGGCACATGTTTTATATGCATTATTCCATTTAATCTTTGAGTCAACCCTTAGAAGATGGTACTATTATTTTTCCCATTTTACAGATGAGGAGACTCAGAGGCAAGTATCTTCCAGAATGTCAAGCAACTATTAAGTGGTTAGAGCAGGATTTGAACCAAGGTTTGCCTGATGCAAATCTCATCCTTTTAGAGTATTATGGTCCTCCCTGTTAGCCTTTCTTAAAGATATACCTTTTGCTTACATTGCATTCAGTCAGTCCATCTTTCTACAAACCCTCAGCCAGCTTTTGGGGAGATGATGGTTGGTACAAATGTGCTCATCATGTTTTGTGGTCTAAGTAACAGACATTGGACCATATCAAACCTCTCAACAGGTATATTTCAATCCCTGGGAAAGTAGAAGCACTCCATCAAAATTCTGGAAATGCCTTTCGTGGAAAGCTACCCCAAGTGTCTTTCTGGTTGTTTCCTCCTCCCCCACGTGGTATCACTTACCATTGACAATAGAAGGCATGCCACCCACCTTTCTCATTGATGCTGTGAATGATGGTTTTCCCTTCATTGTCTGTAGTTATTAGGAATGTAATAAGACATTCATTTTCTCCTTGCAGAGAACAGGGAACAGAACTATCCTTTGAAAAATCTGCAGATAAAGGAGTCATTCATTAGATTAAATGAGATTCCAAAAGAGATTATTTTTAAAGCAAAGTGGCATTGAGTTTTAATATGCAAATAGGAATTTTTGACATTGCAGAATAGGAATCAAAAGGACATAGGATTTTTCCCACCACTGAGGTTTTAGTTTCTACTCATGTTCCAGAAGAACAGTTCCAGGTGTGGTCAATCAGTACTGACCATCAAATGCACTTATCAAACTAATGGGAGCAGGATTTCAATAGAGTGAAAGTACTTGAAGGCAGGTATGCCTAGATGTTTTGGGAATAGAATGGCCTTGATTGTGGCATTGAGAGGGCTGTATGTTCCTCTTGGCTGGGAGCATCTGGGAGGAAGCCTAGATTACATTTCAGAAAAAGACTGCACAGCCCAAACTGATACTGATACTTCTAAGGGGGCCTTTCCCACAGTCAAGTTGATGGTCATGTATTGTCACAACAGTAAATATACATTAATATCAGGAAATGGCCATTGAAGTCTTATGTGCTCAGGGACTAGTAGGATGAAAGTAAACCCCAGATTAAAAGGAACCCAGTTGACAGTTTGCCTACTATTCAGTATAACCCCCTTTTTTAGTTTAAAAAACAAACGTAATCCAGTTTTCTTCAAATCTTTTTCAAATAAACTCTTATTGAGCTTATTCAAGAGGCAGAAAATGAATGTCATACAGAAACTGAAAATATAGTAAAATGGTCAATCCAAGATGTTAGTACCATTTATCAGAAGTTTTAGAGTTTTGGTATCTATGCCAAAATTATGTAGCATTTTCCAAATTAAAAAAAAAGAATCTTGCTTAAAATTCTCCTATCTTCTAAGTTGGAGACTTTGTAATGATATTGTTTTTGATACAAATGATGCAAAAACTTTTTTCAGAAACCTGTAAATGGAACAAATGTTTTCTTTTAACCTAAAATTTTGACATATGATCCAATATTAGTGTATGATGACACAGTGAGTCAGAATATTGAAACTGGGACAGTCTCAGATAACCTTAGACATACTCTTGCTAGATCTATAACTTTTCCCATTAGCTTAAACATGAGCTTTAACAAAACAGAATCTACATGTGTTCCTCTGATTCTAACAAAGTAAATGATATGCTATTTTTTGTTCAACAATGCTGTAGCCACAGAAAGGAAGATATTAAGTTGGTTTTGCATTTAATTTATAAGATAAAAACCTCACGTCAGGGTCTATAAGAAGAATGCTCATATTATCTATGAAAAAAAGGAATGAGTAAAACATTTACCATTATTAATAAGATTTCAGATGATAAATTTAAGTGAAAAAATTGCTTTTGAATCCATTAGAAGCATCTATTTACATAAGAATATTAAGAAGTCGAATTATAAATCATTCTCATCTGGTCATTCCCAAATGTTTATGATCATGTAAATCACCTGGGATTTATTTATTGCATTTATTTCATGCAATAGCACTGCATATATAATTCATACTTTGGTCATTTTTAGATAACCTTTACCACATGTCCTCCTACCAAACCACTCCAATTAACTAGAATTCATGAAGTCTTGGAGAATATGCTTTTTCTTGTTAGAGTGTTTTTTCTCCCCTTCCTCCTCTCCACCATGACTGTGCACAACCACTCTTCCTCCCAAGTTTACTTAACGGAACATTTTATTCTAAGGTAGAAAATATGTGGATAGCTTATAATACTCCTTTCAGTAATATTAATCTTGCTCTTTTATTTTCTTTTAAATAGCTACACTGAAGCACAGGGAGGCTTAATTTACTTCACTAGGATTATTTAAGTTTTTAATGGAACTGTTAATATGACCTTTGCGTCATGACTCCCTTCTTGCTTTAATTACTTCACCACTCCTTTTCATGACTGTTATGACTAGATTTAGCCAGTTTTGTAGTGTTTGGGTATTAAAATGGTATTATTGAATGTGCAATGAAAGAGTCCAGCTTGGGCTGAAGATTTGCATAATTAGCTGCTAAGGTTTTCTTTTGTTGTTCATTAAGAAATGGACCTTTCTTTTTTACTCTTCTTTATTAAGTGCCAGCAGTGCTGCTCCAGAATAATACAATGAAAATAAGGTCTCGGGCAGTCCATGAAATTATACTTAGAAAAGGAAGAAATGTGAGAATGGGGGTGAGGAGGCCAGCATCCGGGAAGGTCCAGGAAGGATATAGAAATATAAACCATCTGTACCACTGAATTAAGACACCTATGTGTTTAGGACCTGTGCTTTGGGGCTGGGTCAGTAGTTCTCAGAGAAACAGTTTCCCAAGGAAAAAGAAAAGGGTTCTGTGGTCAAACAAGTTTGGGAATCCTTCCTTACTCCAATTCCTTCTATGCCTCTCCTGAAAATTCACAATGCATATTTAATATAATGTGCATAATTTTTCAGGAGTCGCAAAATAAACAAAAAGCTTAGCTCCCCATTTCCAAAATTTATATGACCGTGGATGCTATTTTCCATTCAACACTTTTAGAATTAGTGTTCTCATGGAACACACTTTGAGTAATAATGCTCTGAGTACCTGAATGTTGGGGTAGATTAAAAAGGGTCTTTCACTAAAATGGAATGAGTAAAGTTAAGCCACATGTCTTTAGAAATGCTCACACAAGTCCCCACAGCAGAGCTGAGGAACGATGTATTTGGATTATAAAGTTTTGCTCTTCTACTTTACTCTCCATATCCTTGTCGGGAAAAGGTGGGGCTGAGAGAAGACCCTATGTGAGAGCAAACACATGATGATAATTTCAAGGTGATGTGATCAATGACATAACTGCATAAGTTGAAATAGAACTCATAAAAGTCTCATTAGAAAAATGACTTTTACATTTTTATTTTTGTTTTTTATTTTAGAGAGAGAGCACACAAGCAGGGGAGGGGTAAAGGGGGGAGAGAGAGAGAGAGAGAGAGAGAGAGAGAGAGAGAGAGAATCATAAGCAGGCTCCACACTCAGTGCAAAGCCTGACATGGGGCTTGATCCCACGACCCTGGGATCATGACCTGAGCCAAAATCTAGAATTGGACACTCAACAGACTGAGCCACCCAGGCACCCCAGAAAAGTAACTTTTTAATTCACAGGCTGACAAATATGTTTTTTCTCTTAAATTCAACAAGGTTAGTGCCTTAAATGGTATTAGAAATCCAGTTAATATTTTCAGTTTCTGAGTTACAAATAATTGTCTTCCCCTATTTTGAAGATAATTTATCTAATTACACAAAAAGAATAATGCAAATATTTTAAATGCCACTTGAGGCCCAATGTTCCTCTGAAATCCACGAATTTATGATAATTACTTGAAAACCGTGTATTTAAATATAGCAACTCTGTTCATGACTTACATGTTTCCAAGGTTTATTCCTTTTTTCCCCTTAGCACATTAGATTTCCCATGCTACTGGTGAATGGTGTTCTAGTAATTTGCAGGACATTTTTCGGCAATTTTTAGCCATTTCTTAGAAACACTTGCTAAATATCTCAACTGTTTGCTGTGAAATGAAGCCCGGGGATATGCTTTGACTTTGAACTAGTTACTAATGTGGACGGTCCACAAATGTTACTTTCCTCAGTGCTTTTACTGCATCCTGCTTTCAGTATTAGTGTAAGGTACACACCATCTTGTCCAATTTATGGCTATTCGGCATATTTATCTTTAGTCACCAGAAAAGAACAGAAGAGGAGTTTTATGAGCACTAATCATGCTCCTCCGTGCAGGCATATTCAACTGTGCACAGTCAGAAATCTCAATTTTGAAACAATGTAGGTAATTTTCAAAACAATAAATGCCACTAACTTATTCCTCTTTGGAAATGAATTAATTTCTTTATTTCTGTCTCTTCAAGATATGTATCCTAGAGTGTCATAAATTGTCTTGATTATTGCACTTCGCCTGAGATACATCTTGGTCACTGCTCTCGTGTGTAGGGCAGCGAGCGGTTCTGCCTGAGCAAGATGGGAATGCAGAGAGCTTGGGATGATGGAAAAACTAATCCCCCTAGATTGGCCCTTCAGGAGGAGTCAGGCATCTTCTTTACAAATTATTTGTTTAAATGGCCTTGCCAGCTAAAATACAACCTATTTAAGTATTTGAGATGACATTTTGCCTTTAAAAAGAATCTTATTTTAAATAATTAAATTTTAAAATGACAGGTGAAAGCAAGAGCAGAATTTGCGTAGCAGTTAAAGATAACAGGCCCTTCTTGTTTTGGGGGAGTGAGGCAACAGGGAATTAAGGGTGGCCATGTAACACTCATGTTCAGAAAGCACAGAGAAGGGGTGGAGGAATAAACGGCTACTAACCAGAAACTGCCTTGTGCCTGAGGCTTGCTCTCAGGAAACCCATATCATACTTTGCCTTGTCCAGTCTTCATATAGGGCAATCAGATGATAGAGGATGATTTCAGGTTAAGAGATTAACATTTAGCTGTTTTTCAAATTTTCTTCTTTTCTAATTAAAAACATAGCATTCTGGAATTCTCTGCAGTTGTTTTTTGTGAGGCAGAGGTGAACTTGCCAACAGAGCTGAAGCCAAATAGAATAGCTATGACTTTAAATTGCTTGTATCCCAGGCCATCATGTTTTTGGCCTTACGGAATGCATTTACTCTTAAATCCTAATGCTGCTGGGGCGCCTCGGTGGCTCAGTCGGTTGAGCATCTGACTCTCGGTTTTGGCTCAGGTCATGATCTCACAGTTCGTTAGTTCCAGCCCCGTGTCAGGCTCTGCGCTGACAGTGCAGAGCCTCCTTGGGATGCTCTCTCTCCCTCTCTCTGCCTCTCCCGCTGTCTCTCAAAAAATAAATAAACTTAAAACAACAACAACAACAACAAAACTAGTGTTGAACTAATGCCCTGGTTCAAATGAGATTAGTTACTGAAAAGCACTTCACGGCATTTCTGTTCTCAAAACCTATGTTAAGAAAAAGAAAGCAACTGGAGACAAGTACAACCTTCTGCTTCATTGATGGTCACACCAACTAGTTTGCATTTGTCAGCACATTCTTCTCGGGCCTGGCCATCGGCAGACAGGTGACATTCAATGCAGCTCCTGTGAACATTATTCAGTAGAGTTTATCAGTTCATGTTGTTGGAAAACAGATATGTAGCTGGGTTTTTGCTTTAATGGTTTAATGCTGTTACTATGGCTCATGATGTAGGAGTGTCTCATAAAGGATGTTGCTTTTTGTTACTTTCAGAAAGATATTTGAGTGATGTTCAAGAGGAAACTGCTTTATTCCGATTCCATTTAGTAATCAGTGTTTCCTGAACCAGGCTTGACAATAGCTGTTATCCTCATTTATCTCTGATAATTGTTTCTGATTGGTTAAGTAGCAAACAAACAAACAAACAAACAAAAAAACCCCAATAATAAGACACACTTATATTGGTGTTTGATTTAGGGTTTTTTTTTTTTTTTTTTGGTGGTTGTTGTTCATTTTACATTTTCCTGGGAAAGGTTTATGCTGTTAAAATATGATTCATGACTAAACAAAGTTTTAATTTCTTAACAGAAATCATCTGTTTTGAGAAGAATTCGAAGAATTCATACATGTCATGAAAGGCTATTTCAAAGATTCACTTATCTGTAGCTATTTTGAATGAGTCTAAGCCTTATAGGCATATTTTCAAAAGCTGGGGTTACAGCTTGGGTCCCCATTAATGTGGGCTTTTTAATAAACGAACTCTACTTACAGAAAAGTGTATTTTCAAGAACATAGCCCAGGAATTAAGCTTCTCTAATGATGTCTCCACAGCAGAGTAAAACTCAGACTCTGAATTAATGTTGTGCTAAAAATCACTTTATAACCAGATTCTGTATGGCGTAATCCAAAACAGCCAAAGTTCTCTTACTATGGGCACTCATCATCCTGCCTCTCTCTCTTCCCCAGGCCATGCAAATGTATGCTCTTGTAAGTGCTGGAAACATTCCCCACAGCCGTGCCATCAGTGTTTCCCTCAGTATCAGCTGAAACTGCAGTGCCCTAGGCAAGCCTTCCCTGACTCCTGCCAGTTAGTTCTCTTACAGTGCAAACCTCTGAATGCCTTTGTAGGAAGGGCTAAGAAGCAGCAGTTTATGTGGGGGTGGGGAGAGAAGTCTTGTCTGGAAATTGCCTTTGCAATGCAAGTATATTGCATTTATCTAGGTTATATATTTACTTAGAGTGGCTTTGCAGGGGTCTGCTGGACATTGTGGAAACCCTTAAAACCTCTACCGT
Source organism: Lynx canadensis (assembly GCF_007474595.2). NCBI lineage: Eukaryota > Metazoa > Chordata > Mammalia > Carnivora > Felidae > Lynx > Lynx canadensis. The sequence continues at coordinate 149,229,619 of NC_044310.1, forward strand.
TTGTATGTCTCATTGATGTCTGCCGAAGCTAGGGTGGTAGGCCTGCCATATAGTGCCACAGTCCCCTCTATATCCCTTATTGTAACTGTCAGCTCAGATATCATTATAATTACTTTAAAAAATGTCTGTCTTTCCCACTAGATTCTTAGCACCTGGTATGGCAGGAACTATAACTGTTTCAGTCATCATTATGTGCCCTTGGTGAACAGTAGGTACTTAATATCTGTTTGATAAACGAATGTATGAATGAATAAATGGAAGAATGGACACATCTCAAAGCTAATATAAACACTCAAAGCTAACAGAAACACCAAGGAGATTACCTGATCCCTCAAATTCAAACTACCTGGTTTGTTAATTTCACATTATATAAACCAGATGTAAATTAAATCATGTTTACAGAGAAGGTGAAGCAGATAAATAATGGGAGAAACATCCTGAAAGGACGTTTTACATTTAATTCCGTTCAACTAAGTCTAACTATGTCCCCACACATCTCTTGGCATATGTCCAGGCACAGTGACAGAGAAGTTTTGACACCTGAACGGTGAGGAGTCACTGAGTGAATATTGATTTGCTTACTTAGTTTACACTGGAAATGCAAATGTTACCATGTTAGGTACGGAGTTAACGAAACTATGAACTGCTTAAGCAGTGTTCACTGTATAATAAATTATATTCTGCAGTGTCATCACACAGCCCATTTGGAGACTTGCTTTGTTTGACCTATAAATGTTGCCCCCGCTACCCATGAAGAAGTTAGCTAGCAACCAAAGGAATAGATTTTTTTTTTACTGCAAAACAAAAACATGTTGTTGTTGTTGTTGTTGTTCATCTGGTATAAAAGAAAATACAAAACACAATAGCTGTGTAGAATGACAACCAGAGGGAGGTGCCAAAAGGCACGAGAGGTAAAGAAGAGGGAAGAAATGGAAAGCCAAGATCCTCTTTCTGCCTTTTTTGCCTCCACGAGTCTATAGATAGGAATGAATCAGGAAGGTCAAGCTTTAAACTTCTAGATAAGAAAGAAGCTTGTCTGTTTCCCCTGAAAAGGTACTGAATGTGGATGTCCTCAGTCTACCTCCAGGGTATTCCTTCTGTGTGGCTGGTATTGTAAGTGAAAGGCCACCTGATGTTATCAGTGTGGGACATCAGCTCAGCTTCCCCAGGCTTGTTTCTAGCAGGAATGTGAGTGACACTGTGGTCCTGGATAAGCAGGACAAAGAAAGAGTCAAGTCGGACACTGACGTTCCAGGTTGACAATCACAGGGGCCCTGTGGGTCTGTGTATTTGGGCGGATGCTCGGAGAACAAACCCACCAAAAGCAATATGAGGTCCGAGTAAAGAGACCAAGGGAAGTTGAGACATTACCGTTTGGAGTTACAGGGATCGCCACAGGTAGGACAACGTTCACAGGTGGGTCCAGAGGCCCCCGGGTTCGTGCAAACACACTTGCCACAGATGCAGTCCCCTCGCCCGCTGCAGAGCACCCCGTCCTCCGAGACGCAGGAGTCGGTGCTGGTGGTGCAGTTACAGTATTCGCCCGCCCAGCCCGTCCTGCACACGCACTCGCCGCAGTCACAGTCGCCGTTATCTGTAAAACAAACACCCGGTGATGCTTAGGGCCCACGCCACTTCTGATTCTGGGACCATCTTTTCTCTTTGCCTTTATTTATTTATTTGTTTTTCATTTTTTAATGTCTATTTTTGAGAGACAGAGAGACAGAGCGTGAGCAGGGGAGGGGCAGAGAGAGAGGGAGACACAGAATCCGAAGCAGGCTCCAGGCTCTGAGCTGTCAGCACAGAGCCCAATCCAGGGCCCGAACCCATGAACTGTGAGATCATGACTTGAACGTAAGTCGGTCACTTAACAGGCTAAGCCACTCAGGCGCCCCTTCTCTTTGCCTTTAAACACCATTAGAAAGACTGAAGAAGAAGAATGAGAAAAAAGTTGAGTGGGGGTGGGAGGGGAAGCAGTGAGCATAGATATATTTTATGGAACAAATTTTGCTAAGTATGTATATTTATTGATCTGGTCTCTTAACTGAAGACTGATTTGATTACCTGATGTTATATCAAACAGAACTTAGAGCCAGATGAAATGAGATAATCCAGAAGCCTATAACAGCAACTTGTGGGGGGGGGGGGGAGGGTGTGATTATGTGTGTGTGTGTGTGTGTGTGTGTGTGTGTGTGTGTGTGTGTATTTAAATTGTTTTTACAATTTTTTCCTTTTAATTATGGTACCATAAGATAGAGATGCAGCACAGACCTGGGTAATACCCACCTCTACATCATTCAAGCTGAGAGATCATAAAAGCCTCATCTATCAAATAGAGGGAATAAAATCTTACAGCGGTGTGGTCAGATGAGATAATGTGTAAATCTTCTACTTCACATTCACCAATTAGATGTCCTGCAGGCATACAGTGAGTGCTCAACAAATTCATTTGTTTAAGAAACTTTAATTGAGCATATATCATGTGCCAAAGATTGCATTAGGCATGAAGATACAAAATTAAATAAGGTCACTAAGCTTATAGGCTAGTGTTGGAGACAGGCAAATAAATACCACCAGTAATAAATACAATGCAGTGTGATAAGTGTTATGTACACAGAAGGAGAGTTTCCAAATTGGACCAGAGATTTGGAGACCTCTCCAGAAGAGGTGATGCTTGAGCTGAATTTGGAAGATACAGATAAAAGGTAGAAGACGTTTATATGCATTTTAAGCAGACAAAAAAGCATAGGTAAAAGACAGAAGTGTGTAATCATGGGACCGGCTTTTTTTTTTTTTAAGTTTTATTTATTTATTTGACAGAGACAGAGACAGTGCAAGTGGGGCAGGGGCAGAGAGAAAGGGAGAAAGAGAATCCTAAGCAGGCTCTGAGCTGCTAGCCCAGAGCCCGATTCAGGGCTTGAACTCATGAAACTGTGAGATCATTACCTGGGCTGAAACCAAGAGTGGGACGCTTAACCAACTGAGCCACCTAGGTGACCCTTGTGTGACCTGCATGATACCCAGAGTAGTTTCATATAGACAGAGCCAGTGGTGCACAGGAGCTGTGGCAGGAGGGGAGGTTGGAGGAGGCGGGGGTTGGAAAGATCCATGGAAAGTCAGAAATCACATCACATCACAGAAATCACATGAAAAGCTTTATGGGCTAAAGTAAGACCTGTTATCCTGACAATTATGGAATTTTAAGTAGAGGGGAGACTGAACAAATAGATATGTGTCTGGTAATATCCTGGCATCAGTAGAGAGGGTCAGACGAGAGATAGGAAAACCACTCGGGAAGGTGTTGCAGCAGTAGAGGCGAGGAGACATGAGGCCCTAAGAGTGCCAGTGGGGATGGAGAGGAAAGGGGATACAGTTCAGGGGTTGGAATAGTGCAAGGTCATAGTGTACTTGCTGCCAGGGTGGAGGGAGAGGGGAAGAGAGAGAGGGATGGAATCTTCCCCAGGTAACCAGACTGGGCTGCTCAGTGAACGGTGCACCTTTTTACTGACCTGGAATGGAGGCTGCCAGCTCATGCTCGCTGCCTTATCCGTGGTGCCTGGCACAGAGTAGTGCTTAATTGTTGAATGAATACATTGTTCTGAAGCAGAGGAAGAAGAGCATCTTTGGGTGGGGAAGATGATGAGTTCATTTTTGGCTCTGTTGAGTTTGAGGGGCCTGTGGGACATTCTAATAGACAGATATATGTATCTATGTATCTATATCTATAGAGAGAGTGTTGAGGTTTGGATCCATCAGAGACAGATGGCAATTAAAGCTGTTGTGGATCAGGTAGAGAAAGCAGATAGAGCGAAAAAAGCCCTAGAGAGCATCAGCATTTAAAATGTGATCAGAAAAAAGGATCTTACCAGGACGACTGAGAGGTAGGAGATCAATGAGAGCAAAGCTGCAGAAACCCAGGGCAGAGCAAAGCTGCTTGAAGGAGGAGACACATGGGAACTTGCAGCAGACATGTCTCATCTAAATTATCCTCTAAACTACAATTGCTTTTGGTTCCTTCCTCAGCAAAAGGGGAAACTTATTCTCAAAATAAGGATAGATTTCTATATTGAAGTTTATTCCAGAAAATTAATATGATTTATAAATATTGTCAAATGAAATGTGCATTTCCTTTGTGAATGCCCAAGTGTATCACTGCATGTAAGAATTACTTGGCAGAGGGGCGCCTGGATGGCTTGGTTGGTTAAGCGTCTGACCCTTGATTTTGGCTCAGGTCATGATCTCATGGTTCATGAGTTCAAGTCCCACGTTGGGCTTCTCACTGACTGTGTGGAGCCTGCTTAGGATTCTCTCTCTCTCTCCCCCTTTCTCTCTCTCTCTCTCTCAAAATAAATAAATAAACTTTACAAAAAGAGAATTATTTAGCAGAAATTTAGAAAACTCTTCCAAGAGCTTCTGTCAGAATTTAGAAACCTTTCTGTGGGCTTTCCAGAACCATCCACCATATTGTTGCTAGTTGATATTCACAAGCAACCAATTATCTAAACTACCTGCTCATATATCCACAACTACAAAAACAACAAGAAGACCCACACAATTGCTTCATGCAGAGGCAAGATGATAAACAAAGATAAAAAAAAATGGTCAGGCTCTTTTCAGAGGGATAGATCTTTCTGGAATGCCATTGACTGATAATTGTAAGTGCATAATGGCAGGAAGTATTTTCTGTAATGCCTTTTGCCTGTTAGTTTCCCATCTCTTAGAATCAAAATACAAAGGACTAATGGAATTTGGGCAAGGGAATAAATCAATGGAGTACTTATAGGTGGATGAAAGAAAGTACACGAAGAACCTTGTGGTAATAGCCCTTCAGAGAAGTGGCACATTGCAGGGCGAATTAGTTGTAAAATCAGAGAGATCTGCCCGAGAAGTGAATCATTAGCACACTCTGGCCTCTGTTACAAACGACAGTAACCACAGAGCCAGTCACAGTTTTCATCCCTGCGCGAAATGCGATGCCAGGCACCTAGTAGGTGCTCCACAACTATTTGTTGAATTTGAATAATAGTACTTGCTTTTATTATACCTTTTTAAAGAGAAAGTTACTAATGATCTAGTAACATCCTTTGCGATGTTGCTACAAACAAAATAGCTTCTGAGAAACTAATGATTGAGAATTGTAAAGTATCCCCAAATATGAAGGAACCTGGCATTAGTGAAGTTTTCTTAGTCCAACTGCAGAAATAATTGCATTTTCTAGACAGAACTTCTCTAGCAATCACTGTATCTGATACAAAGAGAGGCCCTACTGCCAGACCTCTCAAACTACGAGGCACAGATCAAGTCCACTCTTTTTAAAGAGTTCAATTCCGTGTGCATACGTGGTACCAAATGCAGTAGAAGACCATTAAGAAACAGTAAGAACTGTGTTGCTAAGCACAGTTCAGCACTGCTCTGGAATTCTTTGATTTAAGATTTAAAGGGTGAAATATAGGTAGGGGTACTATTGCTATCATATCATATTAGGCTGCACATAGAATTTTGTTGAAAGGTAATTTCAAATGTTTTGAGAACATATTTTATTCAAAGAGTTTTATGAGAGATGCAATCTGGGAATCTGCGGAGCATATTCTGTTCAAGACATGGTGACAGCCGCAGGCTTCAGGCTGTCTCCTGCCTGCAATCTTGTGAGAAGAGAACTGATATGGGTTTGGAAACACACCCATTAAATAAGGAAATAGACCTCTGAATGAAAGGGGAGAGAAAAGTGTCTCAGTCTGGACAGACCCTAAATTTTTCGCTCTCTGGGGAGAAGAAAGAAGGCGGCCTCGGAGGAACTTGTTGGTAGCAAGAGCCACCGCAAAGAAATGAAATGGAGGTACGCTTCTAAAGGCATCACACGGTTTTTTCAAAGAGCCTGGAATTCTTTGAGGCTGCTCTTCTCAGGCCTTTTTTTCCCGAGAATCAGTCTCTTTTATATGTTCCCGACACTGTGGTTTGAAAACATAACTTGCTTAGTTTTCTTTAAAGATAATGGCTTTCTGGGGCGCCTGGGTGGCGCAGTCGGTTAAGCGTCCGACTTCAGCCAGGTCACGATCTCGCGGTCCGTGAGTTCGAGCCCCGCGTCAGGCTCTGGGCTGATGGCTCAGAGCCTGGAGCCTGTTTCCGATTCTGTGTCTCCCTCGCTCTCTGCCCCTCCCCCGTTCATGCTCTGTCTCTCTCTGTCCCAAAAATAAATAAACGTTGAAAAAAAAAATTTAGAAAAAAAAAAAAAAAGATAATGGCTTTCTGTTTTGAAAAGCTGCCTGTTCACACACTGTGAAAAAGGGAGACATTGGGAGCTTCAATTCAGCAGTTAGTTAATATTCCAGTCGTAACACAAATTTATATCATTTTAAAGAATATGAACACATTTGTAATTCTTATGCAGATAGATTATACTTAAATATATGGATATATATCAGAATGACTTTATAATAGTTATTCTTAAACTATTCTTAGACTAGGTCTTAAACTGTAGCAATTTTCCATGTGCAAAGGATTTTTAAAACATACACTTTTCTGCTATTTAAAATTTTTCTTTCTTTTTTTTTTTAAATTTTTTAATGTTTATTTAATTTTGACAGAGAGAGAGACAGAGCATGAGCAGGGGAGGGGCAGAGAGAGAGGGAGACACAGAATCTGAAGCAGACTCCAGGCTCCGAGCTGTCAGCACAGAGCCCAACATGGGGCTCGAACTGACGGACCGTGAGATCATGACCTGAGCTGAAGTCGGATGCTTAACCGACCGAGCCACCCAGGTGCCCCCAAAATTTTCTTGATCTTAAAAATTTTCCAAGCAATTTCTCATTTTTACCCTTTCCATAGCGTTCTTCACACATGTCCTTATTCATCTTTATTATACCCGGTGCCTAATCTAGTATCTGTCACATAAAAGGTGTTTAATAAATATGTGTGGAATGAATGAAGGCCCTGAAAGTTCATTTAGTATTTCTGTGTCCCTTGTCCTTGGCAATATGCTCCTTAAGCATCCTTGCTTTTTATTTTTCCAAAGAGTTGGTTAAGAGGTGCCTAGGTGGCTCGGTCGTTAAGTGTCTGACTCTTGATTTTGGCTCAGGTCATGATCTCATGGTTCATTTGTGAGTTTGAGCCCCGGCGTCAAGCTCTGAGCTGATGGCTCAGAGCCCGCTTGGGATTCCCTCTCTCTGCCCCTCCTCCCCATGTTCTCTTTCTCTCTCTCAAAAATAAATAAACATTAAAAAAAAATTTTTTTTTAACATTTATTTATTTTTGAGACAGAGAGAGACAGAGCATGAACAGGGGAGGGGCAGAGAGAGAGGGAGACACAGAATCTGCAAAAGGCTCCAGGCTCTGAGCTGTCAGCACAGAGCCCGACGTGGGGCTCTAACTCACGGACCGTGAGATCATGACCTGAGCCGAAGTCGGACGGTGAACCGACCGAGCCACCCAGGCACCCCCTTTTTTTTTTTTTTTTTTTTAAGAAGAGATGGGTAAGATATCTGGAAACCTGATCCAGGAAAGTCTGGAAGATAATAGAGTTCAGATTACATGCAATTTTGTGAAGTCTGGATAATAACCAAAGAACCTTCTTTTGCCTACTTATTCTTAGGGAAACAACAATAGAGATGTAAATTGAATTGGCAGGCATCTCACCCCAAGAGAATGTAAGAGCCAGAAAAACTACAAGAGAAGATCAGTTACTTTACGTCTAGAGATTAACACATTCACTTGATCAGCAAATACTTATTGAGCACCTACTATGCCCAGGCAACTGTGGAAGGTTCAAAGGATGCAAGGCCCCTCCTCGATACTTGCACAGCCACAGTGTGAGTTGGACTTAGACGCCGCCTACCTCCGCAGAGCAGCCCTTTGTGTCTCACGCAGGAGAAGTCGTCACACTGGCAGTAGGGCCCATAAATGTTTCCGTAGGGAGACAAGTGGCAGATGCACTGCCCACAGTAGCAGTCGCCTCTTCCACTGCAGGAGGGGTGATCCGGGGCCTCCTTGCAGGAGTCTGTGCTCAGCGTGTCCTCCCCGCACTCACAGCGAGGACCCATGTGGCCAGGGTTGCAGGCACACACCCCACACTGGAAGGACCCATTCCCGTTGTGGCATTTGGAGCTGTTCACTTCCACTTCTTTCTGACAATTGCAGTTGCATTCCGGACTGACAAGTATTTCTAGGGTGTCCCCCAGCCCCACGGGCTTTACGATAATGTGCCTGTTTCTTCTCTCGCAGTTTGGTATACTCACGGTCACGTTGAATGAAGCCTGGAAAAGAAAACTCTAATTATCTTCTTGTAGCCTCCCAAAATGCATGGGAGGAAACAGAGCTGCATGGGGATCGGCTCTTCCAAAAGCATTTCTTACGAAATTTTTGAAAATTCCTTTTGAAATTCTTGAAAGGAAAAAAATTCATCTTCGGTGCAATAAGGTAACTTCTGACTTACCTGAATATTTTTTTTCAGACAACCTATTGACCCTCTACTTACTGTGTCTCCCACCTTCATGTGAGAGCATTTCTTTTGGTGTGGGAAGAGGGCACCGTTGTTACAGATTGCTGTGAAAGACAGGTTGAGTCCCTCCGTGTCTCCTAACACTTCCAGTTCCACCTCAGACCGGAGTTCCTTTGGTGAGGACGCAAAGAGTTAAAGTCACAACCACAAAATACAACCAGAAGAATCCATGAATCATGTTCATTAAGCTCCAATGAATAAAATTAAATTGAGTCTAGAAGAAATTCACTATACCATCAATCAAACAACAAAGCCAGCAAGATACACATGCACACACACACACACACACACACACACACACACAGGCACGCACACACGCACACACACAAATACATGTCATATTTTATTGAATCTAAGATGGCATCAATTATAAAACACACCATTATTTTATGACAATGATATTATGACAAAATATCTCAAGATCGCTCTGTGCAACATCTAAATCAATCGTATCAGTCTATCATTTCTTTGAAAATTATTGTACACATTCTGAAGGATTTGGCAAATTCTCCAGCCCTCAGTTGCACTGCCTGGCATATAAAAGCCTTTTTTATTTTTTTGCTTGCATCCCAGTAACAAAATATAGTAGCTTCCTTTACTTGTAAGTATCATCATTTCTTAGGTCACAGAAAGCAGCTGGTTGTTGCTTTGCACGGAATACAGAATTATAGTCATTCCTTCAACAATGAATGTTTGCTTCACTGATATCAAATTGATACCCTGCTGCTCTGTTTTGGTACATTTCTGCATACACAATAACTTTTCATTTCAGTATCAAATCATAGTGCAAACTTTTTGAAGGTATTTTAAAATGGCAATTACATTCAACACCTGTACTACCTACCAATGGTGAACTTAATGAATTCAGGTGACAACTACATGTACAGTTACAGCCGATTTCATACATTTGCAGTTGACAGCATTTGTAAGACACCATTAATCATAAAACACATCCCAATTTTAGAGATGTTAAAATGTGGGAGAAACTGTTCCTTAAAATCAATATTGGAATTTATCAAGTACCTATTGTACATTATCAGTGTGGAGTCAGCTCTGGGGGATGAGTGTAAAATGGGATTTGTGCCCTCAAGATGATTACCATTTTGCTGAAAAAAACCAGATGGAACAAGTAAAGCAGTTAATGTCCAAGTCAACTGATGTATCACTAAGTTAAAAAAAATTGCATAACACAGATGTGGGTTTGGGACAGTTCAGAAAAGAGAGTGGTCACTGAAGGCTGGAAGTATAGAAGTCCTTAATGGCTATGTTGGATGTAGATGTGTGGAGAGGATGACAGTGGTATTTCAGGTGAGGGGACCAGAAAAGAGAAAGTTCAGGGCCAAGAGTGGTGTGGAACGCAGACAAGTGGGGCTCAGACGAAGCCCCAACTCCTACTGTTCTGGGAGACACCAGACAACAAATAGCCTTGAGGTTTGGAGAGATGAGTTAAGACCCATGGGAAACATTCCCTATAGCTTTGAAGCAGGGACCCGTTCTACTGAAAATACAGCTGCAGGGAAGTTCTCTGGAAGGTGTGTGCAGGACAGACTCATGGTCTATCAGACTTACAGACTTACAGACGTGGTAGGAAGACAGGAGTCAAGAAAGCTGGGACGTTGTTGCGTTCACCCCGGCCTGAGGCATGAGGATCAGGAACCGGGAGTGGTTGGTTTATAAGATGACGTAGATGGAAGAAAGAAAGACTAGATAGGAAGCATATGGGTTATGGCAGAAGGGAGATAAAGGCAAGGTTTTACAGGAGGAAGAATGTCAGGGAAGGAGAAGAAAGAGCTATTTGTTATGAGGAAAGCTAGTGTTATTATGTAGACTTTATTCTTCTTTCTTTTGCAAAATAAAAAGTCTCTAGAGAACAAAACAGAACTTTTAAAAATAAAAAAAAAATAAAAATAAGTTGTAAAACATTATGAATTAAGTAATACTTCAGTTCATCTAAGAAGACTTGAGTCCCTATACTCCTGGAATTTTAAAAGCATATTCAGCCTCAAATTTTCCTTAAGTATAATTTTGCCAACTGCATAGTAATATGACCCGCCTTCCTCCAAATTCTAAGTCACTGACTATAAATTCTCAGTCATTCTTCTTCTTCTTCCCTTTTTTTATATTTGCCCCATACCAACACACCTTCAGTAGATGGACATAAGGCTGACTTTTCAGAATATGGTCTTCATCAGAGATTGAAGTGTCATTTCTCAGTCTTAAAGATTATGTCTTTTCTTTTTTTTTAAAGTTTTTTAAAATGTTTATTTATTTTTGAGAGAGGAAGAGAGACACAGAGCATGAGTGGGGGAGGGGCAGAGAGAGAGGGAGACACAGAATCCGAAGCAGGCTCCAGGCTCTGAGCTGTCAGCACACAGCCTGATGCGGGGCTTGAACTCACAGACCGTGAGATCATGATCTGAGTCAAAGTTGGACAACCAACCGACTGAGCCACCCAGGCACCCCTTAAAGATTATTTCTATCATGTCTTAAGATTTCAAATTCTGCCAATTTAGCATTAAAATGTACTCTTTTCATCTGTTTCATTTCAAATAGTTATATTATAACTTTATTCACCCAGAAAATATTTATTGAGTGTCCAATATGTGCTAGATACTGTTCTAAGTGCTTGGGAGACAAAAACCACTAAAATAGCTGACCTTTTGTGGTTTACATTCAGAAAGGAAACAGCATAATACATAAAACTATGCAGCATGCTAGAAGGTGATAAATGCTATGAAAAAAAGTTAGGGTGGGATAATGAAGATTAAGAGAGTGTCTGCAATTCTTTAAAAAAGTAGTTACAGTAGGAAGTAAGGTGACATTTCAAGGAAGTGCAGAGTTAAATAGCATGCAGGCATATGTCAAAAGAGTGTTCCAGGAACAGGGTATGGTCGGTGCAAAGGCCCTGAGCAGGAGCATGTCCTAGGACTTGCTTGCTCTGGAAATAGAACAGCAAGGAGGCCAGAGTTGCTATACTGGAGCAGAGACAGTTGGTGTAATAGGAGGTGAAGTCACAGAGGTAAAGGAGTGGAGGAGAACAGATCTGGGAGGGTCCTAGGAGGCAGTTTTAAAGAATTTGGCATTTACTCTATGTAAAATGAGAACATAATTAGGGTTATCTATAGAAGAGTGATATGACCTGACTTAATATTTTTAAAGGAAAATTCAGGTTGTGTTTTGTTTTGTTTTATTTTGTTTTCTTGAAAACAGAATGTAGGAAACCAAAGGTAGAAATGAGAAATAGCATTTAGGAGGCTTTTGCAGTCATTCATGTGAGTGAAGATGGTTGGTCCGACAAGGATGAGGGCAGTGAAGGTAGTGTCTGGATCAAATTCTAAATAATTTTGAAGATAGAGCCAGCAAGGTTTTCTGATGGATTAAAAGTGCAGGGTAAGAGAAAGAGGGGAGTCAAGGATCATTTCAAGCTTTTTAGCCCTCGCAACATGAAGGATGGAATTACCATCAATTGAGAAGGAGAAAACTGTTGGTGAAGTAGGTTTAGGAGAGTCCAGGTTACCCTCCTGAATTGCCAACTAATGTATCAACTGACTCGTGGACATCTCCACTTGGATGTCTCTTAGAGAAGTACAGCGTGGTTGCTGGGTGGCATTGAGGAACCACTTCAAGTACCTGATCATGAATTTAAAGTGAGACCAGTTAGCATGATTGTATGTTTTTCCCTTTCCTGTTCAGTTGTGCAGGGTGAATGGACAGTTGGGTTTAACCAGGACCATGATTGGCTAAGCGACCTCAGTGGAGCCGTAAGGGGTAGGGGAGCTGAGGGTATGTCTACAGAGTGATGGTGATGGTGGAATTTAAGCTTGGGGCCCAGGCAAAAGAGGACATCAAGGAGATGAGGAACTACAAAGAGAGGGTAGAGTCACTTGAAGTAAAGAGAGAGAGAGAGAGAGAGAGAGAAGGTAAGGTTAATTAGTTGGAGATCCTGATGGGTTGGAAGAAATACAAAGGGAACTCGCCGGGGTGAGCTGAAAAGGTTGGAAGTGGTGAGCAGGGAATGGGTTACATGAAGCTGAGATTATAGAGAGTCTATTGGCAATGACAAGCTTTAAGGTATGACAAGAGAGGGGGACTAGATCATTTTAGAAGCAGAGTTCAAGAAACAGAGGGCAGGGTATGGGAAAGAATATATGTATACTTAGACTGAAATCTCAAGAGTTAAGGCAAGAGTAATGTTAGAGACAGTGGCACAGTGAGTCAGGAGCAAAAGAGGTGAGGGGATATGACCTGCAAGTCTGTTCTGTAGATTTGAAATTAGGAGCAGTGGGTGACATGATCTGACCAAAATAAGGGAGATCTTAGCATTGATATAATTGGAATATCACATTGCAGAATTCACCAGGAATATTTTAATGTGAATTTCCCAAAGAAAGGATATAAATATTTATTTGTATATTTTCATCCTATCATTCATTTACTGAGCATCTATTATGAACCAGGCAAAACAAACCAAACCAAGTCATTTTCCTTCTGGAGCCTAAATGCTAGGGGCGCCTGGGTGGCTCAGTCGATTGAGCATCCAACTTCTGCTCAGGTCATGATCTCACAGCTCATGAGTTCGAGTCCCATGTCAGGCTCTGTGCTGACAGCTCAGAGCCTGGAACCTGCTTTGGATTCTGTGTCTCCTTCTCTCTCTGCCCCTCCCCATTTACACACTCTCTCTCTCTCTCAAAAATAAATAGACATTAAAAAAAATTAAATGCTAATAGATGAACTTACCCTTGAGAGCACTGATATTTCAGTAGCTTCTATTAGGTGGTTAAAGAAGGCAGAAAATTAGTGAATGATGGTCAGATGAATACACATCTGGTGTTTAAGGGTTTTCATGTCAATATGGCACTGTAAAATACTGAGCTGCAGTTTGTAGTCACTAGTTATAAACACAAATTGTGTAGCTCTACCCCACTGGAAGTTAGTCAGAAGTGCTTTATCTTTTGTCTCAATCTATTCTCTTTCCTTTCTCTCTTTTTATAGACTAGAAAGAAATCCAGTCAATGGATTCTCATATTTTAATGTCTTTGTCGAATACATTTTAAAATAACAGAATAGAAAAATAATTTGAACTAGTGCCAAAATCTATTACATACTTGATTCAGCGAATCATGAAGTTACAGTAACAACTCTGGAGCAAGATTATATAGTGTAAGAATTATAAACACTTGTTTATATTTTTGAAACAGTAAAATGAGATTCACTTAAAATGTTTGATGCCTTGATTCAACTACCCTGTAAGTTATGTGAGCAATTTGGGACCACAAAGTGAGACAGAACCCTGTCAGCACGGAAGGGGCTGGTCAAACAAGAGGGAGAAATGTTTTTGACGTTTATAATTTTCTCATTTGCATAATTCCTTTGAAGATGTTAGTGGCCAAAACTTTTGAGAAAATGGAGTGTGTTCTAATGCATGGAGGAGTGCTATGTGATTTTATCAGATTCTACACATTAAAACTTTAATTACTGCATAAGAGAGAGGAAGGTTTTCATAGTATTTTGTTGACAAGCTTTCCTATCTGGAAGAATTTCAAGCCTGAGCTAATGTGGTAGTTAAATTTTGATGTGAGCCAAGAAAACTGAAGTTTCTGAGGATATAAATTAAAAAAGCAAAAAACAAAAAATATCTCATCCTGTAATTTTGATGGACACATCTGTTGAGCTGACAAAGGGTTCAATCCCACGACCCTGGGATCATGACCTGAGCCAAAATCAAGAGTCAGATGCTCAACTGATTGAGCCACCCAGGTGCCCCATCATTTCTGTCCTAATTTAAATCTTCATTTCAATCTGTGTGTGTGTGTGTGTGTGTGTGTGTGCACGTGTGTATGTATGTTTTTTCTATGTAAGTGGAGGCAAAAAAGGGGAATGATACTTAGGAACCAAAATAAAAAAGAGTTGGTAACTGGCCATCTACCAATGATTAATTGAATTATGAAATGGGGACAAAGCAAGAGAACAGAGAAACTCCATAGCTATGTATTTTATTTTAAGGGAGGAATGCTTACCTGATGTACTATTTTCCAAAGTCCAGGCAAAAAAAAAAATGTATATTTTTGTATATATGCATACATATGTGTACATATGTGTACATATATACATATATATATATGTATATATGTAGAGAGAGAGAGAGATCTGTCTATATCTTTCTACATATATATCCACAAAAATGAAAAATTCCTTGGTTCTCAAAAGTAGAGAATCCACAAAGTGGTGTTCCTGATACGCTTTTGTCTTTTTTCTTTTTCTTGAGTAATGAGGTGGTCTCATTAAGCCTGTGGAGTTAGTTCTTCACATAGTTCAGTTACTCATTTTAAACTAATTTTTTTTTCAGGTAGAGAAAAGGGGAGCTTAATTATAGGACTTGTGGAGTCTTTTCAATAGAATTAAAGTTTTGCGAGTGACAGTGCTGCTATTGGTTATTATTATAAAAATAACCTTAACTTTATGATCAGGTTATGATTTCTCTACCTTTTGCCTCACTTTTCAGGAAGGATATCTGCAAATAATGTGAACAAAATTTATATTTTGGCTGCATGTTAAGGCAGAGAGATTTTCTTTGGATAAGTACTCTTTCTACTAACAAATCAGAATGCACTTAACTGCCTAAAACACATCTGAGTTTTTGAATACCAAAACTGAATGAAAAAAATAAAAAAAAAAGGAAAGTAAAAAGAGCCAACTGTAAAATATCATACTTCGTAAGCTGAGATGATCAGCTGGAGAATGTTTCCAGAGTCCTTCTGAAGTAGCCCTACCGTAGCTCCAGGAATGAGTTTTGCATAATTCTGTAAACAAAAAAGAATAAATCAATCTGTTCACTGTGATCAAGAAACACTACCTGTGGGTTTCAACCTGCTGGTTGAGATCACTTCTATTTAACTGGCCAGGGGAAACAGGATCCTGGTGATAAATGAGTGTTTCTCCTGAAACTGTAGTCCTGCCTGATGCTGCTTCCTGCATGCAAGTGGGAACTAGACTGCCATTGGGGATATCAAGTGTCTGTGGTTGCCTTCGTCTAGAGCTGTGATTTATGTCACAACTGGAGTCAAGTCTCAAATAATAATAGCACTTATATACCATCTTCCATTTGCAGAACATCCTTTGTCCAAAATATTACGAGCATACTACCAGGAGTTTTCTTCTCTTTTTGTAATGTTATGGAAACTTTCTCTGCCATCAGGTGCTCTCCAAGTCATTCAGCCCAAGGGTCTTAATTGTCAATTGTTTGGTGGAGAAAAGGAGTGAGTTATGTGGATGCTTGCTGTTAACCCCCTTTCCTAGCAGTAACGAGCACTCTTTTAGGGATGTCACCATGGTGCTGGGGTTGACTGGAACTGAGTCCCCATTCATCATGACTGACTCAGTCAGAACCTATCTCTAAACCATCTGCATTCTGCACTTACATCCTTCTCTGAGATGTCATTCCCACCTGAGGAGAACTCACATTAGTTTATTCAGACTCTAAATATCAATCATGACCAGGGAAATGAGGCATTGCAAGGAAGGGAATTTTCCAGACTGCTGAAAATTACCCCTCCCTTAAGTTTTATGTTTTAATACTTATTTTCAAATGAAAAGTTTCCTGAAGTGTATGGTGCACATATCTGTCTTCCTAAGAAAGATTCCCAAGCACACCTGGACTTTTTTCTTGAAGAAACAGCCGTACTTATCAATATGAGTTATAGGTCTATAATCAAAGACTTCTAAAATCCACGGATAGATCACACTCATACCAAGTGGACCCCAACTGCTATGCTTTTTGCTTCTTTTATTTGTTTTTAAATAGTTTCTATCTTCTCCTTGTTAAGCTGTAAGGTATCACTCACCTACCAATTTTCTCATTTATTCATTTACTGTTGCATTCAACAACGTCTATTAAGCAGGCTTAATATGCTGTGCTATGTCAGGAAGAGACAATCACTCTTTTTGTCAGCTGTGGTCTTCTGAGTTGCTGTGTGTTGTGAAATCAGATGACTGAATTTATTAAAAGTGTATGTAGAAATAGAAAGTAAGTTTTGACTGAAGTATTTAGGGCACCTCCTCTTCATTCAAACATAATGCTATTCTGTCTTATTCCAAAGAAGATTTAAGTAGCTTAAAACATGTACAAAAATAAGTGAAAATTAGTAATAATTATTGATTATAATCGTGATACTATATCAGTGGATCAGATCGAGGCGAGCCAAGGGGAGGAACAAATGAAGCAGGGGTGACTTTAGAACACCAACATGTTCTAGGAGGTACTTGCTAGAGGTGGGTACCTGGGTTAAGTTCAGGGTTTCTACACCTCCAGGATGGAAAAATGGATGCTGCTTTTAATTGGTGGGTTCTGTAATATTCCACTTCTTTCCATGTTCTTGATTGTGTTTAAGTTTGAAGTTGATGGAAATCTGAATTCTTAAAAGTGGCAGTTGTGATTCTGCCTTGACCCTGAGTTTTATTATCGAAGGGGTCATGGACAGTAAACGAGGGAGGAACATTCCTCCTATTACCCAGTGCGCCACATCACTGCCTATTGAAGGTGGGCCCCACTCTGTTTCCCTGAGTCAGGTAGAACTTGTCAAATATGAGAAAGGCACCGGTTCATTGACTTACCTTTTCAAATAAACACATGTCAAAAGGGCTGTGAAGCATGAGACCTGTGGTTAACAGCGAATACCTAAATAGGAACTTGAATTTCACTCAAATGGAGCTGGAATGTGTGTAAATTTGACTGGTCCCAAAAGAGAAGGCAAAGGAAAACTTTAAAGCTTGACAAAGAAAGGTTTAGATCTTTTCAAAAAAGAATTTCAAGGCTCTTAGCTTTGCATACAACTGCTAGCCTTGAAAAATGTCCTGGTTTCTCCAAGGCCAAGGTATAAAGGGTACTGTCCACAAGCACTAGCTCAAGTGGCCTCTAGATTTGGGGTTAATTCTTGGTTAACACAGCCAAATCCATCTACTTCCCAAAGCATAATTATGATCCTGCATGTGGTATGACGTTTGGCGTTTGGCTATTAGGACAAGTGGTTTAACATTAATTGCATTTGCTGATTGCTACCAGAGCGAGGGTATAAAGGAGTTGGCAGCTAGAGGCAGCACCCTGTGATAACACTGACAATTGTGTAGAGGAAAACTAGTAATTAATTTCTGGATGCTGATTCCTCCCAAAAGCATTGCAAATAATTAACTAAAAACATGGACAATTTGGCTTCCTGATCTAACACTGTAAAAAATTATACTTTAAATCTTGTAGTATTATGATTACTGTAAATATCGTGTGTCAAACGTCTTTCTTTCATTAAAGCCCTAAAGTGCTATTATAAATTGTTCTTATTAAACATGTTTAATGTTAGAAAAAGGATGATTTTGCATGCCTGGATGTGATAAATTATAGCGCTGTGACTGTAAAGGATAACTCTTGGATATAAGAAATGGTGAACTCTAAAAACACGATGTTTCATGAGCTAATTAGAAATGCCAGCTTCTTGGGCTTGAATTTCTTGGGCTTCAATTCCCTGTTATCTGCCCATGGGTTATCCTAATTATGGACTTTCTCCCTCTCCCACCACCATGCCACCCAGGAGTTCCTGAGGTTGCTTTTCTCATTCATGTTTGCAAAGTTGGCTTTTTCTGATTGCCTTAGTTTTCCTAACTTCCTTCATCAAACCCTATTTATTTGCTCACTGTGCCCCCACAGTGATTTCTTATTTGTCCCACGGTCTGTTTTTGCTCCTTAGAAATCTCTAGCTTGTCAAGGATGGAGGCTAAGAAGTGGACAGGGGGTGATTTAGTGGGCAGGCAACAAAAGATACAGAGGAAAATTCTTAAATTCACACATGTGCACCTGGGCTCCTCTCGGGGAGTGTCTCCAAGGTGAGTGCTTCTCAGTGTCTGGCTGCTAGAACCAGCTGTCACATGCATACCCCTACACACCTGCCACCCCAGCTATCTATGGTCAGACTACTGGTTGGCTCTTTCTTCAAAGACACTCAGACTAAGGACCTTGGCAGATACTTGTCTGCCTTTGGTGCTAGAAGGGACATTACTAATGTGATCTTCATTCTTGCGTTGACTGACCTTCCTGCTGGGTTCACTCATCTCCAGATTTAGGTTCTGAGACATGGTTTAGTATTAACTGTATCCTAGTGGACATCTTGATTGGGTTTCTGCCTTGGATGATTACTCTCCTGGACCCTTCTGTCCTACTACTGTGACATTCCTGCTGTGGTCTCAAAGATTCTTCACCACCTGAAACTCATAAGCCACCATTTTATATAGACCACACTACTCATGCCCCTCATCAGAGGTAGGAAGCTAGACTTGCCATATATCTGCTAGCAGCATTTTAATAAAAAATCTGTAAGACCAAATTCTTCTCTCCTTAGGCTCTATGCTTGCTTAACTCTTTCTGTGAAGCCTCATTGATATGGAGGGACTTTATGCTCAGCACTGATCGTTTTCAATATTATATTATTAATCAACATCAGAATTTATGGCCTTAAATGATACTTACTGAATGTTTTTTGTTTGCTAAAATACATTTAGTAAAGTTTGACTTATATAGATTGAGAACCTATGATGTTATAGAATGTGTCCACAAATATTTTCTCTAATATCTCACTGTATATACATAGTCATTACCTAGTATATCTTCAATTAGTAGCTTCTATTCATCCATTTTCTCTCTCAGAAAATTTAACGGCAGTATAACACACATGCACAGCATACGAGTAATAAGTATACAATTCAATGGGTATTTTAAATGTAAACAAGCAGGTGTAACCACCCCAAGATCAAGAGGTAGAGAGTAATCAGCCCCCTGAATCCTCCCTTGCACTGCTTCTCAGTCATTCCCCTCCCTTAGAAGCCTAACTACTATTCTGACTTTTTTTTTTAATTTTTTTTTCAACGTTTATTTATTTTTGGGACAGAGAGAGACAGAGCATGAACGGGGGAGGGGCAGAGAGAGAGGGAGACACAGAATCGGAAACAGGTTCCAGGCTCCGAGCCATCAGCCCAGAGCCCGACGCGGGGCTCGAACTCCCGGACCGCGAGATCGTGACCTGGCTGAAGTCGGACGCTTAACCGACTGCGCCACCCAGGCGCCCCTATTCTGACTTTTATTACTATAGAAGTCAGGAGAGATATCTTCATTGCCTTAAGGGTAACAAAAATATCTTAAGTAGGACACAAAAGCACTATCTATAAAAAGGAAAAGATTGATAAATAGGACTTAAACTTAGGAATTTCCACTGTGAAAAGATGCCTTTACGAGAGTAAAAGGGAGTCACTGAGTGGGAGAAAATACATGTAATACATGCATCTGATCTGGCACCAGAATATCCAAACAACTCCTACACATCCACAAGGAAAAGACGTTTGGAAAAAAAAAATGGACATGCAAGTGGCCGAAGAGTACGGCAAATTGTTCACCATCATTAATCATTAGAGAAACAGAAATTGAAACCAAAAAGAGATGCCAGCGTGCGTCTACTAGGAGGGCTACGATTTAAAAAACTGATGATGCTCTCAACTACTTGCCGGGGGAGTCTACACTGGTACAACTACTTGGCAGAACTGGCAGTAGCTGCCAATGCTGAACATGAGCTCATCCAATGACCCAGCCATTCCACTCCTGGATGTAACCACCAACAGAGATGAACGCGCAACGTATGACTGCTCTGAGACAAACAAATGCACAGAGAGGCATTCATTCTTACTGTCAAGAGGGTGCTTCTGGTCATCAAGATGTCACTTAAATTGGAGAAAGTACAGATAATTCTTGAAGGGTCTCAGATCATTCAGGGATTTGGCCACAAGGGGGAATCAGTTCTTACCCAGATTCTTTCGACCTGGGGACGGACCCAGGGGAGGTGTAGACTGGCAAACTCCCCAGCACTCACAGCATGGTCTGTCTCTTCTGAATCTCCCTCCATCCCCAGGCACTGGTCTCAGGACCAGGTCTTCATGAGCCGCATTCACCAATTCTGGGAGCCACACAATGGGACGGAGAGGTCCTCACATGCCCCCGACTTCCCCGTGCACCTCCTGCCTTTTGACACCTGCATCCTCAGAAACCCAAGGCTCCTAGAACATCTGCTGTGGGGACTCTGGGACAGCCTTGGGAGAGTGACAGGAATGGACGAGGAAGGGACCACCTTGCTCTCTAGCGGAAGCAAAAAGAAATGAAGAAAAAGTTGTGGTTGTAATCACTTTCAAATGGAAAGGCTACATCTTGAAAAAATGTAGCAAGTAGCAAAAGCATAGAAGCAAAAAAAAAAAAAAAAATTTTTTTTTTGTCCTGGGGGACTGTATTGTGCTGTTTATCTGGTCAAAAGAAAACAGCTCTTTGCTGATGATGCCTTGCTTTTGTTGAGCACTGTGCTTCTTCCAAGTTGGGGGGAGTGGGGGCCGGTAAGGGTTTGCTGAAATAAGTCCTTCTTCTGAAGGCAATCAGAAGGCTTTCTTCCCGTGAGGTCTTTCATTCTTGTGGGGTTTTATACTGCTGGTTCTCATGTTCATTATCGGTAAATGCAGGGCTCCCAGTATTATGCAAAAGTTTACCCCCAGGCTTGACTGTGTTACTAGGACACCCAAGATTCCAAAAAGAATATGTAATTGTTTCTGGCACAAGGTAGCCTGAATGTCTGTCTCTGGGTTGCATGATATCTGCTTTGCCTTCAGGCTTTCAATTGTCAGCATTCCACAGGCAGGCAGGCAGCAAAGGGAGTGTGCTAATTAGATCAGGTGCTTGATCTTGAAGTCTGCACCAGCAATGACTAGGTAGTCGCTTCGGAACTTTTGAGCACTACCTGTCTTTCTTCCAGTCTGCCCTGGAATGTAATTATCTTGTCAGCCAAGAAGCAGCAGCACACAGCTGAACGAGTGCTCGGCAGCAGTGACAGAGTGATAAGGGAAGACGAATGGACCCACCGTGCATGACTGTTCTGAGACAAACAAATGCACAGAGAGGCATTGGAGAATGGAGACTTGGAGAACAAAGAGGCTACACCGAGTATTTGTTGCTGAGGATACTTCACATGGTCCCTTAATAAGATTACCCTGCATTTTGAGAGGGATTGTAGACCTTTGTTGGCAAATGCAAGTCCCAAAGCTTTAGAAAGCTCTTTTAAAATGGGCAGCTGTGTTGGCTTCAGTAGCAGCTTATGTGCTTTGCAGACCAACCGGCAGGTAATAAAACATTGAAAGATGACTAGTAGGAACACGAGGAAGGGGACCAAAAAATAGAAAGCAGGTGTAGATACAAGGGCTGCTAAAGAGGTATCAGCAGCCCTTGCTGCTAGAAGGGTGTTGGGTGGACCAGTAGCAGCAGCAGCATCTGGAAGCATCTGGAGAAATGCAAAATCTCACTTTAATTTTTTGAGGACCCTCCATTTGGTTTTCCATAGTGGCTGAAGCAATTTACGCTTCCACCAAAAGTGCGGGAGGATTCTCTTTGCTCCACATCCTTGCCAACACTTGTCGGTTCTTATCTGTTTGATGATAGCCATTCTGAAAGGTGTGAGGTGATATCTCATTGTGGTTTTGATTTGCATTTTTCTGATGATTAGTGGTGTTGTGTATCCTTTCCTGTGCCTATTGGTCATCTGCCTATCTTCTCTGGAAAAATGTCTATTCAAGTCCTCTGCCCATTTTTGAAAAAGTGTTTATGTTTATTTTTTGTTTGTTTTGTTATTAAATTCTTTACATATTGTATACTCTTGTATGAATTCTTCATATATTTTGGATATTAGCTATCGGATATATCTATTGGATATATCTATTACGTATATCCAATGTAACTATTGGATATTAATTATTTGGATGTATCACCTCACACTTTGTAGAATGGCTATCATCAAAAAGACAAGAACTAACAAGTGTTGGTGAGGAGATATAGATATAGATATAGATAGATATAGATATAGATATAGATATATACATACATACATATATATATGATGGAATATTACTTGGCCATAAAAAAGAAATCTTGCCATTTGCAGCATTATGGATGGACCTTGAGAGCATTATGCTAAGTGAAATAAGTTAAGCAAAGAAAGACAAATACCATATGATTTGATCAAATCAAAATAAAACAAAACAAACAAAAATGCCAAGCTCATAGATTCAGAGAACACATTGGTAGTTGCAAGAGAAGAGAAGGGATGGTGGGGGAATGAAATGGGTAAGGGGAGTCAAAAAGTACAAACTTCCAGTTATAAAATAAATATTTCATGGGGAAGTAATGCACAGCATGACAACTATGGTTAATAATACTATATTGCATGTTTTGGAAGCTGCTAACACAGTAAATCTTGAAAGTTCTCATCACAAGAAAAAAATTTTGAAATTATGTATGGTGATGGATGTTAACTAAATTTATCTTAGTGATCATTTTGCAATGTATACAAATATTGAAATATACAACTGAAACTAATGTAATGTTCCAAATCAATTATATCTCAATTTAAAAAAAAAATTTTTAAAGTTTTTATTTATTTTTGAGACAGAGAGAGACAGACCATGAGCAGGTGAGGGGCAGAGAGAGAGGGAGACACAGAATCCGAGGCAGACTCCAGGCTCTGAGCTGTCAGCACAGAGCCAGATGCGAGGCTTGAACTCAGGGACTGTGAGATCATGACCTGAGCCGAAGTCAGATGCTCAACCAACTGAGCCACCCAGGCGCCCCAATTATATCTCAAATTTTTTTTTAAAAAAGAAGAAATGCAAAACCTCAGACCCCATCCTAGACCTGAATCAGAGTTGGTATTTGTTTGTTTGTTCTTTGAGACAGAGAGAGAGAGAGAGAAAGAGAGCACGCATGCAGGGGAGGGGCAGAGAGACAGGGAGAGTAAGAATCCCAAGCAGGCTCCATGCTGTCAGCGTGGAGCCTGATGTAGGGCTAGACCTCAAGAACTGTGAGATCATGTCCTGAGCTGAAAGCAAGAAATTGGATGCTTAACCAACTGAGCCACCCAGGCGCCCCAGAGTTGGTGTTTTAATAAGCTCCCTGAGTGATTGGAGACACCAGAGGAACTTAAAAACAAAACAAAATACTGATGCCTGGGCCTCAGCCTTAGAGATACTGAATTAATCAGATCAGGGTGTGGCCTGGGTACTGGGTTTTTTAGAAGCTCCCTGTGTGATTTTAATGAACATCAATGTTTAAGAATGGCAGATATAGAATAGTCTGTCTATACCATTCCTGTTGTCAAGCAGATGCTTCCGGGAAGGGCTATGGTAATTTGGAAAATAAAGTTTTTATTTATTTATTTATTTAGTTAGTTAGTTAGTTGGTTAGTTGTTATGTTTTTAAACCTGTACACCCATAATTTGTAAGGGATCCTCAGTTGGTCATACACCTGTGACATCCATTTTCTACTCAAGAACAAAAGTGGTGTTTTTGAATGCCTGATGCCCATGGAATAATAACATGCTTACTTCCCTAGGCCTTCAAGACTGAAGTATCTAGTGTTAGCCTATGTTATCTACTCCATCCTCTTCTATCCTAGCTCATATCAGTCTGACTAGCCTTTCTTCCGTTTCTCGAACAAATTGAGTGCTGGGTCCTTTGCTGTCTCAGGGCCTTTGCACATGCCTTCTCCTCTTGAAAACTCCTCAACCTTTTGGTTGCTGCTTTATAATCACCTTTTGAAAGGGGTCTTCCCTGAAGATCCTATAGAAGTAAAGTCTCACCCTCTCCTCCTTCATTTTTCTCCATTGCTACACACTACTCTTTTCCATTTTTTAGTAATATTTTCAAAATTTTAGTCCCAAATATTGCACTGGAACATACTAATACTAACAAAATTATATATTACTTATTTGTAATTCAAATTGGATGCCCTGTATTTTTATGTGCTAAATCTGGCAATCTTACAGAAAAAGTATGTGAATTTCTGAATAAAGTGTGCCCAAACTGTTCAGGCTCAATAAAATGTTCTACTTCAAGAATTTTCTGTTTATTTATTGAAGATTCAATACCATAAAGGCAACAAAATATTAAACTATGTTATAATTAATAGTAACCCCTTTGTAGCATGTTTTTGGCTCTTTCAGGTAATTAAGCATAATATTAAAATGCATAACCCTCCCAAACTTCTCTGTGTCCAGGGACTGTCAGTTTAACTTGTCCATTGTGCCTTGATGCCCTATGTAATCTGTAAAAGGCTATGGTGGAGAATGCTTGGTTGTGGCTAAACACCTGTGTGGTGATCCGTGTCAAAGGGAGCTTGCTTTAAGCATTGCTAGAATTTGGGCCAGCTGCACAGACATAGACGGAGTGGCCAACTGTAAGCATAGGAAAGGTTTCAGGGGATAAATGTGTAGCTGAGTTTAGTGAGAGTCCCTGAATTCTGTGAGGCTCTGAGAAAGCATAGAGTAGAGCAGTTGCACAGCTTTAAGCACTTTGTGGTATGGAGAGTCACCTTTGAAGAAACTGAATTTGTTCACAGATATTGGAGTCCTCACCCAAAGGGCACTTTCAAGGGATAAGAAAAGGGATACTGGAAATAATTTGTTGGTCCTTGTTAAGGCCATCACACGAATGCATAAAAAAGTAACTAAGTATCATTTGAATATGTAAACAATGTAACCTAGTGGTTAATGTAAAAATATAGTAATTGTGGATGTTCTGGGGCTGCTGGTGGGAGGGGAGCAGGTTTGTTTTTATTTTAAAGCAGTCACCCTCTATGTATGGCAACCACAGATTTGGAATGTTTTAGAAGACCTTGATTTCATCTAATGTGATTCTCGTCAATAAAAGTGATTGTTTGACATATAACTAAAAGCAATTTAATTTTCATGCCTTTATAAGGCTATAAATGTACAAACTCATTCAACAAATCTGAACCTACTTAATATGTACCGTATGATGCCAATTATGTTAAAATATGTAAAGGAATGCAAAAAAAGAGAAGACTTATTTTAAAATGTCAAGAATGGTTAGCTGTGTCTGAATGGTGAGTTTATGAGTGATCTTTATTTTCTGCTTTGTGCTTTTCTGGATGCACCTCCCCCACCTCTTTGGGGGCAAATAACATGTATTAATTTTGTCGTCAGAAAAAGAGTAATTTAAAGTACGTGGTGGGTTTTGTTTGTTTGTTTGTTTGGTTGGTTCTGGCCATACTCCCACACTGTTGGTAGGAGAGTAGCTGATATGGCCACTTTGGAAAGCTTGGACACACCCGGGAGAGTTGAAGATGCCTTTTCTTGTGACCCCGAGACTTCAATTCTAGACACGCATCCTCCATAGAGGACACATGTACAAGCATGAGCATGGGTGTGACATTTGCCATGCTTTACCAGCTGGGCGTGATCCATGCTCCCAGCTACAGAATGAACACACTACAGGTTGTACCCTCGATGGATTGTCCATGGCAGTGGAACAGAGTACAGGAGAGTTATATGCATCTCTGCAGACAAGCCTCAAAAACGTAACATTGAGCACCACAATATGAATGTACTTAATGTCACAGAACTGCGTATTTAAACATGGTTATAATGGCAAATTTAGCTTAGGTGTGTTTTACCCTCACAACCCATCCCCAAACATTACATGGAGTCAAAAAGAAAATTGTCAAAGTAATACATACAGCATGAAGTTAAACTTGTAAGCCAAGATTATGTAATTGTTTATGGATCCATATATATTTTAATGGTACAAAAAATAAACATGAGAATGATAAACACTAAGTTCAGGACATTGGTTACTTCTACGGAGGAAAAGAGGGGAGTGGCATCAGAATTGCACAGGTATACAGCAGGCAACTGTATCTAGAATGTCTTACATCTTTAAAAAATCTGAAGCAAATATGGCGGCAAAATGTTAAGATTTGAGAAGGCTGGGCAATAGATGCGTGGGTGTCATTTATGACTCTATTTTTCTGTGTACTTGAACTGTATCATCATAAAAACCTACAGTCTTTGTTAGACCAGGTGTCCCCTTTGTCTCTTAGGTTGGAACTGCAGATGGTGATTCCCATAGACAGTAGCTGCTGTTTAAAGGATGTGTTGACCAATGGCATGATGCTCCCTGACTGTGTGGCCTGTTTTTACCACTCAGAATCCAACGGTCTCTCTTTTTTTCAAGTCCACCCATTTTTTTTTTAATTTTTTTTTCAACTTTTTTTTTTTTTAATTTTTTTTTTCAACGTTTTTTATTTATTTTTGGGACAGAGAGAGACAGAGCATGAACGGGGGAGGGGCAGAGAGAGAGGGAGACACAGAATCGGAAACAGGCTCCAGGCTCCGAGCCATCAGCCCAGAGCCCGACGCGGGGCTCGAACTCACGGACCGCGAGATCGTGACCTGGCTGATGTCGGACGCTTAACCGACTGCGCCACCCAGGCGCCCCCCAAGTCCACCCATTTTTAAATTGCTCTATTTGTCTAAATTAACAGCAACAGTAAAGGGCCCTAGATGAAGTGTGCACTGATTTTAAAGGACTCTGCCATTTTTAAGAATTCCACCTATTCATCTGTTCATCTGTCAGGCGGCTCGGCTCCACCCTTAGGCTCTCTGCTTTTACAGCTCAGTGACTTTCAAAGTTGGTGACTTTGTTTAAAAGGCGGCTTCTTTGGTGGTCTAGTAATTAGGGACTGGCATGCCCTTTCACTGTAGCCGCCCAGGTTACAGTGTTACTTAACTCAGTGATTGAGGCTATAGACTCAAAGTGCCTTGGTTCGAATCCCAGCCTACACAGGCAACTTGCTTTATTTTGAGTTCTTTTATTATTTACTTTAATTTATTTGGTCCAATTTTTATTTTTTTATTCTATTTGGGTTTATTTGGGGTCCATAAAATGGAGATCAAAT
This sequence comes from Lynx canadensis, assembly GCF_007474595.2. Classification (NCBI taxonomy): domain Eukaryota; kingdom Metazoa; phylum Chordata; class Mammalia; order Carnivora; family Felidae; genus Lynx; species Lynx canadensis. The sequence goes on from NC_044310.1 coordinate 149,256,928, forward strand.
GATAAAATGAGTTAAAATATTTAACCCCAAGCTGCCACCTAATACACCCTCAGCAAACCTTCCCTATGATTCTCATAGTCATAGTTACAGAACATCTTGGCTCTCAGTTTTCCACCACTATAAAGTGAAGGTCTTAGCTCAACACTATCATACTGTTAGTATCAAAGCTAGTTTTATGATGGCCAATTAGTTTACTGCCCATTCTAACAAAGATGGTGAGTAGGAAAAAGTGAAAACATTGACAGACATGCAAACTCTGACCCCTCATCAAAACTGTGCCTTGGATAGGGGCACTTGTACCCCAATGTTTATAGCAGCACTTTCAACAATAGCCAAATTGTGGAAAGAGCCTAAATGTCCATCAACTGATGAATGGCTAAATAAATTGTGGTTTATGTACACAATGGAATACTACATGGCAATGAGAAAGAATGAAATGTGGCCTTTTGTAGCAATGTGGGTGGAGCTGGAGAGTGTTATGCTAAGTGAAATAAACCATACAGAGAAAGACAGATACCATATGTTTTCATTCTTATGTGGATCCCGAGAAACTTAACAGAAACCCATGGGGGAGGGGAAGAAAAAAAAAAAAAGAGGTTAGAGTGGGAGAGAGCCAAAGCATAAGAGACTGTTAAAAACTGAGAACAAACTGAGGGTTGAATTGGGGGGTGGGAGGGAGGGGAGGGTGGGTGATGGGTATTGAAGAGGGCATCTTTTGGGATGAGCACTGGGTGTTGTATGGAAACCAATTTGACAATAAATTTCATATATTAAAAACAAAACAAAACAAAACCTTTGCCTTGGGGTGCCTTTCCAGAACATAACCTCTAAAATGCCCTCATCCTGTTCTTTAGGCAAATTATTGGTCTACAAGTCTACTAATGCTCTGTGAGACTTCTTAAGGTAGGCACTGTGTCTTATCCTTCTCTGTACTCACAAATGAAGGGAGGTTCTAATGAAATGCTTGATGAATGAATGAATGAATGAATGAATGCATGCATGCATTCAATAGCATCTTGGTTCTTATTGATATGCTAGATATCCTGGGTGTTGTGTAAATCTTGAAATATTTAGGCCTTGTATTGAAATTCCATTTTGTATTAGTTCATGGGCTGGCCTAATAGCGCGTCTCATTAAAACCCTACTTTAAGTCTGAATCTTCTCTTTTCTATTTTTTTTTTTTTACCTTTGTGTTTATTTACTGGATTATGAGTCTTTGAGTTCTTTAGAAGAAAAGTACTATATGTAAACTAAGGGTAACTACTGATGACTTTTCATGGTTATAATTTATTAATTAGTCTGGAAAACGCTTCTAACAACTTTGTGCTGATAATCTGAGGACATGAGTTTTATTTCCAAATCTTCCCTCTCTAAGAGCTATTTTTATTAATGAGGAAAGTATAGGCTGGCTCTCCTCAGTCTTATTCCCAGATATCATCAATTGAAGAGAAATAAAAATCCTTTTCCATTACACTTGAATTAAGAGCAATTTGTTAACTGTATGGGGATTTCTCATAATTCAGAAGTTCTCTTTTTATTCCTAGATGATTTTATATTCACTAAAAGCATAAATTTGGAATACGTCATTACAAGATGGGGTTGATAGGATAAAGAACAATTTTTTTCATACATGCTTAAAAATTAGCTATATTATGGCTAGCTGAACTTTGTGCATAGATCATTGGAATTCATGGTGATTTCCCTTCTTCAGGTTCAGAGTCATTGACTACTAAGGCTGGAGGTCATCCAGTTCAGTCCTTTTATTTTGTCAAAACTGAGGCCAGAGAAAAAGGGATTTTCATCAGAGTAAAATCGTTTTGATCTTTTCCAATAGTGAACATTATAAAACAAAACAATAATAGAACAGGATATCACAGAGCAAAAGGCCTCAATTTTTGCTTTATCTCCCTCTTTAATTCTCTGCCTCCTTTCAAATCTCTTGCTGCAGTGAAAAGCTCAAAAGATAAGCAAAAAAAGGAAAGAAGGGGTGATATAAAAACTGGGTTATTGATCTTAAAAAATTGAAACTTGCATATGATAGGTTATATTCACAAGCCACACAAGCTCTTAACATGTTGTGGCTATACTTTATGCTGGTTCTTAGATAACAATGACCAGCAAATAGGGGTAACTGCTCAGGGGTTTTCCTTTTGTGGCTTAGCGAGAAGGCTCTTGAACTTATCCAACGGGTTGGTCCCAGGAGTGATGGCAGTGTTCCTTTCCCCTGGTGCCATCTGGGTCCAAGGGCGAAGAGATGGCTGCAAATGACTGTAGCTCTGGGTCAGGCACACCCCCACCTGGTCTTATACATGGGCTCCCTCAACTTCCACAGGTATTTGTCACACAAAATTCCAAATTACTATTTAGAAACTTTGACCCAAATTGACTAAAGATGAAAATCTATTGTGTATCGAGAAATAGCCTAAACAGAAAGATGAGCAAAACCCACCATTCTCCTTAAAGAGGTGATAATTGAGGGCTTTTCACTTCCAGAGGGAAGGGCCCTTTGGTGGTATTAAAACCTGCATGGGTGGGGCTCCTGGGTGGCTCAGTCCCTTAAGCAGCAGACTTCGGCTCAGGTCCTATCTCACAGTTCCTGGGTTCCAGCCCTGTTTCATGCTCTGTGCTGGAGCCTGCTTCAGATTCGTTGTCTCCCTCTCTCTCTGCCTCTCTCCTGCTTGGACTCTGTCTCTCTCAAAAAACAAACAAACAAGCAAACAAACAAAACCCTGCATGGGTGTCCTGTCCCTATACTTTAGATATATCACTCTGTCCTATTAACAATAGGGACATCAATCAGCAGTCATAAATGTTAGCAACTAAACTGGACGTGTCTATTACTAATATGTCTTGTTTGCTTTCTAATGTTTCAACATTTCATTGTAAATACTAGGTTATATAATAATTATCATTATCAACTTAACAAAACTCATCTTTTCCAGCCAGATGTGAACATTTTGAAAGATTAGAATATCTTAAAGTCTTGTAAATAATTCCAGGTGATTAATAACATGATTTGACAATGTAGTTAAGAATGCTAATTTAATTGCTTTTTATATCAATATCTCACTAGGAAGGAGAGACTAGTCAAATTAGACAATTGGGCTTTAGTAGCCTGATACTATCTTAATGTAAATTAAGAGTAAACATTTGAAAACAATAGAGGAGCTAAAAAAATTTTTTTTAAGCTTGGGTAATTGAATCCTGATTCAAAATGGTATTTACCACTAGAATGTAATATGCTACCTACTGCTCAGTCTATTATCTATCATTATCTTTTGAACCCTATAATTGGACAAACAGGCAACTATTCATAATAATAAGTTTGTTCAAAATCATCCTTTTGCTGGAGTCTGGGGTGCACTCTGCAGTCATATTGAACTGAAGGCAAAACTGCTTACTTTATCCTTTCCATTGTTTGTTCTTCTTTGTTACCACAAAGCACAGCAACGCTGCACATCTGGACCGTCCGGAGCATCTTCCCAAAATTACAAAACAAAAACCTATAATTTTTTTCCTGCATTCCATGAATAGGCAACATAAATCATATTTGCTACAAGATGGGTCACCATTGAATCGGAGCCATCCTGTGCCCAGAGTGTATGCACATAGCTATGCTTAACACAGAACTGGGGCAAGCAAATTGCCTTTTGGAATTTCCATTAGGTCTAACCACGTATTTATCCTATCACTGGTTTTATTTTTCAGTGATTCTTTAGTAGTTATATCCCTTCTATCACAGCTATCCAAACATCAGGTTGGGCAGGGCTCCACCTCACATTGGGCTCCTTCTAAGAGATTTAAATGGAAAGGCAACACAAGCCAATATTGGTTTATTTTCAGTTTTCATTATCAATAAAACAAGAGATCAGCATTTTCATGCTATGTGAAGCCTTCAGGGAAGTGCAATGTCGCTGTCATTATTTTTAGGCCAGACTGCCGCCTGCCCTGACTAATGCAGATGGGATGATGAATCCATCAAAATAGAGATAAAATGATGAAAGAAAGCATCAGAGTCGGAGAGTGGGCTTCTGCCCTGGTCTGCTGCATGGCTCCCTGACAATGTCCCTTTGAATTTAGTGGAGCCTGGATGGTAAAGACCACAGATCATGACAGAACATAAATTCGCCTCATAATGAGATTAGGAGGCAGGCAAAATAAATGTCCTGCTGTTAAATGAGAGCCAGGCTCTAATCTGGTGTTTTCCCTGGAAATGATCATTTCCTTTGCAACAGGGGAACCGTCGGCCCAACTAACTTAAATCTGACAGATTCTGTTTTGCCACGTGGTTATTTTTCATCTTCTTCTGTCTTTTGGTAGCAGTTTTGAGGAGGCATGTAAATGAGTTGTGAGTCTTAAAGACTATTACCGAAGTGAGTTATGGACGACTATGTTCATGATCATCAGTTGTATTTCTCTGACTCCCCTTTTAAGAAAAGTTCTGTGCAACTCCCCTTCCCCCTTCTAAACAGGACCAGGCTGTGGAGGAGGTGTTGTGACCCCCAGGGTCCTCTCACTCTACCCTTAAGGATCAAAGGCAGAATAGACTCACTATTGTATTTGGGGTATTTTTTTCTTAATCTTAACCGCAACTCTACTACTTAAAACCACTGGAAACAAGTATCACATACTAAAGAGCCTTAAAAAAAATGCCCAGATCAGGTGAACCCACATGGTCTCTGAGTAGAACAAAGGCCTTGAGTATGCAGCTTGATTGCAAAGCACTTTTTTGGTTTTCAGCAGAAGGCAATCTCACCTGGAGTACAATACCCTCCTCTCATTAAAAATGCAAGATAGGATCTCCTCCTGGATCCTTTCTATAGAACCTGATGCAAGTTCATGGGCTGCACTGTCCTTAGCAGTGAGTGGCATTTAATCAAAGCCTTCTGTGAAATAATGTCAGAGTTTCCCGAGCCCTGTAAAGTCACCAAGAGAGTTAAGAGGTCCTTTAAAAAGGAATGGGAGATCGGACTCTGAACTTAGGAGTATTTAAAGCTTCTGCATAGAAGAAGGCACAGACAATTTAATGTACACCTAGTTTCTCTACATTTTCTCAGGTCCAGGCTAGAGATTCCTTACTTCTCTGTGAAACTGCCCAATAGGAATAAGTCATTTGCTAGCATCTTGATACATGGTATTCTGACATATTGTTTTTTAGGCTGGAATAAACCCACAGAAATCTTTTGTGTTTACATATGCATTTTACAGTGTATGCAGTGGTTTACAAACACTAGCGCATCTAATGAAACAGTTTCCTTTCTGCATCTGGTGTTTCCATCCAAAAACTTAAACTGCCAACCCAGCTACTATGAGGGAGAAAATATATTTGTGGCCCAATTTAACAAGCTTTTCTCTTTTACCTTTCTTACTTCTCAATGGTTTGAATTGTATCGCCACTTGTATATTTTCTATGCCTTGATTTGTAGATGTCTGAAAGTTTCAAGTCATTTCTGCTCCCTTGCTCTGTTAACTCCCCTCCTTGTCACATGAAACAGTCCAAAGGAAGACAGACTTTCTGTTAAGTAGGTGCTCCCATGTTCCCTGGTGCTCTCTTACAACTCACCTTGTCATTCCTTAATTCTTTCTTCCCTGCCCCACCAGATCTGTCCCCCACTCTCCACGGCACCCCTGGATTTGTAATTTAAATTGCAAACAGTAACTTTACCAAGTGTCCAGCATATCTGTCACATGTTAATGATTTTCTGATAGCAACCCATGCACTGAACTCTGAGTTCATGCTAAAGTTCCACGTCCAATACTTTCCCTGAAGGAATTCCCCAAATTATGTTTGCTTACCTCATATAAATGAACTTGTTCTTGGGTTACAGCAAAGATTAATAACACGTTATTTTGCACCAGTTTATCAATGAGTTGTCCAATTGTTGGATATTCCTAAAATTGACATATAGATTTTAAATGTCATCTTAACACAAGAGTGTAAAATAAAGAAAGGAGTATTTCTTTCAAAGATATCATACTGAGTTTGGCATTTCAGTTTGGTTCTAAGTAAACAAATACACAATTAGCATCAGTCACTCAATTGGTTTAATAATTGTTTCCTAAATCTTGCAAATCGAATTAATTCCAGAGAGTCAGTGCCTGGCAATGTGGTATATTATGCTCAGTCACTTCTAAGGAGAGCACTTGGAATTTACTTAAAGAATTATAGTGTGTCGTATTTTCAAGGGTAGAGACACGGTTCTTCTAAGCGCCGCTTGCCAACAGGCTCAAGCTGTAGAGAATGTTAGAGCTGGGGGAGGAGCAGTAGACATGACGGATGTGACTGCGGTGACTCAGGTAGCTCGGACACTCCTACTGGAATTGGATAAGGTGGGAGGAAGGGACAGCCTGCTGAGAAATGACACACTAGGGTTCCTACGTCCATCTGATTTGAGACGTTCCTGCACCAGTTTTGGATTTGGTTTTACTGACTTTTTGATGTCACTAATCAATTTTAGGGGATCCTGCGACATTTTTACAGGACAACTGAAAACACATTGTATTTCTTTTTCATTGACACATTCATGCCCAAGTGATATGAGCTCTTTAAAAAACCAGAAAGGCGTAAATGATCAAATTTGAACATGGCCTCTACTTTCCAAGGTTAAAAAACGTGCAGCACACTTGGCTGTTGTACGAATTCAAACGTGGATAATGTACAAACAGGAAACTCAAATGAAAGAGTAGCCTGCAAACAGTGAGGCTAAGATGATGTTGATCATGAAGGCAGCCAAAGCAGAGCAACACTGACAAGTAAGCCCTCTCGTACACTGATGTGTTGTGTTCACATATTCTCAGCACTCTGGGACTAATTCTGCCTGATATCTTCTTTAGGCACAAGATTCAAATTCCAGGAAAACTATAGTTTTGTCTAAAATACTCCGGTAAATGATGCAGCTGCGTATCTGGCTGGGTAAAATGGGCTTGCCATCCGATTTGGATTTTTATTAGTAGATATCCAGATGACATAAATCTTCCGGGGTCTGACATTTTCAGTGTCCCCTGCTTTTCAATAGCCCAAACACCAAAAATCCCTGACCTTCAAGCCTAAATTCCTCCATTGCTGGGCCTTCCTATCTCCACATTCTCACACTTTCTACTGATGTGCATGTTTTGCAAGGATCACACTGTGAAGCCCTTCATAGATGGGCAAATGTGGTTTTCTATTTGTCCTAAATCAGTTGGTTTAATTTCCACAGTTATATTGTAAGTTCCTCAAGGCCAGGGACCGTGTCCTATTATTTTGTGGCCCTTGGAGCCTGGCTCAGCACTGAGTACATAGGAAGTGTTCAAAGGACCCAGGGAACTATGCTGTAGGCAGACATGGAAATAATCCACAACTTCTGTGCATTTGCACTAACTCACTGAGCAAAAGTAAATTGAACTTTTATTAGATGGGAAGGTCATACCAAGCAACAAGTAGTGCTTGCTTCTAAGATCCTGCTTTTTCAGAGATGTCTATTAATGGGGCATTTGAATAATTGCAAGAAAAAGTAATAAAAAAGAGATCCATGCCTCACAGTTTCTTGGCCCTCAAAGGCTAAAACACAAAAATGTGGCTACTCTTATGGATATTATAATGTGGAAAGACAACTTACATGATAAAAGAATATATAAGTTTGAGGACTACTATGGGTCAATAGGGGAAAACACTCATGTTGAAATTTAGAAATTTAAGTCAAGGAATGGTAGCAGGTAATTTATGAATCATTTGGGTTTTTTTAACTAATATATATTATATATATTATAAATAATATAATATATTTATATTTTATATATATTTATATTTAATATATATATTTATAATATATATTTATAAATATATATATAAATATTTATATTATATATTTATATATAAATATATATATTTATAATATATATAATATATATTATCTCATTGAATTCTTTTTTTCAGGAATAGTTTTTCCAATCTGATAATAGAATTCTAGGTTCTTTCCCTCTCTCTCTCTCTCTCTCTCTCTCTCTCCCTCTCCCTTATATATATTTCTATAGCACTGTCATTTTAAGAAGTCACTTGAATTCTCTGTACCATATTTTCCCAAGTGTTAAGTAGGGATAATGTGATCTTCCCAGGTTGCTGCTTCATAATTCAATTTTATTTCATCCATAGTCAACACCCATTTTGTTCCAGGCACTGTGCTGTCAGGAAATAGAGATAATACACCAGTCCTGGCCCCGAGGAACACATATTAAAGACTGACAAATATGAGCAAACACATTTGTGCGTGGAGATGGGTAAGGAGACATCTAAGTACTAAGAGTGGGGGGAAGGATGATCATTTCGGGGCCAGCAGAGGGCAAAGAGCACTCTCTGGGAGCAGTCATAATTAAGTTGGGTTTTAAAAGATAATTAAGAGTCTCTCAGCAGCCTACAAGGGAAGAGCATTCCAGACAGAGGGAAGAACATGTCCTTGAGAGCCTCATGGTCCAAACAAGGAAATCAGTTAGATACATAGGGTTCTGGTGAGGATCAAATACGATCATATATGTCAAAGAGCTCTGAAAATTTTACCTTGTTTTACAGAAGTCAAGAGCTTTTTTTTCTTTGAATGTTACCAGCATTTTTTAAATCACAAAAATAAGCCAAATGTGAATAAGCACCAGCCAAGCAATACTTGACTAGTTGTTCCCCATGGAGCACTATGGTGCACAAAAGCATGGCATTATTTAGGGGGCATGACTCTGGGACCATCATTCACTGAAATTCCTAGGTGATTGTTATTTTGGCCTAAGACCCCCTTTCTGGGGCTGTCGTTGAGAGCAGACCCAGACTTCTCACATATCCCCACCATCCACCTGTGCTCCTGTCGGAAGCTCTAAGGGCAATTTGTTAATCTCAAATCAGAAAATGTATGGTTTTCACCAAATGTGGGTTATTCTGCTGGGTACTGCAGCAATTGTTGCTTCATTTGCCTACTTGAAGCCCTGAAAACAGTGAAGAATGTAGGTTACACACCAAAACAGTTGACATGGAGTATTCATTTTTGTTGTCCAAGTGACAGAGCCCATCGTTAGGAATGACGATGCCTGCCAGTTTGCTGTCCATTCCAAAATGAGAATCAGCATCACTCACAAAGACCAGGAGATGGAGGGAGTCATTCCGCCAGCCAATTTTTTCCTACAGTGAGAAAGAAATATTTGGGTTGTACGGGATAGAGGCAGGCATTTATTGAGAGTGAATCAATTATGATTGGACACATTAAGATCATAAAAACTATAATCCTAATCCATCTATTTTGGCCCTTTTCATCTCTTGTGAGTTGATACTATTAATGAATTAAAAATATGAAACTCTATGGCATTTGATTTTTCTTGGATAACACTTTTAGATGATTTATGCTTCAGAAAAAACAGTTCCACTATAATCACTATCCAGTTGATCTTGACTTTTACATAGTTAATTATTTTTACTGTCCAGCTTTCAATTTACCAGAAAAATGAGGAGAGGGAATGAGGGAGGTCATAGATCATTCCAAACCCAAGTCTAAGCAAAACTAGTAAGAATGCAATACACAGTGGACTTAAAGTATGCCTGTTTTATTAAATGTCACCCAACGTTTAGGCACATTTTTCTTTTTCTACTGATACCATCCAAAAATTATAAATGTAACACAAATAAAAGAATTTTTTTTTCAAAATCAATCCCCAGCATACGGCTTTTTAAGATGATCTGTTGTCTGTTTCTTAGCAGAGCTCCCCCCTTTAATTGATATTATTCCAGGAACTAGCGGGACAAAAGCTCATACTGGCAGCGCCATCCCACCTGGCCCCTTTTCGCTTTTTCCCTTAATACCTTGGCTCCTCCACCTTCCAGAACCTTCAGCCCTGTCTGTTTCTTGGTATTTTCCAGGAAGACCTGTCATCTGGACAGGGGAATCATTCCCTTGGATACCTGTCTGATTGTCAAGGAGGGGCAATGCCCCTGCATTGTTGTAGGGACAGTGTAGCTTCTGGTACTTATTTTGTTGGCTCAAAACAATAGATATCTAATCTTATGTGGAACTTTATACTGATTAGGGCATTTTTATTTTTCATTAATTTCTGCCTGTGATTTTTATTTTTACCATGGTTTATTCAAGAACAAATCTGATCTTGATCTTAGAAAATTGATCATACCTAACTATTGTTTTAACCAATTTTTCCCAACACTACTATAATTTTATTAGATTACTTGAATATCAGGCATAAAAAAAAGTGTCCATTTCAACATTAATAAATTACAAATTTTTGGAAATTTTTTGTTTTAAGAAACATAGAAATATGGCAGTTAAGGGAAAGATGGCTAAGCTTTTCAGAATAGATTTGCTAATAAGAGATGCAATTTAGGTTACCCCTCAGCATACCTTACACACAGCAGCTTGCATAATTGCATCAAATCCACCTTCTGGTGTATCAATATTAGCAGAAATTTTCTGATTCTTCACAATTTCATTGAATCTTTCAGCATCATTTGTTAATGGCAGAATGTGCTTGAATCCAAATGTAGGTAAGCAGAAGTATGGAATACTACTGCAAAAGTAAGATGTGAAAATGTTCTTGATGAAATATGATACAGCACACAATTAATGGATCTAGCAGCCTAGCAACTTCATCTTATATCAAGATGAATTTTCCTCAAGTACCTGACTCTGTAACTTGATTATGAATTTCCCCGTTAAGGTTGTTCATGATCTCCCACCTACCCCTTCCAAACTGACCCTATTAGCTCGCACTTAGAGCTTACTGTGTATTTTACTCTGATTCAAGCTCAGATAACAGATAATCAGGTCAGACTCCCCACTCCTCTCTGTGTGTGTGTGTGTGTGTGTGTGTGTGTGTGTGTGTAATCACTACCTTCCAGTGCTTCTCAACCAAAATCTACCATTAAGCTTGCGTGATGACAACAATTCCTTTGTATTCTGCTAGCTTAAGCTATTATCAAGTATGAGTCACCCTATAGCAAGACTGAGAGATACCTGTCTTCTTTCTTCTCTGCTCCTTCCTGTACTCCAAACCCTACCTGCCAAGGGCCCAAAAGTCAGCGCAGGACTCTTGGTTCTCTAGCTTGATTCTGTTATGACTGAACAGACTGCTGCATACCTGGCTAGGAATAAGACTACCACTTAAAATAGTTGACACATGGGAGAAATGCCATGTTAAGAGGAGATCTGCCCCAAAGATATTGCAGTTGAACAGAGAAAGTTGATCATGAACTCAGCCACATCTTATCCTAAAAACCAGTTAGTAAGACCTTGGACAAGTTACTCAACCCTTATGAGATTTGGGTTTTCATTTGTAAAATGGAGATAATAGTATACAGCAGAGGCTTTCAAAGGATGGTCCTTGAACCAGCAGCATGAGCATCACATGGGAACTTGTTATAAATGCAAAATCTGGGATCCTATTCCAGACCTACTGAGTGAGATATGTGAGGAGTGGGCTCAGTGATGCATTCATATCTTCCTGACGCATTCTGATGTTTGAGAAACACTTGTATAGAAGTATGGAAACAGAAGAGAGTAGTCAACAGTGAGGTTGTGCTATGCTACCTGGGGAGAGCTGGTTGATTCTTGTGAGAATAGTTTTTTGGTTCAGTAGCCAAAACTTTGTGTGTCACTGGCACACAAAGAACTGGAGCATCCTTCAGGGTCAGGGTCCTGTTCACCAAGTTCATCTGCCTGAGTCAGTCTTCGTTATTCACAGAATCCGTATCTGCGAATTCACCTACTTACTAAAATTTATTTGTAACCCCCAAATCAATACTTTTAGTACATTCTGAGTCATTTATATACACACACAGAAGGGAAAAAAAATTTGAGTCACCTGATTCACATGTTCCCAGCTGAGGTCAAACAAGGCTCTGTGTTCTTACTTCACCTCTCATACTGTAAACAAGTGTCCTTTTTGTCATCTATTTGGTTTCCTTTTCCTTTTTTTTTCATTTGTGTGCTTTTTGTTGATGATTTTGCTGTTTAGAATGGTCCTGCAGAGTAGTGCTGAAGTGTTGTGTAGTGTTCCTAAGTGCAAGAAGGCTGTGATGTGCCTTATAGAGAAAATATGTGTGTTAGATAAGTTTGTTCTGGCATGAGTTATAGTGTTGTTGGTTGTGAGTGCAAAGCTAATGAATCAACAATATATATTAAATAAGGTGTCTTTAAACAGAAAGACACAGAAAATAAAGTTATGTATTCATCAGTTGGGAAAAAAAAAAAAAAAGTCCAGAGGCTTGCATGAGCCTAATCCTGTATTTTTTCTAGGAGCAATGATTTAACATTAGCTAAGTAAGTATTTGAGGATACTTTATAGAGCAAGACTCCCATGAGTAATGAGAATCAACTATACAAATCAGAATGATTGTGGATGCACTCACACTGAGAGATGGGCTCTGCTGGGACCAAAATGCTAGTATCTGCAAAGGTAGCAATTTTTTTTTTTCCCTGTCAGTAGATTTTAATGGAAAGCAGATCATAATCCAATATGTCCTCATGCTTTAGAACAAGGGGAGTTGGATGACCCCAGCAGTCTGAGATGTCCTAAGACAGCCATCTCCAGAATGGATGCTCTTGGTCATATCTGGCTCCTCCCTCACCTGTGGTTGGCTTCCTCAGCTAACAAAGTTTAGGACGTTCTGATAGTCAACGGGACTGGAAACTCTGGAAGGGCCTTGGTTAAGGCTCTTGGGTGCATGTGGCCCATACTTGCCTCTGGAACCGCTCTTTCTTCACATTCCCTAACCTCCCATGAGCAAACCTACAGGCCTGTTCATTCTTTCAGCTCTGTCGAGATACCTGGTCTGGTGGGCCCAGGAAGCCAGCCTACAGTTTACAGGGAACTTTCTGATTTTCTTTCTGACTCATTATATTTCACTTTAATTCTCAGAAGGCAATCGTTTTCTCTTATTTTCAATATCTTGCATCAGCTTTCATTGAAGCTCTGAAGTGCTGACCACAGATAGTATCTACTTAGTAAGATTGTTGTAAGGCTTGAATGAGCTAAACTATGCAAAGAACACAGCACAATGAGCTTTTCGGTTAAGTGCTTGCTAAACCTTAATGTCATTTTTTTTACCTAAATCACTTTTACACAAAGTCTAGCACAGACTTGACAACAGATCACAGATTTGGCCAATGGCATCTCAAGAATTGTATGTTTTTTACTGATCAAATATTAATACAGGTTCACTGAAGAAAATTTGAGTTAATATAAAGGTATAAAGAAGAAAATAAAAACATAAATGTTAAGTTATGAGATATATCACAGTTTATTTGATAATCTATTAATAAAATTTTGTTTCATAAATCTTTCCATAATTAGATAATGTTGTGATCCTTTCACATACACCTTTGCAGGCTATGCTGTATCACTGCTGAGAATTGACTCCAGAGAAATTGCTGGGTTACTTTTCTTTTTTTTTTTTTTAAATTTTTTTTTTCAACGTTTATTTATTTTTGGGACAGAGAGAGACAGAGCATGAACGGGGGAGGGGCAGAGAGAGAGGGAGACACAGAATCGGAAACAGGCTCCAGGCTCTGAGCCATCAGCCCAGAGCCTGACGCGGGGCTCGAACTCACAGACCGCGAGACTGTGACCTGGCTGAAGTCGGATGCTTAACCGACTGCGCCACCCAGGCGCCCCGCTGGGTTACTTTTCAATCCATACTAGCAAATGTCTTTCCAAAAAGTTTGTATCAGTTACATCGTTATAAACAAAACAAAACAAAGCAAAACAAAACAAAAATATACCAGTTGATTAGTTAAAAATGGCATCTTAATTTAAGGTTTAATTTCTATTTTATTGCTACTAAGACTGAGCACTTGTTCATATTTATGGACAGTTTGTATTTCTTCTTTTGCCAATTGCCAGCTTACATCCTTTGCTCATTTTCTTATTGGGGTATTTTTTTTATTTTCTAACTAAATTTTAAGAACCATTTCCCTTAAAAATATTAACCTTTTGCCTTTGTGGTTTGTATTTTAATTTTGTGTATGCTGTTTTTGGATATATACCTTAAAACTTTATGTAGTCAGGTTTGTTTTCAACCTTCAAATATGAGATGTATTTTAAAGAGTTATATGAGGAAGGTGTTTAATTTTTTTTTTCAAATCGTTACCTATGAAATGACAATAATTTATCATTTGTTCTAATTGCTCCAATAGCATTTAACGTAGTTGTGTGCTGGAAGAAAATGCATTTGATTTAGAATAAAAAGACTGAGAGATGATCTATCGTTGGGCAAGTTACTTCACACTGCTGGGCCTCAGTATCTTCATCTGTAAAATGAGACTGGTGTACCTACTTGACGAAGTTCTTGTGGAGGTTACACGAGATAAAAAGTATGCAACTATGTGAGGTGCACCACTGTCCCTATGAACTAAGTATTCTTGAAAATTGTTAGTTTAACCTTTTATTTGGGGCTGCTTGCTCACACTGTACAAAAGTGACATTTGAACATCTTCTGAAACCAAAGAAACTAGCATTCCTATCTTTTTGTAAGAAATGTACATCTTTGTTGGTAAGAATTGCTAGGCAGATCTTACTAGAATGCATGCTTTTGGAAAATGGAATGAAATTCTAGTTTAATTCAGTAAACACACATGTGTGCTGGGAGACTGAGGTAGCTAAAGCAAAGCAGAATGTCAGGCTTGGGTCATGCCAGGAAATTTTGATTAGAGACTCCCCCTGTTTTGGTCAGAGTCTTTCCTCTAACGAATGCTCATATTGGGCTGTTATTTTCTTGGCATAGCAATTGAAGGAAGTAGGTACTTATTACCAAATAATTTTATTTTGAGTCCCTAGATAACAATAGATTTTCATTTAAAACGAAGAATAAGGGCACCTGGCCGGCTAAGTTGGTTAAGCATCTGACTTAATTTCGGCTCAGGTTGTTATCTCACAGTTGGTGAGATCAAGTCCTGCATCCGTCTCTGTGCTGACAGCAGCAAGCCTGCTTGAGATTCTCTCTCTCCCTCTCTCTCTCTGCTCTCCCCCCTGCCCCCCACTTGTGCTCTCTCTCTTTCAAAATAAATAAATTAAAAAAATAAACTGCAGAATTATTGTGAAACACAATATACAAAAATACTATCTACATTTTTTGTTAGACTTTTAAATAAATGTACACAAACTAAGATTACAATGATACATACCAAATAGCTAACACCATCATTTTGAGTGGAATTAGAAATAATTTCCATTTTCCTCTTATTGTCTGTATTCTCACATGGGCTAGTTATTGCCTTTGCAATAAGAAACTGTTCTGTACACTCATATGTGTTTGTGTGTGTGTGTGTGTGTACATGTAAGAAATCTAAGCATTTCATGGTTCTACTTCCTCTTTTGCAAAACTATAGTGAATACCTCCTTGTTGGTATCATATTTAAAAAACCCACAAAACAAAACATAGCACATGTGGAATGATGTTAAAAAAGAAATCTCTCAAAATGTTTGATAGAGGGAGAAAATTTGACCTTTGTGCTATTAAATATTTTAAAATGCATATTACAACCTATCTACAAATGTGAAAATGGGGAAAATACATTTTTGTTAGTGTATCTTAAACAATAGCATAAGGAAAACTTCTTTAAAAACTGTAAGCCACTTCAGCATTCTTTACGTGGTGTAATAAAAATTTTTAGTGACCCTATATCCAAGGAAGATAAAGAAAGAAACTACTCCTAAAAGCATTAGAGATTAGATTAAACAGGTTTTAAAAGTGTGGTGCACAGACCCACATAGGTCCCTGAGACATTTTCAGAGAGGCCATCGGGTCGAACCATTTTCTGATAATAATAAAAGATGTTATTTGTCTTTTTCACTGTGTTGACATTTGCACTGATGCTGCAAAAGCAGTGGTGAGTAAAACAGCTGGTGCTGGAGATCAAGGCAATGGCTCAAACCTGGCTAGTAGTGGTTCTTATGATTTTTACTGGCAAGCATTTATCATCATAATAAAGTTGCTAGTTTTACTTGGCTATCTTTGATAAAGCAGTAAAAGTTATTCGTTTTATTGAGTCTACACCCTTGAACACGTGTTTTTATTTATTTTTATTTTTTTTATTTATTTATTTTTTAATTTTAACATTTATTTATTTTTGAGACAGAGAGAGAGCATGAACAGGGGAGGGTCAGAGAAAGAGGGAGACACAGAATCTGAAACAGGCTCCAGGCTCTAAGCTGTCAGCACAGAGCCGGACGCGGGGCTCAAACCCACGGACCGCGAGATCATGACCTGAGTCGAAGTCGGATGCTCAACCGACTGAGCCACCCAGGCGCCCCTGAACACGTGTTTTTTAAAAAAATATATTTCTGGGGCGCCTGCCTGGCTCAGTTTGTAGAGCATGCAACTCTTGATCTAGGGGTCATCAGTTTGAGTCCCACGTTAGGTATGGAGCCTACTTAAAAAATAAAAAAAATAATAAATAATAAATAAAGTGTTTCTGTGTAACCACATGGGACATATGCATACAACATTTCTGCAGCACACGGAAGCACAATGTTCACAGTGACAAAAAATGTCTGCAGTTGTTTGAACTTAACTGGCCCTTTTTTTATAGAAGATTTTTACCTGAAAGAATGTGTGCCAGACAAACTATTATTCCAACTTGGGTATGTGGCAGATATGTTCTTAAACATGAGGAAAACCTGTCCTTCAGGGAAAACAGCTGTCAGTATTTGTTGCCAATGATAAAATTTGAGGTAACTAGAAAATTAGAATTCTGGAAAATTTTAATCTGCTACCCATGAGATTAATAGCTTCTCAGGACTTGAAGACTTCTCTGATGAGATTTGTGGTGATATTAACAAATGTGACTTTTTTCAATACTGTGTTAGGAAACTTGGAAGATCTACATAATTCACTGAAAAAAATATTTTCCAAATTACCGAAGTATATTACAAAATCACATACATGGGTAAAACAGCCATTCAAAGTGCAAGACAGAACAACGGCTTTACGCAAAGTTCGTTGATATTGTTTCAGACTCCACTTGAAACTAACTTTTACCTCTTGTCCAGTTTGAATGTAGTATCAAAGAAGAATGTCCACAGACATCGTAAAAAGCTATTAAATGCTTCTCTCTTTTCCGACTATAAATCTATGCGAGATTTGACTTTCTTCATGGAATTCAACCAAAACAAAATATTGCAACAGATTAAATGCTGAAGAAGACATGAGAATCCAGTTGTTTTCTATCAAACCAGATATTTTAAGAGGTTTGTAAAAATGTAAAACGGTGCCACTCTTCTTGCTGATTTTTGTCTTGTTATGAAAAATATAAATTTTTTTTATAAAGATGTGATTTTATAATAATGTACGGCATGTTTCTTATTGGAATTATGAAATGAATCAATAAATAATCATTTAAAAAATTTCTCAGTTTTATTTTCTAAGATGCTGAATTTTGATAGATACAACCCACATAACTAAAGCTTTATGGGGTCTTAATTTTTGAAAATATAAGAAAGTCCTGAGGTCTAAAATTGTGAGGACTCTACTTAAAAATAACTAGAAATACTAAGTATGGATGAGAGAAAGAAAATTAATACTTGTTTTGAATGTTTGTTATATTCTGACCTCATTCAATTGTCATGATTACCCTAGGACATGAATATTATTATCCTCATTTATATGGGAAGAGACCTACTAAAAGAGAGTAAGTTGTTTGTCCAAGGTTAGGATTTAAACCCAGGTCTGAAGAACTCCTCACTCTTTCCTCTTATTGCCTTCCTACCAAAGAACATTTTATTCCTTAATTATGAGGTTTGGATTGATCAAAGGATTGACTATTATGTTTGGTATTTGAGTTCTTGGTGAGTATATGTCTGGGGGTGGTATCTGGACAGAGAAACTGGGAGAATTAGGGATGTGAAAGGCAAGGAAAAAATATAATACTGCAGGAAATAACTCATTATTTATAATTTTAACTAATGGCAAATTTTGCAAACAAGAATAAAAGAAACACCTTTGGAAAATATTGACTTTTCGAGAGATCAAATGGATGATTCTCCTTTGGGACTCCATTCACCACAGCTTGTGCAATGCTCTGCTCTCCCCCTAACTTCACTCTGTTGATGTTGGTAGTAACTACCACTTACAGAGAACTTCAAGGTCAAGGCCGGTACCAAATGCTTCATTACCTCACCCAGTCTTTACAACCACTCTGTGTGATCGGTATGGTTAATCCAAACTGAAGCTTTAAGGGTGAAAATGTTCACTTAAGTTGATGTTACAAGTGAGTAGACAAATCTGAACCTAATGCAGGGCTGATGGCAAAGCCCATCCTTTTAATGACCATGCTAATACTGTGTGCCTGCTCCTCAAAGAATTTCAGCTTTTTGAGGACTGAGTGTAAGTCTTTTTCTTCCAGATATCTCCATGCCTGGCACAAGGCTTGTTATGTAGTTGGAGCAGAGTAAATTTTTGTTGAATGAATTAATGAATAAATGAATGCATGAATGAAATGCAGTCAGAGCTATAAAAAGCCAAACTGCTTCCTTTTTTCTAGGAACCTGATTAAGGACAGGGTCTTATTGTTAGATGATGGGCTGCCAACTTAGCTGAGCCATTGGTTTGTTAATTTTAATTGTTTTCTCTGGTAACAGTCCTTACTCATTGGTTCCCATGGTCATTATTGTACTTGATGTTACTACCTCTTATCTGGCCTGTGACAGAAAGAATGATTTTGACTAAGCCCCTGGGGCAGAGGTTGGACTTTGTAATCCTAGATGAAACTGCACTACTAGACTTTCTACCAAAGCTTAACATACCAGAGATCTAAATAAATACAAATTAAAAATAAATAAATAAATACACATTTTAAACAAATACAACATTCTCTATTAAATATATATATATATGAGGGCCAGAGCATCAGAAATGCTTTGGGAGGCTGTTAGAACCAAGTTCACTTCCCTTCACAAGTGAATCAAACAATTGATAATAGTAATCATACCTTACTATTTAATATGCAGCATAAATCTATTCTCTAGAAAGCTCTTTGTTGAGTCTTGCCAGAACTGCTATTCTTCTCTACTACCAGAAATCTGGCTTCATTTGGGGTAGCAATACACTTCCTTTGCAACTAGCCATGGCTATGTAACAAGTCCTGGCCAATGAGATGAAAGTATAAGGAATTGGGGAAAATTTGTGGCAAAACTCCTTAAATCAAGGAAATAAAATTCATCATCCATTTATGATTTTTTAAAAATTTACCAAATAAGGAATAGAAAAGAACTTTCTTGATCTGATAAAGGAATAAAAACAAAACAAAACAAAACAAAAAACAGTAGCTGATAATATAACCAATAGTGAAACATTGAAGATTCCCTCCTAAGATCACAAGCAAGTTAAGTAACATCATTCTCCACTTCTATTTAAAATCGTATTAATGACCCTAAGCAGTACAACAAGGCAAGAAAAAGAAAGAAGAGGCATAAGTATTGGAAGAGGAAGAGGTTGTTATAAATGACACAATCATGTACATAAAAAATTCTAAGAAATCTATAAAAAACTAGACTGGAACCAATGAGAAAAATTTATCAAGGCTGCAGAATGCAATGTGAATATGCAAAATAATTCCATTTCTATATGTTATCAACAAACAAGTAGAAAATACCTTTAGCAACAGAATTAAAAAAAAAAAAAAACAAACAACCCTAGGAATAAATCAAAAAAAGGATGTATAGGATATCTACCCTGAAAATGACAAACCATTGCTGAAAGAAAGTAAACAAGACCTAAATGAATGAAAATATATGTCATATGCAATGATTGGAACATTCAGTATTTTTAAGATGTCCATTC
Organism: Lynx canadensis; assembly: GCF_007474595.2. Taxonomy (NCBI): domain Eukaryota; kingdom Metazoa; phylum Chordata; class Mammalia; order Carnivora; family Felidae; genus Lynx; species Lynx canadensis. Next base: position 149,276,726 of record NC_044310.1, read on the forward strand.
TCCTTGAATTGACTTATCATTTCAATGCAATTCCAATCAAAATCTCAGCATATTTTCTGAAGAAATCTACAATGTGATTCTAAAATTTCTGTGGAAATGCAAAGGATCTAGAATAGCAAAACAAAAGAGGAACAAAGTTGGAGAATTTACGCTCCTGATTTTAAGACTGTTTATAAAGTTGTAGTAATAAAGACTGTAAGGCATTGGTGGTTACATGGGTGTATTCAATGGATCAGGGGAACAGAATGGAGTGTCCAGAATTACATTCATACATATATAGTCAATTACTTATTAACAAAGATATAAAGGTAATTCAATGGGGAAAGGAAAGTCTTGCTTAACAAATAGTGCTGGAGCAATTGGGTATTTGCATGAAAACAAAAGATGAACCTAAGCCTTTTCCTCATTCTAAATACAAAAACCAATTTGAGGTCATAGACCTAAATGCAAAAGCTTCAACCATAAAGTTTCTAGAAGAAAAATAGGAAGAATATTTGGGATATTTGCTAAGGTAAAGATTTTTTTTAGGACAAAAAAACACACTAGCCACAAATTTAAAAATTGAAAAATGGAACTCCCACAAAATTAGAAACTTTTGCTTGACCAAAGGCATTGCTAGAAAAATAAAAATACAACCCACAAACAGGGAAGAAATATTTGTGAAACATATTTGACAAAGAACTTATATCCATATATTTGACAAAGAACTTTTATCCAGGATATACAAGGAAATTATATAACATAATATTGAAAAGAATCCAATTTTTAAAAATGGGCAAAAAACTTGAAAAAATACTTCACAAAATAAGATATGAGAATGGAAGGAAAACCATGAAAAGATGCTCAACATCATTTGTTATTAGGGGAATGCAAATCAAAACTACAATAATATACATTGCTATCAGAATGGCTAAAACTGGAAAGACTGACAATACTAAGTGTTATCAAGGATTTGGAATGATTGGAACACACTGCTGATGGAAATGCAAAATGGCAAATCTACTTTGGAAAACAATCTGATAGTTTATTTAAAAATTAAAACTACACTTATCATACAATTTAGTAACTCCAATTCTAGGTATCTATCCAAGAGGAATAAAAACATACATACACACAAAGATTTAGTGGCAAGCAATCATGGCAGCATTTTTCATGATAGGCAAAAAATGGGAAACAATCCAAATATCCATCAATGAAAGAATGAATGAACAAAGTGTAGTAAATCCATACAACGGACTATTACTTAAAACCGAAAGGAACAAGCTACTGATCAACATAAAATCATGGATGAGTCTCAGAAACATTATATTGAATAAAAGAAGCCAGAAACAAAAGGTGTATACTATATTATTTCATTTATATGAAATCCAGGAATAGGCAAAACCAATCTAAATTATGGAAATCAGAAAGCAGTTACCTCTAGGAGAATAGAACCGACTATAATGTGGCACAAAGAAACTTTCTGAGGTGATGGAAATGTTCTACATCATGTTTTATGTGGTAATTACATTGGTATATTCAATTGTCAAAACTCATCAAACTGAACATTTCTGATGTATGGCATCTTGGTGCGTGTCAATGATACCTCGAAATAAAAGGTGGGGAGAAAGGCAGTGCCTTTTATTGATCTGCCCCTCTTTTCCTCTTTCTTTACTGCCTGGAATGAAGAAGTAATGAGTTGCATCCCTGAAAACTCCTTGGGCCTTGAAGATAAAATCCAAGAGTCAATGATGGGAGAGCGAAAAGCAGATAAGGCCCAGATCCCTGATGTGTGGAGCTGCCATACCAGCCTTGAATTGCCTTTTTCTAGACTCCCTTCATGTGAAAAAGAAAACAAAAACCAAAAACCTTCCCTTTTTAAGCTACTATCTCTGGTGCTTGCAACCAAACACAATTCCTAACAGCTACAATCAGTGATGAGTTCCTTTCATGGTCAAATTATCTTTGTCTATGTCAGATTCTAGTTGGGAACCACACTGAAAAGTTTTTAAATGATATTATAAAGGTGCTTGTCTTTTAGAGATTGATGCCTTGGGTGTATAAAAGTATTAAAAGTCAATATACTTTTGGAAAGCCGTTGCATATATACTGGATTCATAATAGTAAGGGGCTTGGTTTTAGACCAACCCAGATTTTGGTACAGATCACTGGTTAGTCATGTGGCCTTGGGAAAATTACTAACCTCTCAGAGCCTCTGTTACTTCCTCTGAGTAGAAGGATGATAAAACCTGCTTTGAACTGCTGTTATTATGAAGATTGAATGAGGTCATGTGTGTACAACCTGTAGCACAGTGTCTGGCACACAGCAAATGGTAGCTCTTTTTAATAGAAGGATGTTGAATCATTTGATTTTGAACATGTCATTGACTGTACACGTATGCCATCACAAAGCCACTTTCCCTTGACCATCACCTGGATAACACATGGTTTTAATAGCTGACAGTAGCAGGTTACAATAGAGTCCATAATGCTTATTTTCCTACTGAATTGGGTAGCAGAGAAGGCTGGAAATAATAGGAGAAAGCCAAGCGATAAGAGAAATCCACATTTCCCAAAGTATGTCAGAGGGAACTGTATAAATTGTTATTTTGGCAGAAATCATGGTCATGGAGAAAAATACTCTGAGAAAGTATGGGTTACTGTCAAACAGCCTCAGAAAGAGGCGGCCTTTGGGAATAGAAGGTCTCTGAGAGGTTGTAGATGGACACAGGCCATTGAAACCTATAGCGAAAGAGTCACTTCCCCTGTCTGCAGAACACAAAGCCAAATTTGCCACTCCTGAAAAAAGATTCTACACAGGAAGACAGATGTGAGGATGCTGAAAGAACCCAAGGCCAGAACCAGGTATTAAGATGAGGTCACCTTGGTTCCAAAATGCCTGGACAACTGAGAGAGCTGCCAAGATCCAACCTGGCAGGAGGGAAATGCCAGGGAGTTAGCAAGCTCCTGGCAAGTGCCACTCAGAGCAGGGCCATCTCTACAGAAAATCAGTGTTCAAAGATGCCAGAGAATCATTTACTTACCTGCAAGGGTTGGCGATTTCTTCTGGTGTTGTTTTCATAAAAGGGGAGACGGGTTTTTCCACAAAAGAGCCAAAGCCCAGTCTAAAGTTGCTGGTTAATTTAGACATCTCCTTGGAAAGCAGGGAGCCCAACTCTTTGATTGTGTTGAGGTCATCATCCATGGAGGCTGAGAGGTCCATGAGGTAATACAAGTCCACTGGGTAGTCCTCTGTCTGGCGGACTTGCACTTGCAGGGTCTGTTCACTACCTGCAAAGCCCATGTAAGAAAAGAAAATCCTTAAAAATACATTGAGACTGGGGCACTTGGGTGGCTCAGTCGGTTGGGCGTCCGACCTCAGCTGGGGTCATGATCTCACAGTCCGTGAGTTCAAGCCCCACATCAGGGTCTGTGCTGATAGCTCAGAGCCTGGAGCCTGCTTTGGATTCTGTGTACCCACCCTCTCTCTGTGTACTCTCCCTCCCACAGTCGTGCTCTGTCTCACTCTGTCTCTCAAAAATAAATAAATGTTTAGATGAAAAATACATTGAGACTTACTTGTGAATAGCCATTTACTGGGCCAACTGGCTACTTCATACCAATAAGAACTTGCTGAAGATACTGAGGATTTCATAAACTACCTGGTCAAGTTTACAAGTGAATGAGCCCATGAAAAATCTTTCAGCAGTGAGTTTAGAGCTACTAAAGGAGGTAAAAGTTAGGATATTTTATATCTCCTTGGGAGAACTAGCATCCATTTAGATGGAAGATAAGCTGAATTTTTTGTATGTGGTTTTAGCCAGGGAGAAGAAAATAAAGAGGTGTTTAAAGCTACATTACAGTTCTTGAAGAAATGTGAGGTAGGCCCTAACAACATTTGAGCAATTCAAATGCTTACTATTAGATAAGCTTATTTTAGTGATGCATTTGGAGTGTGAGTGACCAATGTGAATGAAGAAGAGTGTTAGGCCAGAGATTCTCTATTTCCTTAAGAATGGGAACTCTGACTCATAATAATCATGATATGTAACATGGTACCAGATCTATTAGCTTAATAATGGTATTACCATATGTGACGGTAGATTTATTTACATGAGCCAGTGCTCGTGTAAATCACAACATACCTGGTCTCAATTTAAGAGTCAAGCTTTGAGGTGCAATCTGAACAATGTCAGAACTATTTTTCTGTCTGCCTACACTGAGAGGCTTATTTGTAAGTATTTCTATTTGGGAGACAGGGTTTTCGATGAAGGTTAGTTGACATCCTTTAGCTAAAAGAGTTGCTGGGGTATCACACCTTTCTCCAATTCCAGATGGATGGGTAAAATTCTAAAACAAGAAAAAAAAACAATAAAGAGAAAAATAAGACAAATCTCCATTTCTTTATAAGACAAAATTTTTTTTTGCTTGTTTTGCTAGTTAGGCAGCTTGCCATACTCAGTATATCATATCCCCATGTGCCTGATGTTAATTGTAGGCCTAAAATTAAGTTATAGCAGAATAACCAGAGAATTCTGCCAGTGAAATTCTGAGTAAAATTGGATTCTCCTTTTAATTATACCCAGTTGAATTCCCCTACCAGTTGTTTATTTGTTTGTGTTGCTATTTTGTTCTTAATGCTCACTTCTTTAAAGCTCTGTGCCATGACCACCAGATCCTTGAAACAGTTGGTCGATAAAGTTCATATCATTCCATGAAAATATCTGCTTGGATTGACCTGTAGGCTCCTGGAATGTCTTAGCTCTCCGTGTGTCTGTTATCAAATCTGACGACAAAGAAAGCCTTTCCTGTGGGTTCTGAAAGGGCAAAGATTGTGACATCTCCCCATCTAGCTCTCTGTTCTGGCTTAACTTGTGGATACATTCATTACCTCTCTATTGAGGCCTTACTTCACTAAAGTTGACCTGTTGGGGACTGTAAACTCAGTGTCTGAAAGTATTCCAGTTCAAGGTCTTTTGGAACTTTTCCCCAAGATTTGGAAGTGGAGAAGGGAAGCAAAGAGAATATGGTGTAAAAGACTACTTTTTTGTGTAGGACTCAGGAGTTTCCCAGGCCCCTTCTGATCCACTTGGTAACAGGAGGCAGTGAGATGATGTTTCCAGGCTAGAAACAACCTTGCAACATTGACCCAGATGGAGTTGAGAGATAATTACCTGTCTTACCCCACAGCACAGCTGCTCTAGAGCTACTAAAGTTCTAGGCAACGTCAAATTTGAGGCTCATGGACTGTCATGCTTGGAAAGAAGCAAACCAAGGCTCATAGGGTTTTCCTCATCTCTTAGAATTCTAAGCCACTCTAGCTATTTCACCAACTAGAAAGGTTACATTTCTTCTGAAATTGATTTTTTAGAATTCATTATTTGTCAGTGAGGCCTGGTACATATTTGAGGCCCTAGACTAAGCATAGCAAACGCTATAACTTCCCATGCTATATCCAAGGCAAACAGTGGCTTGACAAGGCCTCAGAACGCTTCTCAACACAATATCGCTGCCACCACCTGTAACCACAGTGTTGGCCAAAGTGTCAGAGGTGGTGTTAACCATAGAACCTACTTTTTTTTCCAATCTACTCTAAACAGAAGCCTCGTGTACTGTTTGCTTCAGTTGTCTCAACTGATGTAACTACTTCTCCTGTTAGAGTGTGTTCAGAATACTCTGCCTTTGAAAATTGACAATAATGTGACTAACAAGTGTCATGCACAAGTAAAGCTATTCAGGAGTGACTTAAGAAACCCCCTCTAATGAGTGCTAAAATAATACATTTAAATAAAAATCTACAGGTAGGCGTATTGTTAGACTGATTTGTCGTTGTGGGTCTCTGGCATGAAATTAACACCATCTTCCTCAGAGAGTCAACATAAAAAAATGTGGGTTTTCCTCTTTGTATATTCTCAAAATTGCTTTTGATATATGAGTTTACAAAAAGCATAACTCCCTCACATGTGTATGTATGTCCCATCAGTCAGAACAGTAGTGGGGGAGTGAGCTGTGTTTGTGCTCTGTGTCTGTGAGGCTTTCCTCCATGGTATACACTCAACTTGGAATTTGAGATTTAGTAATTATAGCCTACTCCTGAGCCAGGCACTCAGGTTTGTTCCCCTTTGAGCATACTACTCAGTTCTTGCTGAACTTGGCGTTTGTATGCTTTGATTTGTGTTCAGATTCTTTTTGTGAGATTCAGTAGAGAATTGTTTTAAATCCAGGAAGAGTTAAGACAGCTCAGGAATCATTTACAGATGGCTCTAAGGTGTCACAGGAGGCAGCGACTTAGGATTCCTTGTTACATGTGCCCCCACCCCCTTATACTACTTTTACATAGTTTTCCATTTGATCAGATAAGGAATGTCTGTTTCGGGCTTTGTCATCAGTGTGGTACAGAGTCACCAAGCTCATGAAAGCTTAATTTTTAAAAGAACTGGATGTTGTCTGAATACTAAAATTTGCCCCAAACCTGGAAGACATCTCTTAGAACCCGGCGGTGGCTCCAAATGGATCCTTAGACAGAGTGCAACTATGCTATTGAAGTTAAATGTATGTTTAACTTTAGAAAATATCCTCTCCGTGATCTCTGATTACTCAGAGCCTTGGCATTTGACATGTAACCGGTTAGAAGCGACTTTAAAATAAAAGGAAGGATCAGGTTAATAAAAGATCCCGAGTTAGGTATTTTTCACAATGATTTGACATTCACTACTTCCACAAATTGTTTCTGAGAGTAATCACGTGAATCACACTGTGATCTACTAATGCTTACATTTTTCTTTCCTGATTTGTTTCGCTCCTATACCCCACAGAAAGCAGAAAACTATCAGAATAATCATCGATGGAATCCGCAGGAAGTATAACTGCAGTTTTTATAAACACGATGAGGTCATTTGTTTTACCTCCTGAGAACACCAGGCACACTGAGGTCCAATGAGTAAGCAGTCTTCACAGGTTTCTGCACCTCCCATAGCACAGCCACCTGTGTTTAAACCCAGCAAGACACAAGGGATTCAGCACACTTTCGGTCACTCCACTTACGAGAAAGAAGTATGGCTCTTAAAATACATGAATGAAACAACATCAAAGTCAATTTTAGTCTTCAAAGATCAGTCCTTGAAATTTTGGCAGCTCGTTAAAAGTTCATATTTTACATCCGTCACATTGAGAACACTTATGTCTTTTTAGCCAAAATGATCATTCTTTTTTTTCTTGAAATATAAAACTATCTCAGCTTTCACAAACTTAGAATCATTCAATTTATTAGCCTCATTCACTATCATACACTTTAATTTTTAGAAATTATTTGCAACCATTAAAAAATGCTTCTCTCTTAAATGTGTTATTTTTTTATTCTTAAAATAAGGTCTTCCTTTTCAAGATTATTACTCTTAAGCGGAAGACCTTGTACAATAGAATAGCTAGAAAAGTTACCAAGATGGTTGTCACGAAGGTATTAAGGAGCCCTATTGTGTAGAAAAGCTGTTTAATTCTCCTCATTAAGATGCCCACGCAACCTTTGTATTTATTTACCTGAAGCCTAGAGCATTTGCTGTGGGAACAGCCCTGCCTCCGCCTGTAATTTGTTAGTGTTCCTTCAATGGCAACGAGCAAACGAACAGATCAAATAAAAAATGACTTCAGATCTAGTTTCTGAACCAAATGACAGGTTTGTCAAGCATACCGTGAAAGAAATATATCGGAGAGCTTAGGTCTTACCTTGTACGTGATCGTTCCTTCCTAGAAATAGAAAGAACAGGCAAAGCAGTTCAATCCCCATTCGTTTCAGTTCTCGCTGTGCAGACAGATTAAAAAATGAATTACCTTCAACATTACAAGACCAAAGCTGAACATCGTTAAAGTCTTTCTTTTCTTGAGGTGTAAAATTTTAAATACTACTTACGCTGCTTTGAAAAGAAACTTGAGATGTAAATTTAAAAGTTTTCATTAAGACTGAAATGAAAACAGGCTACCTGGACAGGTAAAGAAGGAAAGCTGTGTTTAAAAGCAACTTCAACATGATTTACTTCCTTGTTCTCCTTATAAGGAAGGCAGGTGTACGTACAATCACCAAGAAGGTGGGGAAATTCATTCAGTAGAAATTTTTGTATAAATTCTCTTAGTCTCTCTGCACCCTAGAGAAAGTTAATATCTTTAGTGAAATAGTAATCAATGAAATGTCAAAAGAGCAATGGAACTAGAATCTAAAGTTTTTCCTAAAATAGTTTTAATTTAATGGCAACAGTAAAGGTGATACATAAAATACAAGGCTATAACTTCTATGTAAGAAGGGTTTTAAAAATAAGCTAAAGGCAGATACCTGAGATTTTTGTATTCCATTGTTAAATCCTTTGCAGAAAATTGAAATGAACTCTGAAAAATAAAATTCATTTCACAGTCAAACTAGAAGGCAGACTAGGGAAAGCAAAACACTGCTCCTTTGTTTTTCATATTGGATGAAAGATATTTTTTCATGAGTATAGAATTCTTTTTTTTAAGTTTATTTATTTTGAAAGAGAGAGGGCACAAGTAGGGGATTGGCAGAGAGAGAAGAGAGAGAGGGAATCCCAAGCAGGCTCCATGCTGTCAGCACAGGGCCTGACACGGGGCTCAAACACAAACTGTGAGGTCATGACCTGAGCTGGTATCAACAGCCAGACACTTAAACAACTGAACCACCCAGGAGCCCCCTCAGCATAGAATTCTCAATTAAAAAGTGTTATTGGAAATAAATATAATATATGAAAATGAAATTAGATCCAGAGTAGATAATTTCACAACAACAGCAATGGACACAGAAATGGTGGTGCCTAGGATTCAGCATCCCTTTGGATAGGGACCAACGGCTCTTCTTTCTGTCCTAGCCTCTAACTCGCCACTTGGCCCATAGCAGGTATTTACTTGTTAAAAGAAAGAGTGACCAATTTAAAATATATACAATCTATGGCTAAATTCATGTGGTTGATTGCCTATTTTCCCAATGTATTCAGGAGAGTGTTTGGGGATTTGTAAAAATTGAAAACCGGTAAGAATCAAATATTCGCTTTGTTACTCTCTAAACTCTCTGACCTTGGACAGGCTTCTTTGTGGCTGGGCCTATGTCCTGGGAGATTATCCTTTAAAGGTGTATTTCTAGACAAGCATGCGAATTCTGTGGAGAGAGGAAAAGCTAATTATAGACTGCTCAGGTTCTTCTCGGAAGGCTGTGTTCAATTTTGAACTCCATCATACACAAGAACATGAAAGAACATGGCAAGAATCCTGTAGAGAGAAACTAGAATTATTAAAAAGCTGAAAGATATACCTTTTGGGAGAAAAATACAGTTGTACAAAATCAGTCGATTTATAAAAGCTTGAAGAAGAAATATTTGAGGCACAAAATATCTGTGTCCTTGATATTGTCTCCATATTTGTACTTAGTATTAGCAGTCATTCATTCATTCATTCATTCCTTCAGCAAATATTTATTGAACATCTACTCTGTGCCAGATATTGTTCTAGGAGCAGAGGATATGTCAGTGAACAAAAGCAAGTTCTTGACTCATGAAGCATATAGTCTAAGCTGCTTCTTAAAATCAGGCAATAATGAAGTTGAATAAAAATGACAAAGCTGGGTAAAAGGAAAGAGGGGTAGAGAGGGTATGTTATTTTATTTAGGATAATCAGGGAAGAGTTTTCTGCTCAGCTGACATCTGACAGAGCCCTAACTGACTTCGGCAACCAAATGCAAACGCCTTGAGACAGCCTCGTGCTCAGCATTGTCAAAGACAGTGAGAACAAAAACGGACAAGAAGCATAGGAAATGAGGTCAGATTTAGAGGCAGAGGCCAGAGTGCATGTAGTCTCGACCTTGAACTTTATTCTAAATGTGTTTGCAAGGTCATTGGAAGGTCGAAAGCAGAATAATATTATTTGATTTGCATTTAAAAAGAATTACTCTGGCTGCCATGGAGGTCATAATGTATGGGGGAAGATTAGAAGACAAGAGGCTGATTAGAAATTTATGGCAATTGTTGAGGACAGAGACAAAATGATTGAAACTAGGGTGTTGATGATATAGGAGGACAGTGGTAGGCAGATACAGGTTATAATTTGAAAACAGAATAAGGCTTATGGAATATTGGTGTGCATATGGAAGAGAGATTTTTGGCCTGAGCAACTGAATATATAATACTCTTTCCTAAGAAGGGTTACCCTGGGTAAAGATCAGGTTTCACATGATGGAGGATGGAACTAAAAAATACGTTATGCTTGAGACCTCTAGAAGATAACCAAGTGAAGACGCCACAAAGGTACCTTGGTATCTGAGTCTGGGAGTGGGGGTGGTTTTGAAGTGTGAACTGTAAATTTGAGACCATCAACATGGATTAAATCCAAGCTGAATTAGATCCCAAGCAAGGGAAGGTAGATAAGGAAGAGCTCTGAGAACTAAACCCTGGGGCCTGCAAATAGCTAGGGGTCTGGAGCAGAAGGATCCAGTAAAGGAAGCTGCTATCTAAAAAATACTCCTCTAGCTAAACAGGAACTTCTTTCCTGGAAGACCATTCTCCAAGTATCTCCCACATTTGTGTATATCTTGCAAGCAGAGGCACTGACTGCTTTTGTTCTGGATTCTTTTCAAGGGTGTTTGCAAAGTGAATAGCCTTTGAAGGTAGAGATACTGTCTGTCTGTAGGACAAAGAGCAAATTGCTTCCAGCTTTGGAAGACAGAGATGAGTCACCCTCAGAATAGGAGCAAGCATGCTTATTGCCCATTATAAAGGATTCGGTTTCCCTAAGCTTGGGGCTCCTCTCTTGTAACACAGGCATTCACATGAGCAGGTGCCACTTCTTCCCCTTTGTGTCACCTCCTGGGAATTGGCCTTGGGGAACTGGTAAAAAGAAAGTGCTGTTCCTCTGGCCATTGCTATTGCTGTGAATAACATAGTCCATTATCTCTGACCTAGGCACCTCATGTGTCTGTCAGCACCCATGGATCTGTGATAAGCTAACTTGTTAGCTTGCAAGGAAAATCTCAAGTCCTTCACAGTTCTTGACAATTTTCTACTTGAAATCCACCTTTTCCTATAGACTAAACATGCAATTGTCAAATCTCATTTTTAAAAAAATTTTTTTAACGTTTTTTGAGAGAGAGAGAGAGAGAGAGAGAGAGAGACAGAGTATGAGAGGAGGAGGGGCAGAGAGAGGGAGACAGAATCTGAAGCAGGCTTCAGGCTTTGAGCTGTCAGCGCAGAGCCCGATGCAGGGCTCAAACTCATGGACCTCGAGATCATGACCTGAACCAGTCGAACCCGTAACCGACTGAGCCACCCAGGTGCCCCTGTCAAATCTCATTTTGAAAGATAATCTTACACCCCAAAAGACTGCCTAAAATACCTTGGACTGACCAGTGCCGCCCCAGTCATTGAGCTGTCTGTGTACCCACTGACCTCCCTGGCAACCACCATCAGGTACTTTGGACGAGCTGGGATCAAGGATACCTGCACAACCCTGGATGTGACCACTCCCTAGAAAGTTTTCTCTAAGGATCTAGCCACCACCAAAAATCTACCTCTGCCAGCCTGTCTTGCAGTTAAGAGAATTCCAGTGACTAATTCATGCCAATGGAATATGAGTGAGAGTGGCTTACACCAGGTCCAGGCCATCTTCATGCCCCTCTGCTAACTGGATGCGGGCAGCCGCAGCAAGGTCCTGGGGAAATTCCAGACACTGAGTTCCACCCTGTGCTTAAATTGAGGACCCTGTACCATCCCATGTATAGACTTCCATCCCAGTTCTTAAAGTCATAATTGCACTGCTTTATCTATCCTGTCTCCGATTGCAACCCCTCAATGTTAATTCCCTCCCCTACTTCCAAGCCTTTGCACATTCCTTTGTGCTGCGTGGAGGCCCCTGCCTTCATCTCATTCCTCTCACTGGCTACCTCAGCTCGCTGCCAGGTCTCAGCGCAGACATTAGTACCCACAGGAGGACCTTCATGGTCTCTCCAGACCTCTGTGTGCAGACTTTCTCTAGGACAGCCCTGTTCACTCTGCTTGTAATTGCCTAATACTTGCCTCTCGTGCCCACTAGGCTGGGAGCTCCTTTAAGGCACTTGCTTATTCAACAAGTATTTATTGAATTCTTCCTCCATATCAGACAGGGACTGTGTCTTAATCTTTATATTCCCAGCAAACAGCATAATGCCTAGTACTTTGTAGGTAGTCAGTTAATATTTATCAAGTAAATGAATGAATTTTATATCTTCATTGTCAAGAATTTTACCTGTTATAAAGCAGGTACTCTATGGATATTGAGTAAATTGATAAGTAAATGAATGAATGCGTTTTGGAAACTGCATAATATAATTAGGAGAGGGAAAAGGTGTCCCCTGCTTGGGTGGTGATGAAAGTTGACAGAAAGCTTAAAAGGCAGGGTGGAAAAAATACTTTAGAGAAAATATAAAGCAGAACAATACTACAAGAAAACATCCATCCACTCTGTTTTCACCTGGGCACCACTCTAGATAATTTGTAACAGGCTATAAGGCATAGAGAAAACATTCTTGCTTCCTGAAGATGTGGTGCCTGGTGCCTTCTCCTGGAAAGTACCTGCCCTCTGTACCCCCCTATAGATGGAAGTGGCCCTCATTGTTCCATGAGCTAACCAGCACCCCATGAGGTATCCTAAATGAAAACAGTGTCCCCTTAGCCAAGCCACTCAGATTAATTACTTCTGTTCCTTTATATATGGAATTTGAACTAGAAAGCAGAGACTAAAAAATCAAGGATTTGGCACTGAGGCTGAAGCTGAAGCTAGCAGGGAGAAGATATCCGGTTAGAGGGAAAATGATGCTTCAGGAGTGAATCAATGTCTAAAGGAACTGGCAGCTACAAGAAGGTAAAAGAGGAAGAAGCCCGAGGTAGAGGAAAGCCATAATGAGCAGAAGATGAAGTGGGGGGTTGAGAGTATCAGAGTGAAAGCAGCAGAGAAGGGTCCCTGTACCACATGAAGAGGACACTAGAGTCAGGTCCGCAAACTCACTCTGTCAAGGAGGAAGCATGGCACAGGCTGAGAATTGCTATGGATCCCACATGCCCGTCCAGATCAAATGTCTCTGAGGCTTGGTCTTCCTGGGTTTCACAAGATCCTGTCTCTTTTAGGGCACTGTGTATTCTTACAACCAATTCCCATCACTTGTAGGGTGTCCAAGGAGTCTGTATATTCTTTAAAATCAAGAGATCCTGTCACATCATGTAAAATTTGGACAGAATTATACTGTCCTGATTGCTCAGAGTCCTGCCTGGGGCTCTCACTCTGAGGGTCTGACCTTCTTCAAAGGATCTGAGCCAGGGGGGCAGGGGAAGTAACACAGCTCAGCTCTTACACTCTGCCCTTCAACTAGCCTTTCCTTCTGAGATTCAGAAATGGGCTGAGTTCAGCAGAGCCCTAACTTCAGGAAGCCATGTGAACCCATCTGACTCACTATAATTGGCTTGGGTCTCTCCAGACACAGCCAGTCATCCATATTAGAGAATGACAATCTAGGGCTCAGGTGGGCCAGCCTCCAGGCACCTCAAAACACTCCTGAGTAAGCCTGGGTGGCATCCAATTCAAACTCCGGGGACCTTAGTGAGGACTGCTAGCTCTTGGGATGTACTACCTGCTTTATTTCAAGTACCAGTGACAAGTCCACCTGTAGTTGTCTTTCTAAGAAAATGTTTCACAGTGAGTAGAAGACAGAAGAAAGAAGACAGTGGAAATGGATGCTTTGTCTTAGGGTCTGACCCTGATGCATTTATGTATGTGACACACTGCAGGGTAGGCCTTCTGCGGCACGCTATGGCTGACTTGTGGATGTGTGTAATTCAGGGAGTGCAGAATCTGGAAGTGGATACGTTTGTCTCATATTCAAGACTTTCAGAAAAATTCTTTTAAAGAAGGATATGGAATAGTTTCCTGTCATCTTAGTGAATAATGCCCACAGTATATTAAGTGCTAGTGAAATTTTTTGTGGCCTAGGTCTTACATTCTAGTCTGGAGTTTACTTTTTCTCTTGTGGTAAAATATACATAACATAAAATTTATCACCGTAACCATTCTTAACTGTATAATTCATTGGCATTAACTACGTTCACATTGTTGTGACTTTCACCAGTATCCATCTCCAGAATTTTTATCATCCCAAACCAAAACTTCGTACCCACTAAACAATAACTTGCTGTGTCCTTGGCCCCCGTCAACCACAACTCATTCTTTCTATCTCTATGAATTAGACTATTCTAGGGAATTCACATAAGTAGAATCATACAATAAAGTCTCTTGGGGCGCCTGGGTGGCTCAGTTGGTTAAGCGGCTGACTTCGGCTCAGGTCATGATCTCGTGGTCCGTGAGTTCGAGACCCGCGTCAGGCTCTGTGCTGACAGCTCAGAGCCTGGAGCCTGCTTCAGATTCTATGTCTTCCTCTCTCTGACCCTTCCCCATTCATGCTCTGTCTCTCTCTGTCTCAAAAATAAATAAACGTTAAAAAAATTTTTTTTAAAGTCTCTTATATGTGACTTATTTCACTTAGCATAATGTTGGCTCACCCACATTGTAGATGTTTTAGAATATCACTCCTTTTTCAGAAATAGTATTCCACTGCATGGATAAAGCACATTTTGTTTATCTCCTCGTCTGTCGGTGGCCATTTGAGTTGCTTCCACCTTTTGGCTATTGTGAATAATCCTGCTACGAACATAGGCTCTGTTTGAGTCTGGAGCTTCCTTTGTAAAGTCTACATGACACCCATGATGGGAGGAAGTCGGGTGCAGTGGGAAGAATTTACATTTTTTGTGTAGAGACCTGGGTTCAAACAGCAGCCCTGCCAAGTCCTACTGTATATCCTTGGGGATTGATCTCTGAGCACTTTAGTTTCCAGTCTGTGAAATAGTGATAATATCCACTTTTCAAGATTATGGTGAAGATTCAATTATACCATTCTGGGATAAATCTGTATTGTGAAGGGCCCAAACATTATATGATTTGGGGTGCCGTCTTCAAGAAAAGGAATGCAAAATTGGAAATAAATTAGGTATGGAAGTGTCTATCTAGTTAAAATGAGCAAGAAAGCAAGAAAGGAAGGAAGGAAGAAAAGGAAAGAAAGAAAGAAAGAAAGAAAGAAAGAAAGAAAGAAAGAAAGAAAGAAAAGAAAAGAAAGAAGCCAAACAAACCCATGATAAACTATGCAAGACTTGGAGAATCCACTCCCTTCCTTCATGATATCTCCTTAGGCAGTTCACCAGAAATGCTTCCTCATGGTAATCCGGCTTCCCTGTCTGCACTTGGAGCCACCTGCAGCCCCCAGCTACTCCCAGACACCTGTACAATGTGGCACCTAGACTGAACCTTCATTCCTTTCATGCCAAAACTTCCTCTGATTTCACTCAGGATTCATGTTTACTGTAGTTAGCTTTATTGAGTTCTTCCCATTTGCCAGGCACTGTTAAACATTTTGTTAATATTGCCTTATTTCATTCTCACAGTTCCCCTATGAAGTAGGGACTATTTTATTTCCATTTACCAAGTGAGGAAACTGAGGCATGAGAAGCTCTGTAACCTGCCCAGTGTCACTGACCTGCTCAGGCAGCAGAGCCCTGGAGACAGAACGCTCCCTCCAACCTGAGCTTAGCGTCAGTAGGGAAACTGCCTCCTGATAGATAAAAGATGTTCATAGAATTGTCAAGCAGCTGTCAGCAAGAAATTAAATCCTCCAAGGAATCTTTAAGCATGTCTGCCTCTCAATCTCCAGACTCTGTCTCCAGCTCTAGCTCTGTATCCAGCTGTCTTCCTTTTGGTTTGTTTTGTTGTTCATCTTGTGGGTCATTCACCACCAAAAATGAAACAGAAATGTGGTCCTGGATCACACAATCATGTTTTTATTCCTCCTCTGATTGAAGTCTGCTACAAAATCACTTAAAAACAAATGAAACAAAGCATGCTGCCCGGCCCTTCAGGGGAAGGAGACACCACTTGGGAGCCAGGCCTGGCATCGAGTCCAGAAGAGGGAGGTCACAGGCATGTCCTGTGGCCAGGAAATGACTCAGAATTAACTCCTCCTGGTCGTCCACATGCAGTCCCCTCCACCCAATTTTGGAGTTCAGTACTCAGTCACACTTAGTTAAAAGAAGATAGTTCTTACTTGGCAAATCTGATGTAAATCTTACATGTTAGGCCTGCTTGAGAAGCGTATTCACTTCAGGTTTGCGAAATTATTTTGAATTCTAAAAGAACTAGCTCCTTCTGTACTTTAGTTTGTGGAAAAAATTCCAAAGACAAGATTTTTCATGAAATATCAGTGAATCTGAGTTTATTCTGACTTGACTCAGAACTAGACTCTCTCTTTGTGCCCCTATTTTCCTATCTATGAAGTGAACGGTATGCCATGGTAAGACGTCCATTGCAAAGTGATTTACTCATTCACAGCTTGCAAAACCATTAAATATTTTTTTTCTTTTCTTTTTAAAAGATAATTCAAGTGGTCTATCCAGAGGTTAGGATTCTTTGGTTTTAAGCAAATATTTTTTTTTTTCTGATGAGCACCATCACTTATATATGGGGCTGCAATGGGCAGCAGCATTACTGGTAAAAACTGGTTTTGATTCATTCATTCATTCATTCATTCACTCACTCAATTAGCAGATACCTGTTGAGATCCTACTATGTCCCAAGCACTGTTCTGGGAATACAACATTGATTAAAACTGACAAAGTCTCTCCCTTATGGAGCTTACATTCCTCGAAGAGATGGACAATAAACCCACAAACAAATAAAGATGTCAGGCAGTGACACATGCTAAGAAAAGTAAAGGATAGTAAGAGGTCAGAAAATGGCCAAGGTGGGGTAGCCAGAAAAGCTTCTGATAAGGTGGCATTAAACAATACCCTGGAAGTCAAGGAGGGAGACACATGGCTCTCTGGAGGAAGATCAAGTATAAGGTTTTAGGCAGCACTATTTGGGAATAGACAAGGTGGCTGGTGAAATTGGGTTGGACAGAGTGAATGACCATGAGGAGGTAATAGGGGACAGGCCAGAGAGGCAAGGGGAAGTAGGGAGCTCATTAGGAGAGTCTTGTTGGCCATGGGCAGGACTCTGGATTTGTATTCTGAGAGAGAAAGAAAATTTTTATGGGGTTTTGGTGGGACATGGTGTAGCTAATGTTTCAATGTTTTGAAGGGATCACTCTGATCAAACAAAGATGGAAGCAGGGAGACCTATCAGAGGCTATTTTATTTATTTATTTATTTATTTTTTCAACGTTTATTTATTTTTGGGACAGAGAGAGACAGAGCATGAACGGGGGAGGGGCAGAGAGAGAGGGAGACACAGAATCGGAAACAGGCTCCAGGCTCCGAGCAGTCAGCCCGGAGCCTGACGCGGGGCTCGAACTCACGGACCGCGAGATCGTGACCTGGCTGAAGTCGGACGCTTAACCGACTGCGCCACCCAGGCGCCCCTCAGAGGCTATTTTAGTAGTTGTGACCAGAGATGTTGAAAGCTCAGACAAGGAAGGTAGAAAGAAGTGGTTAGATTCTGGACATACTTCCAAAATAGACAGGATTTACAAATGGACCTTTTGTAGGGAAGGAGAGAAATCAAGGGCTCAAGGAAGACTCCAAGAATAATGGAGGTCTCCACTTGATAACCCCACCATCACCAACAGGTTTTTCCAGACATGTCATAGAGACATTGGATAATGTCAGCCCACAGTAAGAGTCATGGTCAGTTCTAGTTGGCTCTGATAACCTGTGGAGTCACGTGGAATCATAACTGTGCAAAACGTGTTCTTGGCAGAACAGGCAGGGTCAGAACTATGCAGGCAGGTGCTCCATGGTGAGACTGTCAACATACTTGTGTTGTTAATATTCTTTTAGTCCACTGAAAGTCTGATTAGCTGATGTCTCTGTTCTTGAATTCTTCATGACTTGGCATTTGGGGAGCAAAAGAAAACCTGGAAAATCCCCATGGCCCCACAGTCCTCTCTAGCTGCACAGGTAGATGATTGGGGTGAGTTTCAATACCAAGAGTCTTCCCTAACAGATTTTTAAAAATGCATTTCTCATTAGGCCACTGTGAGAGGGCAGGTGAGCTGGGCATTTTTAATTAAAACAAGATCTTGCAAAGTGGAAGGATTTCAGACTTTTTTCCTTAAAGATGCAATTTAGGGGCACCTAGGTGGCTCAGTTAGTTAAGCATCCAACTCTTGGTTTCGGCTCAGGTCATGATCTCACAGTTGGTGAGTTTGAGTCCTGCATCAGGCTTTGTGCTGACAGTGAGTGTGGAACCTGTTTGGGATTCTCTCTCTCTCTCTCTCTCTCTCTGCCCCACCCCTGCTCATGCTCTCTATCTCAAAATAAATAAATTAACTTAAAAAAAAGATGCAATCTATTAGCTGCAACAGTAGAGATGGTTTTTACTTATTATTATTATTATTATTATTATTATTATTAAAGTAGGCTTCACGTCCAGTGCAGAGCCCAATGCAAGGCTTGAACTCAAGACCCTGAGTTGACATCAAGAGTCAGACACTTGGGGCACCTGCATGGCTCAGTCAGGTAAGTGTCCAACTCTTGGTTTTGGCTCAGTTCATGATGTCACAGTTTCATGAGGTCAAGCCCAGCTTTGTGCTGGCAGCATGGAGCCTGCTTGGGATTCTCTCTCTCCCTCTCTCTGCCCCTCCCCCACTCACACTGTCTCTTTCTCTCTCAAATAAAACATAACTTAAAAAAAAAAAAGAGTCTGGTACTTAACCAACTGAGCCACTCAGGCACCCCAAGGTTTTGTTTTTGTTTTTGTTTTAATGTTGTTGTTGTTGTTTTTTTTTTTTTTTTTTTTTTTTTTTTTTTTTTGAGAGAGACAGAGACAGAATTCTAGTGGGTTAGGGGCAGAGAGAGAGGGAGACAGAATCCGAAGCAGGCTCCAGGCTCTGAGCTGTCAGCACAGAGCCCGACTCAGGGCTCGAACTCCCGAGCTGTGAGATCATGACCCGAGCCTAAGTCGGACACCCAACCAACTGAACCACCCAGGCGCCCCAAGGTTTTTATTTTCTAAAAAACTGGGAGAAATGATCACCAGCAATTACGTTTAAGGAATATCCTTGAGGAGTTCTATAGAAGGTTTATTACTTTCAACTGCCATTTTACGGACTTTTCTGATTGTTGCTGATACCCACTCACTGAATTCTACCAGTAAGTTTAATACCCAATAAATTATTCTAACAATTATTCCAAAATCTCGTTAGCCTGATGATGTCTCAGTAATTGGAAGGGGAGAAAGAAGAAAAGCAAAATTCAGCTGGCATGTATTAAAGATGGTAAGGCGGATTTTTATACAGCAGAAACAATGTATCTAAATGTTGTTGGGCTTGATTGCTTTCAGACAAAATGTGCCTCCAAGGAGCTGTCAGATGTGAGGGACTTTGAGGAAGTGTGAAAACTGCCTGCCTGTCCTACAACCTGTTGTCTCAGAGCTCCTCTGGGTGCAGCTGTACTGGCAGAGAGTCCCTTCTCTAGGCCAGGTAGCCCAAGAGCGTGCACCAGGGTTTCAGCTGACGCCTAGTGCAGTGGAGGGCTCAACAGTAGTTTCAACATTTTTTTAGGTGGTGAATAATTTTCTTCATATCAAGGAGTTCAAAGTGTTAAAATTCCAACCAAAACACATATAGTGAAAGTTTTTGATAGAAGAAAATTTGTGTTCGTTGCGTATGTTTGGAGAGAGTTTGCTTTTTTGTTTTTTGTTTCTTGGTTTTTTTTGGCAAATATTCCTATACATTGATAGAATTAGGATATCTGGAGCATTAATAGCTCAAATGCATGGAAAATGCAGTTGTTGGCTCTGGTCTCATCCAGACCTTGGTGGATTATTGGATATTTGTTGCACAGTGTAAATTAATTTCGAAATGGTTTGGGGTCTAAACTTTAGGCAATCAAGGATTAGGAAGACAGGATTTAAATGTTAGGTCAACCAATAGAATGATTTATTTTGTTGTGTGTCACTGGAGGAAGAACACTGAATAAAGTATGACTTTAGATAATAATGTATCAATATTGTCTCCTGAAGTCTGTTCTCAAGAGAGCTGTTAATCCTTGCCGTTATGATGAAATGCTCCTATAGTTTAGTTAATACAGATGATCAAATCGCCCATATCAGAAATCACAATGCTCATTAACCTATTAAACACTTTAAGAAGCCCCACAGTGAAGAAAATAGCTTACCTTTGTTTAACAATTAAACAAACAATTAAACAACAAATATTTGCTTAAGGAAAGTCTTTTTTCTTCATGTATTTATTAGCATCCCTAGATACATTTCCATCTAATAGTTTCAGAAGAAGAATAGAGATATTGAAAGTTTTATGAATATTTACCTAGGCTACTGTCAAGGAGATCCAGAATCAAATTTAAAAATTGTAGCCAGATTTCCCAAGAAAATCCAGGTCTGAATTTGTTTCCTGTTGTATTTTGAAGGCATTATCTAATTCAAAGATCTTTCAAGATGGGTTTTCCTGAAAAAAAAATTCTCTTTCTCAGAGAAGTCCAAAGGGCAAGTCCATTTAGATGATAGTTCAGATAAGGGACTTGGGATAGTGCTGACTCAAATCTCTAAACTCAAACCCAGGCCTTGACCTTGGTTATTTAAAAAGCCCAGATAGGGGCGCCTGGGTGGCGCAGTCGGTTAAGCGTCCAACTTCGGCCAGGTCACGATCTCACAGTCCGTGAGTTCGAGCCCCGCATCAGGCTCTGGGCTGATGGCTCGGAGCCTGGAGCCTGTTTCCGATTCTGTGTCTCCCTCTCTCTCTGCCCCTCCCCCGTTCATGCTCTGTCTCTCTCTGTCCCAAAAATAAATAAACGTTGAAAAAAAAAATTAAAAAATAAATAAATAAAAAATAAAAAAATAAAAAGCCCAGATATCATTGGGCTTTTTGTACTGAACGACTTAGTCTTGTCTCCCTTGTGAGACACTGCACGTTACTTCCCTATGACACAGAGGACCCCACTGCTGCTTGTGTCCGCCCTTTGCTTATTTCTTGTTAGTACAGCAGCCCGTCCTCAAACTCTCATTGGTGTACCCATCAGCCTTGTCTTGACTGCAGGTCTAGAAGAGTTCTTTGGGTAGGAAGCATCGCTTTCAGGCAAGAGATTGTGCAACATTTTGTTGTTGTTGTTGTTCCTGTTGTTTTTTTCTGTCTCAGGCCCTTAGGATGTAAGGCTTCAGGCAAGGTCGGAAAGATCTGCTTAGATCTGGATGTCCCTCCTTGATATCATCATTCTGCTAACAAGACTCATTTCTAACAGTGGTCACTTGTGTGTCATTCTTTAACAATAAAAATGTTGTTCCTTCATTGAGATAAGAGCCTAAGTGAATATATAAGAAATGAGTTATTTGTCTATGTTGTGAGGTGTCAAAATAGCAAAAGAGGAGTCACTGTAATTCACTCTGCTTAATTTTCCAAGAAAAGGGTAAAATGGGATATAGGTGCTTTTAAAACATGGAAGCCAATAACTTATTTTTTTTTTTAACACATAAGGACCATGTTTCAAAGCTTATATTTGCAAGTATTTTTTTTTTCTTGGTCTCAGATAAGCAAGCTGGATTATTCATTTGAACTACATGCAGATAGTAGGAAGGTTGTCAGAAATCAGTTTGAACATCCAAAAACCAAGAAATACTGAGATATAAGAAAGAGAACGTTCACCGATTTTATGTGGCTGAATCTAGCTTTGGAGTGAGACAAAACTAAAGTTACAATAACATTTTCAGACAACCCCACTCTAACAATATAGCATCATCTTACTTTAGAAAGAAATCATTTAACCTGTTCCATGGAACATGAAAAACAAATTACCTTGGTCTTGATAGTAATCTTAAAACAACAATACCAAACAATCGCCCTTACAATGTACCAGGCACAGTTCTAAATCTTTTTTCACACTGTTAGGTAAGGTACTAATATTCTACCCTTTTAAAACACAATATTTAGGGGCACCTGGGTGGCTCAGTCAGTTAAATGTCCAACTTCAGCTTAGGTCATGATCTCACATGAGTGAGATCTTGCCATGAGTTCGAGCCCTGCATTGGGCTCTGTGCTGACAGGTCAGAGCCTGGAGCCTGATTCGGATTCTAGGTCTCCCTCTCTCTCTGCCCCTCCCCCACTGTGCTCTATCTCTCTCTTTCTCTCTCTCTCAAAAATAAACATTAAAAAATTAAAAATAAAAATAAACAATAATTTAATTTGATATTTTAGAACAGTTTTAGATTAATTAGTACAGAGGGTTCCCATAGATCTCACACCCAGGCATCTCTATTATTCCTTATCAGTACATCTTAGATTAGTATGGTATATTTGTTACAGTAATAAACCCATATTGATACATTATTATCATCTAAAGTCCATACTTTATTCAGATTTCCTCAGGTTTTACTTAATGTCCTTTTTTTATTTTTTATTTTTATTTTTTTTTTTTTATTTTAATTTTTTTTTTTCAACGTTTTTTTTATTTATTTTTGGGACAGAGAGAGACAGAGCATGAACAGGGGAGGGGCAGAGAGAGAGGGAGACACAGAATCGGAAACAGGCTCCAGGCTCCGAGCCATCAGCCCAGAGCCTGACGCGGGGCTCGAACTCACGGACCGCGAGATCGTGACCTGGCTGAAGTCGGACGCTTAACCGACTGCGCCACCCAGGCGCCCCAGTGTCCTTTTTTTAATTCAAGAATCCAATACAGGAAACCACATTACACCTGTTGTCATATTTCCTTAGGCTCCTCTTGAATTCTCCCCATTATGCAAAAGAAAAAACCAAACCAAAAACAAACGCTGCACAGAGAGAGGTTAAATAACTTGCCCGTGGTCTCATAGTTATTAAGTGGAAAAGTTGGCCTCAAATCCAAGCAGTCTGATTCCGGCATGGGATTCACCTTTGTACTGAATTATTGTTGCTCTAATAGTATTATTTCAACTTGAATTACTTACATGACGTGTCTGGTCAGGCAGCAGAGTGGTGAATGTACCTGACCCAGGTCCTACTTAGTGTTCTCTTCGGTCTGAATCATCTCCTCTTCTTATAAGGACAATTATAATTGGATTTAGGGCCCACCCAAATAGTCCAGGATGATCGTCTCAAGATCCTTAATTTCTCTGCAAATCTCTTTTCTAAACAAGATCACATTCACAGGTTCTGGGTAGACATATCTTCTGCTACGGCCACATTCTACCCACTACAGGGGCTAATAATGCGCACAGGGCTGTTGTGAGGTACTTGATACATGGTAGGCATACTTTAAAAATAATAGCCATTTTATCATTCTTTTATACAGCATGAGGCCCCGGACACAAAAGTGTTAAGTTGGGTAAATGTCTCAACTGAAGTAAATGCATTCATCTGTATCTAGTTTACAACTATTATTAACCTTAACGATTGCTTTATATTATGGTTGTCTTAGTTCCTAACACTCGGTCCTGCCAGGAACTTCACAAGGTTGTGTGAATTGAGCCTTCTTTCTTTACTAGGTGGTAGGGGTGGGGGACACCCTCAATCAACACTTTCAGCTAATGACTTTTGTCAGAAACACAAAAGGACTTCAGGCTTACAAATAATTTCCTCATCAAGAGTATTATGACCCAGAGTCTTGATGAATGAATTTCCTGTCTGTTGCCCATGCTGATGGATATGCAGCAGAAAAAAACAGCTGGGCAGCCTCAGCTGCTTCTCTGCCCTTTGGCTACCCTCTGTGGTCACTAGATGTGGCAGCCCCATTTCCTGATCTGGATCTTTATTTCAGGGATGGAGTTAGGGCTCACTGCTGAGTTTTCAACACCCATCCCACTTCACCCCCACTCCTCTGCATTGCTGTTCCACCCCCTCCCCGTGCTGTCTCTTGCAGTCACTTCCCTCTGAGTTGGCTTCTGTGAAATTCCTTCTGCATTGGTCAGAGCCACAGAGTCTCAGAATGTTAGGGCAGAAAGGACCTTTAGACAGCCAAATCCAATCTCCCTCTATTGTTCCCCCAACGCTGTCTTTATATAGTCAGCCAATGCACTGAACATCTACTCTGGGTGACACGTGATGCTAGGTGCTAGTTATGGTGAGCCAGCTCAATGGAAAGCTTCCCAGAATGACAGCGGGTCACCTCCATGCTGCCTGAGTAGGTGTCCATATGATCTCTGATACCTTATGTTTTACTTAGAAGCAATCTTTAATATACATGTTCTTAACCTGAGGTCTACCTACTAACAGAACTTGGGGAGGAGGGTCTGTGGCCTTGGAATGGGAAAAGAATTATACCAATCTCAGATTAAAATGAAACATTTCCTTCCATTATAAATGCAGAAAACAAACCACTGTCATATTAGCAGTACCCGTTAACTCTCACCAGGAGAAATTGCACATATTTTTCATATCACTTTATATTCGTGGCAGATATTTCAAAATGTTGTCAACACTTATCATTGTGTCAAAATCATAGTAGTCATTAGACCTGCCTCTGGGCGTTGTTAAAGTGTTAATAAAGAAGTACGTGTGTTACTGTAACATAAATTTGTTTTTCAGTATTTTGATAGCCATGTTTCAATCTAATTGGCTATATTTTAGGAATTTTAAAACATTTTCCCTGCAAAGGGATCCGTAGGCTTCATTAGATTGCCAAAGGGGTCCATGGCATACAAAAAAGGTTCAGAACCCGTAAGTGAGGAAAGGCAATAATAGGCATGCAAGCTAAAAAGACTCTAGACCTTCTAAAACCCACTGAAATTTTCTTCATCTTTTTATCCCTGTAATGAGATTGAGTCATCAGATATACAGATGTAGGCCACCTAACTGTTCCTGGATCACTCAAATGTACAAGTTGGCCCTGTGCAAGGTAAAATGAGCATGATTTGGGGTTTCCAAAATAAGATCTAGTACTGGGGAGTAATGTGGTCAGGTTTTGACTACACTGATGTTCTTTAGGCCAATGCTTCCAAATTTCTCTGAATCCCAAAGTTAAGAAAGACTCTGAGTGTTGAGAAGGACCAGAGAGGATTCCCAGTGATGAATCCAGAGTTAAAAAGTTCTTAAAGAAAGTTTAGGCAAATAATTAATACATTGAGTTAGGCGTAGGTCATAAATTCAACTTTTATTCAACCTATACTTCTTTTAACCCTCATTTAGGTATGCTATCACTGAATTACCTACAGTGATTCTCATTTGTATTTCCATATACCAGTTGGTGAATTAACCTTTTAAATTTAAGCTACTGTACATAGCTCTGTCTCGGTGGCCCATATTTCCATTTGGGGAGTATTGCCATCTTTGTTCATTGAAGCTCAGGCAAAGTGAGTATTTTGTTAAATAAATTGATTTCATTTTATTTTTTTTTTCCAAATAATTGTATGTAAAAAAAGTTGTTGATAATATTTATAAGAAGAAGAAATATCATAAGCCTGGAAGCCATTCGGTTGAAAGCAACACACATTTAGCCTCACATGGATGCTCACTGACTGTGAGTTTACTTATGAAAGAAAAGAGCAAACTGAAGGGAAAAAAAAAAAACATACACACATTAGAAGCATACCACTGAAGACTATGTAAAGTGAGAAAAAGATGGGGGGTATAAAGCTTTTTAACTCCCTGGGAACAGACTCTCCACTCCTTCCATCACAAAGAAGTATTTGATTAGCTTTTGTATCCTCAACTTCCACGTGTGTTTTGAGGAAACATGACTATCTGCTTCTGGACAAGGAACTTAAAAAAAAAAAATCTATATTTTTCTTATCCAACTCTCCACCCTGCCCACCCACAAACAACAGCAATAGTTCTTACGTCAATAACAAGATTTCCACCACCCTCTGAAACCTGCCAGGCCCCTCCATGCCAGAATTCTCAGTTGAAAAGTAGGTGACTGAAGAGGTCTTTAATCCACTTTAAGTGGTCTTTAAGTGGTCTTTCCTCTCCCAATCTTTCTTCCACCACTCACATATTATGCATTGGCTAAAACATAACTTTTAAAACTTCAGCCATCTTTGGTGATTCTCCATAACCTATAGAATAAAACCCAAAAACCAGCATTCAGAGCCTTCCATAACTTTGCACCAATCTATTGTTATAACTTATACTACATGACTCTCCTATGATAACTAATGCCTCTGGGGGAGAAAAAAAAGGTTTTCCTGATTTCCCCAAAATCCATTTTTACCAGTTTCTGCTGACACCCTTATCCTTGTTGGAAATGTCTGCACCCACTCACCATGTCTCACCTTGTGTGCATCCTTAATTGCCAAGCTCAAGTCCAATCTCTTTCCTGATACTTTGGCCAAAATATCTGTCCTGCACAAATTTCGGTAGTCCTAAATATATCATCCACTTAGGATTTATTAGGAACTATGTTCAACTGGAGACATTTATTTTCTAAGTAAATTGTACTTTAATCTTTTTTTAAATGAGAACTGGCACAATTTCAAACACACAGTAGGCATTCAATAAACCCTGGCTTTGTCATTACTAATTGTTTGATCCCTTAACTTGTGTTACACTTAACACTTGGTCTTCTCATTGGTAAAATAAGAATAATTGCTAC
Source organism: Lynx canadensis (assembly GCF_007474595.2). Classification (NCBI taxonomy): domain Eukaryota; kingdom Metazoa; phylum Chordata; class Mammalia; order Carnivora; family Felidae; genus Lynx; species Lynx canadensis. The sequence goes on from NC_044310.1 coordinate 149,303,278, forward strand.
CCTTCAAGGTTGTTGTTAGAATTAGAGATAATATGGGGCGCCTGGGTGGCGCAGTCGGTTAAGCATCCGACTTCAGCCAGGTCACGATCTCGCGGTCCGTGAGTTCGAGCCCCGCGTCAGGCTCTGGGCTGATGGCTCGGCTCGGAGCCTGGAGTCTGTTTCCGATTCTGTGTCTCCCTCTCTCTCTGCCCCTCCCCTGTTCATGCTCTGTCTCTCTCTGTCCCAAAAATAAATAAACGTTGATGGGGCGCCTGGGTGGCGCAGTCGGTTAAGCGTCCGACTTCAGCCAGGTCACGATCTCGCGGTCCGGGAGTTCGAGCCCCGCGTCGGGCTCTGTGCTGACGGCTCAGAGCCTGGAGCCTGTTTCCGATTCTGTGTCTCCCTCTCTCTCTGCCCCTCCCCCGTTCATGCTCTGTCTCTCTCTGTCCCAAAAATAAATAAACGTTGAAAAAAAAAAATTAAAAATAAATAAATAAATAAATAAACGTTGAAAAAAAAAATTAAAAAAAAAAAAAGAATTAGAGATAATATATATCAAGGGCCTTGCGTAACGCATAATATAATGAGGCATCCCAACCCTAAAATAGATAATCATCTAGTTGAAGAAATAGATATAAATTGAAACAGACAGGGGCGCCTGGGTGGCTCAGTCGGTTAAGTGTCCGACTTCGGCTCCGGTCATGATCTCACGGTCCGTGAGTTCGAGCCCCGCATCGGGCTCTGTGCTGACCGCTCAGAGCCTGGAGCCTGTTTCAGATTCTGTGTCTCCCTCTCTCTGACCCTCCCCCGTTCATGCTCTGTCTCTCTCTGTCTCAAAAATAAATAAATGTTAAAAAAAGATTTAAAAAAAAAATAAATTGAAACAGACAAACTGATGTAGAGGAAAAAAAGTAACAAGGAGCTAGGAGACTTAATTCCCCTCTCCATTTAGCCTCTCAGCAAATTAGTGACTTTTCTGTTCATTCTTTTCCTAAGTCGCAATTTCCTCACACCTAAATTCAGGGGAGGTGGTGTGTGTAAAGTAGAAAATCTCCAATGCCTTTACTGACAGCAATTTACAATGATTCCAGAAGCAGGAAATAAAAAACAGCATAGAGCTATAATTCTGAATTTTGAGCAGTGTAAAAAATGGAGAGCAGTTATTCAGGACATCATTTTTGAAGATGAGATTTGAGACAACTCTTAAAGAAATTGGAGTACATAAACTTGTTGGAAAAGAGAGAGTAAGGCAGGCATAAGAAACACGAACAAGATTAATATCACAAGCAAAATCTTGGAGCAGTTATGTAGAAAAGCATCGGCTCCCTGGCTGGATCTGTTCTTGGGGCTGTGATGCAGTTGGACATTAAAGAGAAGATCATTTGATGGAAACCTTGAGCACTAAGCTGCAGAATTTATATTTGAACTGCTTGGCAATAGGGAGCTGCTGCAGGTTCTGAGCAAGGGAGTGACAAGAAGATAATAGCATTTAAGAAATAGCATAATGGCAACCACTTCACTGTTGATGTAATATGGAGACACTAGAAGCAGGAAGACTCAGGGGCACCTGGATGGCTCAGTCGGTTAAGTGTCCGACTTCAGCTCAGGTTACGATCAGGTAATGATCTCGCGGTTTGTGAGTCGGAGTCCTGCCTTGGGCTCTGTGCTGACAGTTCAGAGCCTGCAACCTGCTTGGGATTCTTTGTGTCCATCTCTCTCTCTGTCCCTCTCTCACTCATGCTCTGTCACTCTCTCTCTTTCAAAAATAAATAAGCACTAAAAAAGCAGCAGCAGAAGAAGAAGAAGAAGAAGAAGAAGAAGAAGAAGAAGAAGCAGGGAGACCCAAAAAGGGTCTGTGGAATACTTCTATTGGGACCAGATTAGATTAGGATTAATAATCCCCTGAGATGTAATAATCCAGGTTCTGAGGTGATTGGATCCTTGGCTAAGATAGTATAGTAGGTTGTTTTATTGATCAAAATATTCATTTTGTACATTCATGGCCACTGATGTCAAGCTTAGCCATATGACTTGCAGTGGCCCCAATTTAATGAATATCATATATATCCCTTCCTACTGGACTCAGAAGCCATGTGGTCTTCTTTGGCAAAGAATATGAGTGGAAATGATACATGCTACTTCTAAGCAGAAACTTTAAGAGCCACGCAAGGTCCCACTAGCTTCTCTTTTCCATCTGCCATCAAACTAGTAGTATTCCTCAGAGGAGCTGCTTCATAAGCCTACATCCTGGAGTGAAAAGAGAGTGATGTATAGCTGCCCTTGACCCAGAGCCAACATGTAATGTGTAAGAAATAAACATTGCCAATGTAACCCCTTGAGATTTTGGAGTTATTTGTTAATGCAGCTTATTTTAGCCTTTGCTGACTGATACAGCTGATAACTGTCAGAGAAGACTCTATTAAAGAGAATGAAGAGGGAGAAGGAAGTTGCTAATTTAATGAAGAAGAGAACAGCACTTCATGAGCTCAGGGCAGCACTTTGTGAGCTCAGAGCATTAGGCTGTTACCTCAGCTGTGATAAGGAGCTTATTAAAGGTTTAGAGGTAGGTGAGAAGTAAAGGGATAGTAATCCTGTTCCTGACCTTCTGAATTAGAGCTGACATTAGGGCATCCAAAGGGATCCTTAGGTGTCAGACCTAGCTGGACTTCCTTCCCACTCCTCACTTTTCTAATGTGACCCAGGTGTGACCCTGGTGTGCTAGATCCAATGGAAGGTAGCCTTTCTGGGACTCCCAGATCAGATCGTTGAGTGTGCTAATGTTAGTCATAGGAATTGAGTCTTTACAGGCAATAGACTCTAATGAGGTCAAGGCAGTCAGTAGGAATGACCACTGGACTCAGAACGGTGATTTAGGTGGTTTGGAGGTGGGAGAAAAGAATTATTGAATCAGAGCAAGAGGTGAAGGGGATCTGATGTAGTGCAGGGCACTGGGAATGAAGAGGGATTGACATTTTAGAGGTCAGATTTGCATGACTTATTTATAGACTTCCTACTATTTGTGCCACTTTTGTCCTTTATATTACACCTGAAATCAGTGATCTTTCCAAAAAGGAATCCAGAAATTAATCTCTGGCCTCACAATCAACCCACCACAGAGCCTACCTTATCTTCCATCTAATTGCCAAGCCCATTTACCTGTCATAATAATGATGATGATGAGAATGTTGATGTTATTTAGTACCTACTGTGTGCCTGGCACTGTGCTAAGCATTTTATATGATTTTTTTTTTCGTTTAATCCTAACTATGACTGGGCCATTGGTTAAGTTACTGTCTCAGCTCCAGACTCAGCCCTCTCTACCCAGCTTTGTGTTGCCAATGCTGGGAGCCTACAAGCCCCACTTGTGCTTCGGCAGCTGCTTCACATCAGGCCCTGCCAATGAGGCCAACAGAGGGAAGCTGTAAGGCTGGGGGCAGAAGGAGCCGCGGCTTCTTGTCTGCTTCCTGTTCCAGTGTCTTCCCAGTGACGCCTCCGCACCCTGGCAGTGGAGCTCATTCCAGTAGCATAGTTGAATTGATTTTTTGTTTGCTCTTTTTGCAGAACCAGCCTCATCATGCCAACCCGGAGACCAGTAGTGCCAGCCCAGCGGTGTCCCTGCCCATAGGTCTGAGTCTCAGCCTTGCAGAAACCCTCCTTAGGTGTCTAAGGTTGCTTTTTTCATGTTTGTTTGTTTGTTTGTTTGTTTTGGGAGGGAGAGAGAGAAAGAGAGAGAGAGGGAGAGAGAGGGAGCATGCGAGCAGGGGGTGGGGGCAAAGAGAGAGGGAGAGAGAGAATCCTAAGCAGGCTCTGCACTGACAGACGCGGAGCTCAATCCCACGAACCATGAGATTATGTCCTGAGCCGAAATCAAGAGTCGGATGCTGAACCGACTGAGCCACCCAGACCCCCCTGTATTTAATTCTTTCTGTTCAGAGAAGGTGTGTCATTTCTGTCTCCTGCTGGGACCCTGACTGGTACAGTGAAGTAAATATTGTTATTTCCTTTTCATGAATAAGGTAACTAATGCATAGTATTAAGAGAGACTAGGTAACTTGCCCAAAGTCACGCTGATAATAATTGGAGTCAAGTCAGGGGTCATAGCTCCTTCCAACTCCCTGGTCATGGATGTTCTCATGTCTGCTTCATCTGGGTCTCATTATCTTGCTCCCTTTCATGGCCTTCTTTCCTTTGTGTCTTGGGGTATGCCATCACTTAGCAGACTGCAGTTCTCCACCCCCACCCTGTGCGCTGGGTGCAGAGTAGAAGGCCCAGGATGTGGGTGGTGCAGCCTGGCCTGGGGCCAGAGAGATGGCCCAACTAGCTGCTGGTGCCCATTTCTGCCACATCATGAGTTCAGAGCTTGGCATCCTGTGAACCACTTTGCTACCCTCAGCTGACAGCTTTCTCTCCTCAGCTTCTCCTGGCAGCTTCAGGCAGGGAGAATGGAGCATCAGGGTGTGAATAGCCTGGTGGCTTGGAGAAAAAGCAAGCCTGGTGGGGGCAAGAAGATGGGATCTGCTGGGAACTCCCCAGTGTTTGGCCTGTTTTCTTGGGAAGGAAGAAAAGCTTTAAATCTTGGTCCTCTATGAATAAAAGCCATTCTGGGGTAATATGGTTTTGCTTAGTGCCATAGCTGGAATGTCCTTCTCTTCACAGAGCTAACAAAACAACACAAACAGTCCATCCTGTTGAGTACCGGCTTCCAGCCCTGGAAGCCTCCTGCAGGGAGAAGTGGTGGCCTGAGCTGTGGCTGAGACTGGACCTGGAGGAATGGGAGGACGGAGGGTGGGCTCAGCCCAGCTGCCCCCTTCCTGCTTCCAGGAAGCCCGGCATAAACCCTCCTCTCTGGCCCTTCAGCACAGCCTGCAAGAGAGGGAAAGTGCCAGTGTTCGCTCCAGGCCTCCTCAGGCCGGCCCCACACGCCTCCCTTCTATGCCACCTGGCTCTGGCCAAGATGATCAGGCCAACATCTGGAAGGCAGTTGGGATGATCTGAGAGCCAAGCAGGATGCTTATGCCACTCACAGTGTCCTCGCTCTGATTTCATGGATTGAGAGAGGCTGGGAGAATCATCTGCAAACTACCAAGAACTCTGAGAAGGGCCTGATGGCTCATTGTGATCCTGATGGTGATGAGCATTATGGATTGAACAAACTAAAGTTTACTGATTGCCTACAGTGTGCCCGGCCCTGGAATGAAGGTGTTAACTTAATTCGGGTAACCTGGGTAAGCACGGTCCGCATGGCAGACATCGTACATTTGTCTATTTATTATGACAATTTTCTGGGAGATGGCAATAGTGTCTCGAGGGAGGGGCCTCACCTATCTTGGGTAAAGACCCCACGCGGGCACTTTTAGTCTACTTGGTCACCCCTTTCCTCATGCACATACCCCGCTATGGATTGCTGTCTGCATCTCTGGTGTCTGTAATGTATCACAAATGCACAAGAGCTTTCTTCTTTCCTTTTGGAGAGGGAAACGCCGGAGGAGCGAACGAAGTGAGGAGGGTGGGAGGACTGGCGTGCTCTTTACTCTTCGTCCAGTTTGGAGGACTCGGGCCACAGGGCAGAATGCCGCAGCACATAGAACTGCTCAAGAAATGTCCGTGCGGGAGGTGTGGGCAGCGAACTGCCTTGGGGCCCAGTGACAAGATGCTGGGAAGGGGGGCCCTTCTTCTCTCTGCGTGGCACCCGGCTCTCTTCTGGCCCCTGAGAACCGCAGGCCTCAGGACCAGGCAGTGGCTGCACCCCCAGCAGAAGACCCCAACCACCCCAAGAATAGGTGGTAGCAGAGAGGCTCTCTGCAGCTTCGTGAGTGAGGAGCATAGATGAGCGGGCACCGGGGATGCCAGGTGTTAGCTGTAGATTGAGACTCCCCCTCTGTTCTTCACAAGCACAGCTACAAAGGATCCAGACTTCAGAGACAACCACCAAGAAACAGCTGGCAGACCCGTGGGGGAGGCTGAGATCCTGCTGTTCCCCACTCACCAAATATGTAGGGAGTATTAAAGAAAATGTTGTTGGTTACTTTACCCAGTGTGGCCAGGGTGATCCTCTCTAAGGAGCCTGACACAGGGAAAGGGGACGTTTTAGGAGGAGGGAACCAGTTCCAAGGCTTGGAAGGGGGAGCTTTGGAGATGCTCTCTGTGTGCCAGAAACCGCGAGCCATCCAGTGGGGCTGGAACCACCGCTGCGGGGACAGTGGTAGAGCCGAGAGAGCTAGCAAGGGAGCCAGAACCCTGGAGGTCTCAGAGAGCCTTTGGGTTTTCCTGTCAATGAGATGGGAGCCATGAGAGGGTCCTGAGCAGAGGAATTATGTGGTTTGGGGGATGTAGATATGTCTCCTAAATCAGCAGCCATTTGAAATTTGCACATAGCAACTTTGATGGGGGTACGATTGTTATCCTTGTCCTAAAAGCAGGGAAGCTTCACTTAGAGAATTCAAGGCACCTACCTAAGTTTAGCCAGTGAGGAACAGGAGCTGGAATTTAGCCCCACGCAGAATGAGCCATGCTTTTGATCATTACCGCCTCTTCATTGCTGAAAACCTCCTCATTTGTGAAAACCTTTCCCGTGTAGGCTCGTAGTAGATGTGAAGGTACTCTCTGTGCCTGCCAAGAACTTCCTGACCTCCCGGGGATTTACTTCACTCTGCAATCATTCTTCCCACTCTCTGGAACACCCACCTGTCGGGGCTCTCCGGAGGATGCTAATACTTTGGGGTTAAGGATCTTATCTCAATTTATGGGGAGACCCCCAGGGATCCAGAGATCTAGTCCCATTAAGCCTGCACATTTATTAATTAAAAACAAGTCCAAATGCTGAGGCTTGGGAGATTGCCTGCCTGGTAATACAAATCTATAAATCCCACTTCCTGCTGCTTCCAGGCTGACTGTACATACCCTGAAAATTCAACTTCACTGGAAATGTTTTGACCATTCTGCTTCTGGCTCAACGGGTAGCAATAAATAAAAATGAAAAGTGGTGGGAGAAAAACTGGATTAAATTTATTTAAAGCTTAGCATGGCTCAGCTCAGGGAAAATGGTTAAGGACTTCTGGCTTGTTCCTGTCATGTCTGACTTGGTCCTTTAATTCCTAACCTCGGGCCCTCAGGGTCTGGATTACCATATCCTGCCTCTGTGATGACTCACCTTCAGCTCTCAAGGTGATGGGCACAGATGAATCACCATCATTCCAGAAGCAATGGTTGATGGAAAGAGCCTCAGTTTTGCTATCTAAATATATAACTGGGGCAGTTGTATATTCCCAGCCCAAAGTAAGCACCAAGCCCAGACAAGGGCTACCCAGGAGGTCCTCATGGGCCAAGGGAACAGGATATCTGAGACTTAGGGTCTTCTTGGGAACCTGGATGTGTAGCTGTAATATGTCATATGAAATTGAAATCAGGGTCTTGGGGCTACCTGAATTCTCTAAAAGGGTGGGCTATCATTTAAGGATGGATATGTGCTCTAAAGGATACATTCCACTCCTGGTAATAATAGCTGTAGTGATGCAACAGTAGGGAATATGGTACACCAAACAACCCCCAGATGCTGTGATCCCAAGGCCTTCTGAGCTCTCCCGAAAATCCCTGGGAGATTCATTTGTGAAGTCAACTCTGAGAGAAGCAGACTCTCAGAGCTGTTGGTGATACTGCCTGGATTTCACGTGGGACAATGTGACCAGTTGGTCTACTTTGTGGCCCCGGTGAGGCTAAGGAGGGGTAAATAAGGTGTAGCTGTGAGCTCCTTACTCCACTGCAGCAGACGCCTGCCTACTCTGTGAGCACTACCATCTTCTTTAGGCACAACGACCAGCTTCCCCCCAATCCCACAATGACCTAGGGCTTTGTTTTATTACCATTCAGAGGTTCCTGGTCTCCCCCATGACGACAAAGCCCATTGTTTGTTTGTTTGTTAATCACTTATTTACTTATTTATTTATTTATACATATATTTATTTATTTTGAGGGGGGGGAGGGGCAGAGAGAGAGAGAGAGAAAATCCCAAGCAGACTCTATGCTGTCAGTGCAGAGCCCAATGTGTGGCTTGAACTCACGAACCATGAGATCATGACCTGAGTCGGATCAAGAGTTGGATGCTTTACTAACTGAGCTACCCAGGCACCCCTAAAGCCCATTACTTTTAAGTCAGCCTTTAAGTCTCCATCCTGCGCACTCATGAACTGTGTTCTAGTTGCTTAGTGGGGCCTTCGCAGTGTTCACCACTGTGGCTGTAGACTGTAATGTTTTGTCACTCTGTTAACATAGCACACAAACACATGCGGGCACACATACCCTGAGACCCTACACACACATGCACACACAGAGCTTTCCAGCAAACAGAATGAAACCAAACACGTGAATCTTTTCTAGAGTGGGGCAGCTAGATCAACCACAAATAGTAGAATTGTTTTGTCAGCTTCTTGTTTCACTTTGAATTCAGCTCTACGTAAACAGAATTGTTTTACATTTTACTGGAAGTGTTAGTGGGAAGGGAACTGATTCTCTGCATGTCCTTTGGAATGTGCCTCCTTTACCGTACACTCTGGGGTTTTTGCAATAGATACTAAGTACATATCTATTTAAATACAATAAATAAAGTTAATAAAATAAAATAGTTAAATTTTAACTATAAAAAAGTTAAATTTCTTGCTGGTGATATGGAAGACAATTACATATGTTTATATTCAACTCCCAAGTAGACAATTTTATGAACCCAACCTGAATTGAACCATTTTGCTATAGGTCTTTTAACAATCTTGGGGCCCATTTCTGTTGAACTTACAGTGTCATTGCAGGGAAGAAAACTATTTTCCATATTTTGTAAACTTATGCAGAACGCAACCCTAAGGCAGAAGCAATTACAATTAGCTCCTGTTAATTAATTATACCTATTTAAGCACAGAAGCCGACCAGCCGGTGGGCTTGGAGAGCCATTCCAGCAGCCCACAGAGGCCTGGGTGCCACAACAGGGCCCTTGTTCTGCCCATTATTGCCTTTGGCTCCCTCTTGGCATTGGTACTTAATTGCCTCCCGACTGAGTAGGTCTGAACCTGTTTACCGAGCCTCCTTGGCAAGGATGTAACCAAATGTCCCCAGGCCTCACCAGCCTGTGGGGGCCAATTAGATCATATTTTCACTCAAATTTTGCTAGCTGACTGCTCCACCTGCTAGCCCTCCATGCCTCCCCTTTCTCAAAGTCTCTTTACTTATTTGGGGTAAGTCCATAGGACGTATCAGGTATGCTCAGAAAAATTTTGCAGCTCTTGGGAGTACATGGTTTGTCGGTCATTTGAAACCACCAACTCTGCTGGGTGCCCTGAATGTGAACATGTCTGCACAGGGCCCCAGTCTCTGACTCAGCCCCACCTGGCACAGGGTGCCGAGCTGCTGGCTGGGGCCTCTGTGAGCTTTTGGGTGCTGAGGCCATGCGGAGCTCCCCAGTGGCCTGGGGATTTATTCAACGCACTGGGACTTGGGTGCTGCTCAAAGTCCCTGGTGAATATGCTCCTTATGACACTGCCCTGCTCAAGGTCTGTCTTCAGTGCCCTGAAGCTGCCCCCTTGCCAGGCCCCTCCCCTGTGTGCACAGCTCCCCAGAGCTCTTTGCCTCTCCTCCCCATGCTGCGGGCACACGCTGCACTCCCTGCAGAGGAAGGGAAAACACCCTCACCCACCCAGTACCATTGTTTATATTCTGAGTCCCAAGGCTGCTCTGCTTTTCCTCAAAGACCCGTAATTCTTTCCTGCACATAGCACTTCGGCTTCTGACTCTGGCCTTTCTGCCCTAAGGGCTCAAACCCTGCAGGGCCTCTCTCCACCATCTTGCACAGTGCCCCCTCCAGGTCTCCCTTAGGGTCCATTCCCATTCATTAAAATCTACCTTGATCCTGGGGCACCTGGGTGGCTCAGTCAGCTACGCCTCTGACTCTTGGTTTTGGCTCAGGTCCTGATCTCGTGGTTTCGTGAGTTCGAGCCCCTCATTGGGCTCCGTGCTGGCAGTGCGGAGCCTGCTTGGGATTCTCTTTCTCCCTCTCTCTCTGCCCCTCCCCCACTCATGCTATCTCTGTCTCTCTCAAAATAAATAAACTTAAAAAAATCTTCCTTGATCTTTCAGCTGAAAAAGATATGCAGATCAACCGGGCAAAAAAATGCTTGGAAACTGTTGGTGGGTCCTGGCCTCATGAGTCAGATCTGTGCTTGGGCTTAGCTGGCTCTGCTACAAGGAGAGTGTTGAGCCTCCAACACACATATTCCTTTTTCTGGTATTAGACAGAAAGTAACTTATGGCTTCTGGGCAGCAAGGTCCTTTGATTCCTTTTCCTTAATTTCCTCGTAGCTTCCCACAAGGATCATATGCAATAATGTGTTGATGGTTATATTTAAACAGAAACTGACCATGTTATTGTAAGGTAAGTTGAAAACCTTGCACACTGTGGATGCTCAATGGATGCCATTACTGAATGGCTGTTGGCCGTGACATTTAGCTCAAAATATATTTAACAGCACCCACTGTTGGGCAGGCTCTGTCCTAGACACTGAAGATACAGAGTGAGTAAAAGAGAGGTAGCCTAGTAGGGAAAGATGAATGCTAAATAAATTAATTAAAAATAATAATAAAATGTTAGACTGGGATACATTGCAGAGCATTGATTGGGGATGATATGGTAGGGTGACAAGGTGGCTCCTTTGGAGAGGGATACCAAGGAAGGCCTCCCTGATGAGGTGAATACAAGTTGAGATTAGAACAAAGAAGACACATCCATGTGAAGATCCGAGGAAAGAGGGTTGCAGGCAGAGAAACAGCACAGGCAAGGAGGTGGGTCATGCTCCATGAGCCTTGATGATAGGAAGAATACAGGACATCCAGGGAAGGAGAGGGTGCTGCCAGAAGAGGTCAGTCGGTCACCATGAGAGACCTAGGTGGTAGAGGGCTGTGCAGGGCAGGAGAGACATTTGGCTTTTGCTTTGAGCAGAATGGGTAGCAATTAGAGTTTGAACCAGGGTAGCCACATAATCTGATTTATGTTCTAAAAAGAGAATAGAGGTTGCCGTGGGAGGAAAGAACTTTAGAGGAGCAAGAGATAGCATGCGATCAGGCAGGAGTATGATGTAAGACAGATGGGAGAGATTGGTAATCAGGTGACTGTGTCACACCCCGGGAGCAGAGACAGATTCGGGGTCTTTGGGAGCAGAGCTAACAGGACTTGCTGATTGGCCATGGAGAGTGAGGAAACGATGGGACTCCAGAAGGAGCCCCTCACCAGTTTGGAATGCAGGTGGTTGTCAAAGTATCTGGAGGGTCACTTATTCTATGTATGAGAGGGAAAAGGGGCATGAGCCCGTCCATCTCTCTCTCTCTCTCTCTCCCTCCCTCCTTCTCCCCTGCCACCCCCCACAGATATGTACAGGTACAGGAGAAACATGGGGAAAATCTGCTAGAGGAACCAATTGGTTCCAGATTTGTTTTAAAAAAGCAGCTTTTAAAAGCAAACCATAACTAATTTCACAGGCTAGAAAGTCAAATACCTTAAAAATAGCTCAAGGCAGGTAGAGTGGATTGAAGTAGCCAGTCATTCTGTTTACCTGATAAAATATCCATGGCAAGCAAGAGGGAGAGTTCAGGAGCTGGGCTGGGCATGGGAACTTGTGATAACAGTCTTCACGTTGGAATTTAATTTGTTTTACTTAGAGGTAAACCTGAGTGCCTATTCACATGAAGACTGCCAGCCCAGTCTATTCTCCAAGGACCTGAAAACCCAGACCCTGAAGGAACATTCTTCTTTGCCAGCATTCACTGTGTCCCAGTGTTTGCTGACTTCACAAACACATCTCTATGAAAATACGAAAAAAAACCCAAAAAACCAAAAAACAACAACAACAAAAAAACCCAAGAAGGGTAAATGTATGAAATGAGGACCCTCTGGGAGCTCAAGGAAATTTCAGATCCTTCAACTTTATCACTGTACTTACTTTTTAATTAAAGACAATAACTGCTTCTTATAGGTTCTTACAGACAAATAAAAATGCAATGTCACTTAAGCCTATGATATGATAATCTTTCCCAGAACTGGGAGTATCCGGGACTAGATAGTCATGGCATTTTTTTTTCCCCCAACATCTGACACTTTCTCCTAATTCTCTTAGTCACACATAGTTACTCATTACCTAGAAGGGCATTAAGAGTTTATCCACGGCCACTGTACATTTTGTGCTGCTTTGTTAAACCAGGAAAAATGCAGACGACTGAGTCATTGCTTTCAATTAGTTTTTCAATTTCACCTAGAGCAAAGTTTCTCTATATCCATACCAATTTTATTGCTTTCCACGTTACTCTGATCACATACTTTGTGAGATAATTCAGTCTTTTGCTTGAGGATATTACTAATATGTATTGTAAGTGGGGAGTGGCATTATCAAAGTACTCTTAAACAGATGTAAAAATGGAAATACAGCAAGATTTAGTAACTCTTATTCAAGGTCTATAGAGATGTGGCAGAGAGGAAAGGATAATGAGACAATAAAGAACCTTGAAATCATGGCAGAGCTTTGTTACCTCTGGAAGAACTACAGTAATATGGTTTTCAAATTTAAAACTTATTTAATTCAACAGGAATTACACACCTATTATAGACCCAGCCCCATTTTACAGAATAAGTACATTCAAGCAGTTAATAAATAAGATGTTTTAAGTACTGCTAACGTGCCTGTCTTCCAGGAACCTTTATCTAATTGGATAAAAATACACACATGAACTAAGTTCATGTTCAAGCTCAATGACAAAACATGGTGGAGTGTAAGATGGGCTAAAATGAGAGGTGCAGATAATACATGCTTGGAAGTTAAAGACATAGAAACGATGCAGCATAGAATCATCAGAATCCCAACCTCAGCTAAATGATCCTTGAAAGACAAACACGACTTAGGTGGGAGAGACTAGAGGACAAAACACTCCAGGCAGAGGGAACAGTGTGTACAAAGGCACCTCACTGGGAAGGATTAGTGTGTGTATGTAGGATGGGGGACCGACCTGGTGAGGTGATTTGGTGGAGACACATTGAAAATAACATCTACTAACAGATCATGTCACTTGCTGTGATAAGAAATAACATCCGTCTGGAGGCAATAATGCCTCAATTCACATTGAGTCTATGTGCAGTTGATGAGGAAATTAGTGACAAATAATCTCCCTTATCTATATTTGCATGAGTCAGGCTGGAGCTAGAAAATTGATGATGAAGCATCTCATTAAAGAAGTGGTAAGTCAATTCCTAGAAAGGAGGATGAATTGAGATGGACTAATACTGGAGTTATTTGAGAAAAGAAAGGGAAGAATCACTGGTAACAAATTTACCTGCCAGCCCTATGCATTCATTTCCTCCATTGAAGAAATTGAACCTCAAAGGAATTAGTTCTTCATTTTTGGAATTAAAAAATAACCTCAATGATCAAGAGATTCCTCTGGCTCAGAGGGTTCAATGGACTTAAAACCAGAATGGCAACTTTAGAGATTGTCCAATTCTAAATTTTCTGGGACCATTAATTTGCTGCATGTGTGATCCTGGATATAATTATAAAGCCCCAGTTTCTTCATCTTTGAAAAAGACACCAAAGTGTCTCAGAAAGTGAAAGGTAAGAGAATGAGTCTTGGGGCACCTGGGTGGCTCAGTCAGTTAAGCTTCTGACTTCGGCTCAGTTCAATGTCTCACAGCTCCTGGGTTCAAGCCCCACGTCGGGCTCTGAGCCTGGAATTTGTTTCGGATTCTGTGTCTCCCTCTCTCTCTCTCTGCCCCTCCCCCACCCACTTGTGCTCTCTCTCTCAAAAATAAATGAATTTTAAAAAAATTGTAATGAAAAAGAGGGTCTTATTCTCCCTTTCTTGCTTTGGCTCTCTACGTAGAATAATGCTGTAAATATAATCCAGCTTCTCTTCAGAATCATAGTTGGCTCTGCCACTTGCTACCTGTGTGACTTTGCACAAGATATTTAATTTCTATAAGCGTCGATTTCCTCCTTTTAAAATCTGCACAATAATACCACCTGATATAGATATTGTAAAGATTAAGGCAACGTGCAAAGTTTCTAGCACAGAGGCCAGCCTTCAATAAAATACACCTATTGTTCTTTTTGTTCAACCTGCATAGTTATTTATAGTTCGCAAAACATTTTCATAAATTTTACAAAAAGCTTTTAAGGTGGTTACAATTATTACCAGCTTTAGAGATGAGAAAACTGGGGCTAAAAAATACTAAGTCCAGAGACACCCAGTGTTAGGAGACCAGTTGCAATACCATTTCAATGGTCTTTACCCTCTGCTCTAGTTATCTTTTTTAGTGAGACACACAAACTAAAAGAAAACAAATCGTGCTTGTATTTCATACAATGCATCGTGAGGCCTTGATCCATGTGGTTCCCTTTTGAATTCCACTAGGTAGCTAGCAAGAGCTCTAGGTGACACTGGCAAGTGTTCCCTATGGGGACCATGACCTCACGGGACTGTTGAGTACTTGGGATGTGGCTGGAATGAATGGCGAACCAGTACACCTATAAAACACCTGCTGGATTTCAGAGACTTATTGTGGAAAATATGTAAAATATCTCATTAATAACCTTCGAGTTGATTACATGATGCAATGGAAATATTTGGGATATGTTCGGTTAAGAATTTTACCTATTTATTTTTTTTTAATTTTATTTTTTAAAATTTACATCCAAGTTAGTTAGCATATAGTGCAACAATGATTTCAGTAGTAGATTCCTTAATGCCCCTTACCCACTGAGCCCATCCCCCCTCCCACACCCCTTCCGGTAACCCTGTTTGTTTTCCACATTTATGAGTCTCTTCTGTTTTGTCCCCCTCCCTGTTTTTATATTATTTTTGTTCCCTTCCCTTATGTTCATGTGTTTTGTCTCTTAAAGTCCTCCTATGAGTGAAGTCATATGATTTTTGTCTTTCTCTAATTTCGCTTAGCATGATACCCTCTAGTTCCATCCATGTAGTTGCAAATGGCAAGATTTCATTCTTTTTAATTGTTGAGTAATACTCCATTGTGTGTGTGTGTGTGTGTGTGTGTGTATATATATATATACCACATATCTTCTTTATCCATTCATCCATCGATGGACATTTGGGCTCTTTCCATACGTTGGCTATTGTTGATAGTGCTGCTATAAACATTGGGGTGCATGTGTCCCTTCGAAACGGCACACTTGTATCCCTTGGATAAATACCTAGTAGTGCAATGGCTGGGTCATAGGATAGTTCTATTTTTAATTTTTTGAGGAACCTCCATACTGTTTTCCAGACTGGCTGCACCAGCTTGCATTCCCACCACCTATTTCTTTTTACTTCTTTCGAATGTGGCTCCTAGAAAATTTTCAGTTGCATAAGTGACTCTTATTTATGGCTTGCATGATATTTCCATTGTACAGAGCTACTCTACCTACCCCCCGCCCTTCCACTGGTGTTCCCTGGCCTCTCAGCCTCTCAGTGGACTCTGAGATCCTCCTCTCTGGAGAGCAGTGATCTGCTGACCTACTTCATGCCAGGGTGCTCAGGATCTCTCTCTCTGCAGAAAATCTATTTTCAGAAAAGGTACTGAAAATGGAAGTTAATGCAGCTTGGATTGAGAGAGATATTAGAGTGAGGATCAAAATTTCAAGTGCCTAGAGGGATCAGGTGAATACCATAAAGGAGACTAGGTATGGATAGCAATAGGGAGTCGTGGGGACTATGGCAAACTGAAGCTCACCTGCTTGATCCAAAGGGGCAGACACCACCCAGCTCTAGCTAATTATTGCCATATTAGAATTTGAGCCCAATGTAGCCAGATCTTTTGATTTTTCAAGAACAACTAGAACTCTACATTCTTATGTGATGTCTTCTGAGTTTTAAGAATTTTCAATGACATAAAAGCTTTTAATTATTATAAAGGGCCTATAAGGTCTGCCTTAGGGCTTTATTTGGCCCACTTGGCCTCAGTTTGTATCTTTTTATTTAGCTATAAGTAAGGCCCACCTGATGAGATGTGCGGCAAATTGGATAGGTAATGCTTATGACATTGGCTTTGCCTCTTGATATTTGTAGAGCTGGAAGAGTCTTCTCCCTTTATAGATGAGATACTGAGGCTGAGAGAGGACAAGTGGCTTATCCACAGTCTCACTGTCACCCGTTCAGAATAAGAATATCAGGTTACTGATTCTTTGTCCACTGATCCTTTAAAACAACAGACAATGTCTTCTGTCTGCCCCAAGGTTTGCCTCTGAGAAAGAATCTTGATGAGCTGAAACACTCTGCAGGTGTGTAAGCAAGTCTTAAAGCAGAAGATGCTGTACCCATACTGGTCTCTGTTGGCTAGGGGAATAGCACCAATGGGTAATACCCTTTGTGAGCCTCACTCACACATCATAGCTTTTACTCTCCAGGATACACACTAATTGTTTACCCAGAGTGAGTTGAATCCCCAGACAATCCCGGTGGAGAAAAATAATCACAATGCTGAATAATCCTGCTATTTATGGGCAAGGATACGTTCTAGACACCTGAGTCAGGCCCCGCAGGGAGAAAAGTTCTTGATTCTGCAATTGACACAGAAAGATCTCCATCAAGGTCATACTTGAAATGTCTTTGCCCTCTTCCCAATTTTAAAGTGTGAACGACCTAAATTGACCAGTAGGAAAAATGTAGATATAAACTTAGCATTCCCTCAAACCAGCATTTGTTCTTTCTGGCCTCTCCTTTTGCAAGTACATTTTACAGCACTTAAGACTTAAACCGCCTGCTTGTGTTATTGATAATGGTTCCAAAACAAATATCAGAGTCTGAATAATTTCAACTCTTCTTGCTTAAAACCTGGTACTTTCCCGAGTGAGGTAGAAGGATCAAGCTTTTCCAAATGATCCAGGTTATGATAACATTGCAGAGTTAACTTTTTGGAAATTTATAATACCATGGTTTCTAGGGTTTTCAAGTCTTAAGAGCAATTTCATTTCTACTCTGCTGTTTGTTCCAGTCAACAGTCTAATGAAATTGGAAGAACAGATTTATTGTCCACCTTTTAGAGATGAGGAAACAGAGTCCTAGGGGACTGACTCCATGACTCACCTACATAATGACAGCACCTGGTCCTCATAGACGTTTCTTTCTATTATAAACTGAAGCAGTGAGGATGTAAGAATTCCTTAGCTCCCATTTCTAAGAAGAGTGAAACCCCATCACAACACAGTAATTTATTACCTTGCCTTAGATATTCTGTGGACAAAAAGGAAGTGTAAACCTTCATATTTACATTGATCCTATGTTCTAACCTAAGGCATAAAGATTATTTATGACATTAATTTAAAAATCAAATCAAACAAGCAAGAACGAGCAAACAAATAATTCCAAGAGTATTGAATTTGCCACAATTCCTGATATCCCTGAATGACATGGGGACATTTTCTCTTTCTTTATGGGTATCTAGACAAGAGACCACCTTCTTCCAAATAGGTGGTCTTGACAGGCTCTTTCTCATTGACTTCTTTTCTATTTTAAGGAAGACAAGGGTATAGAGAGAGGACAGTGTTTGATAAAGGGGTACATAGCCAGCAAAAGGGAAGGTGAAATGGCAAAGACCAAAGAAAAGTTGGGAGAGGGGAAGAATGGAGGATGTAAATTGAAATCCAGATTGAAATCCAGACTTTCAGCTTCCCTTGAGGAGTTCAAAGATCCTTTTCAACATCTTCAAGTGCTTTTCTCAAGCATGGTCTCCCAAGATACATAACAACACCCTTTGTAATTCAATTTATATTTTGTTATTTGATGTTAGTAATCCAACAGTATTCTACAGTTTTTCATCTTGAACTTATAGTATGTCAATTGCATTATTCTTTTTTTTATTTTAATTTTTTTTTTGAGAGAGAGAGAGAGAGCATAAACGGGGGTGGGGCAGAGAGAGAGAGGGAGACACAGAATCCGAAGCAGGCTCCAGGCTCCAAGCTGTCAGCAAAGAGCCCGACGTGGGGCTCAAACTCACGAACTGCGAGATCATGACCTGAGCTGAAGCTGGCCACCTAACCAACTGAGCCACTCAGGCGCCCCTCAGTTGCATTATTCTTAAATGAGCTTTTTAGCCCAGTCTGCGAAGCTCTCCCCTTTATCATGCAGATTCTATAAGACAACATGTTCTAAGTTCCATCAGTTGAATTAAAAATGAGTTGTAACGGTGCAATCTGTCAGTTGGGGGCTGTCTATAAGTACAATGACACCACAGGAATGAGTTGTAGATATAGGTTAGGCATCTTAGAGTTGCTTCAAGAAACTGGAAAAGACAACTAGCACACAATGTTTTACCAAATACACTCATCACTGCACCCCAGTGCTTAGCTCAGTACTGGCCAGTGGGAGTTTCAGGGTAAATATTTGTCAAAAGAAGTCTCACATCTTCATGTGAACTAACATATGCCTCCTTTAGCATATGTTTTTGTATTTTTACCAAATCAAGGGATAGAATAATTATTTTCAGATAACCACATGGCCCACAATAAATGTGCTTTGCTGCTTTAAAAAATGTATGTAACGAGTCTTCTGCACTGTTATTTAACTGGTCCTAAGTCCTGTGATAGTTCCCACTCAAGGAAACAGTCCATCATTCATTCCAAAATTCTCTGTGAAAGATCCAGTGTGCCAAGCTGTATTGTAGGCCTTGGGGAGAGGAAATAGACAGAAACCCCTGCTCTCATAGAGCTTATGTCCTGAAGATGAGGACAGAGACAATAAACACTATTTAAAAAGTAAAACGTACAGTTCATTAGGTAGTTAACAATGCTAAGGAAGAAAGAGAACAAAACAGGGAAGGGAACTAGCAATTGTCAAGAAGGTGGAGTAACTACAGAAACCCTCACTGGGAGGCGGCATTTGAGTGAAGACCCAAAGGCAGTGAAGGATCCACCACATGGATATCTGAAGTGGAGCATTTAAGGCAGAAAAAGCAACAAGTGCACAGAGCCTGAGTGAGGCAGGAGCATTTCTGATGTGCTCAAGGAACATGGCGGAGGCCAGTGAGGCTGGCAGGGTGAGGGGGAAATTGTTCTTGATAAAGCCCAGGAGGTAACATCTAATACAGGTCTTACGTGGAGAGAAGGAAAAGGCATCTATTCCAAATCTGATACTATTCTCCCATCAAGTAGAAACTCCTTTTCAGCTTTTCTCATCTCCATGCAGACCACCCATCTGGAGAAAATCATCCCCCAACACAAATCCCAAAGATGGCCATCTCTTTGACTTAGATTACGCTTTTTCTTACTGGTTGCACACAATATAAGGCATCCATGGACTTCATCAACTCTGCTCCATTTCCATCCCCCTTATCACAGCCTAAGACCCCAGGGTCTTTTCTCTGGGTTAGTGGTTAAGCCCTGGGCTTTTGTTCTGCCTCCAGGGTCTATAGCTTGTTACCATCCTGCACACCTGGCCCAGCCACTTCCCTAATACTAAGAGTTCTGAGGGTCCTATGGGGTCTCTGGGACAGGCAAGAGAAAGAAGGAGGTGATGGTCGAGTCTCTGGACTCTCACTCCCACTTCAGCCAGAGCTTCCCTGGTTTATCAGAATTAAGTATGATGCCTCTATGTGAGATTTCCTTCTTCTTCTCAAATTGGAAAACCACTCACCTAAAACAAGAGCTCATATCATGTTGTTCTGTCACTCTCTTGCTCCAAAACCTTCAACACTACTTTGCCAATACAATAAAGCCCAAGCTCCCACTATGCCTCGAATAAAATACAAAGTTCTTACAGTGGCCCATGGGGCATAGTGCAGCCTGGCCTCTCATGGCCTCTCTGACTTCCTTCCCTCCTGTCTCCTCGTCATGCAGCCCACTCCAGCTGCTCCTGAGGCTGGCTCCAGAACCCTCCATGTATACACTGCCACCTCAGACTTCGGGCTGAACTTTCCTTCTGCTGGGGACATAATTCTTCTGCATGTTTGCTTGGCCAACTCCTCATTTCATTCAGGAACTCAGTCAGGTGTCATTCCCTTTTAGTCACCCTCGGCCACCTCATCTAAAATACCACCCCATTTACTCTCTATTTTCCCAACCCTGCTTTATTTTGCTTTATGTCATCTATTACTACCTGATGTATTACATGTTTGCTTGTTTACTGTTTCTGTCTATGCCCAGAACTGCAAGCTATATGAGACTAGGAACTTTGGGGGTGCCTGGGTGGCTATGTTGGTTAAGCATCCAACTTCGGCTCAGGTCATGATCTCATAGGTCATGATCTCATAGTTCATGAGTTCGAGCCCCACATCGGGCTCTGTGCTGTCAACATTAAGCCCACTTCTGATCCTCTGTCTCCCCCCTCTCTTTCTCTCTCTCTCAAAAATAAGAAACACTAAAAAAAAAAAAAAAAAAAAAAAAAAAGAATCAGAGCTTCATTTTGTCACTGTCCTATCCTTAAGCATTTAGTATAGTGCCTGGCCCATAGTAGGTACTCACTAAATATTTGTTGCAGAATGAATGCATGAAGCATGTAAGCATGGCCTTCAAGGCTTTTCACAGTCATTTGGCCAATACTCTCCAGCCCGAACTTATGGCTCTCCCTGCCCTGTCCCCACCCTACCCCCAACCAAACTTAGTGTTGACCTGACCCCAGCCAGTATTGTTTCATTTTTGTTCAAGGGGCCCCTACACCTGAAATGTCTTTCCTGTCATCTTCACCTGACATAATATGCAATTTTCAAGACTAGCCTTTCCCCAGAACCCTGCCTGGAACATGTTTCCCTCCCTGGTCCCTAGAACTCTTTATTCTCTGGTCTTCCCATAGAATTGCTCTCCCTGCCTGCCTGCCTCCATTTGTGAGCGTGCTGGCACTCCTGGCTATGCAGGGCATTCTGCATCTAGGACAGTGTGTAGGGGTGTATATGTGCTCAATAAAAAAAAATTGATTTCAGAGCTAGGAGAAAGCACTGAGTGGTGGCTAACACAGCCTTCTTGTCCTCCTTGCTTTTATTTTTACTTGGACTGAGCTGCAGTCTGCCTTATCTTTGGGTGCTAACTCACAGCAATGTAACTTTTGTCTCTCCTGGGTAGGTTTTGTCTTCCCAGCCTGACTTTTTCTGGTGCTTCTATTCTCCACTGTGCCCACCAGCACATTTCGTACATCCCTGCCTTCAATGCTTATAGCTAGAGAGGCTCGTCAACTTGTATCCAAATTAGTTTTCACCTGATCCTAAGCCAGCACGTCCCAAAGGGTGTCCTGGTGACACCAGTTCTGGGAGGAGTGGAGGGGGAAAGACTTCCACCTGGAGTATGTTCAACATGTTAAATGTTCTGTGAAGTCTTGCAGTAAAAATACCTAGGTAGCATCATTAAGCCAAAGAATCACATATTTCTTTAATTAGTGAACTATTTTTTTCCCACAAAGCACCTATTAATGCCTTGAAAAATTATAATTCTGCAGTGCATAATTGTATGATGTTATCCTGGATGATGTAAGTGTGCAAGAGTATTTGTGAGATAAATTAAGGAATAAACAAACAGCAGATGGTGTTGCAACTCATGCACGTGCAGAAAAGGAATAATAATCAGTAGCATAACAACACAGTATAACAGTCAGCCTATGTCGATGGTCCTTGCATACCTGGCACCACTCTAGAATAACCCTCACAAAAACTCCTCCGAGGAAAGTGCTATCACCATCAGAGCCATTTTACAGATGGGGAGATAAGACGCAGAGAGGTTAAGGGACCTACTAAGTCACACAGCTATTAAGTGGCAGATGAGGGCTACAAGACTAGGGGTCTGTCTCCATGGGCCCTGCTTTAAGTCACCCCACTCTAGTCAGGCATGGCACATGGGCCTCTCTATAATGCGGGTTTATATGAAACTTTTCTAAGAGGAGGAGAGGAGGACTCGTTTTGTACCTACTGTGCATCAAGCACTTTATCTTCATCTCGTTTAATGTTCCCAGTAACCTTATGAAGGAGGAATTATGATTGACATCTCCAATCACCCGGTTAACTGAGCTGTTCATCTCCCCACTGCCTTTCCGGTCCCGATGGTGCTCAAAAATGGCACCAGGACCTAATGTGCTCTCCTAACCACTTGTTAGGTCTTTCTTATGGCAACTCCTTTACATAAATTCCTTCCAGAAGCCTGGGGACCGGCTGAAGGAGAAGGTCTCTCCTGGGAATGGGTTGTAAGCTGAGGAAACAGCCTTGTATATTTGGAGAAAAGGCAGCAGCATCTACCAAGGGCACCCATACATCCAGGTAGCTTTTCTTCCCTTTCACTAACAAGCCTGTCGGGCCAGAAATAAAAGCATAAAAGGGTCTGTTGGCCAATACAGGTGAGATCTGTGGATGACCAAAGGCTCAGTGAGGAAGAGAGGAGGGCTTGCTGGCTGCTACAGCTGCACTCTGAGAAAGGGGCCCACTGAACACTGGTTCACGTCTTTCTCAGAGCTGCAGTAAGCATCCCGCACCCCAAACCACACATATCAGCATCGAATGGAGTGTGGTACAAGGATAAAGTGAGCACCATTTTTCTCTCTCCACAGTATAACGATGGCAGAGTCCAGATTAATCAAGCCAAGTCTGAGAGGAAAGTATCTCTGGGTCTGTGTCCTCAGCACCGAGGCCGCTGGAGGAACCCAAGTGGAACCCAAGTGGCCAGTGCAAAAAATAATTGGACAGGAGCATGACTCATCTGGGCATTTGCATCCCTCAGGTGAGCCCCTCAAGAGCAAGTGGAACAGGGACACCTGGGCTTCACTCTTGGCTGATGAAACCTCATCCAAATTAGTTAGATATTTTTCAGCCAAATAAATGTTAAGTTTATTGAGATTCTTGGGTAAATAACTGGCCGGGAAGATAGAGGAGACATTTGCAGGCAAGAGTAAGATGATTGTGGGAACCTGGAAAGTTCTACCGCAGGTTGCCAGGTGGGTAGCTCCGAAGTCTTTAGCTCTGGAGCTCCACGACTCCTGAGTGAGCCCCTCAGGGCAAACCATGGGGGGATTCAGTCTCATTTAGGGAGAGATCTGAAGCTGTGGATGCCTCTCAGCTAAACTGGGCAAGCCCCCACCCACAGCTTCCTGAAGTAAAGGAAACCCACGTGGCATGGTGCTGGAGATGTTCTAGGTCCACCACAAACGGCTGTGCCTTGCAAAACCCTGGGGGGCAATCTTTAAATCCTATTCCCTGTGGATTCCTATACTGATTAAGACCATCTTAGGGCAGATGGCAGTCAAAAGTCCAAAGGAAGGTGACATTTTTTCTTATTCATAAAAGAGTCTTTTGTGGACTCACTCGGTACAGCCTGATCCCTGAGCTGCTCACAGGTTCTGAGTCTTGCCTTCTCTTCCTGCTACTTCCTCCTCCAGTGAGGAGGAAAGGTGTGGTCATGTTCTTGGTCAGGGAGAGAGCCCTGTGACAGGAAGGGCCTATTCCTGGTTAGGAAGGGATCTGGCTTGTATGAAGGCTAACAGACCTCCGACTGCCTTCTCTTTGAATCTTCTGGTTTGTTTCATTTTCACACTGCTTTCTCTTATATCTTTTCAACAGAGACTTACAAACATCAGGATAGCATATTCCTTTAAAAGCTAATTTAAAAGGTACCACTTTTAAATCTGCAAAGAATAAAGGTTTTTCCTGCTCTTTCCCAGCAGCTGTGCTCCTGGGCCAACGTGTTTAAGGTGCAGTAACAGAACCCGAAGCCAGCCTTTCCCTGAAGCTGGGCTGAGGAAAAATCCCCAGGGCTCCTGGAAAGGAAGTGAGGTCATGGTGAGGTCATCCCACCACATCACGAAGGGGAATTCTTGAGAATCGGTACCTTCAGGGGAAGAAAGAGTTTTCAACCTTAAGGTTGCCAATATCCAGAAAAACCACCCTGAACATCTCTCTCTTTACCCCAAGCTTTTGTCTTTTCTTTTCCTTCTTTTCTTCTTCTTCTTCTCCTTTTTGTTTTTTGTTTTTTGGTTTTTTTTTTTTTTTTTCCTCTGCACTGTGAAGCCTGGATGCCCCAGATGCCTGGGCAAAATGTTTTATTCCTTCTTGGCTGTGTGCCGTTCCTGGCTGTCCCTGCCCCAGGCCAAGGCAGCTGCAGGTGACTCAGTGTCTGAGTCTAGTTCCTGCAGATTCTAGGCTGAGTTTGTTTCTTTAGGAAAACTCCAGCACTGCCCTCGACTTGCCTTAAATCAAAGCTTTCTTTGAGATCCGGGACTGCCTCTTTCTACCATTATTCCTAGCACTTAGCACAATGCCTGGCACTCAGAAAAATTTGTTGAGTGAACTGAATAAATAAATGAACGAATGAAAAAATGAATGAATGAATGAATGAATGGTGTATTTTACATGGATTCATGTATATGATGTGTATCAGTCAGGGTTCTCCAGAGAAATGGAACCAATAAGAGATATTTTATATAGATATATATTTTAAGGAATTGACTTATACAATTGTGGGGGCTGACAAATCCAAAATCCATAGGACAGGCCAGCAGCCTGGAAACTCAAGAGGCAAGAGCTGATGCTGCAGTCGTCTTCTTCCTCTTTTTGAGGGAAAGAGAGAAAGAAAGAGCGAGCACACGTGTGTGCACGCACATGAGTCGGGGAGGGACAAAGAGAGAAAGAGAAAGAATCTTAAGCAGGTTCCATGCCCAGCATGGAGCCCGACACCACAGTCTCATGACTGAGATCATGACTTGAGCTGAAATCAAGAGTCAGACGCTTAAACAACTGAGCCAGCCAGGTGCCCCAATACTGCAGTCTACAGTCAGAATTTCTTCTTCAGGAAACCTCAGATTTTGCTCTTAGGGACTTCAACTGACTGGATGAGGCCCACTCATACTATTATTATTATTATTATTATTATTATTTTTAACAATTGATTTATCTTTGAGAGAGAGAGAGAGAGAGAGAGAAAGACAGAGTATGAGTGGGGTAGGGGCAAAGAGAGAGGGAGACACAGAATCCAAAGCAGGCTCCGGGCACTGAGCTGTCAGCACAGAGCCCCATGCAGGGCTCAAACTCACAAGCTGTGATATCATGACCTGAGCCTAAGTCAGATGCTTAACCTGACTGAGCCGCCCGGGCACCCCGCCTACCCATATTATTAAGAATAATCTCTTTTATTTAAAGTCAACTGATTGTAGATGATAATCACATCTACCAAATACCTCCACAGCAACGCCTAGATTAATGTTTGATTAAAAACTGGGTGGCATAGCGTAACCAAGCAACACAAAAAACTAACCATCGTATCTCGTGTCAAGTTATGTCCATAGAAACAATTACTATCACCACCACAGAAACCTGTCACCGAACAAATACTAATTAATAAAAACCCAGGGAAATAGAGTTAAAAACCTGTACCCCAGTTCCAGAGAGGTGCTGGCAGCCCCAAGTTGCTTAAAACACATTCAGTGCCCTCAAGGCGATAACTTGCCAGTAGGAGAGAGAGTCCGGTAGGCAGATAGTTACAAACAAGTAATAAATGCTACAACCGAGATGTAGCTAAAACTTGCTTACTGCTATTTAGAATTGGTAACCTCTAAGTGGTCAGAATGACTGGTAACCTGAGAGAGGGTCTCATGTCTGCCAAGCTAATATTACAACCTTAGCTGCCCCACAGGGAGAGTTTCAAATACCTTAAATAAATGGGCTGTGAAATGGCCACGGGGTCTTAATGCCAGCAAATGTCAAAACACCCAAGGCAATCTGGGTATTTGGGGAGCGGCCTGCCAGGCAGCCACCCTCATTTTGCTGCCCACAGCTTTTCCTGAATGCCAATCACATACCCCTGGCCCTGCTCAGTTTTGGAATAAATTCCCCAAGAAATTAATTGATGTCTGGGAGGGCGGGTGTGAGAGGTGACTCTGTCTGCTGCCTCACCTATGGCAAATGAGGCCCCGAGCGACTTTAGCAACAGTTGCATTTCTGGAAGAGCAGCTCTGCATCCCGTTTCCCTCTCCTCGGTGTTGGAGCAGATGAAAGGCATCTCTTTACTTCAACAGTGCTGATGACTTCTATAATGTGCATGTTCTTTTTTCCCAACAATATCTGTTGTCAAAGTAAAGACTGGGCTCAATATGTTTAGCTGCAAATGCATTGCTAACACCAAGATGGGGTTGTCTGATTTACCTCCTGTCCCCTGCATGGAAACAGTAAGATCATACAGTTAAGTGCCAGTACATTCTCAGGCCAGTCCATGTGGTCAAATCCAATGGCAAGACTCCCAAATGGAGGTGGCCCTGTGTTAAATCTGCCACTGAGTCTTGCAGAAGCACAGAGGCAGGACAGGAGTGGATCTCACGGGTACAGAAAAAGTAGCAGCGATCCTACAATGTCATGTTAAGGTGTCAGTATCTGGCAGGTCAGAAAAGTATTCAAAGACTGCAACCTAAAGTATAGGAAGAGTCTGAGAGGAAAGCCTCAGCCCTCACTTGGTTCTCTCTGGAGGGTGGGATGGGAAGGGGCACGGAGGAGCCCTCGTTTTTTACTTTGTACACTTTCATGTTGCTTGAATTGGATACAAAGGATAATATATGACTTTTGCATTAAAACATTAAAAGCTAAAGTTGTTGTTGTTGTTGTTGTTGTTTAAATAGAATTGATTGTTTCACCCTGACACAACAGCAGCAGCAGGGATGGCAATGCAATGCTAGAGTCTACCAACTGACCCTGACAGGGAATACCCTTGACCTCACTAAACACACGCTTTGTAAGAGCAGATTCTCCATGACTTTGATCTTATATTGCTCAATGTGGATTTTAAAGGCACTACCTATCCAGGGCCATCCATTCAGAATAGTGCCAGCCCCCGGGGGGGTCCTGGGTAAGGAAGCCCCAGGGCCCTGCCTGAGCCTGAGGGGTGGCGAATGGAGTGGTCATCCAAGTGTGTATTTGCCAACCCAGACGGAGCTTGGGACTGACACGCAGTTTAATTATCATGCGGAGCTGCTGCTGGAGGCGGCTGGAGGGAGCTGGCATCTGCTTTTGCAGAGCACAATTTCTGCAAATAATTAACCACCAGAACTCTTGATTCTCTCTAATTAATGAAGAGGAAGGCTGGAATCTTCAAAGTCCACGGATGTCATGCTGCCATTGTGTCAGGATTGATCTCCTTTGTTCTAAACCGAAGAGCATGCCTCTGCTGCCTCTCCTAATTCTTTATAAATTGAATTTTTCTATTACTAGTTGTGACAGCTAAGTAACATGACTTCAGAAATTCACCCGCAGTTCATGCCAGTATTAGAAGCCTGAATAATAATAATTTTTTAAAAAGAATCATAATGGAACAAGCTTTCTGTCTCTGACCGAGAATTAATCATAGTGAGGAGACACCTCCTGAAAGGAGGGTCGTTAATTAGCTCTAATGGATCTCGCTGGGTGGAGTCTGAATTACTGGGAAACTGCAAACAGGAAAAGAGGAGATTCTTCCCTTTCTCTGTTCATCTCTATGTGAGTCTGGGCTGGAAGATGGTGGGATTTTGTTTCCAGAGGGACAGGGAGTCATGAGGGAGACTCAGATGAGTTCAGTTCAGTGGGGGATACAGATGTGTTAGCCTGGAAGCCTGCCAACTCTGAACATCTTTGAGGAAAAGCGGTGGAGGTGGTTATTTTCAGTGCAAAGGGTCTATCTCTGTGACCTAGACTAAGCATATAATGAAACCATACAGAACGGGATCCTATTTAAGTATGTCAGATCACTCTCCTCCAAAGACTCCAAGGATCCCATTTCCCTAAAGAAAAACAAAGCTTATACATCAGCCTACAGAGTCCTACATACCTGATCACTGTTCCCTCTATGACCTCATTTCCTCTTCTTTCTTTCTTACCCACTCTGTCGTAGGCATACTGTCTTCCTTGCTGTTCTACTCACACTCTGCTCATGCTCCTACCTCAGGACCTTTGCACTGGACATTCTCTCTGTCTATAGCACCGCTTTCCATACTCATTTGGCTCCCATCTCTTCCTTTAAGACTTTACTGAACTCTCACCAGTTAATGAGGCCAACATTGACCACCTCGTGTAAAATGAACCCTCTCACCCCCAGCACTTCCTATTCTTCTTGCCCTGCTATATGTTTCTCTCCTACCTCCTAAGATACCATGTAATTTCCTTATTTATTGTGTTTGTTGTTGAATATTTGCCTCCTCCACCTCCCCTAAAATATAAGCTCCACAAGATCAGGGATTGTTGTCTGTTTTGCTCATTGATGTATTACCAGCACCTAGAACTGTGCCAGCTCAATAACTATTTGCACAGTGAGTGAATCAGTCATCACACTTCACAATGCTTGCTAGTATGTGTGAAGCCTGCATGTGCCCATCCAAAACGATTGCTCAAACATCTTATAAAGGCTGGGTTATGAGCTGTTCCTTTTTCCTTCTTAAGTGTCTAGATGAAGTGCTGTTGTTTCTTCTGGTTGCCAAATGTTAATAATTCAAGCATAGCAGTGTGATCAGAGTTAAATATTACTTGAGCTGTTTCTTTTTTTCCCAGTGACTTCTGATAGAGAACACTAGTGTGGGACTGGCCAAGAATGATGCTTTTAAAAAAGGGGGTTGGCTTTTGTCCCCGGGGTCTGTGTTCTTCCTCTTTAAGTCCATAGAGAGTCCTAAGACTTTAGAGACATGGTGCAGCAGAAGTCATGGCAGGGTGAAATGTGTCCGTGGTGTAATTTCACAGTGACCCTATGGGAGGAGGCATTCATAGGCACCCAAAGAAGAGGCATATCTGCTGAGGATATGGGGTCAGGGCCAGAGCAGAGAACTGTAGGCAGGGAGCAGCAGTGAATTTTACATCTGTGGATTGTTGCCCTATCTATGGATTATTTCCAAATCCCCTTGCACCCTTCCCACTCATACTTCCCAACAATGGGGCTATAATAGATTCCTGCTCTTAGATTCTTTCCATTAAAGAATATCTGCTGAGTCCTGCTTGTATCTGGAACTTACTGAGGATTAGGTAAATCTGGAGGAGTTGCAGGGTAGACTGATCGGGGAAGTGGGAAGTGGATAGATCCAAGCTTCCATGCTCTACTTAATTTATGCCTATCAATCCAGTCCTTAGTTCAGAGAGGCTGATGTCAGAGGAAAACATGTGTGCATTCAGTTAACAAGCCACCTGGTACTAGGCTAGGTGTTGAGTCGTGAAACATAGGTTGTAACCCTGATTCTGCAGCTGCTGGTTGAGTGACTTTGGCCATTCATCATCCTGTACCATGGTTTCTAATTGGGCCTTCTTAATACTTTACAAAGTTCTTTCTCATGTATCCCTCTGAATAACTCTTTTTTTAATTTTAGGGATAAAGAAGGAAAGGCCCAGAAGGGTCATTGCATTTGCCAAGGTCACACTGTTATTATTTATTTTTTTTTTTTAATTTTTTTTTCAACGTTTATTTATTTTTGGGACAGAGAGAGACAGAGCATGAACGGGGGAGGGGCAGAGAGAGAGGGAGACACAGAATCGGAAACAGGCTCCAGGCTCCGAGCCATCAGCCCAGAGCCCGACGCGGGGCTCGAACTCACGGACCGCGAGATCGTGACCTGGCTGAAGTCGGACGCTTAACCGACTGCGCCACCCAGGCGCCCCCAGGTCACACTGTTATTAAGAGGTAGGAGTAAAAAAATCTTAAAATAGTACTACCATATGATCCAGCAATCCCACTTCTGGGTATTTATCCAAAGGAAATGAAAATAGAATATCAAAAAGACACCGGCATTCCCATGTTCATTGCAGCACTATTCACGATAGCTGAGATGTGGAAACAACCTGTCTATCAAAAGATGAATGGATAAAGAAGATGTGAGATACATATACACACACAATAGAATATTATTCAACCATGAGGAAAAGGAAAATCCTGCCATTGACAACAACATAGATGAACCTTGAGGACATTATGCTAAGTGAGATACATCAGACAGAGAAAAGCAAGTGCAGAATGGTTATCATTCAAATGTGGAATCTTTAGAAACAACAAAAGTCAAAGTCATAGAAACAGAGCGTAGAAAAGTAGTTACCAGGAGTTGGAAGCTTTTGGAAATAGGGAGAGGTAGAAAGAAAGAGAGAGAAAGAAAGAAAGAAAGGGAGGAAGGAAGAAAGGAAGGAATGAGGAATAAGAAAAGCAAAGAAAAGACATAGGACCAGGACCTAAGCTCTCGCTGAAAATCCATAATGCCCTTCAGGTCAGAACAACATGCACCCTGTTTTCCTCTTGGAGCTACAAATGAAACTTCTTACGAGTAAAAAGGGATTTTACCAATCCAAAATGGATTATTATTAATGTGGCCTCCCAATTTAGAGGATGTTCAGAGGTCAGAGCTGAGAACCCGGAACTACTGTTTTTTTTTTAGATATTTAAATTCTAATTCCAAGGCTGACATTTAGAGCATCTCTTCAAAGCCAAGTTTGGCACAGTGCTCTGGTTCTAAATAGCAAAATTGACCTTCCCTCTTAGACTCATATTCTAAATTATTCTGAAGATTCTTCCTCCTAGACTGCTCCTGACAACCAACCTGAAGCAGCCTCCAGGACACTCTCGCTGATTTACAACTGCAATCTTGCTAAAAGGAATGGAAAAAAGCCAGGGCGAGTTTCTGTTAGACAGAATGGCATGAAATACTAACATCGCTACAACTTGGCTTACAACAGACTGGCTGACTGAGTGACGGCCCTCCCTTTCTTACTTCACCGAAACAGGTCATTTGTTAGGAAACTAAGGGAGCCTTGTTCCTCAGCCTCCACCCGCAAAAGATGAAGGGAGAAGGCTGCTGACCATGTTCCTTAGAGTGTGCCTGCATGTGGTGCTCAAACGTCAACACTGGGCCAGCAAGCCTTTTCTTGTGACGTTCCATGTCAGTGGTTTGTCTTTGATGAGTGTCTGTGACTGCTGTGTGCAGAGCCCTTCTGTTTCCTGTCTTTATAGAAGGAATAAAGACTAGGCAGGATTCAAGCAGTAAGCTCCAGCTGTCCCTGCTTAACATACAATGATTAGATGTGAATCGGCCATTTGGGTTTGACAAAATATTTATCTAAATGAGGGAGGGGGTCTTTTTCCCTAATCCTTGTTTTCTCCCTGAAACTTGACCCCATGCTATCAATTAGTCAATCAAATACTTGACCACTCCCCTCATCTCATTTTACACAAAGCAAAGGGTGCAGCAAGAAGTAAAACCTTACAAATTATTAAAGACCTAGCTTGGAAATTATGGTGAATATTTATTCATCAAGAGTGGAAAACTCAAATGACTACAGGAGCCAGGTGGACAACATGAAGGAATGAGTGAATGAAGCTGTTTCATAATAGCATCTTAAGGTATTTTTTTGACACAGATACATTTTCCTTGTATGTTTAATTAACAGGGATATTCTTTTCTCGATGAAGTCACAGCCCTATTCATCCATATTTAGTTTTTACCTTTTTCTTAAAGAGATGAAGGTATCTTCTTACAACTCTTCTATAAGACAATAGGGTATGTGCCAATTCAAATGGCAACCAACAGCGGAGTCCAGTGTTAAGAGACAGTTGGAAATGCTACATGCAGTGGTGGGGCTGTGTCTAGTCACAGAGCCTGGGGAGTTATCAGCAGAGAGCAGCTTCTTACTAAGTACAACGTTGCCTTACTGCTGAGTTGAGATGGGGGCCCAGAATATATCTTCAAATTCTTCTAAGACACCATTCTTCCCTCAACAGGTCATGGAGTATGTCGCCATAGATTTCTTTAAGATTGTCTTGTCCTTCTGTTTCCCCCAAATGGATGGGAGGCTCCTCCTGGAGGCTGAGGTTTCCCCCTTTCGGCCCCTCATAAGGGTGGTCTGAGCTCTTTGTACATGGCTGCTGGGCAATGGCTAACTCCATGTCATCACTGGGCTCCTCATGACAGAGAACACACTCCTTGTGCTGTGGATTATGCACAGTCATGCACCAATGCATGAGTTTTGATTCTCAAGGAAAGCAAAGGGATCTCCAAAGTGACATCTAGACTTCATTCAGGTAATTTGGAAAAAGCCTCTGTAGTAGATTGCAAAATGGCCATAAATACCTTTCTTGTGTGCTGACCACTTTGCCACTCCTCCCATCAAGAAGTCTAGTTGATGCTGGGTTTGACTATGTAACTTGCTTTGACCGTTGAAATATTAGCAAACATAATATAGGTAAAGACTTGAAATACAGGTAAAGACTTGCTTACCAGCTCCTACTGCACTGGATCCATGAGAGCACCATAAAAACAAGCTCAAAACCCCAGCAGACTATCTGTTAATCACTGGTCATGTGGGTGAGGCTCATCCTAGACCAACCATCTGGCCCAGATGAGACTTGAAGAAGAACCAAACAGCTGAGCCCAGCCCAGCCCAAATTTCCAACATCCAGAAATGTGAACTAACAAATGATCCTTATTTAAAAAAAGAAAATGTGCCTTGCTTTCTAATCCAACTGAAGAACAGATTCTGCCCACTGCCATCAATTTACTCCACGCTGAGGTAATGATAACTACACAGCTACATGAGGAAAGTATTTGTGAGATCACAGAGTCTCCATGCAACAATACCATACCAGTTCCCTCCTCCTACATGCCAAGTCAGCCCTCTGACTATTCCAATGCCTCTGATAACAAGAGTGACCCTTGAAGGCAGCCGCTTTCGTTTTAAGTCCGTTTTGACTCTTAGAAATGTCTTCTTTACATTGATCCAAAGTGTCTCTCCTGGGACTTCAACCCATTGGTTCTGGCTGCAGCACGAGGCAAGCAGCACAAGTCTATCTCTATATATGAAAGTTCTTCACATTCTTGAAGATAATGACTGCAGCATACCTAAGACCACATGACCTAAACTTCTCTTGTTCCCTTGACAACCTTTTATAGGACATGATTCCAAGTTTCTTGACCACCCTATTTGCTGTGCTCCACATGGGCCCCAGTGTGTGTTCCCCATGTGGTGCCCCAAACCAAACATGGCTCTCTGCTGTGGTCTGACCCCAACACAGTAAAACAGATGTGACTCACTTCCTCACCACAGATGGCACCTGGATTTTCAGGTGGCCTAAGATCCCGTTGATTGGAGCAGGCCCATAATGAACTCCGTTGACTAAAAATCCTAAGAATTTTCATTCAGACTGCTGCAAAATTATGTCTTTCACATCCTAGAATTAGATTTAGGCCACAGCCCCAATATTCAATATTTAACAGCTTCTGTGGTTTTAAAATATATTCCCAAAGTTTGTGAATACTCCTCCCTTCAAGGTGTGAAGCCTAATTCCCCTCCTTGTGTACAGGTGGACCCAATGACTTGTTTCTAATAAATAGAATAAAGTGGAAGTGATGGTGTGTGAGTTTAAAAACTAGGTCCAAAAGGCATTGTGACTTTCTTCTTCTCTCAGCTTGTTCTTTCTGGAGGAAGTTTGCACCATGTCCTGAGGATGTGCATGCAGCCTATAGACAGGTTTTACTTGGTGAGGAACTGAAGTCCCCTGCCCACAGCCATGCAAGTGAGCCAGATTCAAAGAAGATCCTCCACCCCAGTCAAGCCTTCAGATCACTTGCAGCCCTGACCCACATTCTGACTGAAATTATAGGAGAAACCCTGAGCCAGAAACACCCAGCTAAGACACATCTGGACTTGTGAACTAAAGAAACTATAAGATGATAAATACTTGTTGTTTTAAGCCACTTAATTTTGGTGTGATTTGCTATGTAGCAAGAGATAATGAATAGATCTTGATTCTGTGGTTGGATAGCTTTCTTACCCATCCATGCTGTTCACACAAGGAGTAAGCATGCCTTTTCTATGTGTATCAAAACCTCCAATTGATACAAGTTGTAGGTATGACAGAGCCCTTGGAGATACCACTAGAAGCCTCTTTAAGATCAGCACTCTACACAACATCCTTAGATGTGGTACTTTAGCCAGTTCTTAATACACCCTGATGTAAGACAGAGACAACACCAGGCTTTGGTGGGAAGACTTGAATAGAACCTTGATGAATTATAAGAATTCAGACCGGTCAGAGGGACGGCAGGTGTGAACTTACTCAGTGCACACAGACAGATTTCCTATATATAAGTCATATTCAAGGGTCAATAGAGAAATAGCTAGACTGCAAGCTCTTGAGGAGAAGGACAGTGTTTGTCTTGTTTACTGACCGTATCTCAGGTCTGGGACATGAAGAAAGGCTCAGTAAGTTTTTTAAAAATGAGATAATAATACAATGGAGAGCTTTATAGATGAAGAGTAAAAGAAGGTTAGATATGGAGACTCGTCTGATATGAGAAGAACTTCATGGTCAAAACACTTTTCTAGGAGTCAACTTTTCAGCAGGATCGACGTCTGCTTGAGCTTTGAGCAGAACTTAAGCAGTATTGACACTTGGTGTGACAAGGAGGTACAGAAAAGATTGTGGGTCATGAACTGTGACTCCCAAACGTGACCTTGGGTAGGTAGAGATTAGTTCAACCTTGGCAGTCTCTTGAAGAAATATTTGTCTTGGAGAAAACTTCATGAGGGGAAATGATTCACCTAGAAAGGCAAAGGTAAGAACCATGCTGGTAATTGACCTTGAAGTGAAGGTTACCAAGTTAAGCCTAGATGTAAGCTGAGAATTTGAATGGATGAGCAGAGCATATAGGGATGTAAGTAAGAGAAGAGACAACCTCGAGGCATACAATATGTATGAACCATCCATGGTGTCTGTCTCAATTTTATTTTATTTTTAATTTTTTTTGTTTATTTTTGAGAGTGAGAGAGCAGAGTGTGAGCAGGCAAGAGACAGAGAGAGAGGGAGATACAGAATCCAAAGCAGGCTCCAGGTTCTGAGCTGTCAGCACAGAACTCGACGCGAGGTTTGAACCCACGGACCACAAAATCATGACCTGAGCCGAAGTCGGACGCTTAACCAACTGAGCCATCTGGGTGCCCCCATTTCAATTTTAACAGCTCCTTTGGTTCCAAAGTCTTCCAGAATTGGACTGCGCTTATTGGGTGGCATGCCCCTGCCTCAGCACATCCTTGCTCCTGACTCTTTTCCTTTGACCTAATTCTCTGGTCCCCAGTATTTTTCTAGTTCATCTCTTGGCAAAAGCATGAGCTTTCCTGAAGTTCAGATATGGGTCATTAGAGTACAACCCAGCATAAGACCTGGTAAATCGAGTTCTGTTTAGCAAAGGACATAGGTTAAAAAAAAAAAAAAAAAAGGACTTGAATTAAAATGCACTTTCTTGGATGTGACTGGCTGATTTCTTTGTGAGATTTATTAATACAACAAAATTTATTTATTGCTTTAAGTATCGCTATAGATATTGAGAACACAAAAATCAATAATATAAGATTCTTACATTAAGAACCTCACAGCCTAGTGGGAGAGTCTAAAATCTGTGTGTGCGTGCGCACGCGTACTTCCTAGTGATACAAGAACTAAGAGTCAACAATCGCCTATGGAGCATCATAGATGGAAGGACTAACTACACATGTGTATGTATTTGAGCCATGGGGCAAGTTTTGGAAGAGTGTCAGGGAAATCCCCATCAAAAGGATGATGCTCAAACTGAATCTTGATGGAAGAAATATAGAAGATCACTAGGTAGATAAGATTGCTAGACAGGTCTGGAGACATGGGCGAGCATGGAGGGTTTGAGGGAGCGGGTATATTGATATGATGAAGGGAGAGATAGAAAGATGGCCTGAAGGGAATGATAAGAGATGAGCCTGGAAAAGTAGTCTGGAAAATGTCAGTCTAGAGAGTTTGGGGTTTATCTTGTAGCCGATGAGGAACCAAGGAAGGGTTTTAAACAGAAGAGTTATGCATTCTGATGTAATTTTGAAATATAACTGATGGTGGAATGTTGGTGAATTGGAGGCAGGAGATTGGCTGGGAGGTTATTACTTCAATCTAGGCAAAAGTGGATGAAATGTAATGGCAGTGGACATGGAAGAGGAGAGATCTATAGGGATCTGAATGGACAAGGCCTGGCAGAGATTAGAGGCTGGTAGATGACGGTAGAGAAGAAGGAAGCTAAATAAGCCTGAGGGTTTCCTGCTCAGGCACTTGGTTGAAGTAATTTGATGTAGCCCTGGTGAGCTTTGTGTTGTTAAACAAAGATCAGTAAAGGTCAGTTTTAATATTATACTTTGACATACCTGTGAACCCCCCGTGGGGGTCTGAAAACAGGTAGGATATTGTAAAGGTGCAAAGAGGCCAGTGTATAAAGCAGATTGTGGTTCAGAACGGTTAAGTATGAAAGTAACTGCCAGCAGCATGAAGGGCAATCAAGGGCCTTCTTGTGGAAATTCCGACTCAGAATAGCTCTCTGGGCTAGACTGGCTGGACTGGCAAAGCCCGTGCACTCCAGCAACGTATGGGTGCCATCGCTGTAGCAGGCTTGGGAGATCCCCAGATGACCTTGGCCTATAGTTAGCTCTCACAGTCAGCTGTGGCTGGTTTCCAAAGTAGCAGCAACGGCAGCTGACAGCTTTGGAAGTGTATTTTCTTCTCTGTTAAAGAAAAAGTGCCCATTAGCAATACATTTCCCAAGAAGCTACTCTTCCTGGTTTGACTGAGGGCTTCTGTGGTAGAAAATATGCCAGTGTTTCCAGAAGGCTATTTAAAAAAAAAAATTAATCACTTTTCTCTTGAGACAAAAATACCTTGAACCTCTTGGGTAACTTAGAAGAATCAAAACGTAAGTTCTATCCTTGGAAAACATGTCAAACGCCTTCTTGAATGCCTTAGTTCATTAGAGAATCTTTTCCCCTTTTGCCTATCACAGTAAAAGTGAATCAGAATGTAAGGTTTCAAAGGCAGAGAAGGAATCTAAAGCCTAACAGATTAAAGTCAATGCTTACTTTGGGGAGCTGAAGTTGGAATACAAGAATCTAAGTTTGAGACTCTTCGATAAAAAATTCTTGCAATCACTTAGTGTTCATGTCGAAACATCTGGTGGCAACTTTGCTTTAGTGTATGGTAACTGGGGAAAATATTGAGAGATTGCAGTAACGTTTTTTGTTTGTGTGTGAATTGAGCCTTAATTCATGTACTTCATCCAGAAAACACTAGAGGGAGTAAGTCAGATAGAGGAAAAAGGCTACCTCGGAAGGAACAGCAGTGTAGAGGAGGCTGAGGAGGAAAGCATTTCTGCATTTCCCTAAGGCATAGAATTTTACTTAGGTAGACACCAATCTTTACATTGTGACCAAGTGACTTTATATTTGAAAGCCGGTGCTAAAAAACTTTAATTATGATCTGCTGAGCCTGTTCAGAATCCAGAACAGTCAAGGAAAACCATTACTCTCTGACTAGAATCTGTATCCTGTCCATTTTAGGCATTTTGAGAGTGAATATGATAGAACTCTGTGAGTCTTTAATTTTAGAGGACACATTCTTTGGATGAATAACCTTTCACAGATATTGAATTTTTTTTTATAGCACTGGTAGTAATACTTCCAGTGCTCGAAGTGAATAGTAATGATACCAGGCATTTTCAGACACTTGTAGGAATAAAATGAGCTTTTTGTAAATATCCTCGATGGGAAGCCTTCCCCTCTTCATTTTTTCCATAGTTTTCATGAATTAGGTGTACCTTAAAACATCATTTTACGATCTAGTAACACTGAGGTTAACTGGCCCAATGTCATGCACGTGTCAATGAGAACTGATAATGATTCTTCTTGTTTAAATTCCCAGTTCCTCAGTTCCTTTGTGACGCTTTGAAAATGCCAAAAGACCTAGTGAAGGCTAGAGTCAAATCGCCTACTTAAAAAAAAACAACAACTGACAATCACTATAATCAGAAACAGTATCTTAAAAAGCTGTTTAAGAGACTATTCAACTGAATTTTAAATATTTTCCTGAATGATGAACTAATAATTCCATGAAATACTGTCCTTACAACCATAGCAGATTTTTGAAGAAGAGTTGTTAAAAGCATGTGTGAATTCAGATGTAAGAAAAATCACAATAAAGCATGCTAAATTAATGAGGATCTTCCCTCCTACAAACCATGGGGGTCAGCTCACCTGGATGTTAATATCCAAAGAGAAGTAACATTATGAACTTCCTAAGGCAGAGGCTATCGGAAAGGATCAATTACACTGACAAGGAAAACTCAGCTCCCAAGTTTGGGTTTGCGTTTGTTAGTCATGCATTATACTACTTACCTCTCAGGGCAGACCTTTAATTTCAGAAAGTGCTGAGATGCATTACTGCACCCGTTATCAAGTCTTTGGCAGAAATACCATTTATCCTTGTTGTGGTAATGAACAGATTTATAACATTCTGGTGTCACCATTCCTGAAAAAGCACGTTCATTTGAATATTTCTTCCACAAACATAGTGAAATATTTCATGAAGGCACATTGGTGTAGACTACTATGGAGAGATATTGCTGGTGAATGACAGAATGTCTGGTTGATTTACATGAAACCCCAAGTGCTCGTATGAGAAGAGGTTAGGTTTAGATTGACGAGCAAATGTGTAACCAGACTTCTGGCTGACAAATGGCAGAACTATGCCAGCGCATTAGCTGCTCTGGAGAGAGACCAAAAGTAAGGCAGGGGGATCAAGTTCGTTCCATAAAGGACATTCAAACCTAATGGATGGCAGGAGGGCTGGGGCAGGAAGCGCTTGCAGATTTTAATGCCCCAAAATAGTAGTGGGCAAGTTTAGAGTTGAACTGGCATCCAAGCCAATGATCAAACTCTTATCAAACTTTTCTGTGTCATGTGTGTTGTTTATATTTACATTTCTTCAGAAAGATCCTGGTGTTTTCCAGTTAAGTCTATTTTATTGGCAGCTCTGGCTTAAAGTCACTAGCCTCTAAAAATGGCTTGTTTGGATAAACTAGAAAAAGAAAATAAAAACTGATGAGATTAGTATTAAAAATGGTGCCAAACAGTAAATGATCCAGATTGGATTGGATTTGTTCCAGTCGTGCACAGCTGAGACGAGA
This sequence comes from Lynx canadensis, assembly GCF_007474595.2. Classification (NCBI taxonomy): domain Eukaryota; kingdom Metazoa; phylum Chordata; class Mammalia; order Carnivora; family Felidae; genus Lynx; species Lynx canadensis. The sequence goes on from NC_044310.1 coordinate 149,342,179, forward strand.
CATCCATACAGCTTTTGAGAAGAAGGGTGAAGTGTTTGGACCACACTCTTCTTCTGAGGCTGAGGCCAACAGTGTAGGGCTTTGGGTCTGCCTTCAAGGAAGTCCTGTGATAGTAACGAGAGATGCTGTCCATTGAGCTGCTGTGGCGTGCAGCTCAAGCACTTGAGATGCATTACCTCACTTAATTCTTACCAGCACACTGTGGAGTGGGTGTATGGTCCTGCTTTAGAGATTTGTTGACTTGTCCAAGGTCACACACGAGTGACAGGATTGAAACTCCAGTCTGACTCCAAAGCAATTTCCATCGGGCAATTTCCAAAGCGTTGCCTCTTGAGCATCTGACCAACAGTCCTGGAGGAGGTCTGGTGGCTTTCAAGCCATGTGGTATTTGAGTACGATGGAAGCAAGAGCTGCAGACAGCCAGAAGACCCGGGTCTGAATCCTGACTCTACCACTTACTTGGTGTTTGAGCTCAGAAAAATTCCCTACGTCTCTGAACTGTCTCCTTGTCTATAAAGAATGTGTGTCTTGCGTGTGTGCTGGATTATTACAAGACTTTTAAGCCGCTTTTCGTTTCTAACCTTCTATGATACCATGGAGCATTCAAGGGGCTTTTAATTCCCCATATTTGAGGTGCACATTCAGTCTTTCGCTTACTTAGTAAACTCATATGTGGGGAAACACTTCGATTTGGAATTCAAGAACTGACTTAATTTCTGCCATAGAGATATTACTCTTTCTCTGCAAAATTCATTTCCTCTGTGGGTAGTCCCAGTGCTGACTACCTTCTATTTCCTGGGTGGACCTACTCCACTGTGTGCAGAGCGTAGTGCTCTGTTCACAGTAAACCATAGACAGAAAGGCCTCTAGAAGTACAAAATGGTATTTCGTAATATTATCGCAAAGAATACCACTAAAGTTGGCGTTCATCTGAAGGCAATAAATGTGCTTCGAGTAGGTTAGAGAACCAAATGTCCAAGTATTCCCCTCCTTATGTGTAATTCACTGTAATACGCTGACAAGTTTTCTCTGAAAACTGCTGTCTGCCATTAAACTGTGTCCTCTATTGCTTGTTTGGCTTGTACCCATTCTGTTGGTGAAAATGTATACTTTGGCTTTCCTGCCATGGGCATTCATCTCCTGCTACTCCCCCGCTCTGCTCAGCATTCTTGAGGATCAAGTGACATGGGCTGGGCTGTGTGTGGGGAGCAACATTGGAAAATTCCTTTGATGTTGTGCCTTGTGATACTCAATGGCTAAATCCAAGCTTTTGCTATTTGACCAAATGCCAACTGGACTAGTTCCTGAATGAATATCTATGATCTTACAGATAGCTGGATGGAAAAATAAGAAGAAACCACTGGAAAAAAATATTTCAAGACTATTTTACAGGGCTAATTAAAGCAAAGCTTTGATTAATTGGAAAGTGAGTTGAGCAGAGCGTTAATTAATGAAGAGCTAAGGTGTAACATTAAAAAAATTCATTTAATATATCCTGAGTGTCATCTATGTATAAGGAATGCAAAGAGGGTCAAAAGGTCATATAATCCCTCTGTCTAAAGCACCTTCTGGCTTTCTTCTAGCCATTACTGTTGTAAATTTTGTTCTTTTTCCTTCTGGTCCTTTTTAAGGCTTATGTTTTTTGTTACAATGATGTGATCATACAGAATATACACTTTGAATCCATTTTTATTCACTTAACATTGTAAGAATTTAATCTAAGCATCATCTAAACTGTAATGGTGTGCTTAAACATTCCTTTATTTGGTTAAAATTTAAGTTGTTTCCACTTGTTTTCCATGATAGGAAATGCTATAAAAAAATCTTTACACAAAGAGAATGCCCCTTATTATTGTTAATTTTGTGTTTCTTATGACAAACTCTCATGTGGAATTATTGGATCAAAGAAGACAGTTTTAAGTACTCATTTAAATATTTCATTTAAATACTCAATGCAGAGGCACCTGGGTGGCTCAGTTGGCTAAGCCTTGGACGCTTGATTTCAGCTCAGGTCATGATCTCGCAGTTTGTGGGTTTGAGCCCTGCATCAGGCTCTGCACCGATGGTGTGGAGCTTGGTTGGGATTTTCTCTCTCTCCCTCTCTCTCTGCCGCCCGGCCCCCCACATTCTCTCTCACTCTCTCCTTTTCTCCCTTCCACTTAAAATAAATGAATAAACTTTAAAAATAAATAAATACTCAATGCAATATGCATTGCAGTTGCTTCCAACATATACTTGCACAACCATTGTCTGACTATAAATTTCTCCCTACTATCTCTATCATTATTGGGCTTTTGATTGTTTACGTTTGCCTAAAACAGGCAAAATACTTTTGAATCAAAAAAACAAATTTAATGCTCATTATCTATGCAATTCACGCAACAACCTTGCAAAGGTTTACAGATGAATAGCTACGGGGAAAGATTAAGTGACTCTCTCAAGACTGTACAACTATTATCTGAGCTGGGACTTGATCTTGTTCCTTGAGCCCAGGCCCGCGTGCTGCCCTCTTCCACAGCTGCCCCTAAAACCAGGAAGCTTTAGGCAAATGAGCCTCCAAGATAAGCCTGGAGAGGCTCCATGACTGGTATGTATCAAGATGGAAATGAGCAGGACTGTCCAAATGGCTTTGTTCCTTTAAAAACCAAATACTTCCTCAAACTGAGTGAATTTTTGGTTAATTTACACATGCTGTTTCACCTTCCCACATGCACATTAAAAAGATTTTTTTTTTTTAAAGGAATGTTATTTAATAGTGCCTGAGTGTTGGAGTGTTTTAACTAAACTCAGATATACATGAGTAACTTCAGTGGAAGTTGTTCATGCATATCTGAAGCAGAATGTGGACTTTTGACTTTAGCCTATTAAACACAAGGAAATGCATCGTTAAAATTCCACTCTTGGCTCTCCAGCCAAGATGAGAATTGCCCCGGCCACAAAACATGACAGACAGGTCTGCCACGAGGCCCAAAAATTTGTTGGCATTACAGAATAGGGTAGGCAAACCCCAGTAAATCAAGGCGTCACCTTCATTTCTCAAAAAGCCAAATGAATGAAAGTGTGTGCTTCATTCCTTACAGTGATAAGTTGGGTTTTGCTGGCATGTAAATGTGGAGTAAAGGGGCAGAGTGCAAGTGTGGAGGAAATGACAGATGCCCCCAGTCAGAAGGTGTTTGGATGCCTCAGGTACCCATTTGGAAGGTCATAATGGAGAAATGATTTGGAACCATGTGGCCTTCTTGTTCTTTGCAGGGGTGAAGAGAAGGCAAACCCAGTTTGCAGGTCACAGTCCTGTACGATAGCAATGTCTGTCAGTCCTGGCCCCGCTGAGTGTGGCTTGGGCAGAGCAGTTTGTGCGTCTTTCCAGCTGGAGGTTCTTGAGATTTAGAAGGTCCCCTGTAAGCTGAGCAGGAGGTTAAATAACGGGGTTTAACAAAACTCAGAGACAGCCTCATCTTACCTAGATTACAAATCCTGTTCATCTCTAATTGGACTACTATTTAATGGACATTAAGAACAAAACAACAAATCACCAATATTTATTTCACAAAGATATGACCCTGACCATGGATAGCAGAAAGGATGCCTTGTTAACATCACCCAACAACTCCGTTTAGATAATTGCAAAGAGGTCTGGATTTTCCAAGCGTTCGGACAATTTCCTCTAGAAGCTTCTATAGGGAGCTGAAAGTGCTTTGGTGCATCCTTCTGTCTGAGAAGGTGATTTGGATTCACTGTGCTGTAAGGGGAGAAGTGGGAGGCAGCAGGATGGATTTGTAGAGATGTGGACAAGTGAACGTCTCTCCAGGTCACTCGTTTTGTAACCAGATTATAGTTTTAACCAGTGAGGAATCCTGAAAAACAATAACAGAAAACAGCTTGGAAGCAGCTTTGATTTCAAAATTTCTCAGTGATGTCTCCACTCCACCAACGTATTTTCATAGCCTTTTGCCTGAAAGGCCAGGCAATAAATATGCATAACATTCAGAGCTCTGCCTGGAGCTGGGTTCTTGTTTTGCTGGAAGGCATAGAGAGAAGACACGCTGAGCAGATTACCAGGGGCATTTTCCCCTTTCTAGTGAAATGGCTATTCTCTCTGATGCTACTAGAGTGTTTTCTGTCACCTCCAAACACTACACACTGTGACAACACTGATCTCCAAGGCCCGTACCGTCCGTGACACTCTGTGTAAGATGCAGGCAGAGTTGGACCAGACGCTGAACGCCTCCTGCCCAGCCCTGGCCAGGAGGTGGAGCTGGGGAGGGGCTGGCCCTCAGTTTGCCTGTTGTTTTTGGAAGCTTTCATTTAGGTTTTTACTACTGGGTGGTCCCCTGGGCCTCCCACTACATTCCGAATATTTCCAAAACTTTCTGAGAGGTGGTGGTTCAACCGAATGAGCATACTGTCCTCACTCACGTGGAAAGCTGTAGGCGCAGGCTTCCTTCTGTCACACATTCTTTCATGTTTTCCCTCTTTATTTTCTTTAAAGTCAGTTTGAACAAAATAGAATTGTGACTCTGAAGTTCTAAGATTCTGGGTACAGTGGTACATATGCTGTTGTTGTTGCTGTTGTTGTTGTGTTGTTGCTTTTCCAGCCCCTTATGTTTCGATGCTCAGTGATCTCCACGCTTTTTGGATGGCTCGCCAGAATAAGTAAAAGATTTTAAGGAGATACTCCCAATACTTGTTATTTGTTCATATATACCTGTACTATTGAACTAATATATTCTGTTCATTAAAATCATACAAAGACAAACATTTAAAAAAAAAAGGCGGTGGGGGCGGCACCTGGGTGGCTCAGTCAGTTGGGCATCTGGCTTAAGCTCAGGTCATGATCTCACACTTCGGGAGTTTGAGCCCCGCATGGGGCTCTTTGCTGACAGCTCAGAGCCTGGAGCCTGCTTCGGATTCTGTGTCTCCCTTTCTCTCTGCCCCTCCCCTACTCATGCTCTCTCTGTGTCTCAAAAATAAATAAAAACATTTAAAAAAAATAAAAAAAAATAAAAACACACAAAGACAACATTTTGAAAGGTAAAACAATATTAAGTTCTTTTATTTTCTCCCTGGCACACACACAAAAAAAACTTTTTACTTTCACTATGCTATTAATGTCATGTGCTCATTTTATATTTACATGTGCCTGAACTGAGTATGCCTCGCTTGAAAATCTTGCTTGACCACTTGGTGATAGGATTCAGAAATTTAATTCTGAGGGCAGTTTATGTTAATATTTGGTCTTAGTGATTATTGTGGCTAAAAACAATTCTACAAAGATAATGGGAGAAGTGCACTGTTGTCTGTAATTACTCTATCCTGACTCATGTTTCAGCCACATCTACCAGCTAATGCAAAGGTTCTGTTGAAAGTTCACTAATAAGTTTCCATCTTCCTCGGCATCAGTCATTTGCTCTTGTAATCCAATCAAAAGTGCTTCCCATTGGCCAAACCCAGAGCAAGTCAGAAGGCAAGGGAGACTAGTTAATGCACATTTTTATAGATGGATACATGATAGATAGATAGATAGATATACTCAAAGCTCTCTGAAATTATTCATTTGAAATATTTTTAAATAATTTAGAAAAATCCCACTTTCCAGTTTTAAAAATATGTACATATCAGAATTTTTTTTTTTTTTAACAGAGAAAGCATTGTTTTCAGAAGCAAACATATACAATGATGGAAGCTATTCTAAATGTCCATTTGCAAAGTGTTCTCTCCAAGGCATGAATTTTTCAAGGCAGTCACCCTCTCACTCACCAGTACAATGTCAACATTACCTTTGCACAGATTTGGTGTCTTTATTTTTTGCAAGGCTCACTGCTGGGTTGCATATTCCAACAGCTTCTTGTCACCATAGGACATTTCAGAAAATGTTGTTTTCCTTTTTTTTTTTTTTAACGTTTATTTATTTTTGAGACAGAGAGAGACAGAGCATGAACGGGGGAGGGTCAGAGAGAGGGAGACACAGAATCGGAAACAGGCTCCAGGCTCTGAGCTGTCAGCACAGAGCCCAACGCGGGACTCTAACTCACGGACTGTGAGATCATGACCTGAGTCGAAGTCAGACGCTTAACCAAATGAGCCACCCAGGCTCCCCTGTTTGTTTTTCTTTAAGAAGTACAGCGGCAGAGGGTTCATCTCACCCAGTGACCCTGTGAACGGTTGTGGTTTGTTTCCACCAGGTAGGATTAGATTTTAGGAACAATTTGGGCGAATGGTGAGGGCAACAAGTGGATGGGTTGAAGTTCTTGCTAGGAACTCCTGGTGTGCGAATCGGGTATTCGAAGTGAGTTTAGCGAAGGTGGGTAGCAAAGTGAAGCAGCCATGATGAAACAGCAAGACCAAGGAACCTTTACTTCCTTCCCCAAAGCCTGGGGTCTGGGGACAAAACAATAACCCATGCCCAGGGAGAAAATTGTTTCTAGGAATGGAGCATGGTCTGTATCTGTGATTTTGGTAGAGGGACTGTATGAGTTTGTTCAGAATACCCTAACAAAGTACTGTGACTAGGTGGCTTAAACAACATAAATTAATTTTCTTGCAATTCTAGAGGCTAAAAGTCCAAGGTCAAGGGGCTGGTAAGGTTGGTTTCTTCTGAAGCCACTCTTCTTGGCTTGTAAATGACTCTCTTCCCCTGGGGTCTTTGCATAGCCTTCCTTTTATGCATGTGTCCGTGTTCAAATTTCCTCTTCTTATGATGACACCAGTCATGTTGGATTAGGGCCTACCCAATGACCTCATTTTAACTTAATCACCTCTTTAAAAGCCCTGCCTCCAAATACAGTCAGTCACGTGCTGATGTACTGGGGACATCTAATTCAACATATGAATTATGGGGTGGGGACACAATTCAATCCATGATAGGGACATGCCGATCCGTGGCCCACAGGGAGGAAGCCTGGGCAATAAGGCTCATTGGATCTTCCCTCCAGCCCACCCGTTCTCTGCATGTACTTTGCACTGGCCAAATTCAGGTGGAAGCCAGAGGACAGGGAGCCTGCTTGATGCTATACCCAAAGGTCAGTGTCCCAGGACATGCAGAGTTAAAAAGGGAAAAAAACAGAGAATACCCAGCTCACAAAATCACAGTGCTGAGCTTAGAAAACAGAAATGCCATTGGCCCCTAGGGTTATCAATAATTTAACATAGAAGGAAAGAAGTAATGGTCAGAGAAGCCAGGGTACTCAGCTTTGGAGATTGCACGGAGATGCTAGCTTCAGAGAACTGCAGTTACTAGGTAGCTTGGCTTTGCAGAAACAGTTTGAATGTCTTGCATAGCACTTGCCCTGGTGAGAATCAGAAAAAGACATCCGCTGTGGGCAAATTAGAGAAAAGTGGTTTCCGTGGGCTGAGCAGTCCTTTCAATGCCCAGCTTTTGGGATCCTCATTTGTCCTCCTCAGCCAAACACACCCTGCATGACTCTGTGCAGTGACCGTTATCACAGGCTCAGTGTCATGGTCAACATGTCCTCAGTCCCCTTCTTCCAGACCCTTACCACGGACACCTGGAAGGAGACCTGTTGATTTGTGGCTGCTTCAAACTGGCAGCCGCTCTAGTTCCACATGGAAAAAAATCATTAAACTATGGCAAAATTCACATCGATCACTGGCTGTTTTATGAAATCCATCAAGCCCTTTTTGCTGGCAGTTTCTGGCTGATCTGAACTGATCTTTTGGTGGTTCTCCCACCTAAAGGGAGTAATTAGTGTTCTTTTAGACAATTGTTCCTTGTGAGCACCTCTTGGTAACCCCATTTTAAGAGTTTGGGATGACTGACAAACATGAGGTCTGAGTATAAGCACTGGAGTTTTATCTATCCATCAGACAGGCTGCAGCTCACGGTGAGAACAACTCTGGGGGGGAGCACATTCACATAGTCACTGCAGATTTGTATGGTCGTTCTGACAATTTTCTGGCAGGTGGCAGCATAGAGTTCTAAAAATGGTACACACGGAGTTCTAAGAGAGGGTACTTCCTCTGTCCCCAGTTGCTATAAACTTGCTGTCTGGGTAAGTGACCGGTTGGGTGCCCTGTGTGTGAGGGACTCTGCTAGGCATGGGAGTGGGTCTGGGGAAAGGGAAGGACCCAAGGAAGACTAAGACATGGTCCCAACTACTCCATAGAGTGAAGAGGAGGACAGAAGGGTATCCTCTCAAGAGCTTCAGCTTCAGAATAATGTCCAGATGTACCGCCTTCTCTGTCCCACCCTCTCAAGTTCTAACAGTAAATGAGGAGTGGAAGGTCCAGAGGGAGAACTTCCGCATCCCTCCCAGGTGGTGGCGACATTAGGCTATTGCCTGGGTTCTTTGGGCTCAAAGGGTTGAGCCTGTGAGAGACCCCTGACAGCCATGGCCAGGCTGGGAATGGAGAACTACTGGAGCTGAAGGGTGAGAGCTGGTAGGACTGGGTGGATGTTGGTTGCGGGAGGGGGAGGGGGGCATGCGGGGCAGGCCAGGAGCAACCTGGTTGGTCCCGCAGCAGCTGTGGGCATCTGTGGAAACCACCAGAACAAAACCCGGGCACCAGAGCATCCTAACAATAAACTGCAGCTTGCTTGGCAAAGCCCAAGGAAAGCCCTTCTTTTTAGGAGAAAGGAGGGGAACTCTTTTTCAGTGTTCTCAGTGGGAAGCCATTTATACTAGTTATGCACTTGCCCCAGCACTACCCCCTTCCCATGGAGACTAGGCCCCCTTGGCTGTGGTTACTCACCCCGACTGCTGATCTTTGCCAACACTCACCCTCTTACCTCTGGGCTCTTACGACTGCTTCCCCGCCCACCCCCCCCACCCCCCCCACTTAAATCTTAAGTAGAGGTATTCTTTGTGAGAAAGACAGTTATTTCACATAATCTTAGGGTCTGTGATTACCACTTTGAAAATACTTGGACATTATCTTATAAAGCCAAAGCTAGGCATACCTCATGGTACAGCGGTCCCCTTCCTGATATACCCTGCAGAAATACATGTGCACATGTATGAAGTGACACGTACAAGCCTTTTTGATCATTCTTGTTCACACTAGCCAAAAATTGGAGACAGCTCCCATGTTTATCAGAAATGGAATGGACACATTTCGATCTGTTTATACAATTTTTACCACCATACAGTGGTACAAATAAACGCATTACCACTATGCGAAAACACACGATTAAATCTTACAGACATAATATTGAGTAAAAGAAGCAAGACACAACAAAATATTTACATTTTTTAAATGTTTACTTATTTATGAGAGAGAGACAGAGAGCAAGCAGGGGAGGGGCAGAGATAGTGGAAACACAGAATCCGAAGCAGGCTCTGGGCTGTCAGCACAGAGCCCGACGTGGGGCTCGAACTCAAGACGCATCAGATCATGAACTGAGCTGAAGCGGGACGCTCAGCCCACTGAGCCATACGGGCGCCCCGATGCAACAAAACATTTAGTGCACAATTCCATTTATATGAAGTTCAAATGTAGGCAAAACTAAACTGTGGGTTTTTGGGACACATATTTGGGTAGTAAAATCATAAAGAAAAGCAAGGCATGGAATCCTCTACTGTCTATGTAGTGTGACCCGCTGAGTGGAAGGAGGGGTTCATTGTGAAGAAGCATCATTGGGGATGTCTAGGCAGGCGGCCATGTTCTACTTCTCATGGGCCGAAGTCATAGGGAGCCCATTCTGCAATGAAAATTCGAGCTGTATATTTGTGTTTTATGCACTTTCCTAAGCTTATCGCACAATTAAAAAAAAAAAAAAGTGAAAAAGAAAGTAAGTCTTTATTGCCTATTCTCAGGAAGATTAAGTACCGGGTTGAATCTTGAAGGATAAATAAGAATTATCCACATGGAGAAGACTCAGACAAGAAGGGGCAAAGGTGCAAAGTATAGAACTTTTCTGAGATTTTAAAGTTCAAATGGAGGTGTGGTTGGAGGTGGAAGCGAGGTCTTGGGGAGCCAGGTGTTTAGACGTGGTGGGCTGGTAGAGGGATTTGAAGCAAGGGAATGGAATTTCAAGTAGAGGAGGGCTAGTAACAGGGACAAATGCAACAAAGAGGTCATTCAGATAAAGACCGAGGGGTGTCTGACTTGGGAAAGGAGGTCCCTGGCCTCCGGGTGGGAATTGTGCAGTGGGGCCTGGCAGTGGACAACAGACTGGAGTGGGAGGAGGGTGGGAGGGGAGGTGGGGGAGTGGAGACAGATGTGTTTGGCAGCCCTGACCAATGCTGCAGAGAAGGCGAACAGATGAGGAGGTTTAGATCGGGGAACTCACTATTTCTCCATGACCATAAAAGGATGTAGCTCTTTGGTTCCCCAAGTCTCAAAGGCATTTATCTCGGACTTCAGAATTCACTCATGGGAAATGAGATGGTTAAACGGATGAGGAAGCATCACCCTGCTCTGTGAGGTTGGACTACATTCACTTAGGAGGCGCTGGAAAAATCCCTGGGAGTCTCAGGAGACTATTGCGCCTGAGTTTCTGCAGGATGTTGGATTTGTGGCCTCAGAGATGGCAACTCAGAGATGGAAACGTCTCTGTTCCCTTAATTTAATGCACACCGGAGTTGGTGGCTGAGAGCTTGCAAGAGACCGGTCTGTCTGCCAGGCCCTCGAGGGACAGCTTCAGGAAAGTGGTGTCAGTCAACAGTTTCTCTTCTTTTCTCTCCCGCACTCAAACCATCTTATATGCATTTTCCTTCTTGTCTCCCTTTCTAAGCCTCTCTTTCCTGCTTCCGTTCCTTCTCTTCTTTCAGACATCCTCTCCTTCTATCTCCTGTCTGGATTTTCCACTTCCACACCATTCCTGCACTTCAAGTCTCTGCTTCAAACCTTTTGCCACATTCCATCTGACAATGAGAGGTAAGCAGACTTCATGGGGCCAATTTATGGCATCACAGAAGGCCCCCTTCTTTTGGGGGAGCACCTGCCCCGTTATGGCAGAGAGACTCCTGCCCCTTGACATACAGTTCCTGTCTTCTCCTGGGCAGAGTTGGAGGATGACCAACTTCCTCACCACCCCCAGACTCCCACACAAAGCCTGAGCAGGGGAGCAAGGCTGAGGCATTGGCACAGCCAAGATGGTGATGTCGGAGCTGGGAGGCTGGTTATACACAGGGGAACTGACCAAATGAGTAAATATACCAAGTAAATATATCGGGATCCAGGTTACTTGCTGTCAGAGAAGAGAATTACAAACATGGGAAGGGAAAATAAACCCGGAGGTGTTGGATTGGAACTGGAGGTATAAACGTGTGAACACGTTTTTCAAAATATATGGATAATGTAGAAAACACGGATGTGAGTGTGGGCATGTGGACACCTCCCCCCACATATACATTCCCTAACCCCATTCGCTGACAGGGCTTGGGAACAGTGATATATCAGCAGCACAGTGCACCAGGTCCTCCAATCTTACCTTCCAACGACCATTCTCAACTAAAAGGAACCAAGACTCTTTGGAGAAATGGCCGAAGCCAGAACTGGGACAGGGAAAGCACGAGAGGAGCATGGGACATCTACTGGTACTGGGGAGCAAGGAAACGCTTAAAAAATAATGGGGACATGTTTTGAAAAAAACACAGAAGCTGGCATGCACAGGGTCCCACTGACCAAATTAGGGACAATTTGAGCATTAAAACAAATAATGATTGTAACAGATTAGAACCCAGCGGATACAATAGGAAACCCTGAGCCCATCCTCATGTAAATAAGTAAATGAATAAATTCAGTTTGAGGAAGTCCAGGATATTTACATGGTTGCAAAGCATCTCCCCACGAAACACTTATTAACGGCCAAGTGAGAAGGACTAACTTTACAGTGGAGATGCCAGGCAGAAACCACCTTAATTAAGTGATCAAAGGGAGCATTGTTGGTAATGAGAAAAATGGAAATCCTGCACCCCCCAAAGGGATCCGATGGGGAGAACACGGCCTCACTTTGCCAAAGGTGCAGGACCACGTGGAAACTTCAACCAACCTGAGGACAATCTGCAGAATAACCGGCACATAACCTTCAATTGTGTCAAAGTTGTGGAAGTCAAATAAAGACTGAGGAGCTATTTCAGACTGAAGGAGACTAAAAACACAGCAAGTAACTGCAACGTATGGTTTTGAACCGGACCTTTTTATTATGAAGAACAATGGTGCTCTCATTGGCATTCCTGTCCTTATTTTGGTGGTTGTATTGTTGTCACCTAGGAGAATGTCCTCGTTTGTAGAGGATAACGGAGCACCAGGCTGGTAATTTGCTCTCAGACAAACCAGGCTAAAAAAACTCCTTTGTAGTGTACTTGCCACTTTTGTTTCAAAATTAAAAAATAAAATGGCACAACCATGTTGGCGGAAAAAGAAAGATATGTTATAGGGTGAACACAAAATTCCCATTAGTTGAGGAAGAAAACATGAAAATTTTTGTGTTTATCAGGGGTCGTGCAGGGCTGTGCCTCAACATCCTTGGAGTCCCCTATGCTCTCTCCTCAGCTCTCAGGGGTCGTTTGACAGAAAAAGCGAGATGTATTATTGTTGACAGTTGTTGGAGAGCTGAAGTATTAGGTAATGGCAAGTGTCATGATTCTCCTTCCCAAGTCACAGGCCTTGCCAGAGGACTTGAGCCCAGAGACTTGAGCTGTAGCTGCTGCTTCACGGGAAGTGGAAGAGAACAGACCATGTGTTGGCTATCACTGGAAGTGCTCAGTTAGTGGTAGGACAACTTGTGGCTTACATCTCTTTTTCCATCTGAGGGGCTGAACTTGGATGGGAAAGGAGCATCTGGAATGTTTGTGCTGTTGCAAGACATTTTGTCCTTCAGGATCAGGGCAGAAGGAGGGATGAAGTATGTAAGAACATTTGAGAAGAGACTTAACTGAGAACATTACAAGTTTACAGTCTTCCAGAGTCACTTTCATGGAGTGGGGCTTTGAAGTGCTGTCCTTGGCTTCCATTAAGGGGCCCTACCTGAAACAGCCTTGGGAAAGTGTCCTAGTATTGGCAGATACTTCCCAGTATCTCCTGCAGAGGTCTCTATACAAAGGTAATAAATACTATCTTTTCCCAGAGGATTTGGTAGGCTTTGCTACCTTTGACAAGAGTAGATGTACTTTCTCCCTTTTCACCTTGGCTGCTAGGAAACTCAAAATTATTGAGGTTCAACTATAGGGATAGTGGAGGCCTTTTGGCTTGCAGAGTTACATTCTGTGCTCTCCTTCTCTCTTCACTGTTAATCTCCCAAGCCCTGAGTTTTAAATGTGTTTTATTGTATTTCCTATAAGCTGCTTTAAACTATTGTAAATTAAAGGTTTGTATACCAAATAAAGGGACAGAAGGATCACTGGAAGAGTAAAAGTTGAAGGAAACAGAAAATTTCCTCTGTAAGACAGAACTAAACATTAGGAAGAAAATTACACAGCAAGAATGCAAGAAGTTCCTTCGGTATTTCTTAAGAAAAGAAGAGGTAAGAGGGCCAGGAACAATATTCACGGTCTCCAGCATGTGTCAAAGCACAGTGTGTGACAAGCGGGTACAATGGGATGCCTGCCTAGACTTCTGAGAAGAAAGTAATAAATATAAGAGTTCTCAAGATATTGTGGTGGGGTAGGGAGGCGGGTCAGAAAACCACGCAGGTGTTTGCAAATCCACAATCTGGCCTGTGCAGAACATCTGACAGAGGGTGAACAAAGTCAAAGTGATGCTATTTAAAAAGTATCCTACACCCTGCTTGATTAAAACAAACCAAACCAACACTTGCTTTTCCTACATTCCAATATTTTCAGAGCAGGAGTGACAAAGAACATCAACTCTTTGGACATCTGCTCCAAGTCTCATTCTGGCACTAGCAGACCTATTGAAGACTTCATTTGTCTGCCTGACAATTTCATCTCTCAGAAGGCACAGGGGCCAATGACGGAAACGGCTGCTTTGGCGTGAATTCCGATCAGTGAAAACGGAAATGGTTGGTAATGTGGAAATGACAAGAGTATCAGGAGAGAGTGTTTATGTCGTCTTGGCCCCTCCCGGAACTCCCAAAGCTCTTGATTTAGGTCATGCTTTTGTTACTTCTCCTTGCTAGATTGTCATTCATATGCTTGTGTCTCCTTGCAAGACTGTCCCTGGAGGACTGGGACCACATCATGTCATCTTTGTGTTTTCTGATGTCTGCTGCAGTCTTTTTTTTTTTAATATATGAAATTTATTGTCACATTGGTTTCCATGCAACACCACCCTCCAAAAACTCCCTTGTGCTGTCCCTTTATAATCACATCTTCCTCTCCCTCTTTAATTCCTGGCAATCACTCTCATGTCTGTCAATACACTTTTGTCTTTTCAAGAGTAGAAATGACTGACTTAACTCTGCAGCATCTCAGTTGGCAGGACTAAGAGTGATAGGTAGAAATTACAAAGATGCAATTTGACTTCGTTATAAGCTAGTTTGGGATCTGTTCCAAAAACATACGTGATGCCAGGTAAGGTGGGAAGTGCCCTGTCACTGGAGGTATTCAAGCAGAGAAATTGGATTTAGGGATACTAGATGGTGGAAGATATCTGCAGCCTCATTTATGATCCGAATCTTGTGTAAAAGAGCATTGGAATAACCTAGATCAAATCTCAGCCTCTCAGAATCACATTTAAAATGAAATGAATAATAGCATTAAAGTTTTTATTTAATCCAAAGCCACCTGTTTTCAATTCTGAGCAGCCCAGAGACCTGCCAGTGCTTTCTCGTGCCTCCAAGTCATGAGGTCTGGCAAGGCTTTTGGCTTTCTCCCCTGCCCCCAGCTTCCTTGAGCCTTAAAGTCACATTTGTTACTCCCCGGGTCTGAGCAACAATGCTCTTGGTGAGGAGAGGGCTCTGCCAGCAGCAGGCAACAGTGGTTATCTGTGTGTCTGTTCTTAAAATTACTCTCCGATTCAGAGCCCGGTTACTCCCAGCAGCCTGTGCCTGGAGCTTCAGAATACCCTACCCACCCCCCTTAGTTGCCCTCTAAGGCGCTACACTGTGTCTGTGCATGCAGGTCTCCCAAAGGAGAGCTCACAGCTGAAGGTGAAGAACAACATAACCCTCCCTCTAGTGGCTCAAACTAAAACACTCTGGCCCTACAAAGGTCCAGAGCGAGACGCTCTGGAGCCACCTCGCAGGGCTGAAATTCCACTGCTTCTCAGAGTTTATCCTGAACAAAGGGATAGGCACAGAGCAGTGCCTCTCAGCTGTGCCAAGAGCTGCCTGCTGGGACCCGTGGGCACCCATCTCCCAGACCCACTCCCCGCTGCCATCTGGCACGGGCCCTGGGTGGGAGCCGTGTTCCGTGATGGAGGGGTGGTTGTCTCATCACGTTGCTATCTGAGGGAAGAAACTGCCCAGCTTTTCTTAACCCCTGAGCTCCGAGTTTCCTCCCTCCTCACCTACGTGACATCTTCTGAAGCTTTGTGTGTAGGGAAGGGACCTTTACTCAAGGTAGCTAGAGCTTTTCCTTTTTGGCTACTCGAGTGGAATGAAGGCATGAGTCAGATCTGAACTTTGAGTCCCACTCAGGCTGGGAAGCACTGCATTTCTACTAGTGAATTTTTAATCAGTGTTTGTGAAATGCAAGAGGTCGAATTCAGGCTCCTGTGAATTTACCTAGTGTCACTGGCCAACTTCACCCCAGCCAGTATAGAGAGGGATATATATGCATCCCAGGGAGCAACTGTCAGCTCGCCCGCCCTCCCTTCCAACCCAAAAGTTCCATCTCAGAGGATGGGCCCAGTCCACCTCAGAGAAAGGTGAAATCCTGGCTCCCGAGGATGACCAGAGCAGCCATGACCTTTTAGCTGGGCACCACAGTTCCCCTATATATGAGGGATGGCTCTTTCGAAAGCACCATCACTCCGGTGACAGAAAGGGTGCTCCTGAAAAAGTGTTTACCAGTTTCCTTAAAAAAAAAAAAATTGTTTTTAATGCTTATTTATTTTTGAGAGAGAGAGGGAGAGAGTGAGAGCGTGCACGAGTGGGGGAGGGGCAGAGAGAGAGGGGGAGACACAGAATCTGAAGCAGAGCTCTGAGCCATCAGCACAGAGCCCAACACAGGGCTCAAACCCACAAACTGTGAGATCATGACCTGAGCTAAAGGTGGATGCTTAACCCACTGAGCTACCCAGGCACCCTCAGTTTCCTTTTAAAGGCAGCCACTGGATGTCTCAGGACTCCAGTGACATAAAGCCTTCCTAAAAGAACAAACAAAAATAAAATTAACAAAACCTAAGATGCTTAGCAGCCCAAATAGCAGATCTTTCCTGCCTTTGGTCACTGGTCACATGAGGAAGCACTGGGACAGTGTGAGGCTGGGAAAGAAAGGAGACCATGCAGCTTACAGTCCTAGCAGCCCGTGTTCATCCTGGCGAGGCCACACTTCCTCCTGCCCTGACATCCTTCTCGCTCAAGCACTCATTATCATCAAAGGGCCATATTTCCTTTTCTGAAAGAGCCATTCGGTACCAGGGTTTTCTTGGCTCTGGCAAGTTATGTGGTCTGAACTCCACTTATGTACTTCACACCCCACATGGCCCCATGGCAGGGAGGTGTACAGAGATGGGGGGGTGTGGGTTCTTATTGCCTACTTCTCTCATCACTGAGCCATTGGGTAGCAGAAAAAGAATACTGTAGGACTACACAGAACATTTAATCTGCCTTGGGTAAAGGACTCAATTTCCTGTTCCGAGTATTTCCCATAAAGCACCTTACTTAGTGTGGCAGAGAAGAGTTCTCTCTCCCCCATGAATGCTGAACAAGAGCTTCTTAGCCAAATGAGGTCACTGAAGGAGGCCCATGGTCATCAAGGCACGGATAAGATCACCCTGAAATCCTTACCCATGTGCTTGCTTAACACGACAGGGCAGTTTTTATTCTGTTCTGGGCAATGACAAATAGCACCACAGTCAAAGGGTAGCGGTAGGAAAGAGGGAGACGGGTCTGGCTTTCTGGCCTTTTAGAACAGACCAAAGGTGGACTTTGGCTGAGAAGGACTGTGGTCAGCTGATGGCTCATGTCTCCAGTTCCTATCAAAAAAGAAGGAGGTGGCAAGGTTTTCCCACTTCTTTCCAAGGACATGTATTTTGAGTACATACCGAATCTGAAGTAATTTTCAACTCACTTTCAGACCAACTAACTCAGCTGAAGAAAGAGATCAGAAGTGAAATGCATGAAATTCTAATCTACAATGAACCAATTAAAAAAAAAAAATTGACAGGAAAAATAAAATTTCAGATGTTTTTTATTCAAAGGTTTTCAAAAGAAATAAAACAGAAAAAGCTAACAATCTGATCAAATGTACAGTTCAAAAATGTCTTTTGGCGTTTAACAACAAGTCCTAGGAAAGAAAACTACAGAGTTATCTTGAACCGGACAAATAAGTTACCACTGGCAAGTTTGTGGCACTAGTAAAACAAAAATAAAAAATTAACTCTCTTGATCATATAGATATCTCTATGAAAATCTTTTTTTTTCAATCTGTACAAAAGGTCTTTCTTCATAAATTAATTTTTTTTATAATTTAATGGCTGTCTACTATGTGATGTTTAACTGATTTTTTTTTTATTTTTATTTTTTTATGTACAGAGGTTATGTTTCCCAAATCTTACCCAGACGAGTATGGCACTTAGTTCAGACATATCTAGCAGCAGATTTCCCCTCCCCTCTAACCGAGCTATCAAATTTCTGTCTTAACTAATGCAAAAATATCAAGTAGTGAGAGACCCAGGTTTATAAATGTATTAGGTACAAGGAGGGCGCTGCGTTCAGTCTGGACTTTCACAAAGCAGTAATATTCCAGGGAGCATAGAACCAATTAATACCACAACTTTAAAAAAGGAAACAAAAACAAAAACAAAACACATTTCTCTTAGGACTATGTAATTTTCACTAGAATCTACACTTCTCAGAGCAGCAAGGACTTTTGAAACTATGAAATGTCACTGACATCTATAATCAAATACAAGCATAAAATTTAAGAACTAAAAAATACTCGAAAGAAATAACTGCTCAGCCCTAGCTCCTGAGCTAGGAGGATTTGGTCTGTGGAAACAGGGAGGGCCAGCAACCTGTCCCAGCACAAAAGAAAATAGACTCTGAGGTAGATAACTGATCACACACCGTTGACCAGACAAGTACACAGTTTTGGAAGACAACTTAATTTACCGTTGCTTTTCAAACGTATGCAATCGTCTCACTAAAAGAGCTTTAAGAACAGTGAATCACCTTAGATGTACTAAAGTAGAAATAACCGTGTATTTATGAATCAGGAATTTCATAGTTTCAAAATTGGTTTCTCTTTACACTGAATACTTGTAGTGATGATGTAAAGTGTGGCACTGCTTGGATCCAAATCTTCCTTCATGCTTTTTTTTTTTGTTTGGGTGTGTCCATACATCAGTTAAAATTATAAAACCTAAATGCAAAGGTACAAAAAAGGCACATTCTCCTAACCGCAAACTGGTCCGGCAAAAATAAAGAGCACAGAAGATATGACGCTGAGACAAGGTGGAGCAACTGGTTACTGGCTCTTCGGTCTTTGGTGAAGTTACCTTTAAAAGTGCCAAGTAATTTTTATTTCTCAAATTTATGTAATAGAGAGAGCGAGTAGCCAATCGTTTTGCTTCTATTCATATCTCAGCTTAGGTTTGAAGATAAAATCCTTACTTTTAGCTTTTGCCATTTAGTTGCAATAGCAACGTTTTTCGCTTTGCCAGATCTCAGGCAGAATTCTCATTCTAAAGCACTATCATTAGTATAAAGGAAGGACAAAACATTCGGTGACTCCCCGCCCCCGCCCCCCACCCCCAGCCCCAACGCTACCTACACTAAATCTAGAACATCGAGTTAGTTTTTTTTTTTCCTGAAAAAAGGCAAAAAAGACTTTACATTGCATCATACAGCAGATATCCTAAATCAGTCAAACTATCAGAGGAAACTGTTGGCATACAGCCTTACAAACAATTTACCCTATTAAAAGTTCCCCAGTCAGAAAATGTGTTTCACACAAAACATTTTTTCCCTTCTTGCATTTCACTACCTTACACATCATGTGAAAAATCATTAAAAACACCTACTACATATTTAAAAAAGCCAAAATTTCAGCAACTTTTATTGACTACCTTTTAAAAGCCCTATGCTGCTGTTTTACAAGGCATAATAGACCAGCTCATTTGGTCAAAGCGTTCTACATCATTAGTTTGAACTAACTTTTACTGAAACAGCTACAGCATCAAAGGAGTTAAGGCAAATTGGAATTCATAGAAAAGGAGAAGACACTTCACACTACGTTGAAAGTAAAACGGAAAAGCTAAGAAGAGAGACGCGGAGGGCAACACTGAGTACAGGGACACTCACACGGCAAGCACAGAACGCCATGGGGGAGGTCGGACTACTTAAACTTCAGAGCCCATTTCATACAGCTGAAGAAAACGCAAATTCAACACAAAAATGGACAAAACCACAAAAATCTGGTCATGCACTTGGATAAGTCTTCATGGTCTTTGTGCATACCCAGAAAATTGAAGTTTTCTTTTTCTTTTCTTTTTTTCTTACTTTTTTTTTTCCTTTTTTTTTTCTTTTTTGCATCATAACATTTGATAAAAATCTTTCGTTTTGTTTTTTTTTTGTTTTTTTGTTTTTTTTTGTTTTTTTTTTTACTAAAATAAACCTGTTCGGGGGAACAGCTACTAGATGAATTTAAGGGTTTTATGCACCTTATAGAACTTATAGCAAAAATAGTTTTAGTTGATTTCATTATAAATAACGTTTTCAAGAACCTGTGCAAAACTGTCAATAATTTCCTAAAGCACAATTGATCAGAAAAATCCATGATTGTTCAGCCTTCACACCCTTCTTCATGTAAGAACACCCTTCTGTACATCTGGAAGAGAAAAATAAAAGATAAATGCTTTTGTGCATTTGGTATAATACGGCACCTCCTTCTTGTTTTAACGGTGTAGGTGTTTGAGGAAGGCAAGGTGGTGGGCATCTCTGGTGGCAGACCAATAAATGCTGGAACCGAGGGTCGTTCCGATGCCTTGACTCCACCTGTCAAACCTGGGACCTGCACCAGTTCTGGTGCACTTGCACCAGAACAAACAGAGACCCAAGTGTCTTAAGTTCCACACAGCTATTTTATTACGACCTACATGACCAAGTAAAAAGTTTTGAGACTTGTGGTCCAGGTGAGAGCTGGGAATGCAATCCTCCCATCTAAAGATACTAACATTAAATTCACAGTCAAGATACTGCTAATCTTATAATGCTAGATGAGGCAAAATCTCGTATTTCCTTCAGTTTGTGAGGAGTAAAGCAATATAAATTTGGGTACATGTACTATAGGTCAAATTTGATACCTGGTGTTCTGACAGGTTACAGATTTTTAGGGTGGGGAGGGGTAAGGAGGGTGAGAGAGTAACTATACACTTGACTTCAATACAAGGCACTATTCTTTTTGGACAGAACCTGGAAATTGCATAAAATCACTGATTTAACATTTCAGTAACACTGGATTCCTTGGCCATGATTAAGGCAGTGTGACCAAATCTGAGCTATGCTAAGTATCACTATGATAAAAGAATCATAGACTTTTTCCTTGACGTGAGCCCTACAGTTACAAAGATGTTGCCTTCATACCTCACAGTTACTTATTAGGTTGAAAGGTGTATGGTGAATGGTCATTAGACGTCTCGACAGCCACCTGCTGCTGACCAGTTGCTTCCTACGAGAAAGCAGAACAGGTGACACATGAGCAATGGCATCCAAGCTCTGCTACTCAGGTCTGAGCTCCACATCTTAAAAAGCAAGCACTCATTAAAAGTGATTTTCTTCATATTACGTAGGGTTTTCAAGGTTAATTATTTTCCTAAGGAGTTAACATGTCTGACAGACCCAAAGAACCTCCCACCCCAACGTTTATGAGTTGTCTTTTCATATCAAGCTATAACTTATCAAACAAATATCCCTTGAGGCCAGATGTGAGTTGGAATTCAGTATTTTCAGATTTTAGAATCTGAAAAACGGTAGGCACATGCTGTATATCACAGAACATATCCAGTGGGGTCTAGGGCTGCACCTCATAACCAAACACATGAACAGGTCTACACTGAAGGATATAAATATGCCCAGTAAGTGCGCTAGGATTCTTGCTTTCCATAAATTCAGGTTCAGTCTCGCCACAGGTCAGGTTTTTGCTGAAGTGGTTACAAAGAGAATTTTTACTTTCAGATTTTATTGTGTTTCAGAATTGCAGATAAGGGACTGTGGGTTCTGTAACTGTGGCTGTCAATGTGTACACAAATTTAAATCAATCAGAGGAGAACAAAACAAAGCAAGAATGCCCCAAATGATCCAAACACAGGCCTAGGGGTGTTTCTGCAACTGGAACTTGTGGGATCTGCCTAGTGGGTAGGGCTGACTGGGTTGACGAATTTCCTTGGAATTTTAAGGGTACTGTGCAGAAAAATGCTATGTTTTGTTCAATCGTCATTCAAGTGTCAGTCTTCTTCCATGATCATTATCATATCGGTATCTTCTATAATAAAAACTAAGAGTTATTTAGCTATACTAACAGCCTCTATTAAAAAAAAGGTATGGTTTGTTCCTCATCCCTATTATGTTTCTAAAACATCTGAAATATCTTACTTGCAATTGACTACTTCTTGTAGTTATTATTATTGACAATCTTTGGTACTAGGATTGCAATCTTTAGCTTTATCTTTTTTTTTTTTAACGTTTTAAATTTGAGAATCAGAGAGAGGCAGTGCACAAGCAGGGGAGGGGGACAGAGAAGGAGACACAGAATACAAAGCAGGCTCCAGACTCTGAGCTGTCAGCACAGAGCCCGATGCGGGGCTCGAACTCACGAACTGTAAGATCATGACCCGAGCTGAAGTCAGATGCTTAACCAACTGAGCCACCCAGGCACCCCTTCAACTTTATCTTAATTTGCCTGTAAGTATCACTTTACAGGACACAAGATAGATTCCTGAAGGGTATGAAATGTGCTACAACCTTGGGAAAATATTTCTGGGAGTTTTGGGGTGTGTGTGGCCTGGATGTTGCTACACTAATCGGTATGCATAGAATTATCTTTCACAGTTGAAAATAATCCTAGCTATACACGCCCTCTAAACTCAATTCTTTATGCAAATATTTGACTTCTGATGGATCTTTGAGTCCTATCTAATTTACCCATTTCTTTTTTTTTTTTTAATTGTTTTGAATGTTTATTTTTGAGACAGACAGAGAGTGAGTGGGCAGAGAGAGAGGGAGACACAGAATCTGAAGCAGACTCCAGGCTGAGCTGTCAGCACAGAGCCCGACGCGGGGCTTGAACCCACGAACCACGAGATCGTGACCTGAGCTGAAGTTGGACGCTCAACCGATTGAACCCCCCAGGCGCCCCTAATTTACCCGTTTCTAAAGCTACTCATTGCCAGAATGGCCACTGGAGGGTCTGTACCAACCTCAACGGGAACCGCCGTTGTCTGCACATGTGTATACTGTGGCAAATAAGCTCCTTGCATAGCTGACGTCGCAGGCATGTACTGAAAAGGAGAATACGGTCAGGATGGGAAAGGAGAAGCCATGCAAAATTCTGAGTGCTTGGGAAATTTTGAGATGGGATGTCAAGTATTTGAAACTCTCAAAGAAGAAATTTAAACAAGCCACTGCAAAGTTTAATTAGTAAGTATGTCGTATGGAAGGCAAAGTGAATGTTTTCTACTTTCTGAATTTGTCAAACTAAAATTCCCACCTGTCTTTGGATTTCCTAACAAAGAAAAACATACATGAAGATCACTAGGGCTTCTCATTCTCAATAATTCAATATCACTAATGTGCAATTTTAGAAGATCTCATCTCAAACGACCTCATTACTTTCCAGCAGCCCCCTGAACTAGTATCTATAGAGTTATTTCCATAGGTGGAGACCTAAGGAGTAAATGATGTGTTGAGTTTTTATCAGGTCACCGCAGAACAGGAAATGGACCCTTGGTTTCCTGATGCTGACAATCATCCTTTTCCAAAGGCCGCAAAGCTTTCTTGTTGATCTCAATGTGTACGAACCTGGCTGAGCCTTCACAAGAAGCTGCTGGTTTTGAATGTAAGCAAGGAAAACATACCTCCCTTTGTTGTTTTCTGCCACCATCGATATGGTCTGAATTAAAAGCCTTTGGCCATCTTACCGTCTAAATGCTATGTTGATATATATCAACCCCGAAAGTTCCTCTGGCACCAGCTCAACCTCAGTACCCAACTAAGTCCCCTGGACTTCGGAGAAATAAGTCAATACTAAGACTCTAATACAGGGCCTCCAAATTTCATAAAAGAAGAAGTGAGGAACAATCTCCTGCCTTTATCACCAAGTACCACCTTCATCTTTTGCTTCATGAGACCAGGTCTGCAGTATGAATGAATGACACCAGTGATTAGGGCTACATGTGGTCAAGTGTGGTTGCCAGATTCTGGTAAAGGAGAGCTACCCAAAGGACAGGCATTTAGTTCATCAATTAATCATGTGGAAGGCAATGTTGGGGGGCGGTGAGAAGGGCTTGGACATAACCTTTGATGTCACAGAGCCTGTAATTGATAGATAAGACACAGGCTGCATTAATTTACCCCCCTCCCTTTGCTGAGACATAGGATATTAATTTGCCACCTACTGTTCCGGTGCTGCCTAGTGACAGATGACTCATCTGCTGGGCCAGAGGGCTGATCATAGATGCAGGCTGTAGTGACATGGTGTGCTCCATTGAGGGAGTTAACACGGCCCCCTGGGGAGTCGGGAGACAAGAACAGTGTAAGATACACTCAAGGAGGGAATGAAGATTCTGTCATTCCTTTTGCAAAGGAAATGCCCTAGTCTGTTGTGATGTGAAGCAAAAATAACCTCTCACACTTGCAAACAGTTTCCTTAACAATTGCCTAAAAATCTTCTAGCTAATGCTTCCTAAAGCTTTCTTAAGAGCATTCATTTCACTGAAATCACTGCATTGAACATCTTCCCCTTTCCTTTTGCTCAGCTGTAAAGCAGGCCAGTCCAGCAGGAGGAGCTGTAGTAGGAAATACAAACTATTTTTTGGCTGGATAAGGCTACAAAAATGCTTCCTTAATTTTTTAAAAACTAAACGATAGGTGATGTTCTATGCAGCCACAAAACAGCACACATATCATACGGTGTCTTTGTGTGAAAATGTTCTGGACAGTCACTTGACTCAACATCAGGCTGTTAGGATCAAGATCACATTCTTGGGGCGCCTGGGTGGCGCAGTCGGTTAAGCGTCCGACTTCAGCCAGGTCACGATCTCGCGGTCCACGAGTTCGAGCCCCGCGTCAGGCTCTGGGCTGATGGCTCAGAGCCTGGAGCCTGTTTCCGATTCTGTGTCTCCCTCTCTCTCTGCCCCTCCCCCGTTCATGCTCTGTCTCTCTCTGTCCCAAAAATAAATAAATGTTGAAAAAAAAAAAATTAAAAAAAAAAAAGATCACATTCTTCATTCACTCTGTTTCTCAGAACTTTCAGCTACAATTTGGCACCAAGGGAGGGAAGCAGATCCAGATATGATTAATACTCCAATTTCAGGTTCTTTGCTTTCATTTGAAAAAATTCTGGGCATTAAACATAAAATTAAATACGATTAAATGGGGTGGGGTGGTGGAGAACAAAAAAAAGTATCGCCCATAACCCAGCCTCTCCCTAATACACAATAAACAATTTCATATCCTAGGTTTTTGCTTTGAATGTAACATTCTATTATAAATATTTATCTAACTTAGTGCATAGCCATCATTATCATCATTTTTAATTTTTTTTTTTAATGTTTATTTATTTTTGAGACAGAGAGAGACAGAGCATGAGCAGAGGAGAGTAGAGAGAGAGAGAGGGAGACACAGAATCCGAAGCAGGCTCCAGGCTCTGAGCTGTCAGCACAGAGCCCGACGTGGGGCCTGAACTCACAAGCTGTGAGATCATGACCTGAGCCGAAGTCGGACACCCAACCGACTGAGCCACCCAGGTGCCCCTATCATCATTTTTAATGAATGCATAATGATACACAGATTGTCTAAACCGAAATGCAGTTAAATCCATTTCTGCATTTTCTCTAATTTATCCTATGTGACATTCTTATGGATTACATCATTCCTCTCACTTCTGCAATCACCCAATTACCTGAGAATGCAGTTATTCTGACACATCCTACCAATATTAATGTCACATTTTTGGTATCATTGCAACTGATCTACCCCTTCAGTAAATACGCTGTTATTTATTGATAATTAGAGCACAAATAAGGCAGAGACTGGTATGTGGGCACTTTAATTCTGGTTGCAGTCTAAACTCGGTAGGGAAAGGCAGATAGGAACCTTCTGCACACACTACCACTGTCTCCTCTAAGATGTTAAACTAAGATATGTGTAGGCTTTGTCTCCAAAAGTTGCCCAAAAAAGATATAGATGTGTGTCAGAAACTGTTTGTTGTTAATGCATGTCATAGAAAATTTCTTTTTAAATTTTTGGTGTGCATCACCAAAAAGTATGTGGGAACATGGAAATGATTCAGAAGCCCAGAATATGCTGAAGGAATTTCCTGCCGCTTTTTCTCATTCATCGGTAGGAGCTACTGTCCAGGACTGTGCACACAGAGACAAATATGTGTGCGTGTTTATATAGACACATACACGTGTCATCGGAGAGCTCATCTCCTGTGGTATCAGCGAAACTTGTTTTCTCTACTTCTTCAAAGTCATCTCAGCAACTTCCAATTTAGAACATGTCCTTGGATTACTGTTTCATACACATGGTCTCATATTGCATGCTATCCTTCAGGAGCTGTCCTGAGAGAAATTCCTACCTCCTCTTATGGCCAACAATGGTTTGCTTTTCCTAAACAACGGATCTGTTATTATCTTACAAGTACCATGAATTGTTCTGCTTATCAGAATTCCCATTTTGCCTTAGTGACTAAAAGCAGAGGGCCAAATTTGTAGCCTTCTTATGATGAGCATATAGGCCACTGTGTTGGGTGCTGTTAGCTTTTTTTGGTGATTCTGTTCTCCACTTTTATTTTTCAACTGTTATTTACTTATTTTTTTAATTTTTATTTATTTTGGGGGACGAGGAAGAGAGAGAGAGAGAGAGAGAGAGACGATCCCAATTAGGCTCCATGAAACATCTGTCAGGGCAGAGCCGAATGTGGTGCTCGATCTCACAAACTGTGAGATCATGACCTGAGGTGAAATCAGCAGTCGGACACTTAACCCAGTGAGCTACCCAGGTGCCCCCATTTTTCAACTTTTAAAAGGCATGTTTTAATTCAACAAACTGGATTTTATGTATTTTTGAAAAACACATAAATACACTTAGTGTAACTCAATTAAAAAATGTAATATGCACATAAATATAACAAATGCTCACGCCACTAAAGAAATCACATTTATCAAAGAAAGTGTTACTATTTCAGTATTTATAATTTCTACAGAGAGGCTAAAGTAACACTGATAAAAATCTCTAGCCTAATTTGTAACGCTTTATACCTGCATTAAACAGAATGCAATTTAAAAAAAAAGTGAACTGTTTCATCCCAACTACTGTTAAAAACAGTAATTTTAAAACTTAAAAATTTTAAAATTCAATTGGGTGGTCCTCTATAGAACTAGTATAAAGAAGAAAATGGTACCCTGCTTCAAATATGATACATTTTAAGTTCTTACCATTGCAAATTTAATTTGATGTCAAGTACCAATTTGTTTTAAGACAAAGGCGAGTGGACGCTTTATACTGAACTTGTACATTTGCATATGCCATGCTTAACATATCCCAAATCCCATACCATCTTTGGCAAAAGGTTTTAACCCAGAGAATGGGTTTCTAAATGTTGCAAACCACAAGGCCATGAAGGTGAAAAACTTACAGGGTGCTGTAGGATATATGGTTGAGGTTGCATCCAAGAAGGACTTTGCACCTGGAAAAGGGAGGATTTTGAAAGAAACATTGATTTTCATTGGAATGCTAGCGACTTCTCTAGAGATCTTTTAATCATGTTAAAATCTACAGGAGGAAAATAAGGAAGCAATACTATCAATGATTAAAAAGATCAAGGCAGTTAGAGTTCTTGGCAAACTGGTCACTCTGAATAGGATGAAATGATTATTTAAAACCAAGTTCCACGTGCCCATTCAAGAAGTATTAACTGAGTACCAGGCATCAAAGAGAAAAAGGCAAAGAAGATATGGGCCCCACCCTTAAGCAATTTATTGTCTAAGCAAGGAGATAAACAAGTAAACAACTCAAATCGTGAAAGTGTTAAGACCTAGGCACTTTAGGAATGCAGATGAATGAGAATTAATTCCAGCACATCTCATTACAAACTAATCCTTAAAGTATGTGCTTATTTAAAAAGAATAACGAAATTCAATCCCTCTTTGATACCAGGACATTAGGTTTCAGGAATCTTGTCTGGTGGTCAACAATTTCTAGTTAGTGTGGAAAATAAAAATCTGAAAATCAGATTTAGGAAATTAAACTCCAGTAACTACATCTTGACATGTACAGTCAAAAGGGCACCTGCACAGTAGACCCTCTGGGTTCAGGAATAAGCCATGAGAGTCAGGTTCCATGGCAGGAAAGAAAGCCTGTGCAGTCTGCCACTCCAGAGAAAAAAATATCAGTCCATTTCTTGATGCCCAGAGCATTACAGAGGCTACATAACTGTTAAAAAATTAAGTTTCAGTCTCTAATTCTTAGCAACAAAACCCTCCTGTATCTTATCCCCTACTGTTAACTTCAAAGGTTCTATAGAGAGGATATGGGGGAAAGTCATGGGGGGAAGAATGTATTGTGATTTACCTTGATAGCAGAGCCCCGATACTTGTTTTCTCTGGTTTCCTTTGCCACCTAAGGCAGACCAAAGTTAAGTGCTTCTGCCTTGTTAACATTTCAGTTATCTGGACTGCAGTCTTTCCCCACTGGGGTACTACTGGTGGTTTCTTGCAGATGCCAATTTCTCAAATACAATTGTATAAGCATATGGTGGTTTAGTGGAGAAAGGCCCACTCCAACACGAGTGCGAGGCCTTCACTGAATAAATTGTGGGGAGGAGAGCAGCTCCCTGTAGCCCCCAATTGGGGCAAGATGCTCTCATTTTTGTATGCTTTCAGTGGTCCTAATAATCTAACAGCTTACAGCATTATGGGGTTAGGGAGCTATAACACCTAATCCAATTTTCTTTCTGAAGCAGCAAACGAGCTCCTGTCAATTTCTATTCCTCAATTTTCCCTAACTATAAAATGGGAATAATAATCTATGTTCTTTGAATTCTTCACCATTGGTTCTCCCCTCCTTTGGGTCATGGCTCCCTCTGAAAACCTGATGAAAGAAATAGAACTCTGTCTCCCTCCCACCGCCCGCCCCCCAACCCCGCCAACTAACTGCATACACACAAGCAACATTTTGCAAACAATTTAAGGGAATCTCAGACTACTTGAAGCTCATCTGCTGACCCCACTGTGTCCCTGAATTTATGGGGTTAAGAACCTCAGTTTTACAGGTTACAGCACTAAGTGGCAAATGGAATGAAATTCCAGATGCATCTTAGGGAAACACAGAATGCTCAGGAGAAGAAATCAGGCCTTTGAAATGAAATGCTGTTTCCACAGTCAGGTCTCCTAATTTCTTTTTTCTATTCTATGAAACAATTCTGTGGCCGTAATGCTCACTGCCTTACAGTAAAGAGGGAAAAAGGTGGTAGGGACATGCATTAGTAGCTGAAATAGTTATAGCAGCACAATTCAAATCAATATGCACAATCATTTACCCGAGAATAAGCTTACTTGTCCCTAGTTTTAATGATCTACATAAATGGCAGAGGTTTCCAAGTTCGGATTTTTAAAAAGAACTACCTTTCATTAGGGAATTGTTAATTAGGGAAAACACATTAGAGCAGATCTCACTGAGGCTTCTAGAGTAAGGGAAAATAGAAAAATTTTATGTCCAAAATAATGAAAGAGGCATGAAATCACAAATACCATGCCCAGCAGATTGAAGGACTAGCCCAAGTAACATTGAAAACCCAGACAGATAAAAGAAAAAATGAGTGAGAACTCAGGAAAAGGCAGAAAGAAGACCTAAAAGCTGAGGGAAGCTACGAATGCTCCATTAAAACTTCAGTTTCAGTGCACTTAACCACTTCTCTTTATTATTCGAAGCTACTTTTATGTTTTCAGACAGAACCACCTTAATGATATTGCTTATGTTGACCAATCCATTATTTTAAAAAGTATAATGAATATACTCTCATCAGCCCGCTAATCCTGTATATGTATTAACGATGATGATGATAATCACGGCTAACATGTAGTGACTGCTCATGATACACCAGGTACTGTGCTGAGCTCTTTACATTATTTAGTCCTCATACCAAGCCTATGAGAAAGAAACTATTATTATCCCCATTTTAAAGATGAGGAAACTGAGGCTTACAGAAATAAAATAACACAGTTATTAGATATTGTAGTTCCCTAACCCCAGAAATCAGGGCTACAACATCTAATTCAATTGTTTTAAAAAAAACAAACAAACAAGAATACACAAAAGTTTAGTCACACAGGATCTCAACAGTCAACAAAAGAGAGAACTATATTCCCACGTGTCTGTATTGAACTGTTGTTATGTTTCTGTCTGGACCAAGGCGGTAACCCTGTTAGAGGTACTCTGCTATAGGAGGAGAAATGAACACCACCAGGTTCGTGGCGAATAGGAGGTAACCCTGCAATAAAACCGAATCACAGAACAAGGTACTTCATGAGATCTTGATGCTAAGTTGGGAATTTAAGATAAAGCCTCCTCAAAATAACCTGTTTAAACAGGGAGTCACCTCCTTTTTTTTTTTTTTTTTTTTTTTTTTGCAAATCTCATTGCATTGCTCATTTAATGTTACCTCATGGAGACACATCTTTATTCATTAGCATGTTCACTTGCTCTTTTCTTAGTTCCTGCTGAGGAATAAACAAAGGCAACGGTGCACATCTATTCTGTATTTTACCTAACGTCAACGTTTTTTAAGTTTCAACTTCTGGGACACGTGGTGTCCAACAGCAAAGCCCGCTGTGGAGGAAGTATGTGGGTTCATCCCAATTCTAAAATGCTATGATTTCAAGGACTGACAGCTGATAACCATTTTCTCTTGTTTTATATTCTCTTACATAAAAGTAAGTCTCTCTGTCAAATAAAAAGCAGCTTATTCTAAACTGGCTATCCAAGCTGCATAACATTGGACTTAAATTTCATTATAAGTGTTTAAAATTTTAAGACACATAAAAACGCAGCAGTGATTCACAGCCGGCAAGTTGTCACACTCTTGATGAATCCTAAAGGTACAAACCTGGTAGGCAGATACAGGAGATGCAATATAGGGTGTGAGAGAAGTTTGAGTGATCATTCGGTTTGTAGCAATACTGTATGGTGAAGGATAAAATCTAGAACAAACACAAAAGCCTTTATTAAGTAATCCTTTAAAAAGAATAATTCCCGGAACAAATGTCTGATATCTTCCACCTTCACATTTTCCCTCAAGCCATTATGCATTGATCTTAATGACATACCCGTTTTGTATAGCAGCTGTGGTTGGGTCATACGTAAGTGTCATTCCAGCCTATGGGAAAGAAAAAAAAAAAAAAAAGAATCACTCACTGCAAGGGCAAGGTTTACAAATTCCATTTCTTAGGTCATGGCAACATAAAATAGAGATAGTTTACTAGCATTTGATAGAAGTGAGAGTTTCCTTTAGGCAAACATAAACTCAATATGAGCATTCAGCTCTACACCTGCACAGTCTCGTTTGGTAGTTATTAGTTGCATGCAGTTATTGAAACATGGCGTCTCTCCAGCACAGT
This sequence comes from Lynx canadensis, assembly GCF_007474595.2. Taxonomy (NCBI): domain Eukaryota; kingdom Metazoa; phylum Chordata; class Mammalia; order Carnivora; family Felidae; genus Lynx; species Lynx canadensis. The sequence goes on from NC_044310.1 coordinate 149,373,046, forward strand.
GGCTATATCTCAAGTGCTCAAATAGCCACATGTGGCTCGTGGTTATCACTGGACAGTGAAGACTCTAAACATTTCTCTGAGTCTGAGTCTCTGAAGACTCTAACATTTCTACTGGATGGCACCTCCTTAGACATTCTTGAACTAGTAGGTTACTTAAAAAAAATTCATTGAAAATAAATATGGAGAAATGGACATCCAATATTTTTATTGTCTTTTTTTTTTTTTTAAAGAACATTACTCAAAAGAATTAGGCAAAAAACTCAACAACAAATACACTGTTTGTTTTAATAATGTTACTTAGGATAATTTCTGAGTAATTATAAATGTAAACCTTGAAGAGACCATGACGTTAAAAAAATACCAAACAGTTGTTCCATTTCTTCGAAGCAATTTAAAATTTTCTTTTACTTGATATGCAGCTAACTGGGAACCATTAACTGCACCCACCATCTATCTGTCCATCTGGAGAGTCATCACTCTCTTAGCACCATTTTCACTGGGAAGAGTTTTAATGGGACATCATCTGCATCATAAAGCCTGAATGCTGGCACCTATTTCAGAAGTACAGCGGCCAAGTCAAGATGCTGCATGTGTGCCCAGTCAAGTAGGCTCTCATGATTACACACCCACACTGAAGTCTCAAGAAGGGACTTACAAGTCTCACCTCTCCTTCTCTATGCCATGGTCTTCCATTAGGGATGTATTTGTTTGGGTTCTGCCTCTTCTTCTGTCCTCCATCCGCAAACTTACACAATAAAGGTTCTGTGGGAGCTGAATGAATGGGGACAAAAAACAGAAAACAAAATTGTATGTGTGTGCATGACAAAATGTAGTTCAACTTTTTTTCTTTAAATTTTTTTTGAATGTTTATTTATTTTTGAGAGAGCGAGAGAGACAGCATGAGCAGGGGAAGGGCAGAGAGAGAGAGGGAGACACAGAATCTGAAGCAGGCTCCAGGCTCTGAGCTGTCAGCACAGAGCCCGATGTGGGGTTTGAACCCACAAACCATGAGATCATGACCTGAGCCAAAGTCGACGCTTAACCGACTTAGCCACTCAGGCGCCCCCATTTTTATCCCTTCAATAGAAGCTGTGGCAGGTGCCATAAGGGAATTGATAGAACACTTTAAGCCAAAGGTTTACGCAGACCCTTATATGATTATCCGCTGGTGAAAAAGATAGTAAAGAAAATATATTAGTTATTATTTTCAAACCACAGAGTGATGAACACATTTATTCTAAGGAACCAAAGGAATCTTTTCATTCACTTTTATACTTCTTTACGTGCAGACCCACTTGTTTTCAATTCTGTTGATGAATCTCCAAATGCAAATAACATTGTATCACCTCCCCCCACCCCCAAATTAAAAATGCTCCCTTAGCATCTCATCATTCATTCTTCAGAGAGGCCTTCAATTCCCCCAGGAGAAAACAAGTTCCCCTTTATACTATAGCTCATATTATATTTTTAAAAAAATTTTAAATTTTTATTTGTATTTTTATACCTAGCATTTATAACAACTTGGAATTGTGGTGATTTGTTTGGTGTCTGTTTCCCCCTCTGGAATGTAAGCCCTGTGGGGAGTGGTGACACTTATTTCTTCATCACTGTATCCCCAGTGCCCAAGTATCTGTCATGTTGTAGGCATGCATGGCACCTTGGTTGAACCAATGGATGAATAAAAACAGGTCTCATATGTTTATTTGTGAAGTACAGCCTTGAAGACAGCTGTTGTAAGAAACGCAAAAACACCTACCCAAGCTATTTAAAGTTTTTTTTCCTGTTCTTTTAATCATCCCTCTTGGGGTTGCTTTACTGTATATCCACATCATAGAATGACCCAAAGAACAACTCAAGAAATGAACGCAGAAAAGCAAAAGATTCAGAAACTATCACACAGGGATAAGTATTCATTAGCTTAAAAGAAAAAAAAAGGTGGGGGGGGGAGGTGACGGCATAGTAGTCTACCCATGATTTTTCATTTTCTTTGCTTTTCCACAATGAAAATAGTAGTATATTCCTGAAAGTTGTGCATATTTCGATATGTTTCTGGTTAATGTAATAAAGGCAATCATACCTTCCTGTCTGGTTCTCACATTCTGTCCTTTGTCTACTACAGAACTCTGATTACTACTTTCAAGTTCTGTTTCAAAGTTAAATAACCAGGAAGAGAAAAATATTACTTATGGAAAATTTACTCCTTTCTCCTTTGCCTCTTATTATCCTAATTCATCTCTTATTTTATATCACTATTACCCACCCACTAATGACAGGGTGGAAGCAAGAGTGCCTCTCAACACTTCTCTGCCAAAAAAACAAAACACAACAAAAAACCCAACTGTAATTCCTTCTCAGTGAGGGATCTAGGCTGTCATCTGGTATGGCTTCCTCCTCTCCCCGGTGTGAACCAGTCCAGAGGGACAGGCTGGAATGTGAGCTCACTTCTGAAAGGCAGCTGTACTACGGGAACCAGAAGTTGAGAACAACACTGTGAGGTGTTTGGGGAGAATACCAGGGAATCTTGGCCCTACCACTGTTTACCTTCTGACTCCACCCCCAGGCCTCAGGCTTTCCTGAACAGGGAACTTCCATTTAAGACAAATGGGCGTGAAGGAAGACAGACTGGGGCCAAATCCTAGACTGCAGATGAATTACTCTGTCTTTTCAAAAAAATGTACTGACTTTTGGAAATGTCTATACCCACCAACAATCTCAGAAGGTAAAGTAAGTGGATACAAAGGAGCAAGAGGGCTTTCTCATAGGTGATGATGTTTTTAATTCTATAACCACGCGTTTGGCAACAGGTGGAAACGAGGGCCAGGAGAACACTGCTTTCGAGTAGAAGGAAGGGATAAAGGGCAAACCTGCCTGAAAGTTAGGATTTTCCTTCTGCCACACGTGGGGATGTCTCACCTTGAAGTCTAAGGACAAACAGACAGCTCAGAAGCACAATCTCATTCTTCACAGATCTAAAAGTCCTTCTGGCATCGAATGTTTCCTCCAATGATGTTTTAGAATTTTTACTCCCCATAATCTTGTAGGGCAAGTGAGTAGAATAAACTCTGCAGTGCTAGCCCTTTGTGGGACTTCACTTTGAGGACACCCTTTTATCTAGAGGCATTATAAAGACCAGCTAGCTCCTAGACAGAGATTTAAGAGTTTTCCAAAAAAGATTTTTAACTTGGCACACTGAGTAATGCAAATGGACCATTTTCCTTCATGAGCATCATTTCATCCAGAGAAAGGAGGCAACCAAGTTGGACACATTCTAGAAATTCACTCTGGGCTGCCTAAGTAGGCAGGTGTGAACAAAAGTATTTAGGCAGCAATCCCTGGGAGCACCAAAGCTCTACATTTGCTCAAAGGCCAAGTGTCCCTATCTGTGGTAAGATGCTGTCAATACATTTTCATTCTTCTAGACTATGCTCTGCCAAAAAAAAAAAAAAAAAAAAAAAAAATCTCATGCAACAATAAAGCCTGCTAGAAACATCTAATGATTCGGTAAAAGTCGATGAGGTAAACATCAGGTAAGCAATGACACGTTTGCAAATATATCATTCAAAATGAAACGGAATAGGATGTAGTTGAATCTTTCAACAACGAATTATGTTTACTACATGATGTGGTGATGTCATTAGGATATTTTTCTCCCTCCAAAAGCAAAAAGGTAAGTTTAAACAGTTTGATACTGGCAGGTATCCCATATTGTTGGAAAGCAAATTTCTTATTTTAAAGAATTACAACCAGCAGAAATGACAGATTTTTTTTTTTTTTTTTTTAAACATAGTTGTTGGCTCCCTGTTTTAGGGAAATGGGAGTGCCCCAGGATTCCATGTGAGGCAAAATAAAATTCTAACAGCTTCTTTCCTCTGTTAAAAATTCTCTTTGGTCTGTTTAGCAGTTGGAACTTATTATTGAGTGCCTACTATGTGTAAGGTATAGTGTTAAGAATGAGGAATACAATCGTGGCTAAAATAGGGTCTTATCTCACACAGCTCTGGCAATCTAATGGGAACAAGAGTGCAGAGTCTTATGAAAACCCATTTAGCCATTAATGGGACAGAATATTGTTTTGAGAGATGTCCGTTTTTTAATAAAAATGCCACCCAGAAGCGAGATACTTCTGATACTGAAATGGCTGTTATTTCTTTTACAGTGGCTGCTTTATGTACCTGGGTGACATTATGAAAAGCAGGTTATCCCTCTGCGTTCTCGATATCTTATTTATTACATGAATTGTACCGTGTGCTTCAGGAAAGCAACTATGTTAAGATTTCTTTAAGATATTTATGTTAGCATGAAGCTGAGCAAGGGTTAGAAGATTTCAGTTAGATTTCTGAATTGAAAGCAAACAAATACACCCAGATCTGTGTCATGGCTCACTTATTTTTAAGTGTGTGGGAGACTGTTGCAAAATGAGATATCCTTATTTGATTAGCATATCCTGTGTCTTACTTCAAGCCAGACCAGAAGTCTCTAGCATTTGCGTTTTGAAGCCTAATACACAGTTTCCAGGTTGAATACTGAGAGATGCCATGGGATGTCAGATTGTTCTACACATCAGATACTTCCGGTGGCCTGCTTGGCTGTTCTTTTCAGAAGGGAGATATTGAGGAGGACTGACATGCAGAAAAGGAAGTGCCATGAATACTAGCAATATGACCATGATTAACAGGTAGATTTGGGCATATTACCTCAAAAATATTCATATGTAACAGTCACCCCATATCTTTTACATGGTCAATTTTCTAGATTAGCAATATTTTATCCTATTATGCAAAACAGTAATTGGTAAGAGTCCTAACAAATGATTTGTGACCTAAGATATATTCCTGTATTAAAGTGATATAAAAATTCTATCAAATTAGCCATACTCGATTGATTTTGCCAAATATGCAGAGAATTCTTAGCCGAATTTAATTAACCACCATATTTTGGGTTTGTAAGGGGTGTGCCTCAAAGGGTGTGAGAGAAGGTCAAATTCTCTTACTATCCAAGACAGAAAAGTTACTTATTTATCAGAACCAACAGGAACATGTAATTCCAAAAGCTTGACCATTGTAGTATATAACCTTCCAGAGATGATGCCACAAACGCAAACACTTACCTGATATTTTCTGGCACCTCTTCAGAGCCATCTAAAGTGACTGCGTTGTAGGATTCTCCAATGCGCCCTCCACAGGGCCTTGTGAGCTGGGATGACCTTTTATGAATGCCTGATTTTGTGGTACTAACAATCTGGTCCCATCGTAAGGGACAATGAGCTCTATGGGTGATGCTCTTGCTGATTCACTGCTCATCTCTACCAAACAGTTTGCTTACCTATCTTCTGAAGCTCAAACTCTGTAACTATTTAGGCTAAAATGTCTTCCCTTGACATCCACGCTAAAAGTCACTTCTGGTATGCCTGCTTTGACTAACCACTGTGGCTCATAATTTGACCTCCTAGAAGTCTTCCTCACCTATCCTAATCCAGTGGCTCAGAGAATTAGAGTTGTCTGTCGTTTGTAACAGAGTGGACCTTTTCCTCACTGTGTTCTAACAGCTGGAGAAACTGCTACTTCCAAACTCCCATTTTTCTAGTTAAGCAGTATTTATCCTAATCAACATTCTGTAAAACGTGAACTGCCCTCGATGGAAGTTTTTCCATCGGTTGTGGAAAACCAGCCCACTCAGCAACTGTAATTAGCTTTCTTTCTGATAACATTGCCTACTTTCAAAATTCCTCAACTAGCAACACGCAAGTAACTATCTGGGGCTCTTCCTTTAAAAATTTCGACGTAGGGATCTAATACATATTATCCATTTTTTGTGTGCACGTCATCACTTCCTGCCTAGCTTCCTCTTTGTTTCTAACCAAATCCTGCTGTCCTGTCTAAGCACCACACAGAGCCACAGCCTCTCTCCGTAGACGCATGTCCTCCTACGCCTATTTTGTTAGGTTCTCTCCCACATTCCTGACCCTTGTAGAGTGGTTCCTTCTCCCACTCAGCTTTACCTATCAGTAAAATAATGATTTAACAACATAAAAGTCAGGTTAAATAAAAAATAAAAATGTAATCCTTCCACATCACTCCAAGTTAAATATTTTACTATTCTATATTTACTGCTTTTCGCAGTCTAAACTTTTCATATTTGCAACGGTAAGTCTTTTTCTCCTACCGTTTTCATTGTGGACCTTTCCCTGTCTTATTATGGAATCTTTTTTTTTTTTTTAAGTGGCTACATAAGGTTCATTTTGAAATGGGTTTATGTACAGTTTCTTTGTTGTTGTAACTAACACTATATGAACATCTGTGTGTGTATCTTATTTCTCTCTTTAACCGCATTAATGCCGACTGCTAAAATGGTGGTCAGGTTGTATGGTAACACTGGCTCCAGACTAGTCTCCCTGGTTTGAATTTTGGCTTTGCCATTTGTCACTTAGTGACTCCAGGCAAGTTATTCAATGTCTGAGGTTTCATACTCTGTGGAATGGGGATAGTAATTGTACTTATTTCAGAGGATTGTTACAATTAACATACAAAATGCTCAGAACAGCTCAATGCACAGTAGCTATTGTTATCATTCTATGACGACAGGAGGAAGTCAAATGTTTGAATTATGACTCTTCCTCTCGCCTTTGAATTATTAAAACAAGTTCTCAGGAGAGGGACTTCTGGTTTATTAATGTTAGAAACATTTTTAGAGACTGGCCTGTTTTCCGTGGACTTTGATTTTTGTGAGATTTTAACAAGCTGGCCAGGGGTTGCCTCCGCCTTGGCTTCACATACAATGAAGAAATGTTCAAGTTGGAGTTAAGGATGAAGTTACTGGCAAATGCCTTTCAGAAAACTGTTTCACAGTAACACTTACACTTCCCACCCAAGGTCCTTATGCTTTAATAAAATTTTACTCTGCTATTTATTGTTCCTCCCTGGCAGAACCTGATAGCGAAAAGGTATAAAACTGATCTGAGGGATCTGCTGTAGGCTGGGTATGATCGATGGAGCCCCATCACCGGCCTGGCATGGCACGCCAAGCATCTGAGGCTGAAACAGTGGCACATTTCCAGTTGAGATCCCTTGTTACTTTTTAAAAGCTAGACTTCCCCTCCACAGTAGAGAATGAGTTTGCGTTTGGAGCTGTAAGACAGCCCTCTCCCCACGGGCCACCCAGGAGTATTCCAGCAGTTTCATGGCAGTGATTGTTCTTCCTAAGAGCACAGCCCTTGGAGCGGCTGTCTTGACAATACACATGTTTAGACTCTGCTCTATGTACACACTGGGTAAGGGAGACAGGAACACATCGCAATCCCAGGGGTGTGATCACATTGTCCTAAAGCTACTACCAGGAGCATCACACACGTCTTCAAGGGTTTCTTTTGTCCAGAGCTGTCAACATTTTCTGTTTTTACAGAGTAACAATAGCTTAAGAGAAACATTCAAGGAACAAAATAGGCAATAAAAACCCGTGAAAGATTTCTAGCCTTTTCGTTAGAGTCATAATTTTTCCTCTAAACATTACCTTTCTGCCTCCTGGCATAGGACAATGCCCAAATAATATCACCTATAGACAGAGACTTATGAAATGTGGGTAGGAGCAGTTCTCAAGCCCTGCTGGGCATATACCCAGTCTGAAAAGTCAGAATAACACAGAAACAGATGTAAAACAAGCTGAGGTCTTTGGACAGACCTGGCCAGCAGTTATGCACTTCACTGGAGCCCTTCCATGACAGACGAAGCTTCGGGCTGTGGCAGAACGATGCCAGCACAATACCGAGAATATAATGACTCACATATCCAGGGCTAGACACATTTTTCTCTTTTAAAATTCTTCGCCCTTCGCACACAGGAACGTATTCAGACTCCGAGAACATCATGGAGAGGTCCAGAAAGAAAGATGAGTAATCACACTGCATCCTGCAGCACTGAACATATATGTGGACTTTGTCCGTGTGTGTGTGTGTGTGTGTGTGTGTGTGTGTGTGTGTGTGTGTATGCGTAGGCAAAAACAGAAGGCACGGAGCAAGCACTCTAGGACAGTTCCAGCTAATATGCCAACGTGCATTCATTAGTCTTCTCAGAGACTGTACTCTCTTCCAGACAGGTACAGGAAGAGCATTTTTTAGACAAAACCCTGAATCATGACCATGAGTGACAGTGTTGTTGCCTGGGGCATGTCTCCTAATCTGAACATCTGGTCTAACTAATGAAAGCTCCCCATCCCTTGTTTCTAACATTCACTGTGTGGGAAACCACCACCATATGATTTCCCCGTAACAGAATTTTTATCAAGTAAATATTAAGTTATTTCAAACCTCTGTGAAATTCACCTGGATTGTCTGACAAAGCAGTCATTGGTTCTTTAACCCTGGTTCGGAACCTTCCGCGCAAATCTGATGTACTGCAAACCAGTTAGCACTCAAAACCAAGATAGAAATCAAGACAAATCCAAATAAAAGGACAATGCTTCAACATTTTCAGGGGAAAACAAGAGGCTGGATGGGGTAGGATCGAGGGGATGGCCTTATGAGTAATTTTTTTCCAACACAAACTATTATGTATATTTAAGAAAGTTTGATGGAAGATAAAGCCTCTTTGGAAATATGGTAACATCAGGGCCACCTGGGTGGCTCAGTCAGTTAAGCGACTGACTCTAGGGTTTTCAGTCAGGTCACCATCTCATGGTTCTGTGAGTTTGAGCCCCGCATCAGGCTCTGCACTGACAGTGTGGAGTCTGCTTGGGATTCTCTCTCTCTCAAAATAAATAAATAAACTTAAAAAACAAAATATATGGTAACATTAGGCACCAAAGCACAAGATTTTTAAGAAGCAATTTCAGAAAATAGATTGAAAATAGATTGAAAATCCTGATGTGGATTTTCACAGAGCCATAAACACGTACTACATTATGCACATGCCCCCAGGACAGGGTGGAATATGTCTGGTGCGGGGGAATTCAGCCACATCACTCTGGTATGAAAAGAGCTGGCAGAAGGGTGGGTGGCACGTGATAAGTGACAATTTATGTGCAGATCTGACCTCCTGCTTAGCCACCTAGAGACTTTCTTAAGACCGCTACAGTTAAGATGAGTTCACTATTCAGTTTGTTAATTTTCATAGTGTCTTTTGGGGAATGCATCTAACGTGGGTTTCTTTTCTGTACTTGCTTGGCTCCAATGTCACAGGCAAATTGCCAGTTGTGCAAGAATCTGAGTACTCTGACAGAAACCATCCTGGGTAATTCTGCTTATGCCGGCTCAACAACTTGCATCACTGATTAAACCATCCTCTGACTGTATTTATGAGACGTTATGTCTGCCTAGCAATGAGCCTACATTATTTAGACATTAAAGTGGAGGCTCATTCAATTTACCCTTGCCTGACAATATTTTTGTTTTTCATCTGGCTCTACTGAAAATAATATATGCATTCCTTGGAGAAACCCATGGTATGCAGTAGCCATTTAGGCAATTTGAGAGAGCAGTATCTAATAAACAGACTGGTAGTCAAAGAAAATTTTCGTATTATGTGTACCAAAAAAGGGGAAAAATCCAGAGAAGTTCAAAACTGCTTCAAATTCTGTTGTGGCTCTCAAATCCACTTGGGACTTGTTTTGGGGAAAAGTTGAGTTGACTGGAACTATCCTTCCAAGGCCCACATTATACATTTCAAACTCCTGCCTAAAGGCAGTTCAAACTCGTTTACATGCAAAGAAGTATTCAGAGAAACCCTCAAAATAGCCATGATTACTGTGATGAGCGAGCCCTACGTGAAAAAATGCTCTTGGAAACCACTTGGTAACCTCTGCTGTTATAGGGCGATGCACAGGCTTTCTGTGCCTAGCACAAAATTAAAAATAAAACAGCCCCTGCTGCCAAAGAACTTGCAGTCTAGTTGGGAACTAATACATAGAAAAAAATCAGGAAACGTTAGAAAATGGCACAAAATCAAGTTCTGATTCAGAACAGAGAGAGTGACTTGACTGCACCCCCCCCCCCCCCAGCAGTGATTCTCTGGAAGCAGAAGGAATCTGTTTCTTACCCCCCCGGTGACACCTGGCACAACTTAGAAGAAACTATTCTCTACTAGTTGCAAAGGTACAGAGACTCCTACAATCATTTACATGTGGTTTGGAAATCAAGGTCTTTTTTTCCTTGAATAGGTATGACCAATAGTCTTTAAACCCACTTCAAAGAAAACAGTTTAAATCATACAACCATGAAGTCCAATCTCGATCTGTGACACCCTGAGATCTACTTCATTCAGGAAACTGGTAGATCTTATCTCATCTCAGACTCACACAACAGCAAAACAATAGTGTGCAGGGGTATTCTTCCTTCTAGAACTTTCTTTGTTGTACGTAAAAATGAGCTGAGAAAGTAAAGTGGTCACTGGTGGGTGGATGAGCAGCCCTTCAGAGGGACTAAGAGCGTGGGGTCCTGACACTGATGACATGGGGAAGTGAGGAGAACACCAGGAGTCGGCTGTGCACACGTGGTAACCTCAGAAGGCCCCGCGGGGTAGGCTTTACAGAAAGCTCCCACGTATTAAATTTCTCTCGTCTTTACTTGGCTGGAGGGTAAAGACATTGCTTTTTATTTTCTTTCAACTCAAGTGCTGTTGATGGAAAACAAAACGAACTTAAAAAACAAAACGGAAGCTCCTTCACAAGGTTGAGTTCCCTGGAATAGTGTATTCCAGGTCTTTTTATTGCACGCTCCAAACTTGTGCCCTCAGGCAGTTCAAGTTCACATGCAGCCCTGCAAACTGTGTGCTGTCGGGTTTTAGCATGCCAAGATGAAGTGCAGTCTGTGGTATCATATGTACTTACAAATAGGTTCTTCCACGAAGTGAGACTTAACTAGATACGGAGAATTAAAGTAAATCTCTAATCACCACTACCAGCCACCCAGTGAAGCATGGAATACTGGGGCTACAGCAGAATAAATACTCAACACCAGTTACACATGCACAGCCTAGTGTATGGGGCAAAATGGAAACCTCTTCCAGTTGGTGGTCGGCTGTTAGCACACGAGCATGTGAACATGTAGTATTGTCTTGGTGAACAGTACAGTGAAACTCATACAAAACCAACAAACATATGGCTGATGTACTGTGCCGGGATGAAAACAGAAAGATGAGAAAAGTTTCTGCCTTCAAGGAGCTTCTGGTTTAGTCAACTGACACATTTAAACATATTAAGGGGACACAGAGGACAACCCAACTGAACAGGGGAGGCTCTCACACAAGGAGGCAAGATTTGAACACAGGCCTGAAGGGTGAGGGTTGGAGAGCCAGGTTAAAGGGAACTGGAGGGAACTAACTTGGAGACCATATGAGAGAAAGCAGAGAGGAACAGGGCAGCATGGCATGTTTGGAATACATCTGCAGTTTGGCCTGGGAGGACGGTACATAGTAAGGCAGAGAACAGAGAGAGGGCTCAAGAAGTAGGCAAGAGCCCTTTCACCTCTGGCCTTCAATGACATTCTAAGAGCCTGGAAGGGAGAAGGGGGCTTTTCGCCATTAAAATGACACAGAGGCCTGTATTTTATCAAACTCGCTGGCCGCAGGCAGGGAGGGTATCTGGGAAAGGAAAGGCTAGCTATCAGGCAGGCAATTAGAAGCCTGCTGTAATGGCCTTGGTGACAGAGAAGGGGTTAAACTAGGCTGCGGTGGGAGCGATGGAGGGGAGAGGGTAGGTTCTAGAAGTTATCAAGAGAAAAAAAAAGTAAGGACTTGAATGGCTTTGTAGGTGAGAGATGACGGATGGTGCGGAAGGCAGAGCCCAAGGTGACTCGACCCTGAGTTTCTGGCTTGAGTGCCTGGCTGGGTACCAGTTCCACTCACTGAGAAATGCCTAACTGACGAAGAGCAGGATTAGACGGGAAAGGGGGCTCGTTCTTCTTTGGAGACAGTGAACGTGTGGTGACTGAGACCAGGCAGCCTGAAGCTCAGGGGAAAAGCCAGGGTAGGAGATGAGCGCTTCTGAATGTACATACCAGCTGAAACCTTGAGAATGCATGACGTCTATTAGAACTGTGGAATTTGGGGAAATAGCAACAATTAGGGTTTAGATAGAAGAAACAAGCCCACAAAAAGAGAAGGAAGTAACACAAGATGGGAAGAAAACAGAGAGATGGGTGAAAGAGACGTCAAAGGAGGACACATTTCAAGGATGAGTAATGGACCAGCAGCATCAAGTATAGCAGACAGACAGCATCACAAAGATAGAGAAGCTTCCAAACTGGATAGTCAGGAGCTAAGTGTTAAGGGCTGAATTGTGTTCTCATGGCTCCCGCCCCCCAAAAAGGCTGGCATCCTAACCCTTGGTAACTCATAATAACAGAACAGGACCTTATTTACAAATAGAGTCTTTATGGTTAAAAAGAGTGGGCCCTGATTGAATGACTGGTATCCTTGTAAAAAAGGGGAAATTTGGACATGGAGACAGACATGCACAGGGGGAAGAAGGCATGAAGAAACACAGGGAGAAGATGCTCATCTACCAGCCAAGGATGGAGGGAGGCCCCTCCCTCCCTGCCAACACCTTGACCTTGCACTTTCAGCATCCAGAACTGAGACAACACATTTCTACTGTCTAAGCCACCCAGCTGGTGGTACTTTGTCACAGCAGCCCAGCAGACTAATATGGACAGTTTACCACGCAAGACACAAGGGGAAGAAGTCAGGTTGGGGAGGGCTGAGGTATGAATGTAAGGCGGAAATGGGGACTACACTCTTACAAGGTTTATGTGAGAAAAAAGCTAGAGAGGAACACAGTGCTTGGTTTAATTTAGTTTCAAGATCAGAGACACGTGAATGATCTCAAACACAAATGGATAGATTTTTCCGGGAAACTATTTCAAATTTAAAACGTATTGGCATAGTTCATAGTTTTGTTCTCTGTATTCTGTGATTTAAAAAAAGGCCTGTTGTAGTAATGGTCACAATTTTTGTTCCTAGTATTATTTGTGCATTTTCTCAACTTCTCTACCAATTAGTCATGCCAGAGATGTTACAAATTGAAAATAAAGGTTTTTGTGTTTTTCTGGAAAAAAAAAATAAAGGCAAAAGACTTTGAAATTATAAGAGAGGGAGGGGATAACTGGCAGAGCAAGGTCCTGATGGGACGCGATCAAGGCCACAGCTTGGGACCCCCTGTTTTTTGAGACTTCAGGGAAGGAAGGAGTTAAGAATGGGGATGGAGGTGGTCCTTGTTGGGAAGAGGCAGGAAGTTGATGGTGTTTCCACCTGTGATCTCAATTTTACTCATCAAGTAAGAAGCAAAGTCATCTGCTCAGAGTTGACAGGGGGTTAAGGAAGAACGGAGCAGGCGGGTGGAGACTGCCGCCAGGGAAGGATGAGAAAACTGAATGAGGACCAATGATGCTGGGGGTCTGGTCATGCTGGAGACAACATTTACCTGCCTGGATTTAATAGAGGCAGAGGAGGTGGCCTGTTGTAGAATTAATCCAGGTTTAGCATTCTGCAAAGCAGGTGTGACCAAGGTACGGGTACAAGAGAAGTCACGATACTGTTGAAGAAATGGTTTTAGCACTCAAGAACGGAGATGAGGTTTGGCAGGGATGGAAAAGTGGTAAAGGAAGATCCCTCTGTATTTTGGATCAGGTTTAGTGGGAGCTAGAATGAGAGAGATCTTGGAATGAAAAGCTCCTGAGGTGTGGTATTCTTGGTCATGACAACACAAGGCAGAGCGCTGGGAGGAGGTGGTTAGAATGGACTGGACAGAAGGGCTGTAGGGACTGAGGTCCGGGCTCCAGAAGGGGTGCACGGTGACACATGCTGAAACCTTCCATGAGAAAGGCAGGAGCTAAGATGGAAAGTGCCTCGGCCCTCAACGGACAGGACTGCAGGACACAAGATTTACTGAGGATGGTAGTGGTAAGATGGGGAGTTACAGGACAGCCTGTCTACCAGAGAAGGAGGGGCTTCCACAAGTCAGACCCTCTGTCCTACTGGCATGGCTTCCATTCCTATTTAAACACCCAATGTCTGGAAGAGACACATTTTTAAGTCTTATTTGTACGATCAAAGAAATAAGTTTTAAGAGCTAAATGAGAGTATGTGGTTCTTGATACATCATGTGCTAAAATTATACATACATTACATAAAAAACTACTGATAAAATTTTAGATAAACAACATACCAGAAACTCCAGGTGGTGTCTTAATGAATTTTCCATTAAAATGACCAATAACGGCTTCGCACTTTTCTGTTGATTCCATCCTATTCATCCATAAAAATAAAACACACGTTTAGAGATCTCTTAGTTGTCATTTGGTTTTGTGCATGTGAGCACTCTTACAGGTTTACTAGATACAAATGAAACCTAGCAAAAATGTGAATAAGAAAAAGTGGGTTTATTCTTTTATCTAATTGTTATATGTGTACTTCTGTCATAAAATGAAAACTGGTCTCCACAGAGTACTTTCTGAATCATAAAAGAAATACATTATACCCAGAGAGTTTAATATCAAGCACATCAAATGTGTCAGTTTTTTCTACTTGTTGGAAAAGTGGCAATCGATACACAATAGTCTTTCTTGGTCATGATATTGAATGAAAACAGAAATGCCAGCTCAAAATACGACTGTATTTATTATTGCTGCCAGAATATTAGTCATTTGATGACCTTTCCTTTTATATAGTCACAAAAGGACAGACTCAAAAGTCATGATAAGAACGAGTGAAAATCACAGGACACTCCTTGTATGGTTTTACGTTAGCTTTAGGTTTAAAATTAAGTCAGCAAAGTCAGTTATGTACCTTCTTTGTCACCCTGGCTTCAGAGAATGAGCAGAGGACGGAGCCTAACTTCACAATTTATTCTACATCTGCAGGTGGCTAAAAACGTTTGAGAAACATTTCAGGGAAATTACATTATTTTGACTTTTTTTTTAAATGGAAGAAACACTGAATAATCTATTCAAAATGCACTACACTCCTGATTACCCAGAGAGTTACATCTTGGTTTTAATGGGTAGTAACAGTTTTAAAAAGCCATAGAATTTAATTGGGTTCCATCTTTGGATACAAAACTGAAACTGCTTGATCTGCTTTCCGAACACCCACAGAGGTAAGGATTTTTAGATGGTGCTGAGCTTTTCACTGTTTCCCTTGGACCTTTGAAGCAATGAAGGGTACACTAGAAATGCAAGTTTGGGTGACTTTCCACCCGTAGAAATTTTAGTTTTGTTTTAAAATTATCTGGCAGAACAGAAAGAGCTGTTAGCTAAAAACCAGAAGAACCGAGTCCCAGACCAGTGCTTGGAAGTCTGGTGAAAATGCAAACATTTCTTCTTTGACTCCATTTTCTTACATGGAAAATAGTAAACAATGCTGTTTGTGTTGATTTCACAGGTCTATGGGAGACATGATGGTCACCAAATAGGATACTGCATATGAAAGTAAAATGCCAGCAGTTCTTCTTCTAAAATAAAAGTCAACACGTTGAAAGATACAGACGTTATGTGTTCCTGCACAGTATGAATAGGTTCCTAAATAATGTAAAATCAGTTTTCGTGCATGGGCTTTCAAATTAGAACTATGTCAAAAATCAAAGCTCCTTCTGTTTAAGATTTTTCTGTTGGAAACCAAATTAACCAATACACTGAAGTATCCTTTCTGGGGAGGAAGGTATGAAAATAAGCTGTAAGGGGCCCCTGGGTGGCTCAGTCGGTTAAGCGTCTGACTCAGGACTTCAGCTCAGGTCACGATCTCAGGTTTGTGAGATTGAGCCCTGCTTCAGACTTCTACGCTGATAGCATGGGAGCCTGCTTGGGATTCTCTCTCTCTCCCCCTCTCTCCTCTGCCTTCCCTGCTCTGCTCCTACTCTCTCTTTCAAAATAAATAAATAAACTTTAAAAAAAGCTAGAAGTGAAAGCACTTTTAGATATATCTGTAACATATTTCTTAAAAAAAAAAAAAACTAATCTGAAGCAAAACTGTAAAATGTTACAACTGGTGTAGCAATTGGTGGTTAGACAGGTGTCCAATCATTGTCTTACTTTCTGAATGTTTGAAATAATCTAATCCATTGACTTTATGATGAATCAAATTTCCATCTAATAAGAAAAAGCCATACCAATTTATTTATAAAATCTAGGAGCCTATGATTGTTACTTTTAAGAAGTTATAGGCATCTGGTCTAATTAATCAAAACATCAAGGACACATATTTTCAAAACTATTGCTCATGTGGTATTTCCTTGCCCTGGGTCACCGAATATTTAGTGTCCTCCGGTTCAAGAATCCTAATGAACTCCCAAAAGATCTGGAAAAACTACCAACCAAAACTTACACATTTAAATTCATGGTAGAGCTGGCTCCCATAACCCTGCCTCTTCTCTTTTTGCTCGACTTTTATTTTGCAGGAAACTTAGCAGAGCTATTGTCACTGACACGATAAAGACAGAGCAGCGTGCTTACCTAGCAAAGCCAACACCACGACTCGTACCACTGGAATCACGTAGTATCCTTGTAGAAATAACTTGTCCAAATGGCTTGAGCATAGTTTCAAGTTCTTGCTCATCCATGGACAGTGGCAAATTAGAAATATATAGGTTAGTAGGATCTTGTTCCTGTTGCTAAAACAGAACAGAGAATTGTCCGTTAATGTCGAACTGAAGTTGAAGTATTTACATTAACACACTTACTTTTCTTGAGCCACTCTCTCTGCTCAGGTCCTTTTAGAGCGCTACCTAGAGAGAGCATGGGAGCTACAGAACACCCAGGTCACCTTGGACACTTGAAAACAGTGTCTGAGGCTTGGACAATCTGTGCAGGTCGGACATGATTCCACTGCGTCGTTCTTAGCGGATTTGGGGGTGGAATTGCTGGCATGCACTGCGGAGCTGGAGAGGAAGCCCTCATTGAACCACACTCTCAGCTGTTTGCAGCGCTCCCAAAAATAACCAACCTCTCCTCCACTACTATTTTTAGGAGTCCATTTCAGGCACACTATTGCACACAAGGGTAATACTGTGAATAATTCAATCCAGAGACAGATAACAGATTCTGAACCAAGGCGTCTAAAGTCCACTGGGGCTTTATCTCAATCCCCTTCCTCTGCTCCATGGCAGGGTCCTTACTGCTTACTTTTGAGTTGTGATCACCAACGGGGAAAGGAGAGCCCGTAAATTCACAGAGACAAATAAACTCAAAGACATATAAAATGATAAACTCTAGGCAGAGCAAACTTTAGAATCTGCATAAAGGTGAACTCAAGAGTAAA
Organism: Lynx canadensis; assembly: GCF_007474595.2. Lineage (NCBI taxonomy): Eukaryota > Metazoa > Chordata > Mammalia > Carnivora > Felidae > Lynx > Lynx canadensis. The sequence goes on from NC_044310.1 coordinate 149,390,283, forward strand.
TGGGGGAAGGGAGCTCTGCTAAATCCTTGCTCCTCAAAGAGGGATCCAGGGGCCAGCAGTGATGGGATCACCTGCAAACCTATCAGGAATGCAGAATCTCAGGTGCCCTCCCAGGCCCACAGAATCAGAAGCTGCATTTTAACAGGATTTCCAGGTAATTCATATGCATATGATGTTTAAGGAGCAATAATTAGATCATTTCCCACTCACCTTTCCTTTGCTCAGACAGAATCAGCTGAAACCAAAGATACGCAACTGAATTTTCTGAGAACCAGTAACTATTAGGTATATTTACTAAGAGTCCAGTGTTAAATCATCAGAGAAAAAGCTTATATGACAACTGGAATATTTTCTGACCACGTTAGAATCACTTCTAATCACTTCTGCAGGATCACTTCTGCAATTGTAAGACTGGAATTTTAATTTCATTTTAAATCAGGCTTTCCTTTGATCTTACTAACCAAGTGTATCTTTACACACTGAACTATGCAGGCTTATGACTTTTCTTTAATGAGCACTTTTAGTAGTCATTCGTTGATATTTTAGCATTAGGCAACAGAATGGCAAACTCATATTTTAGGTGTCCAAAATGCACAGTGCTTTGAAGCATACACATATTTGAATTGTACAAAAGTCTCTACTTTTAAATTTGTCCTATCATTAATTAAACCTGAAATGAAACCCGTCCTTTTATGTCATCTGGAGTAAAAGTGAACATTGACCTTTCGTGATATACTTACCTGGTAAGATTTAAAATAACAACCTGGTATCCTAGGACATGGCAAATGCTCTGGTATTTCCAAGCATTCAACTTATCAAATCTGGAGAAACTATGGGCAAAAAGTATTGTCCCTATGACCTCCTGGTTCTGACAGTGGGCAGCAACATGGAACCAGACCAGTCCCAAACGTGTGCAGCAGAGGCTCCAGGCCTGGGAGTCCCTGGGGTGTGTCAGTGTGGGTGGATCCAAGAAAAAAAGTGAAATTTTTCAAATGCTCACTAGCAAGCCAAATACTTAACTTCATTAACCCTTCACAGACTGAACAAAATGCTAACTATCTTTGCTTTTAGCTGAAATCAGGATCAGCTCAATGTGGAACGACTGATTATTTTATGCTGAACAAAACCTATCTTTATATCTTTAAGGTATAAAAATTGGAAAGTGATTTAATAAATAAAAAACACTAACAGATAAAGTGGAAATATAAAGAAAAGCAAAATGGTCTTAGGTATGAAAGTTTTCAAATGCTTCTGCAGTAGGGTGAGAAGTAAAATGTTCTCTCCTTATTCTCATTTCACTTACTACATTTGCCCCATTAATTGCACAGCTCCTGGGTTAGTCATCTCACGTGGGCTCTACCCTCCCAAGTCCCTGAAGATTTCCTGCGGTGCAGAAGGCTCTATTTGTTCCTATGGAAGTCTGGTCCTTAACTGGCCAGTACAGATGGAGTCCTTTCTCTGAGGGTGGGTCCTGATGAGCCCCGTAGCCTCCTACAGCCAAATGATGTGTACAGCACATTTCATGCATCCCAGACTCGCATAAAATAGCCTTGACTCCAGTCCCGTCTTCCAGCTGCTTATAGTTAAGTAGGAGAGATAGAAACACAAGTAATAAGTGCTATGACAGAGATGGGTACCAATCACAATGGGAGGACGGATGGGGGGAAACATGTCTTGGGAAGACAGTGAAGACTTTCCGGAGGGCATGACATTGAGTTGAGACTTGGGAAACAAACAAGTTGTTGAGGCTGAAATCAGATTGTGAAAGGCTTTCTAAAGAATTTGATTCTACTTGGTCAGTCACTAACTGGTGAAACTTCCATTTCAGTGCTGCGAACAGCAAGAAGGACTATGTATCCTGAGGAGTCGGCAGGCAGAGGCCAAAGTAACCTTGCCAGAGTGCAAAATTTTTTTGAAGCCTTGTGTTGTATCTTAGAAAAAAAAAAAAAAGTCATGTAAATGTTGCAATCTATTCCCTAACTATTTAGGTTTGTTTTAGTATAGAAACAGTATTTCTGACCTCATACTTTCAAGTACTACTGATACTCTGGGGAGATAAGCTGTGTTTATCCTGTGATTTCATGTACTCGGGTGGGGGAGGGGAAGCAGGAGGAAGGAGGGACTGCCGTCCATGAACTGCAGTTAGAAAGCCACAGTCTGACAAACGAGGAGGTTTCAGAAGCATGGAAACAAGGAAATGATATGATCAAACCTATCTTATGAGAAAAATCTCTGAATCATGCTTAGTCAGATTCAGAATAAAGCTGGGAACCCCCTAATTAAAAAGAATTAAAACCTTCCCTGGGCAAAGATATGGCCTAAAAAATGTTACGTAAGAAACATACCACAAATATTGTGGAGACTTCTCTATAAGTTACAATTATAACAATTAAATGACTAACATTTAAGAATGTTCAGAGGATATTTGTCATATGTGAAGTATTTTTAAAAGGGTTAACAATGTAGGTACAAAATACTTTCTAAATCCATGTTTTAAAATATGATTAAAATATGTGTAAAATACTACATTCTTTAAAGTCTTGATTCAACCTGAAAATTCACCAGTGAAGAAAAAAATAAGCACTAAAATCAGAATCCAGAAAGAAACTGAGCTCTTAACCCATTCATTGGTAAATAGTGAGCTAAAAGTAGACTAAACACAAGTGAATATTTCCTATGATTTTAATACATTTGTTTTCAACAGCAACAACTCAATTAGTTTTTTCATTTGGGATGATCTTTAAAGCTAATGTTACTTATTTTTCTTTTCAAATGGTCAACTTATCCTGCAAACATTAGCTACAAAGTTGAATTAAAAAAAAAAAAAAAAAGAAAGAAAGAAAAGAGAAGAAACTCCAGGCTGGCAGGACTGGCCACAAAAATATCTAATCCCCAAAGTGTCCATGGATCCTATTTACCACACGTTCATAGTGAATGGAATATATAATACTTGCAGTGAGTGGGGAGTGGTTCTTGAATGAGGGTAATTTAGTTTCTTTAAAATCAGTGACAACCATAACTCTGTTTTATTGCATACAATGTTATGTCCCAAAAAACAATTATTCTGTAAATTATGGGTGGCCAAACATAAAGTGGGGCCAACAGGCCTCTTTATATCCATCCTTAGGCATGGAAAAGGTTCAATGGCTTCTCTAACAAGCAGAAAACTAGCTCCCACATTGGCCATGAGAGGGATAAATGGCCACTAATGTTCACTTGAGTAGAAAAGCAGGGCTCAGAGGTCCCGTGTGGTGTAAAGCACTCAGTCATCATCTGAAAGAAATTAACAAAAACCTCCCTGTGCATGTGGAATGGTTCCTAACATGCAAGAAAGGGACTTGGCAGGAAGACCAGACATCTGTTTTCCCTTGTACTGAATAGGTTCACCAACCAGCCGAGAGCTGCTTACAGGCATGTGAATGCAAACTGCCTGAAGCATGGTGGACTCTGTGTGGAAGGGGGATTAAATTCCTGCTCCTTTGCCTATTTACTGGGGGAAAAAAATGTGCTCGCTCACCACCAGGCAAAGAACATATGATGGCCTGCTGACTCCCAGCAGGCCTTAAGAGGTAGTGCTGAAAGGCCTGGAGAAGTCATTCTATTAACAGATATTACCAATGTTGATTTGGTTGTTAAGTCTTTTCAGCTTGGTATCTGAAATTTTCTCTTCTCTTTACTGATTCTGAGTCTTCTATTCTAAAAACAAACACATCTGAAACAAAGCCAAGTTTAACAGAAACAGGAATGGCCTTGAGCCTTTGGCAAAAGCTTTTGATAAGTTTCATCAGGGTACTCTATAGACAGAGCTCAATAAATCTAATTTTTAAATGTCCCATTCTTGTCACTATCTGCTCAAGCTAGGAAGGAAGTTTTTCTCTCACTTAGTTGGCTTCTCTGGTCATCAACAAAATAAACATTTAGTATCTACCCTATGCCAGGTACCAAGAAAGGTACTGAAAGTTAAAACATGAATAAGAAACCATTTCTGCTGCTGAATGCTCTCCACTCTCAATTCTGCACTTCAGTTCTGAGTATCTGGGGAGTCCTTTTTCAACCCAGGTACCCAATGTGTCAAACAATATTATATGCTTCCTCACCCTGAACCCCACACCCCACCCCCTGACTTCCCTGGAATGCACTTTAATTTTTTCTAATTACATAAGAAATCAAGACTTTAATATGTAACAACATGAATTTTCAAAACCTTATGTAGTATCCTGATTAATTCACTAGCAAAAAGTGGATGGCAACGGGTCCCTTATGACTCAACATGGGAGCCAGACCTTAACTTCTTTTAAAAAACTGTCTCCACAAAAGGTGCATGCCAGGTGCTCCTTTATCCAGACAGCATAAAGGGATGAAGTCAATTCCAGATCTTCAAATCCATGGTGCCATGCTACAGAACAATGGACCCTCTAGCATTTAAAATATCTTTTGTAACTTTAATGATATGATAAAAAATAAATCAGGTCCAGGAAACTCGATCTTTCCACAGAGACCTAAAGAAATTCAGAAATTCATGAAGTGCAGGATGTTGGCACACTGCCAGCATCTCTGAACCTACGTACTGTTCCTTCCCGACAGATGATGTAGAGCGGGATCACTCTTCCCAGCCAATTTACACTACCCAAGTCTCCTAAGGAGGCCTTTGAACAGTGCTCATTATCAATCCACAGGAAAGTGGCGTTCAGGTGCACTGTTGACATGTGCCAATCTAGACCCAGTCCAGTTTTGACTAAATGCAGCGTAAAGAGTCCTTCAAAACAGTGGTTATTTCATAGACCACGCTGCTTAATATCACTGGCACTGAAAAGATGCCTAGGTGAGTGCTCTTAGGGTTGCTTTAAAGAAGGCCTTTGCATTTGTAACAGGTTGTTCAATAGCCCTCTTTCTAACTTGGTTTCAGCAGAAGCCACAAAACAACGGTTGGCACTCTGACATTCCAGAGTGAGAAACCAGACCACCTAAAGAGAGCTGCTGAGAACTGGTTTGGGGTGCTTAGCTGACCACCCACCTCCGTCTGGCTACGAGAGATTGGAGAGGCTGAGGATGAACATGTATGTGGAGAGAAATGCTGATGTGTTCTGAGTCTCACCATGTGGGCTGCTTCCCTATCACTGCGAGTCAAGCAAGAGGGGCTTGAACAGACCACTCAGGAGGCTTGATCTGTGTGTCGTGGAGCTTGGTGGATACAATGGATCAATGCCCGACTTAAACCTGAGGAATCTAAAAGGCAAAAGGCTGGTTGAAGGGGCATATAATTGTGGTTAGTAAGTTACCTACTCTCCCACAGACAGTTGCCAAACGCAGATCAGATGAGGGCCACGCAGGGTAGAACTGGCCCAGGGTTGTGTTAAATCCTTCCAAGAAGGCAGCCTTGAAGGGCAAGGAGGTCTCAGCAGAAAGGGGTTGAAGTTAGACTCTTAGATTATCAGGAGCTGAGGCATATATTTACCAGTTTCGAGGAACCACGGGAGAAAGATCAATTAGGGGTGGTGGTGGTGGTGGTGTAAGAGATCTCTGAAAACCTCCCAAAGCATTCCACGAAGGAAAACATTAGCCCTCTGTCTGGCCAGAGAAATTAATACCAGATTATACCACTGTCAGGTCAAGAAACTTTCCCATCCTGTACCACTGTTCCAAGGTGGTGGGGCGGGGGCATAGGGGGCAAGAAATCACAGTTAGTTAGCTGATGGAAGCACAGGAAAAACAAGCTTGGGAAACAGGAGAGAAACTAATCATGTTCCTATCCTGTTGTAGGCTTACAAATTAGGGCAGACCTGAGCTGGAAAAAGGGAGAAGCTTCAATGGGATACTCAAAGTTTCATTAAAAAAAAAAAAGTCCAAACAAGCCAACGAAACCCACCAGGACTGGACATTTAAATTACAGGCATCACACATACAACATCAGTAATGTGTTCTTAAAAATCAGATGTTCAGCATCAAAATGTTAATTAGGATCCCATTCCACATTATTTCAAATAATAAAAAATCATAATGTATTACACATGAATCACCACCCTCAATTTCCTAAAATGTCATTATTTTCCTATTTTTCTACAATTTCCTAAAATGTGACTTAAATACATTTGTTACATATGTATGTATATACCCACGTAATAGATGGTTGTATTGGGATATAAACCTTTAAAACATTGCTTCCTGATCACCAAGTAATCAATACAGTTGTTAGCAGACAATTGCAGTTTAAGCTGTGATTTCTTTTAGCACCAGTGACAGCCGAGACACCTATCTCTTTTGCCCACTCTCAGCAGTTTTCAAAACCTCTCCATGTGATTCTGACATTTTACAAACTGTATTTAGAACGTAACTTGAGATTCCCTATACAACATCTTGTTTAAAATATCGTATAGTTTGGTGTAAGTACATTTAGAAATGGCTGGAAATGTGTCGAAAGATAATTCTATTCCGTGACGTTTGGATATAAAAAAATCAAGAGGCATTCTACCGAAAAAAAATTTATCAGAAAGACCTGGAATGAAAGAAGCAATGGAAGGGACGTTTTAAGATAATGAGAGTGGCGGGAAAAGTCATGGGACCTGCCCTGGATATTATCCATGAGAGGATGAAGCAGGAACTTTATAGAACAGAGGAAATGGACAGAGTAGAGGGAAAAATAGAGTTGTCTTTTTGACTGTGTCTTGAAAGTCCTGCTTATAAAATGTATGGTTATCCATTGTTTACAGAGGCAGATTAAACATTCTGTAAATCATTATACAACACAGGTACTGCACAATCATAATGAAATATATTTAAAATCCTCATAATCATGATCTTTCAATAATGCCACAGGGAATTAATTACTCTATAGTATAGACAATCTGAAAATCATGATACTTAATATTTATAGATTTGTTGTTTTTTTTTTTTAATGTTTATTTATTTTTGAGACAGAGAGAGACAGAGCGTGAACGGGGGAGGAGCAGAGAGAGGGGGAGACACAGAATCTGAAGCAGGCTCCAGGCTCTGAGCTGTCAGCACAGAGCCCGAAGCAGGGCTCGAACTCACGGATCACGAGTTCCTGACCTAAGCCTAAGTCGGATACTTAATCAATCCAGCTACCCAGGTGCCCCTCAGTTTATTTTAACTTCTTACTCTGGAGTTTGAGAAAATCTGAAATATGTCCAACTTATGTCCAAATATTGGGGCGCTTGGGTGGCTCAGTCAGTTAAGTGTCCGACTCTTGATTTTGTGGTTCGTGAGTTTGAGCCCTGTGTCAGGCTCTGTGCTGACAGTGTGGAGCTTGCTTGGGATTCTCTCTCTCCCTCTCTCTCAAAATAAAGAAATAAACAAACATAAAAAAAATATATCCAACTCCATTCAAAGCTTTAAAAATATTAAAAGTCAAGGACTACTTTAGAAAGGTGATTCCTTTCAGTAATTCCTGACATCTTTCATGATGTTGAATCTTTGAGTCAAGGTAAATGTCTATCTTGGTAGGGGCACCTGTGTCCTTCAGGAGCCTCAAGGTCTTAGCAGGTAACTTATCTCTTTCCTAGAACCCTTTAACTTCTATAAATCTTTCCTTCTGGAAATGGGAATGTCCCTGAGGGAATGATCACATGCTACTAGCCAGAAGTAGCAGAGGACAGCACAAAATTACTTTCCTTTGTACTTCAAGAAGCCAGAGAATATAAAATTATCGATCTTTTGAAAAGGATATACAAAATATCAAATTGGTGAGTTTCAGGCTTGAAAATATTTCCCACAGCAATTCAAGGACCACAAATGGAAAAAAAAAGATGCATATAATTATATGAATTTCTGAATAAGTGCCCCCTACAGGTACTAAGTATGACATAACCTGAGTTTACATTTGGGCAATAAAAGGACTGGGGCATAAACCTCACTTTAACAATATTCTTCATCTAGAATGCTAAAAGTTCATCAGAAACAACCCTTGAGTAAAGCCACTGTAGAACTACTAAAGAAGAGATTTCTAACCTATAAATAACCAGTGTCTAAAAATGTTGGACTTGTGTACAGATTCGAAATAGCATTTGTGGCTTCCACCTCACTTAAAGTACTACTGAGGATGTGGGGGCACAGGACAGGTGTTCAGAAGTGACCCAGGGTGTCTGGGATGGAGGGAGGATGTTCGCAGTGACAGGCAAAGCACCAATGCCAGGCTTCAGAACCAAAGCCAGGGACCAGAGCAGCGACGACTGGCTCTCGACTCACCTTTGCCATTTGAGCTTGAACCCCACTAGCCTTCAGGGCAGACACAGCTTTTTGAGCTGCTGCAGGACTGTCGAAGTCGACAAAACCATAACCTGAAATGCAAAACACACTTTGTTATTAAGCCATTCTTTTGTAATAATGTAAAGAGCAAAAAAAAATGACTCTAGTTGGTTTCCAATGTGGGCAGCAGAAATGAAACCCTGACGTCCTGACAGATGTCTAGCACTGACAGCTGCAAATGCAGCGTCCTTCTCAGGCTGTCTTTCCTTGTCGTCTCTCATGAGCTAGACCAATGTCCCTTCAAAGTAAAAAAGAAAACAAAACAGTTTTCCCTTTTCTCAGGTGTCCTATACTTACTGGAAAAAAAAAAAAAAAAAGACATCTAAGTTAACCAACCAAAGTTAAGAAAAGAAAGGGGAGGGAATCAACTTCAGAGAAATAGCATTTCTAACGATTTGGCGAGAAGGATAGAACAATCCTTTGGAACTTAAGACATGACAGGAACAAAAATGTTTATTCCATAGACTAAACTATATTTTTCAAAGAAATTAAGAATACCCATTAAATACCCCAAATATAAAATAATCTAAATTTTAGTACTTGATTAAAAATATGATTACTTGTTTACTTAAAATATACCTCGTGATCCCCCTTCACTTAAAGGGGGTAAAAAATGCCTCCAGATACCCAAAAGAGCTGTTTCAGCAGTTCATGCTCTAAAACCTAAAACTAAACCTCCCTAAAGAGGCTCTGATTTAAAGCTTATTTACCCATAGCTTTAGAAACATTTTTAACAAGCTGGTCAGCTACTCCTTGGCCACAATGTATCAAAAGCAGAAAAAGGGAGGGGGGTGTCAGGCTAAGGGTAGGGCTGCTACAAAAGAAGCATATGGATGGTACTTACCAGTGAAAACTGGCAACAAGTGATAAAAGAGGAAAACTATACAAAGAACAGGACTTACTCAGTGTAGAGCAATAGCTCCATGCGTTTCACACAATCCAGTGACTATCACTGTACTAAAATAGGCAATCTCTGATTTTTCCCTGTGATCACTCTTAAGTTATTGGCAAAAAGCTAAATTGTATTTAACACACTGTTTAAAAGATCAGGGAAACCAGGCAGAAATACCAACAGAGATTTTATTGGAACTCAAACCTATTACAAAATAAATTTTCAATGAGTAAGAGTATTTTGAAAAAAAAAAAAAAAACAAACAAAAAAAAAACAACACTGTTAGGATGCTGCACAGAAGAAGGGCCAGTCCTATCATTGACGTGTAGATATCGTAAAGATAGTTTAGACCATGAAGTCCTAGTGCCAAAACAGACCAACATACAGATCAACAAGGCCAAATGCAAAGCTTGGAAAAGGTTCAAAGGTCAGTGTGCACTCTTAGTAACAAAAATACTGTCTGGTAACAAAACAAGTTGTAATGAAACAGAGTAAGCCATCAATTATAGAAATAGATGTTTCAGTAGAGATTAGATTAGTTAAAGCTGAAATAAGAAGCAGCTTCCTTCTATTACTTGGAATTGGACGGAAATAAAGCCTAGTTTGATTTAGACAGTGGAGAAATAGCCAGGTTGTAAAGAAAAAGAAGAGTTAGCTCAGGTAAAAGCAGAGAATGCTACTCAATTACCACATCAGAAATTAGGTTAAACATATTCCGAGTGTTATGTAGAAACCTGTAGTTAACGCTAATACGCATCCCTCCGTGGGCACACACAGGCACACACTCTCTTGCCCTTGTACGTATTTTATTACCAAATACAACTTGAGCAGGCCATAAATGAATACCCAACTACAATGAAATGATGTAACTCCTACTCATGGATATTTAAGCGTGTCCTCCGCACAATTCTGCTGTTGCCAATAAATCACAAGAGACAGAGGATCTCAATTTTGATGTAACTGTGGTTGAATTTATTACCAGTCAAGTACTATTAGTATCATTTTATCTGTTATTTTCTTATTAGGAAAAAAATCCATAATGGTTGCATGCTAGTTGTTTACATCCTTTTCTAACCACATAGCTGTTTCATAAATATTTGCTTTAAAACAAACGTTAACGGATAGGCATGCAACCACGTGCCCTTTTCCATTTTCTCTATTGTATCACTTTCTAGTAAAATATGAGAGTATGCAAATTTGAACTACAGGTTCTATGGGTTTCATTATAAATATATGTATAAAGATGTTTCTGAAGGTGGGATTCACTAAGTAACACAACACCCTCACACTGGGTCCCCAGGAGGGGTCTCAGCTCTCAGGACCAGGCATGTCCTGCTTCCTGGATTTTCCTCCACACTGTAGTGACTGATGCATGAGAATAGCTATGTTTTCTGTTTTTGCTTTGTCTATTAGGAAACATAGGCAGGCCATTTCTGTAGGAACCTGAGGTTTCCTGCTCTTACCCTTAGTTTCTCACTGGTCACCCATTTTTATTTTGCGTGCATGTGTTCTAGGCCTGTATGTAATTCTGTAAGCATTAGTAATTAATCAGTGTCATCATCAATACTTTGTAAGTTGTTTCTTTTTCTTTTTTCTTTTGGTCCTGAATTGCCATATATACCAGCGTTGGCAAGTTTTTAAATACCTTTAGTTGGCTAAAAACGGACAAAAATTGAAATGCAGGAGAGCAACTGATTCGTGAATTTTCACATTTAATAACTAAGGTACATGTTATTCAGAGCAATGTTTCTCCCTTCAGTGTAATTTTCTTTCTTGGATAGTGTCTATAAAATCTGCTTTGTGACCAAAAAAAATGTTCTGTGACCTCTAAGGTCTCTTAATTTCTAGGCGTAAAATTCTTTGATACAGTCAACCTCAAAAAATTAGTATATAACACAGGAACTTTCCATTTATGTGAATATAATCTCTTAGCATTACCTATTTATCCATCTATCCATCCACTCACCTACCTACCTTCTCAAGTTATCAGTGGCTAACATGTTATTTGTCTTTACCATGAGGTATGTTGTGTTATTTCTTCTCATCTGTCCTAAAATTACTTTTTTTTTTCAGGAGCTCTCTCATTCTCACTTCCAGGATTTTATAAACCCATTTTGCTTCCTTGGTCCCCTCACTCCCTATCCACCCCTCACATATGCTGACATCTATCTATTCCTGAGAATCTGTGTGAAACAAAGAGCCCTAAAAGATTCCTGTCATTGCCCGCACACAAAGCAGTATCTCCTTCGATTCACTTCAAGAGAAGGTCTCTAAGAGATGTGGCATATAGAAAATCAGTTCCGAATTATTCCTTCTCTTATTCTAAAAGCACCACAACTCTCTCCACTTACCTTTGAACACTTTCCAACTGTTAAGGCTTTGTATTATGAAAATAGTTTACATTTAGCAGGAGTATTTTTTATTTATACCTTTTCTATACCATGTTGAGCATTTTATGGATTTTGGTTTCTAGGGAATAAGTTCTCATTGGAGAAGAGTGCATAATACGTAGGAATTTTCAGTGCAGGGGCGTAGTGAGGAATTCACCCTTACTTAACTGGGGCAGCTTTGCTAATTTTAAACACACTGATCTGCCATGGAAGATTCTTTTTGGGGGGGTGGGGATGGGAGGAAAGATAGGGTAAAGCCATAAAAGCACTGGTCTACTGCGATTTCTCTCTCAGTTTGAAACAAATGTTTGAGATCAGCTTCCTGTTTTATGCCTGCAAAAACCCATTTTGCTTTATACAACTAAAAGATTTTTTTTTCTGTGTCCTGTTTTCCCAAATCATTTACAAATATGTGAAGTGACGCTAACCTTGGCAACTGAATGTAAACAGTTCAGTCTACAATTTGACTCCCTCTAGTTTAATTCATTTAAAATATTTATTGAGTACCTCTCTACATAAAGCAATGCTTTATTCCCTGTCCCCAGGCAAAACTGTCTTAATGTGCTATGTTGCTTCAACAGGAGCTTAGATATTGGCCACAATGGCTTCTTTAAATTTAGGAGCTTTGAAGAAGAGTCAAATACAATGAACCACTTCACGTCTAGATTAAAGGAAATGGCTGGCTTCTAAGGCGAGGCCTTACCATAGGGTTCATTTACATTCTTTGCCTTTCTCAGACGGTGCTAAACCACAGCCATCACCACTACTTGAAAAAGTAGGGTCTAATTAATGAGGAGATTTGCCTTCTCTGCCTATTCCTGTCAACCTTATTTCAATTCATGGGGTCAGTAGTTCGACTCAAAGTCAGCTGACTCCATTCTTCCCCTTTCCTAGAAATCACATGCCCATTGTTAAGATGCTGGATCATTAAAAGTCAGAACCGGAGAGCATCAGCACTGCCTACTGTAGACGCCTCCTCTTCCAGCTCATGGAGCTGGATGAGCTCATCCTAATTACATGGAAAACTGAAGGTCAGTGCATCAAATTAATGCAGCAGCATATTTCAAAGGGGGATATGACCTCCCCTCCCTATTACAATTTGGTCAGTGAAAATGGTTCTCTCCTCCCCGCTGCCAATATTGTCAACAGGCATTCAGCACAGAACAATTGGGAGTATTGAAACATGTAATTAAGTACTGCTTAAAACTACTCTATTCTAATTAATAGAGCCAATTTGCACAATATGTAATCTTTTCAGTTCTTTAGTGCAGTCCAATGGTCTTCAGTAAGCAGCTCTAATCTCCTTGGGCTCAGGAAAGAAAAGCTATTTTCTAACTTTACTTCCCTTTTAAAAGTAGCGGCTAAATGCCAACCAGTATCCTGCACATTAGCTCCACTGGTGTCCGATCTGCGATTCTGGCAAACTGCTAACTGCTTAGGGTTTCCAGCCAAAACTCGGCCAGGGACAAATGTAAAGGCATATGCTGACATTGTGCAAGACGGGAACTGGGTGACACATAAGACTTGCTTTTTAATAGAATAGAGGTAGTTTTGAAACCAAAGATCAGGTTTAAAATTCCATCATTTTCCTAAAGCTAGGATTTAATAGATTATCATCCAAGGGAAGATACCTTTGCATTTGTTCGTTGTCTTATCCAAAATTGCCTTCGTGGAGACTATTTTCCCATATCTAAAAGATAAACAGGAAAAAAAAAAAAAGGAGAAGTTAAAATCAAGGAACACTTGTTAACATCTAAGTCCAGAGAACACACATACTTTTCAAACATCTGCAAACTTTAAGATACAAAATGTTCTATACTTAGAGGACAGAAAATGAGACTTCTAAACTCTAAACTAAAAAGGGGAATGACTAGGTCTGCTATTTGAATCTTTGGATTACAGTTGGATGTTGAACTTTGAGGAATCAGAGGTACTTACCTGACAACCTTGAGACAAAAAAAAAAAAAAAAAAAAGAAAAGAAAAAGGAACATGAGCTCTGTAAAAAGTTTCTTCTAGTAACACTATGTGAATACAAAGCCAAATGTAAGGCTACAAAATTACTGAAGTACTATGATCCACAAAGACTTTATAAACTGACATGAGGGGAAAGCTGCCTGTATTATATTGATTCATTTTGGTTTTGTAGACAGCACTGCATGGCTCTACATCGTCACGTGCACGCATGTCCTTGTTTAACATGCCTGATGGTGTATTTAGTGCAGGTCTTTTTTTACCTAAGACTTTGATAGCTGTTTATATCTATATAAACAAATCTATAAAAATATATAACACATTCATTAATATCTCTTTTAACTGAGCAGTAACAGCTATATAGTATACACGCTAATGTGTGTGTACATGCATGTGTGTATAAGAAATGAACACTAATGAGGGTTTGTATAAATGTGTTCAAATTCCTTAATGTACAGTAGACACTGGGGGAAGAAGGGAAAAAGTCCAGAATGCACTGCTACTGAAGATGAAATGGCAGCATGGCTTAAATATATGTACTGATCCTATATCCTTTATAGTGACTAGACCATAATGTAAGGTGCTGCCATCTATCTATGTCTGTCTTCAAAACCCTAAGGAAAAAAAAAAAAAAAAAAACGCTTTGAAAAATAATTCTTAAAAATGATTGGGACTCAGATATGCACATAACTTACTTCATGATCTGAAACCTGTGTCCTCATTTATACATGGTCAATTTTCAGATTTTACTTTCCTATGTTTTACTTTTAAAATTTCACGTTTTCTCATGATCTTGAGGGCTAAAAAGTCTTAAAAGCTTAGGAAATGAAGCATCTGTGCAGCACTTTAAACCATTCTGAACACTGTAGGTTTCTAGTTTATGCATTGAACAAGCTGAAATGTTTTTATCAAGAAGAAACAAATGGCTTGAGCCACCTCTTTCCCTCAGTTAATTTTTACTCTGTGTAATCATGTAATCAAATGATTACTAACTAGGCATGAAAGTAAAGATAATTTAAGGTTCAAAAGACAATTACATCCAAGAGGCATAATGCTGCACAAACACCTTCAATTCCCTGTAGAGACTCTGAGTATTTATAACAACATTAACACAGGTCACTATGCTTACCAGGAAAAAAAAAAAGTAATAATTAAAAAGAATCTGCTAATCAGAAAAAATAGGTGATTTTAGCAACCGTTTCTCTACGTAGGTTATTTACATGCTTGATATTTACCGGTGCTCTCTCCTTTTGCTCAAGTTTTGGGTGAAAAGATTTTTAGACTGCATTCCTGTCTCATACCATTCCAAAAGTACGGAAGAAGAAAGTTAGTACAGCTCCAATTTGGGATTAAGCGGATTGAGAGTCACAGAGATTAAGAGACTTTGCTTGAGGTCACAGAGTTCAGGGTCTTTTGTAAACCACACAGAAGAAAGGAAATTTAGGGAAGGTCAGGGGCTGGCCTTCTACCCTTCTGGTCCTGCCCTCCACACTAATGATGGGAAGGAAAGAGAGGAGTGGGAAGTAGGAAAAAAGAAAAGGCTCCCGGTAGCCCTGGAACTCAATCCATGCCACACTCTCTTCGGGCTTCTGTTCTCTCTGGTCTCTTTGCTACTTTGAGGTCACTCCTCACTTCCACATCTATGAAACCCACACCTCTTCTGCTCTGAATTGACTCCCCAGATCTTGTTCTACTTCTCTGGGCACTCTTTCCATTCTTCTTTGCCCATTCAGCCTCTTCTTCTCCCTCCTTAACCAAGTACTCTCATCTCAACCCTTCCTTTGCCTAGGAAATCCATCCAGTGCTATGGGGTTGTTTAACGCATCTTCTCTGATGGTGCCTGTCTCCTTTTGGAGTTGTTTGTTGTTGTTTTATCCACCCCCCACCCCGACTTTAGTTTTTGTCTCCTCCGCTTTCAACTTAAATATCTTAGTATGTTATTAATTAAGATACTTTAATATCTCATTCAATGTCACCTAATGCCCGATATTTTCTAAATCCCATCCCCAAAGAACCACAAACACATCTTCCCTGTCTTTTTCATTCAATAGCACTATCTCACTCCCAATCTCCCCTCAAGCTCGAGATCTTACAGACACCATCAACTCAGGCATTCCTGAATCCAGGCAGTCAGTAACTCTTCTGACTTGTCTCTGATGTGTTTCTAATATTCATCCTTTCCCTTCACTGTGTCTAGACCCAAGCAAAAAACACATAATAGCTCTTGCCTTGCCTCCAGCATCTGGTGCTTCCAACCCTGTCTGCTTTTATTTACCTTATACATCACTTTAAACATGTCTCTCCCATCCATCCCACCATTATCCCATTCTACCCATGCTTCAACTTGAAGAACCTGTTCAAACATTTTCTCTTCCATGAACCCATCCCTAATCTCCTCATCCAAATCCGTTGTGATTTTGTAAGAAACCAGAAAAGGGATTACATGTACTCAATTCCTACTTATGTTCTAGGCACTGTGCCAGGGACTTTGTATGCATGATCTTATTTAATTAACTTTGCAACAATCTTAGGAGGTAGGTGCTATTATTCCCATTTTTGCAAATGGGAAAACGAAAGCTCCTGTAAATTTTAAGCCTAAGATCTCACCTAAAACCCCAAAGCTTAAATGAATTGTGTTTCATTTTTCACTGCAACTTACTCATGAAATAATTTTGAGAAACAAGTTTCCTTTATACACTGAGGGTATGAAAGGAGAGGAACCAAGCAGAAGCCCTCTTTGTATTTTATTTTACCTGCAAAGACCTCTTCTTATCAAGTGGGAATAGACTTACTTTTCAAGCCAAAGCAGAGCTTCTGTTTGTGTTAAACACAAGAAATAAACATGTGGTTCCTGGCTGAAAGAGGGATGGGAGGGGGGGGTGTGGGAGAAGAGATATTTCTAAAATGTATCAGTTTTGCTTTCTACTGCGGTCTTTACCATGATTTGTGGGTTAAGCCTGAAAGACTGTGACTCTCAGGCAGAAAACAGTTTCCACTCAGTCTGTGGTGCTAGTATTCCATATCGTCTCCTGGCACTGCAGTGGATCCGTGGACTGCCCGTATGGAGTTACCTGAGGGGTGCAGCAGGGTTTACCTCTCATAAGCTGTCTTCTTTTGGGGGCTATCCACTCACCTACACTTCCCACAGTGTCAGAGGTACCTCATCAAAATCACCAGGCTGGAACATGTCACACTTGCCATCACTCAGGCCCTGGCTAAGGTAGCTTCTTAGCGGATGATGAAGTCAGCATGTTGTGGGGAGGGAGTACGGGACAAGTAGTTCTGATGACAGGTGAAAGGATCTAGAACATGGGGATGAACTGTCTATCAAATGGCACCTCAAGAAACAGGAAAAAGTACAGCAGGGCTTCAGAGCAGTCACCATTTCCCACTACTGGTTCTATCTGCAGTAAGATTTACTAACGTGGGGCCAGGGATGGGGGTGTTATAGATGATTAACATTTCGTCTCATTCTATTGTTGATCATCAGGGCCCAGGTGTAAAAATTCTTAAAGCAACTATTCACCTACCCTTGTTCCAACATGCATTTTGTTTAAAAAAATCATGAATTGGGGCGCCTGGGTGGCTCAGTTGTTTGTGTGCAACTGGTGATTTTGGCTCAGGTCATGATCTCACGGTTTGTGAGTTTGAGCCCCACTTTAGCCTCTGCGCTGACAGCACGGAGCCTGCTTGGGATTCTTTTCTTCGCCTCTTTCTGCCCCTTCCCCACTTCCCACTGCAAGTCTGCATGCACTTGCTCCCTCTCAGTAAATAAACTTAAAAAAAAAAACAAACTCATTAATTAACAGGGACATGTTGGGAAAAACAGGCCTCTTGACTGGCAGAATTCATATTCTGACAACACCAAGGAGAAGAGAGCAAAGCATAGACTTTTATGGGAAAAATGTGAATATGAAGATTCTTTGGGTTTTCACCCGATTCAAAGTAACAAGGCTCAGACCACAGCTCTGGTACCCAAAATATAATATTCTTTGCTAAGAGTAGATAATCCACTCCAGAGGAAGCAAAAGGATAAAGAGTAATTAGGAGATGTGACTACAGAATCATTAGAATTTCAAAGGGAGAGGATAACAAGTAAAGACTCACATTTCAACCTATTGGCCCAAGTGAACTTGGCTGATAAAACCTTCTGCTGATAATCTACCAACATTTCTTGTGCTTCTATCACAGCTTTAGACATTTCTCCCCCATTTCCTTTTAAATTTCTTTCATCTCAGTAAGTTTCAGTCTGTACTTAGTAAATAAAACTTCATTTTCTCCTCTGCCCCCGTCAGTCACTCCTAAGCTCGAACTTCTTATTAATTTACCTTAATTACAACAGAAATGCATACATGTAATTAGAAGACACAGAAAAGTAGGTTGAAATGTTAGTATCACCAGAAGTCCTGGGTAGGAATGTTAAAGCACATTAGTGCCTATCTTTAGACTTTGTCCAACGTGCAGGCACATATGGAACACACACGTGTGCAACCTGTGTACACACACACACACGTGTGTGTGTGCATAAACTCCTGTACTAGGGAACTCATGGCTTTTATCACATTCCAAGTTACAAGCCCAGGCTCTGGAAAGTGGAGTCCAAACCACCCACCACCAACAGATGGCGACAGTGGTTGATAAGTTATTTTAACATTGGTCATTCCAGTTGTAAATTTATTTAAGATACCACAGGGTTATGTGCAGTGTCTGTTTTGAAATATTTTAGGATCATTATTAAACCTGAAAAAGCAATGAGTATGTGGAAAACAGGAAGAAAAAGTATACACTTATAATGTGAACAAAAAATGTATTTTAAGTTTGACGAAAGTGGGATACTGCTCATGTATAGAAGATGATTGGTTTTTGTTTATTTTTTAAATTTTTAAAAGTTTTAAGATAGAGACAGAAAGAGAGAGCATGCGAGTGAGCAGGGAGAGGGGCAAAGGGAGAGAGAGGATACCAAGCAGGCTCCGCGCTACCAGTGCAGAGCCTGACGTGGGGCTCGATCTCTTGATCTCAGGATCATAACTTGAGCTGAAATCAAGAGTTGGATGCTGACCCAACTGAGCCACCCAGGCTCCCCATGGTTTTTGTTTGTTTTAATAGCTGAACTGCCAGTGAAGGACAGATTGAGTATGCATCCTGTGAGATTCTGTACCTGTGCAAAGGACAATAATCAGCAAGGAGGAGGGACAGGGAACTGAAATGACGTATGAGTATACGACTATCAGTTCAACATCAATACTGGACAATATGATCTAATGAGTTAATTCAGGAGACTAATAAAAGCAACAGCTTACATTTATCCAGCTTTTATTTTATGCCAGGCACTACTCTAAGTGTTTTAAGTCATTTTAATCTTAACAACCACCTTTGGAGTAGGTGAGGGCTTTTTCCCACTTTGTAGATGTGAAACTAGAGAGCAGAGCACGGGGCCTAGTAAAGGTAGCACAGCCAGGAAGTGGCAAAGATGGAAGACAGGAAGTTTGCTCTGGACAGCCATGCTGACAGATGCAGAAACTGGTTACCAACCATGGGCTGTTCCATAAGGTTCAAAGCAATTCCCGTCTTGAGTCTGCATGGCTCTAAATGAGTGAGGGGATGAGGGCAGACTCTAACTGCAAAGGTTTCCAGGACAGATGCTGATAACATTCAGAAGGGAGTTACTGCACTTTCTGAGATAAAACAGACAACACTGTTCTGCTTGGAATAAAATGCCCAATAGAGCATATGTATTAGTGGAAAGGAGGCATGACTGGCTTTAAAGCTTAAAAGGAATAATTCATGTATTTACTGGGTAATAATGGATTTGGGACTATAAGCCGTAACTCTTGTCATTTTGGACTTTTGGGGGAGAAGAAAAACAATGCACACACAAACACACCCACACAGAGATCATACTGTATATGCTGTTTTCTACCTTGCTCTTTTCGCTGCTTTACTTTTTCAGTGGCCTCCCAGGAAAAGAGAATTTCCTAAAATTTGTTTTAGCTCTTCTAACAATGGGTTGAAAAGAGGAAGGAAAAAAAGTATTAGATAACACTCATTTTGCTAATAGAAAAGTTTGTTGGAGAATGAAATAAAAAAGTAGGAGTTTTCCAGTGAGGATTCAGAATAACATGGATAACAAAGCCATGGATATATGATATATATATACGTATATGTATGTAACATGCATAACATATATATATATATATATATATATATATCCATGGATATGTTATCCATGTTATTCTGAATCCTCACTATAACTTGGTATAGGAAGTGGTAAGCATTTGAAGATGTGACATTTTACATTTTAAAATTAGGCAACCAATATCAAGCAAATTTTATAAGACTTTACCTTTTTAGCACTGAAGATTTTATTTTAAAGTTTATTTATTTATTTTTGAGAGAGAGTGCAAGGGGTGGGGAGTGGGGGGAGCAAACAGAGAGAGAGGGAGAATCCCAAGCAGGCTCTGCACTGTCAGTGAGGAGCCCAAAGCAAGGCTTGAACTCACAAACTGTGAGATCATGACCTGAACTGAAATCAAGAGTCAGATGCTCAACCGACTGAGCCACCCAGATGCCCCAGCACTGAAGATTTTAAATGTTTCTGCAAGACTCTTCTAAGATCTAAAAATAAGAAAGGTATAGAAAGTTATTCTACTTTTCATTTCAGTTGTTTTGCCTTAACGGTCCCTGTTACTTGGGTGTAACAAAGGCTGGGTGTGCCTTTGTGGATAAATGATTTCTGGCACATGGGACAGAACAGAAATCTCCCCATCTTATGCAGCTGAAATTGGAGCCAGAGTTTGAAGGAGGTAAAATGCTTGGCAAGGGAAAGCTGCTACAGCCCTAAAGGTCAGGAACAAACCTGGTGCTGAAGGTGAACGGAACACAGGAAAGACAAGAACAGTCAAGAAAGGGATCAGACCAAGAAACCAACCCACACAGCATGTCTTTGGCATGCCCTTCACCATATAAGGCCTATGAAGAATATACACAATGCCATCCTTGTCATCAAAGGGGGGACACTCTGTTGGGGGAATGTTAGGGAATCTTTAATATTAAAAAAGAACTAAGAGAACTTGAGGTGTTGTCTGATGAATGCTAAATCAAGGAGGCATAAAACATAGGATAAAGGTCAAGTTCATGAAGAAAGACTTTGGGGAAAGCAGAAATTCAATAAACAGAAGAACCTGTCTAATGCAACCCGTGTTGGAGGAGCAAGGGACGCTAAGTGTGCAAAGGTCCTAGAGGGCCTGGAGTTCCAGGAAAAGCAGTCAAGGAACAGGACAAGGCTGGAGGTGTTGCAACTGCACAGTGATATGACGAAAGCAAGAGTTTAGTAAGATTAATGAAAATCTTATGGCTAGGATCAGCAGAGAGATGCCACATTTTATTATTTTTGTTTTTGTTCTTGGTACTCAAGCAATAACACTCACGTTCAAGAAATTAAAATGGAGGGATCAGAGCAGCTAGGATATGACTGGAAAGGTTCCAAAGGACAGAAAAGTTTTAAGACAGAGGACTTTTGTGAACTAGCCTTAAATGCTTAACTTGACAGCTGAGAAAAATAATCCATGGTGTCTGTGCTATGGAAAGCCGGTGGCTTGTTTCTGTGAATACAGAGAAGAGGGAGAAAAGGAGCCACTGCAGCTCACTTTTCCACACTGTCCTGGAAAGGACAAGGGGTTCCAGTCCCTGTCCCAGACCTAGAGCTTGAGGAGACATGATCTGGCAGAAGCTCTGACTGTCCTTGGGCAGTCTATCCCTCCTCTACACTGGTTCTGTCATGGCACAGGCGCTGGTGGAGAATAAATTACAGAAGCTCTGGAACAAAGCGTCACATTTTTCAAGAGAAAATATATACACCTGCGGATCTGATTTTTCGTAACACTAACATGTTAACATAAACATGCCCTTCAGGAATACAAATAAAATTCGCTATTTGTACCCAGTTTTTGAGGTTTATAACCTCTTCTGACTAAATTTAGAGCCATGCCTGCTCATCTGCCTTTTCAACATTCCTGGGTGGCACAGCTCATCTACTATAATTGCTACACAAAAGTAACCAGTTCAGTCTGTTTATTGCATATATGGCTTGAACTAAATAAGTCATAGAGAATGGACATTAAAACTACCTCATTAGAAATGGCTAAGATGCATTTTTGCCATATTCTATGAAAAAATTACACTTCTAAATAAAAGGCACACTATAAAGCATTTGATTTATTACACGGATTTGCTATTGTAGTTTAATATCAAATCTGTTATGATCTGCAATCAAGGTAAAGTAGCTTTAGACTATTTTATGGTCTTTTAAGAGCACACAGCATGCAAAGTGTCATTTACATTATCTTATGACAGAATTTTTGCCACAAGTCACTGTACTACAACACTTAGGGATGCAGTCACAGACCTACGTTAGCGCTCCCAATACTAATATGTCAGAGGAAAATAATACTCCCTGAAAACGGAAACCAGAATTTTACATGTAAAATAGAGATTATCTATCAGTCTGAAACACTGATTAGTGTCTAACTTTTAAAACAAAGACAGCTTGGTTGTAGAAAATGGTCTTTTATTTCTGAACTGAATTTATGCACTGACAATGACAGAGCATTTTAAAAACTCTCTTCCTCTCCCATCAAAACCCGGAATGTATTTTCTTTGCTTTGACAATGTCACCTTCATGTTGACTTCACATTACTGTATCGTAACGAAGACAGTATTATACTAGAAAGTAGACAGATTTGCAGCCAGACAGGTCTATGCTCAAGGGATCCTTTGGTCAATGACCAGCTCGGGGACTCTGGTGTAGCAGTTGTCTGGCCTCAGTAATCCTACCCATAAAGCAGAATGGTAACATCTAACCTCACAGGACCACTGCTAAGGGGCTGGCACAGTGCTTGACACAGAATACATACTCAATAACTAATAAATGTTTTTCTCTTCTCCCAACACACTCCAAATAATGGCACTTCTAATTCTTACCACTTGATAGCACTAAGCTAGACTACCTCCTTACCTTAATTTCGACATGATCCTGGGTTTGCAAATGTTGAGAAAATGTAGACCTACCACTTTTTATCGTGACTTTTCAGTACAGTCATTTGCATAATGTAGCCACTCAATATATACTGGTTGAATATGTGAAACATAAACATGTAATATGAATTTTTTTCCCCTGAAAGTGTTTGGTGTAGGGAACCGAAAGAGGTTGGCAGTAGTAGGGAGAAGGGAAATATTACATTTTGCCTTGGAAAATGAACACTGCCTTGTATTTTATTCCAATTTAGCTTATAAGAACACCAAGGAGGGAAGCGAGGTAATTTAACAGTTTAACACGAAGTAAAAATTAGTACCAAGAAGAGAACTGTAAAATGTTAGCAGGGGGAAAGACCCAAAAAACTAACAGAATTTTTGTTCCTAGATTGTTTTTCATGTATCTCTAAATTTGTTGCTCTTATAAAGAGAAATCAAAACTAGAAATCTTTCGGACACACACACACACACAGTACCAAAGAACTATGTCAGAATCTGCAGAAACTGAATGCATTAAACTGCAACACTGAAAAACATATTGATGTTTTCATTAATTCAAACTGCTTCATTCAAAACAAGAAAAGCGTGACAGAGACTAAAAGTAAACAATGCTCTCTGAAGCAAAACAGAGAGTTATCTGAAACTATTAAAACAGAGTGTGCAAATTACCTAGAAATTTCTTTTGATTCTGATACAAGCAAAAGAGGCGAGAGTCAAATTGGACATTTCCTAGACCAAACACTAGTGTTGGCTTTGATCCAAAACACAGCACCAGCGTATTGATTTTCAAATGCAGTAGGTCCATCCTTTTCTAAAGTAAGATGTCTTGACTGCCCCAGGACCTTGAAAAGCCAGTCTGGAGAACAGACTGAAAAGGGAAATGATATCTCTTCTACTCATTTTTAGCTCTAAGAAATCTGGGGACACAGTATAAATGCATCACTGGTATATACACTTGGACAGTATAAGCAAGAGAATGCTAATGTAATCTGCCAGCACAGTTGATGTTCCTAAACTCAGATATTTCATTCAAGGGGCACTTGTGACCATGGTCACGGCTCTGAGTGGATCTGATGGAAAAGGAATGTTGGTTTCTCCCACGTGGGTTTCCTACTGGTTTGCCTCTGAGCAAACCGTCCTTAGACACTGTAGCTGAAGATAAGCAGTCATTCCAGAGCCAGAGCAGTGTGGTTCTGAAAGTTTATAGTCTTAACATTTAAGAAAATCAGAGGGGAATCATCTGTATGTAAAAGAATGGAACTAAGGAGAACCAAATGCTGTAAATTACTTCAGAATCAGTTTCACGAAATTACCATATCCCAAATGAAAGGGCTATACCTCACTCTCAAGATGGCTGAATTCACTGCATTTTCCAGAAGATGTTCTCATTCTCCTTTGCGAGTAAGGGGGCTGTGAATGAAGGCTAGGACTGTTTACATGACTTTGTAATAATTTTCCCATCTTGGTTGTTTTGAGAAATCTTGCACAATAAGAGAGGTAATAATGGAAAGTGAAAATGCCATTCAGATTCTCTATAATAACAAAAAACTAGATTCAAGAAATGAAGGCTAATACTGATCTGAAGCAAAATTCCAGAGTGGATTGGTAAACAGAAGGTTAGAGAGACTTGTGAAAAGAACAAATACAAGTGAAGTCCTGAAGAGCAAACCATACACATTCAAGTTTTGTTCTTTCTGTTTTGGGGGGGGGGGTGCTAAGGAAGAAAGAGCTGCTTGGGAATGCCACACAGCATATTTTTATTTGAGCTAAATAAAAATCATTATTTGCTCATGGAACTAGATGAGGACACCTGGGAAGAGAAGTTTGGTCTGGATGAGTGGGTATGTAAAGGGTTAAACAGGTGTCTGGGCTGAACTCTGTTGGTCAGTGATCGCAGCATGGAGGGAAGGCTCTAGTGCTGTGCCACACGGCTCTGTTCCTGGCAGCACTTTCTCAACACGTAAGCAACTACATAAATCAGGTAACTAATAGCATGCTAATTACATATATACATGTTCCAAAGCTGGCAGGGGAGGATGGTGGATGTAAGCTGTCAAAATTAATACTTTGAAACTGTTTCAACAGGCTAGAATAAATCCTTGGCCAAAGCCAACACTATAATATTTAACAGAGAAAAGTTAAGTCATTTGTATATGACTTATTCTGGGGGCGGGGGTGGGGGGAATCAACTGTATAAATTTAGGTAATGCTTCAACATATTCACGTGAAAATACATGATTTTTTGATTAGGAACAAACAAGTTCAAGTTCTCTGAATAAAACAGACTTACGTTGCACTAAGAAAAATACATCATAATGATCATAATGATAAATTATGCTTTTGGGTCTCTTTGCTCACCAATCCCCAAAATCCACCATTATGGGTTAAATTGTGTGCCCCATAAGACGTCTTAGGCTCCAGTACCTATGAATGTGATCTTACTTGGAAATAGGGCCTCTGCAGATATAATCAAGTTAAGAGGAGGTCATTATTAGGGCAGGCCCTCATCCAATGTGACAGGTGTCCTTATAAGAGGGAAATTTGGATACAGAGACACAGAGAGATGCTGTATGATGACAGGTGGGGAACCGAGCTACAAGCCAGGAATACTAAGGATTGGTGGCAAGCCACTGGAAGCTAGGATGAGGCAAGGAGGGGTTCTCCCCTATAGGATTCGGAGGCAACACAGCTCTGCTGACACCTTAATTTTGGACTTCTGGCCTCTAGAACTGTGAAACAATAGTTTTGTTCTTATAAAGCCACCCAGTTAGTGGTACTTTGTAAGAGCAGCCCAAGCAAACTCCTAAAACTCAAGCTTGCCTATCGCTATACACGTTGCTGTGCCTGCCCTGCTTGGTCTTAATTTCCTGACCTTTAAGCTATTACTTCGTTCGGGGAACTTTAGTGTCATTCTGCAAGACTCAGTTTCATGGTGTTCTCGGGCAGCAAGGCTTTCTGACCGCCCCTCTCCGCTCCCCATGAAGTGGAGTGCTGTCTGCACTACGTCCATGGCAGCGTGTCCTCAGTGCATCTTGTGTGGCAGTCAGCAAGCTGCCGCACGGCCGGCGTGTCTGCGTCCTCGTTAGATGGGTACCTTTCAACTGCTTTCCTTTGTGTATCAGGCTCCAGAATAGTCAGCAGTCAAAATTCAGAAGAAAGGAGTGGAGGAATAAAAGAACGAGGAACAAGAGCCTGCTTTCTACATCGAACGTATTTGTTCTAAACCTCTCCTCTTCCCCAGTCTGGGCGCTTTTCGGAAGAGAATGAGCACAATAGACAAGTCCAGAAATCACAGCCTCTGAGGCAGGCACAGCTGAGAGCCTTACAGATGCTTGCCTGGAAAGGGAGACTATATATATATAAAGGCCTTTCTAAACACGACGTAGAGAGTTGCCACCACTAGCAGTGGTGAAGCAGAGAAGGATCTCACAAAAACTGACCTAGGAAGAGAGGATCACCAGCACTCAACAGAAAAATAAGTGCAGTGAATTCTTCCAAAAGTTAAATTTATTCTAAGATTAGTTTTAAAATGGCCTTTCTTTTTAGGAAGTAGTGGTGAAGAGTGGTGGTTATTTCAGTTTGTGTCCTTTTTGACAAAATATAATCTTAACTCTGTACCGATTCTCTAACCTTAATTACTTTTGTTTAGTATACTGGCCCTTAAAATCCAAAACCTGGGGCACCTGGGTAGCTCAGTCAGTTAAGCATCTGATTCTTGATTTTGGCTCAGGTCATAAGCTCAAGATCCGTAGACTGAGCCCCGTATTGGGCTCTGTGCTGACAGCGTAGAGCTTACTTGGAATTCTCTCTCTCCCTGTCTCTGCCCCTCCCCTGCTCTCTCTCTCTCTCTCTCTCTCTCTCCATATAAAAACATAAACATTTTTTTTTAAAAATTCAAAAACCTGGGGAACCACTAAAACATGCTGGGTTGGTGAGCAGGAGGTTGGTATCTCTGCTTTGAAAAAGGGACCCATCTGGATGACTAAGAAAATTAATGTCAATAAGAATAATGGTTATGTGGACAGAATCACTGGGTAAAAGAATAATGGCAAAAACATCTTTTAAAAAACCCACAGTTCACAGCATTCCACTCATTTTAATTTTAAGTTATAAACTGGGACAAAAACAGCCCAATAAAACTCTGTAAAATTATACAGGAATTTACCATGCCCCCAATAAAGATATACCTGTGGGAAAAAATGAGACAATGGGGAGAAGGCCTGTGGTTAGCTTCCCTCTCTCCAGTTTTCTCCAGGATTCAGCTGAAGTGGGTACTATTACCAGCAATGATGCCTCCTTATACTTCCTGAACTATCCTGCTGAATTAGCAGAACACAACCCTCACTCCTGACTTCCTGCTTTGTTCAGGGCTTACTTAACCTTCAATGCTTCAACTGTCAAGGTAAAACAGGTTCCGAATGTAAATGTTGTATTATGTCCTGTATCTTTAGAAAGGCCCTGTAGAATCTGCTAGGAGAGGATCTTCGTAAGAGAGCCCAAATCCTAGTGATACTAGAAAGTTACTGAAGACAGGGAGTCAAAGGAAGTCACCAGAAAGTCTCACTACGTAACACAGTCTTACATATATAAACACGTACATATATGCACGCACGCACACAGTTCTTTTCAGGTGAATGTAAAGTTCACTTACCCCAGATGCCATCCCAGGCCCTAGTGGGTGGAGATGGGGGTGGGGGGAGGAGAGGTGGCCTTTCTTTGAGCTTGAGTTGAAAGCAAAACGTAGGGATACGACATGATTATCTCCTGTGCTTACTGGAAAAATATACATAACATTCAATCTATAGGATGATCCTAATAATGATAATTCCCAATCTCTTGTAAGAAACATGGGACTGTTTTAGAATGCAGATAAAATAAAATACAAAGTGTTAAGTAAAAGTGAAGTACCCTTTCTCAGTACTTAACTGTTCAGAGCTCAGCTTAACATAGTATTTGTTTTTCTTTTACCTGGGTTGGTCCCCACCAGGCCAGTATCTGTTCCAAACTGTATCTGACGAAGGTGATAACTGTCCCCTTAACACCCGGGCCTACACTGGGCACACAATTGCTCCATGACCTTGAACGTTTCTACTACAACACTCTAACTCCCAAAGAAATCAGGGAATGTCTTTAAGCTGCAGCTTGCTTTCTAGATCTGTCTCCAAGCCCTCACACTTCAAAGGGTTTCCAAACCATACACTTCATTTTCAGAAGCAACGTGACAGGAATGAAGGGCAAGTGAAGAAGGGGATGGGTGGGGGGAAGGAAATAAGCACTTTTCGGTCCAGTAAATGAAAAATTACATTTCCTTCTGGTGGCTGAGCGTACAACACAAAGAGATACCCAATTATAGAAATCAGAGAAAAGTTGCAATGGAAATTCCGAAGATAATAACAAACCAGCATTTTTTAAAACCAACAAATACTTCAGAGACATGTGAAACCATGAAACTCCTGCACATGAACCTTGAATGGTGCGCCTTAAAGAAAACAGAGACAGAGTGCATTGGTTTTAAATAGATGAAAACTTGAGGGGTCGGGACCTGCTCTAGTCACATGTGTAATAAGCTGCCCACATTTGTGTTCGGCAAGGATGATAATTTTTAACACTCAGTTCTATAAATATTTTCATCCTTTTCAATGAGAACAACTACTTTGAATTACTACTCAGAGAGGATTTATCTGCAGTACCTGAAGATTTCCATTTCTCTGACATCATTTTACCTAAGGAGACTTTGCAGAGAAGGAGAATAAGATGTTACTCAGATAACAAGTTACTCTTGAGTAAGCAAATGAGCTAATAAATGGGGAATCGGTACGTCTACCAAGTGTGCAACGGACAAGTGGGCAGTTAAGAACTAGGAGAGAAGCGATAGCACGTGTTTGATTTCTATGATAAACTTTGTAAAGGACTGTCACATTCGATATGTTGTAAGGACTTTCACACACATATCTTGTCCAAGCCTCATGACAACCTGGCAAAGGAGATTAGTCCTGAACGGGACACAGGAAAGGAACGAAGACCAAGGAAGAAAGGGGGTCATCTTTCCACTGCACTGCAACAGAGATGAATTGGAAAAGGAAGTCAGGTTATTTGGTAGGTGCTCAGTAAAAAGGAGTCTGAATCAGGTTCTTCCTGGAACTCATCGAATAGCCACTTCCAGCGACAATGTGCTTTAAGGAAACTTGGCTAAATGGGAAGAGCTTGTCACTACAGCCAAGACTGGACCAGTGCCATGAAGATTGTGTTGGGCCAAGGAAATAACGCAACACAACCCTCTTCTTTAGGAAAATGAAACCAAAACATTTAAGGCCAAAATCCATCTCTTTAAAAGTCACCATTTTAGGCTATGTTGAAAGCACAAGTTTTAAGTTTACTTTTATTAGTAGAGACTGGAGATAATTTGGGGGAGACAAAAAAAATTCTAATGTATACCTAAGACTTTATCCTGAAATGGGGGGGATAAAGTAAAAAAAAAATAATAATAATAAAAAAATAAAAGGTCAAAGCTCTTCAGCTAATCACATAACAAAAAGCAAAATGATGATTAAAATCCATTATAACCCACGGTGCAGAAGATAGAAAGAAAAAGGCATTTAGAATCTAAAGAGTATGTTTTAGACACAGGTGTTTATTCTCAACAAAGAGAAATGACACGGGACCTAGCTGTCACCTGAAAAAGGGACGAAAGAGTGCGCAGGACATTATTTTGGGGGAAAATATTTTTTAAATCGTATTTTTTAAATTATCAAACCAATCACTAAGTGGAAACATGCAAAGGTATAAGGATCTGCAGTACCACTGGGCTCTGGTCAGAATGTGGAGGAGTAGGGAGAGTAAAGGTGTCACAAATACCCAGGAGTGTCCAGTCCCTCGACTGGTGGAGCCTCTTACTGTTACATCCGCACAGCAAACCTGACACATGACAGGTGCAGGACAGCAGCCTCCTAGGGAACTGTTCACACTGTTGTGTGGGAAAAACGTTAATGTGCTCGAGACAACAGTGACAATCAAGGTCTTGACATAAACCAGCTCCTACCCTTGCTAAAAGAAGAGAAGGAAAGCAAAGGGGTGTTCAGCGTTTCTTGTCATTTGCTCTCAACTGCAGAAGGCTCAGAAGGGATTTTCATAAACTCTGAGCTAATTGGCCTTGCAATCCTGATGTAACCGTATCCCATGTAGTCGTGCCAATTAAAAACTTCCCAGTCGAGGAGGACTCTTCTCCCCAGGATCTTCATTATGTACTTCTAAAACTACACGTAACGTTAACTGTTCTTGGTTTCTTTTCATTCCTTGGGCACATGTATGGATCAGTTCCCACAAGATTCATCCCACAGGTATTCCATGCATTTTTAAATTATTTATGTCTTAGTGGCTTCGTTGCTGGCAAAGAGAACCAGACATTCATTAAAACTATAATTTGGGATGGTCACTGAGTCTGATGTACTTCTGCACAGACTACAAATTAATTCAAGCCTCCATCCCAACTGGGTTTGGATAAGCTGTCCGTCATTCTTTCCTCTTATTTGACACTGGGCAGCTCATGTCGGGGTATAAAATTTGGTTGTTTTTCCTTTTCTAATAGAGATAAAACACACTCTCTCTCAAACCAGCAACGATGATAACAACAACAAAGTAAAGACCCCCAGGTTGCAGACAAAATGGCCAGAAAGGCACACACCTCTGGCTAAGAGCAAACTGGCCATGCTCACAGGGCAGTGGACACTCTGGAGCCAAAGCTTAAAACCATTTCTCTTATGGAAAAGATTGAGAGTAGGTACAAAGATTCTGTGGCAAAGATTACATAGAAATATTATAAATAATCTAAATATTAATTAAACTGCAGAACAGCCTGGGATGGAAAAGCCATGTAGTCAATGATATTGTATATCCTTGTTACAATACCCTTGTTACTTTGCCCCAAGCAAAGAGGGAACAAGATACGGTATTTCCTGAGCTATAGACTGTCAAGAAATCATATACAAATATCCCTCCCTTGTTTTCTCTTGAAATACCTCAACCAACTCTATCCAATAGGAACAGAATTCAAACCACAAATGTGAACCACATATGTAACTTTAAATTTTGTAGTCACCACACTAAAAAGAGAAATATGAAATTATTTTCAACGTTTTACTTAACCAAACATATCGAAGATATTATTTCAACACGTAATCCGTGTCAAACATCAGAATGAGATGTCTAACATTTTTCCGAAGTCTGAAATCCAGGGTGTGTTTGACACCTCAGGCACGTCTCCATTTGGACTGGCCACATTTCGAGCACTCTGGAGACGCCTGTGGCTGGTGGATATCCTGCTGTTTGCACAGATCTGGATGTTTATGTATTGCTGTCTCTTCTGCAGTTCAGCATTTCCCTCGCCATGGGAAATAGTAGCCTGACACTATTTAAATCACGGCTACAGCAACTGGCAACTACTACTTTAGATTTCTTATGGTAGCTGCCTATAGTGGGCACAAATTAGGGCAATAATCTAACTTTTGTACTTTCAAGTGATTTTTCTAAACTTGGCTGTAAGGGAAATACCAATCATTCACTTTGGCGGGGGGGGGCTAATCTTTGCAAATGTCTGAACAACAAGATATGCTTGAAACATCCTGCAAGATTTTTCTTTTGACTTACTTGGTAAGATCTTACGTTTACTCTCACAGTATAAATTATGTCTCATGGCACATACATGGCAGAACATTCTATAATTCTTCCTTCACCATCCCCAACTCTTGGGGCTTTGGATGAGCTTAAATCATATACTTTAAATGAAATGAACGACACATATGAAACAGGACTGCACATCAGAATGCCATCTCAAACATTTGTTTGGGAAGCCTCATTTCAAGAAAAAAAATCTGGGGGCACCCACATGTCTAATCACTGTCTAAAAACAAGGAACTGACTAAATCTGAAGCCAATTGGCCTGCATATCTGAGATCTGCACTTGTCTCAAGTATCATATTTTAACTTTATTCTACACCACGTGATGTTAGGGAAAAACCAGGGCAGATACTAGCCTCTAGAGCACCTTTCATGCAATTCAAAAAAAAAAAAAAAAAAAAAAAAAAAGATATTCTCTATTGGAGGAGGAAATCACTTACGCACAGGACTTTGTGACTTGAGTGGGAGACAGAGTTTAGCCCCACATACCCCCGGGCCAGGTATTTTTTGTACAGGTGGCAATGTCCCCAATTGTACATAAAGTCCTGGGAACAATGCATACAATAGCAGATCTGGGTAGCAAGCTCTGGACACAGCAATGAACTCAATATGTAGGCTGCATATTTCCTGTAGGTGCATAAACACTAAGAATGCCATCCTTATTGAATGTTGTAAAATGGGGACAACCCCTCCTGATGCACAGGTGAAGCAGGAGATAAGGAGCAGAAATCGAGATTTTCAAAAGGTAAAAATGCTGTTAAAGATATACACTGGAAATTAAAGTTTCTGAAGTTAAGTGAGTTCTTAGTATGAATAAACACACGATGAACTTCATAAAGATGTTTTCTACAAATGTTTATAAGATGCATAATAAATGATTCTGAAAAAGTCCATCTAATGGTATAAATGGGAAAACCGGAACTTGTTGATCACACACTTTTTCATTCTTCTTTTGCTACAATAATTTGATTATAACAGAATATAGAATATTCTATTTAATTTTACATGTGTGCTATAAAAAAAACATTACTGTACATTCTACTGTCCATCTCAATAGGGTTTAAATGAAAATCTACAGGGGTGCCTGGGTGGCGCAGTCGGTTAAGCATCCGACTTCAGCCAGGTCACGATCTCGCGGTCCGTGAGTTCGAGCCCCGCGTCAGGCTCTGGGCTGATGGCTCGGAGCCTGGAGCCTGTTTCCGATTCTGTGTCTCCCTCTCTCTCTGCCCCTCCCCCGTTCATGCTCTGTCTCTCTCTGTCCCAAAAATAAATAAACGTTGAAAAAAAAAATTCAAATTAAAATAAATAAATAAAATAAATGAAAATCTACAATCACTTCAAGCCAAATTCACTGTCTCCTAACCAAACCCAATAGTCCTCCTACATTGGAAAAGCAGGCAGAGCATCCTGCTGTCTATCAGTCCACCTATCTAGTGATCTATCTTTTTTCTCTCATATATATTATAATCTTGTTAAAGACAGGAAGCATGTCTTATTCATTTATATGTCCTGTATCTACCACAATGCCTGTCGCATAACAGGTGCTCAATAAACGGTGGTTGAACTAATGTAAAAAACATTAAACTGTGAAAAGGTAAGGTAGCGGCCATAAGGCACAGACTACAGAATGAACACAGAGAAATACCCAATAACCACTCACCAGTTAGAAGAGAACAGGAGAGGGAAAGGAAAGAAAGGAGCTGTACTTGTTCCATCATGACCTATCTGTGTGAAGCACTGGTGGAAGAACTTTACACATATCACTCACTGAATCCACCCCTGCCCCCCGCCCCTTTATGACTGAGAACACGGAGGCCAGAAAGGAAAAGCAACCTGTCCAGGGTCATCCACCTATTACACACGGAGCCAGGACTGAAATTGGCTTGTCTGTGCCGAATCGCATCCCTTTCCCTGTGCTCTCGGCTCCAGGGGAGGAGCCATTAAAGAACAAGCCAAGACCCAGCTGTACGGACTCTGGAGAAAAGTTCTGTGCTCCACTGTCTAAGTAACTATTTTTCTTCTCTCTCCTTTGCCTGTCACACATCTCATTCTGTTCTACGAAAACAAGTTTATTTTCATTATGAGCAACATTACAATCTGAGCATAAACTCTAAATTAATGATCAAGTTACTCTAATAATATTCAACATAAAATTCCAGGAAAACAAATTATTTCGAGCCTTTGAAGTTTATGGTAACAATGGTTTTGTTACCTGTTGTTTTCCCTGTTTCTGATGTAGCTGGAAACAAAGCTATGCTGATGCTCTAAAATTATTTGTGACAATCGAAAATGGAACAACATTCGTAAATTAATTTTTCCCACAGTGCTGGGAACTGAAACACAAGGATTTATTTATTATACACCGTGAACTAGCTTAAAACAAGGTTTTCAGTAAAGTGTCCAAAATAGTAAAATAAGTATATGTATATGCTCAAGTGTATGTACACATCTTTACACATGTGTATATGTGTGATCAACTAAATATATATATATGTGTATATATGTATATATACATATATATATGAAATAGCCTTGTGACTAAAGTAAACTGTAATAACGTATAACATTTGTAAAAGACTAGTTTTTAGTTTATGGGATTTCTTATTACATAGAAATATATATATATATATATATATACATATACACACACACACGTATATATATTTTCTTACAGAGAAATATATTTTATTTCTTCTTAAAACTTCTTTTAAAACTTTTATTAATTTTTGAGAGACAGAGTGTGAGTGGGGGAAGGGTAGAGACAGAGGGAGACAGAATCTGAAGCAGGCTCCAGGTTCTGAGCTGTCAGCACAAAGCCCGATGTGGGGCTAGAACCCAGGGACTGCAAGATCGTGACCTGAACCAAAGTCAGACGTTCAACCAACTGAGCCACCCTGCTGCTCCGACACAAATATATTTTAAAGGCACAGATTCTGTCTTTGAATTGGTCCTGTATGGACAATGATTAATGCTCATCAAATGTTCATAATATTCAAAGCACTATGTAAGTCCTTGTCCCTGCCCTTTAGAGGCCTGTACTGTTTGGGTTCCCATCTCTCAATCATATTCCTTCTCCTTCTCCCCTCCTTCCCCAGGTAAATTTGGTGCTCTGTTGTGTAGACCTTAATGAATCAGTTTAGGTTAACTAAACACATGTATTTTAACTTTTTTTTTTAAAGATTTTTTAACGTTTATTTATTTTTGAGACAGAGAAAGCATGAGTGGGAGAGGGGCAGAGATGGGGAGACAGAATCCAAAGCAGGCTCCAGGCTCCAAGCTGTCAGCACAGAGCCCAACGCGGGGCTGGAACTCAAGAGCCGTGAGATCAAGACCTGAGCCGAAGTTGGACACTCAACCAACTGAGCCACCCAGGTGCCCCCTAAATATACTGATTAAATATTAATCAGTAAACTATGAGGAGAGGTTCTTTAGCAATGAGATTACTTTGGATTCTTAGTTTCTTCAAACTTTTGTATGTTTTTCATTTTTTTACTTTTTATTTTTTTTTTTTAAATATCACTTTTATTTATTTATTTTTTCAACTTTTTTTTTTTTTTAATTTATTTTTGGGACAGAGAGAGACAGAGCATGAACGGGGGAGGGGCAGAGAGAGAGGGAGACACAGAATCGGAAACAGGCTCCAGGCTCTGAGCCATCAGCCCAGAGCCTGACGCGGGGCTCGAACTCACGGACCGCGAGATCGTGACCTGGTTGAAGTCGGACGCTTAACCGACTGTGCCACCCAGGCGCCCCATGTTTTTCATTTTTTTAATAAGCAGATCTTATTTTTGAGAGAAAATATTAAACCATACCGTTCTTAAAAAACCTCTGCTATAATTTATTAATGGATCAATATTAAAGAACATTAGCCAAGATATTAAAATAGTTGTGAGATTATCATCTGAAGACATATTTAATTCTGCTGAATTCTGCTGGAATTCATATTGAATTCTACTGAAGGATTCAAAAAGGGACATCTTTGGGTTATGTCCTTATGGTGAATGTGAGACTGTGGAACACAGTGGAAGCAAGAATGTCTGAAAACATACTCCCAAGAGGTCTGACACTGGCTTTTGGGTCACCAAGGAGTAATCTAGTAACAGAAGAAACACAGCTGACCTCCAGGTACTTAGGGGAAAAGGAGGAAAGCAAGGGAATCTCAAAGGAAACAATGAAAAATTACAGGAGGCTGGAGAGTGTGAAAAATCAACAACTCCTGGAAAACATGTGAAGCAGATGCAAACGCAATAATGAAGAAATGTAGATAACCAGAATTTTCTGAATTACAAATTACAAAAGATGGGCAAAACTGTTGGCCACCATCCAGAAAAAAAAAAAACCCAAAACCTTAAGGTCAGAGCTGCAAAAACCAGGAGTATGTGTCCATCCCTTGATGAACAGGTAAAAAAAAACTTCCAATTTAATCCTTTAGAAAACTGGGATAACTCACAGGTGTTGTCAGTGAATATACAGAATATATAGATATTTTTAAAAAACTGCTATCCTAAAACACATGGAAGTCTGAGGGAAGATCAATGTCTTCAAGCTGACTTAAGCACCCAACTATTACCGAGGATGACCCTTAATCCAATGATTAAGAACATAAGGACATTTTCATAGCTTACTCTCATTTTTTCTATTTCTCTGTGAAATGTTCATTTTTTTAAAAGATTATAAACCTGGCAGATGCTCTTATAAAGTGGGAAACATTGATTTTCTTAGACTTAAAAAAAATACACATTTGAGTAGACAAGTAAAAATTGTTAACAAAATCAGGGTCATGTCGAACATAGAAGTATTCAATCTTTTTCACATAATACACCGTGAGAATTTTTTGCATGTCATTAAGTATTTTTCAGAAAAAAGATGTGTAATGATTCTAACATGTTTTAATGGGCACACTATGAATTCATTATTTCTGAACATTTAATTTGTTCCCAATTTTTTAATACTATAAATAGTACTGTGATAAACATCCTTTTACTGATTTCTTCAGCCCCGTGATTACCTTCCTTCCACTCGGCACTGAGCCCTGAGAACTAGTGCTGACACTGAAGCTCATAGCCTGGTACCACTGTCAAGAATAGAAAGTCTCCAGGGGCGCCTGGGTGGCTCAGTCGGTTAAGCAGCCGACTTCGGCTCAGGTCATGATCTCGCGGTCCGTGAGGTCGAGCCCCGCGTCGGGCTCTGTGCTGACAACTCAGAGCCTGGAGCCTGTTTCAGATTCTGTGTCTCCCTCTCTCTGACCCTCCCCTGTTCATGCTCTGTCTCTCCTTGTCTCAAAAATAAATAAAATGTTAAAAAAAATTAAAAAAAAAAAAAAAAGAATAGAAAGTCTCCCTTCTGACAGCGGACAAGGGGCAGGGGAATCTCATGTTCACCATGAGGTGGGGAGGGTTAAGAGTCCAGAGAGAAATCAGAACTGGAAAAACAAACCATAAATCTACTTACATTGCCACAAAAACAGACACATTAATTAGATAACACCTGAGAATATTCTCCCTGTTCTTGAGGAGACCTAGAGATGGACATCCCTAAATGAAGAGGGGATAAGACAGCTGAGCTAGAGTACCAACTGTTTTCTGTTTTGTTTTTATTTTTAAAACATTTTTTTAATGTTGATTTATTTTTGAGGGAGACAGAGAGAGAGACAGAGATAGCCAGCATGAATGGGGAGGGGCAGGGAGAGGGAAACACAGAATCTGAAGCAGGCTCCAGGCTTCGAGCTGTCAGCACAGAGACCAACGCAGGGCTTGAACCATGAACCATGAGATCTTGACCTGAGCGGGAAGTCCGATGCTTAACTGACTGAGCCCCAGAGGCGTCCCTGTTTTCTGTTTTAAATTGAACCAGCAGAGTATATTAAAATGACCAAATAATTTTATCTCAGACCTCAATTTCCCTTCCATTCCAAATTTCACAATAAATATTTGAGTGGATAAATGAAATGTGAGCAAGATCTAAAGCTGGAATTTCACCTCCAATGTATGTCTTTTCAAACATTTACAACTAAATTGAAATACATAATGTGGTCCACTAGTAAGATTGAGAAAACTCAATAAAAAATTTACTCTCCAAAAGAAAAGTTCAGTAAACCTGGCAAGAACTTCCTTAAACCCTTGTTCAATCTAGCAATGATATATGAGTTTCATTTCACAACCTTATGTTTGATCTCAAAACCTAGTAGAACTGCCTGTGAAATCTAGTGACAGTAACGTGTTATTCAAAGGGCTAATTAAAGATGCCCTGGTTCTGAGCAGCTGCCTTATTACTGTCATTTACAGAAATTTGTCTTAAATATCCGACCCCTTCTCCTTGAAGAAAATGACGTCTACTCATGGTTGGCATAGTATCATGCCTTGCTTTTCTTTGGGAGGCAAATTCTCTTCTGAGAGATTGAAAGGTACAAACTTCCAGTTTTAAGATAAAATATATTTGAAAGTTGCTGAGAAAGTAGATCCTAAAAATTCTCATCATAAGAAAAAAATGGACTACATGTGGTGATATTAATTAGACTTCTGGTGGTGATCATTTCACAATATATACATATATCAAATCTTTATGTTGTACACCTAAAACTAATAGTCAATTGTATCTCAATAAAAAATCACCTGAGACATAGGTTTCTATATACGTTTAAACATCTAAATAGACACCCTAGTGCCCCTTGCAGCTACTAAAAGATGCAAAATGTGTAAGATTCGAAATGTGTAAATGCAAAGTAAGAAAACCCAACCTGGCATTATTTTACACTCATTTCACTCATTATACTCATTTCTTAATAGTGCCAGATGCCTATTTATTTAAATGGTCACACAGAAATAGAAGGTTTTTTAGAGGTCAGACACTCCTTCCACTCTGAAACATCCACACCATTTGTTCATATTAGAGTCCTTAAGAGGCATATATCAAATTAGCAGTAAAGAAGGGAATATTTTTTAGGAAAAATTTTACACTGTCATCAGTCTACCACAACCCAAACAAGGGATCATCAAGTGATATACGAAAAAATGATTTTCTCCTAAGAACTTGAGTAAGGGACCTAAGAAGCCATCATGGCATGGAACACACCTCACAGAAACTGACTGATGAAACCAAATTATGATCAGGAAGTAGATTACTACTTGGGTCAAAAATGCTCACTGCAGTCAAATGCTGTATCCTAGGAAGGACAGTGCACAGTTCTCACAGGGTAAGGAATTCCCCTTTCTGTGGAACCTCAGGCAAGACAGAACCTGATTTCCAGTGAATACTCAAAGTAAAATCAAAAGTGTCCTTTACTCCTACCTTCAAAAGTTGGGTGTTTAGCATTTCAGAAATTCTCTTTGAATCTCGTAAATTTAAGAAAAACAAAAACATCAAAATCCACATTAAAATGACAAACCCACTTTAGTTAGCATTGCAGCATTGACTCCATTGTCTTACTATAGCCAAATCATAGCAGGGGCTCTGTTCTAGGTTTGCATATGGAAATGGAACAAGTTTATTTGGGTCCCCTGTTTCATTACTAAACCTATCGGATTACTGGTTCTAATTAAGGACTGTGTTACTGGCTATCACAGTTATTAGTGTGTATTATTACCATTATTGGACATTCTGACTTCTGCTATGAGTCACCTGGAGTAAAATAACCAACCAGAGAAAACAGGAGTTAAGGATGACACAAGATGCCTTCTTGTGAAGCATTTGTGATGGTAAAATACTATTTTATAATTTTTGCTTTGACAGTAGGAGAATAATGACAACTGGAACCTAAAAATAATTCATCCTGAAGATGAGACCACAGTGTATCTATTCTAATTTTCATGTGTGTTATTAATTCAATAAATTCTTTACATAGTATTTTTTTTCAAAGTTCAAGAACATAAGCTTCTAGAAACTGGATTTACTGACTGAAATTAGACTGATGTTAAAAACAATATTGTAGGACTTGCCAACGTATGTTTTATTTCCTACTGTATCTGTTGGCCAAAACAAACAGCTTGGAATTAAGAAAACAGGTACCATTTGAATGGACATTTTTGTTTTTTTAACCTGAATGTTATATTTTCAAAAGGTCAACATGAGGGGCGCCTGGGTGGCTCAGTCCATTGAGCAATTGAGCGTCGGACTTGATTTGAGCTCAAGTCATGATCTCAGGGTTGGTTCCTGAGATGGAGCCCC
Source organism: Lynx canadensis (assembly GCF_007474595.2). Classification (NCBI taxonomy): domain Eukaryota; kingdom Metazoa; phylum Chordata; class Mammalia; order Carnivora; family Felidae; genus Lynx; species Lynx canadensis. Next base: position 149,429,665 of record NC_044310.1, read on the forward strand.
ACCCAGAGTCAGGTTCTACAATGACAGGGCAGAACCTGATTGGGATCCTCTCTCTCCCTCTCCCTCTCCCTTTCCCCTCCCCCAAAATAAATAAACTTAAGAAAAAAAAAGTCAACATGAAATCAATAAAATTGACCTATTTCTGGTATCTTAATAACTAATTACTGACATGGTCCTCACAACAGCTAGTAAAATAGGTAAAAAAAGGTAATTGGTAAGCATTAATACAGGTGGGGCAGCATGTATTACTAAAAAGGCAACAGTTCATTCTCTACAAATTTTAACCTACAATCAAACATTTACCTTTCTGAAATAAGTTCAAAGCCTTACTCAAAGACAGAACATGGGCAGGTGCATTTTTATATTCCTTTCCACATCTAATGATGCTTGCCTGCCTTGAGAAGCATTTTAATGTAGGACTCTAACAATATATGGAAACATTAATGTGTTCTATGAAGATGCAAACATAAGCTATTCAAAAGGAAGAGGTAAGAATTTAACGTTCAAGAGGCATTTATATGGGGATGGCAAAAACTTCACAACTATGACATTTCATGGTTATGTACTGAGTGCTTACCATATGCTAGCACTCAGTCTAAATGCTGGACTAGATGTTGGACTAGAGAGGACAGAGAGGAAAACCCAGTGTTTAATACAGGTAGGTGTTAGCTACAGGGGCTACAGGGTGTCCGTCTGTTCCACTTAGCATCATCTTAGTAGCCCATCTATTTAGCACCGTGCCTGACATACGAGTAGATATTCAAATAAAAGTTTATTAAACTGAACCTAGTATACAATGATTCCCCCAACTGGCTAGGCGATGCATCATTAATTCTTAACTTAAAACATGATGACGATAGTTATAGTAATAGAAACTTCCTTCTGTGAGTGTCCATGGATTAGATAGTTTATATGACAGCTAGGCTATGTCTCTATCTCTCCTAAAAATAATCTTGGAAAAAAAAAATAATCTTGGAATGTTTGGTACTACCCCTATTTTACAAAAAAAGGAGACTAAGCTTCAGGGAAATTTACCCAAGATTATACAGTAATTTTAGTAGAATGACATAGAAAGTAGAGTCCTTCTTCTTCCCATTGAAAACCCACAATGTTAAGGTGAGTAACCCGTAGGACATTCAGGTCCTATAGACTAGTAGACAAAAACATCAGACAGTAAGTTGCTCAGGAGAGCAGGAGAGTGCTATACCAGACATTGTCACACCAGAAATAATCAGTTTATAAACGGCAGCTGAAAATACAGGAGAGGGAAGGAAGACCGAGTTATCAACATTTCCACGCAGGAAGAACAGCCTGTATGGAAGCTAACAGAAAGGGGACAGGGGTAAGTTCTCAAGGGAGACCTGAAACTACCCATTCCTGAGAAAGCCTGTAATAAGGGTCAGAATGTCACAGTCTGTGTAACATAATTTCCATACTAAAGATGAAGAAACTGAAACTTAAATGTTTAGTGAATTCTTAGGATGATTCTGTAACCAACCTTTGTTAGTAACTGGTGGGTGCAGGCCTTGAAAACAGGTCTTGTGCTTCTTAAACCAACTCCAAATCATATGCTTTGTTTCTCATTTATTCTTTGAGAAGACAGCCCAGGTAAACTGTATCCCTTTAAATCCTAATAAAAAAGTAGGGAAATGCCCAATGGATGGGCAGAATGGGAACGAATCAGGTTGCCAGTGCTTGTTCCGACTGGTTAGAGTCTCTTTTAACTGTTAAATATTTTGACTGTCACTCTAAAAGGGGATGGTAAGTAGCAGGAATAATCTTTCCCTTATAATGCCGTGTGTAAAGGTTTCAGAAGGGTAGGTATCAATCCCTTTAACCGTCCAGGCTATGTCAAGCATGGTGGCATAAATAGTATCCTAAGCAGAAAGTGATTGTTCAGAGTAAAGGACTGTGGTATTACCTTCACTTTAGATTTCCCAGAACCTAGCATAGAAAATACTCTTGATACATATTTGGCGAATTACTTGATAAACACATTTCCCCCCAATTTCGGAAGCCTTCTTAGTCTACAAGGTCTCCTCAACCACGAAACATCTCCCATGCCTGCCCATTTAAAAACAACAGCAATTCCATTCTTGACCTCTTTTGGCATGGGTCTTTACAATTCTTATCAGAGATGGGCTATAATATTAGTCACCATCAGAATGTACTTTTTAATTCAGATATGACAACCCACATGTGATGTTAAAAATACTTAACACCCAATAAGACATAGGCACCAACCAATCAAAATGTGCAGCAGCCAGTGGGCCCTCCCAGGGCTAATTGTGGGACCTGTGCCAGCCTGATCACTCCTTCAGAATAGTAGCCCACTTTCTTGTTTTCCTAAATGGAGATTTTGTTCCTTTTGTTCAATTTTTTCATTAAAATTACATCAAGAATCATATCATACCCTTAAAATACAGACAAATCATAGAAAATATCCAACTCTCCTTCCTATCTACTTCTAAATTTAACCTAGATTGACCTGAATTGCCATGTTATAAACTAGCTTGAGCTTCCATTCTGTCCCTTACTTCTAATTAAACATAAATAAATCAACACAGAAATGGGGTTAGAGTGAAAACAGACAGCAAGCAAGAGATGCTACACATGAACTCTCTCGATGATTAATGCTATGACTGAGTCTTTCATTTGTTTTGTTTGTTTTAATGTGTATGTATTTATGTTGAGAGACAGAGAGAGAGAGAGAGAGAGGCAGAGAGAGGGAGACAGAGAATCCCAAGCAAGCTCCTCACTGCCAGCTCAGAGCCCGATGCAAGGCTCGAACTCATGAACCATGAGATCATGACCTGAGCCAAAACCAAGAGTCGGAAGCTTAACTAAGACATCCAGGCGCCCCAAGTCTTTCATTTGTTTTAAGTCATTCTTAAAAGTTAAGACTTCAAAGGCAATACAATGCAATGGACGAACCAAAAACAGAGGTTAGTGGTCTTGTGTCCAATTACAAAACCTTCTAAACACTGCAGAATTCTGAACAAAATTTCTTAAAGCTTCCAAAAACACCATAGAGAACTTTTATTTTTCAATTGGGTTCCTCAATCTATTTAAACTAAATGTAATTATTATGCAAAAGTTCCTTTTTAAAAAAAGCTAACTATGCAAAAGAATGGCAACAAAAGAAAACTCATTGTTTGCTTTTCCAGAAGTACTATGAAAAAGAGATCCTTTCTTATTACCAGTGGAAAAAAAAAATAAGTGCAAAACTATTGGTCAGAGAATGGGTCTTTGCAGTTTAACTTAAATCACGTAAGAAATGATTATCAGAGAAAGAATGAATGACTTCTAACTAAAAGCATAAATCACTTTTAGTGTTAACACAGAGGTGGAGCCATGGATGATATCTCCCTTTCTAAGGGCCAACGATTGCTCAAAATACTAAACAATATTCTAGCCTTGGTAGCTGTATTAATTCAAATGGTTTAGTTTCAGTGAAAAAACCCAGCATATTGCTCAAAAGGCATTTCAAACCACATAACTACCAAAGTAAATACAAACCTGCAAAAACATAACATTCTTGAATAATAATTTTTCTAACACCATGCTAGGCTTATTTAAACACAATTTTTACCTTATTTTTAACCCCATGTATAACAATCATATAATATCCAATATCTTGATGTAAGAGGACAGTCACAAGAATGGATTTCACTGATGCAAAAGACCAAGTAAGGCTGTAGAACTGGACAATTATTTGTTGTAGAATGGTGGACTAATCTGTTTCCTCACTGGAGGTCATCAAGTATTGGTATAAATAACCAACCCTGAATCAAAGGTTGGTCTGGCCACCACTTTCATCCATGGAATGTGCGATTCTGAGAGTTACATTTTTACTGATCTCTAACACCATATAATATTATCACAGGAATCATAACATTTCTAAACTAAAGAACTCTGCTGCATTTCACGAGTCATATCTGAAATCTAGCCTAACAGCACACCAACAGAGGCTCTGATATCCCTGATTTTCTGTTTGAATAGACTGTTTATACTTACAAAGTGCTTTCTCATGATCTCCATCTTAATTTAGAGTTCATGCTTGAGAAAGGAGGCTAAAATAAAGGGTAACAAATTAGACATTGTCCATTGCATGGAGAAGAGTCAAGGGCAATATTTCTGAACTTTGACCATTCTAAAATAGAACAATGGCCTGCACGGTCATTATCTCAAATTTTACTACCTGAAACAAGTTTTTCTAATTGTGATCCAATTAAAGAACGCTAGTATCTACTGCACTTAAAACATCATATGAAAGGACATTATTAAGTAAATCTACCCAAAACCAATATTGGATATTTTTTTTTAATTTTAATTTTTAAATGTTTACTTATATATTGGGGGGTGGGGGGGGAGAGGGAGAGAGGGAGGCAGCGGGAGAGAGAGAGAGAGACAATCCCAAGTAGGGTCTGTGCTGTCAGCACAGAGCCCGACGTGGTGCTTGATCTCACAAACCATGAGATCATGACCTGAGCTACAATCAAGAGTTGGACACTTAACCAACTGAGCCGCCCAGGTGCCAAGTACTTTTTTTTTTTAAAGGGGTGTATGCATTTGACAATCTAAATAGTCCCTACAGACATTTTTGAAAGGTATCTCACTCAAAACATCCTCTTCACCAGAGGAATGAACAGATTTCTAGTTGATGTTTTTCATTATTTTACTTAGAAAAGTAAATAGCACATTTATCCATCCATCTATGCATTCAGACATAGAAGCAGCTGTGTGCATGTATGTGTGCATACACGTGCATAGGTACAAACTGACCTGCTGTAGAAAGGGCTCAAGGGAGCTTATAAACAGGCATACCCTACCAGATAGAATAAAGGTACAAATCAATGGCAAGGAAGACAGGAGGCAAGGGAAAATGAGGCAGGAAGGAAAGGGCTTACTGACAAAGGTCAATTGTTTCAAGTGCCACACTTCTCATGGGTGGTGGTTAAGTCCGAAGAGCTTGTCTAATGACTGTCACCAGGCAAACATAGTGAATGACCTGGAGAGGAAGTATCTGATTGACAAGAAATCTATCCTAAGCAGCTCTTCAGCACAAGCATAGTTCACTGATAATTGGCCCTAATGATGACTCTGAAATTCAAGTGTTAAGTGTAACCTGAATCATGATAGAGAAATGTATTATTCCCTTATATCCTTTTGCTATGAGAATTGACAATTCATATAAAACACATAAAGTAAAAATCTATAGTCAGAAAATTGGATTAATTACTATAACCGATTTCTTGACTAAACTGAAGATAGCTCAGTTATTGATTATTTGGAGATACGAATCCCTGGTTTATTAACGCATTTTGTGCATAGATATTAAATATCAAAAAACAGAAGCAAGCAATGTTCTAGGTTCCCAGGAAGACAAAAAGTAACCCTTTAATTCTCCCTATCACAGGGCTGAAAGGAATCTGCCAAGGGTTTTAGACAGGTTTCATCTCACATCCCAACTCTGACGTTTGTATTGTGTGGGGAAGGGTTCTGAGGGCCAGCCAGGCCTCGCAGGAAAGGGCATTCTCATCAATTTGTCGGCGATTCTGACAGGGAAGAGGAATTGAGGTGGCAGGTTGCCACTTACCTGTTTATTCCTTATCTCAGTTCAATTTGCTTGATGTTACCAATGAGGCTTAAAGCAGTTGGTTATTTATTTACCATTTCTTTTTAGATTTATTAATTTGTAGCCTGCCTTATTACCAAAACTATTTGATGTGTTACAGAAATACACATAATAATAGTAAGCAGATGAGAAAAACAGGGTAAGAGAGAAAAAAAATACATATCCTGGGGGAGAATAAAGTTTGTCCCTGAGGCAAATTCTAAAGCCTACATTTTCACTATGGCCTTTTTCAGCACTGAGTAATCCATATTCAGTGATGTATTAGAGAGGGAGTGGGAGAGGCAGAGGGAGAGGGAGAGGCAGAGGGAGAGGGAGAGGGAGAGGCAGAGGGAGACGGAGAGGGAGAGGGAGAGGGAGAGGGAGAGAGAGCGAGAGTGTGTGTGTGTGTGTGTGTGTGTGTGTGTGTGTGTGTGTGTGAGTGAGTGAAATATGCACCTCAGAAATGGGACAGGTCCTGGGGCGCCTGGGTGGCTCAGCATCCGACTTCAACTCAGGTCATGATCTTGTGGTTTGTGAGTTCAAGCCCTGCACCAGGCTCTGTGCTGGCAGCTTAGATGAGTCAGGAGGATTGGGGAGGAGCAATGCAGGTAGGAGAGGAAAAATCAACGCAGGGCTGGAAGGCAACGCAGATCTGGTGGGCTGCAGAAATACCCAAGGGTCCACCACAGCTGGAGTGAAGAGGTGGTGAGGTCAGAAAAATAGGGGCCGGGGGGCGGGGGGGCAGTAGATAACACAGGGTCTCATAGCCATCGTAAGACTTGTGAATGACATGTAAAGTGAAAAAGCCACTTGGAGTCAATAAGCCAGGACAAGTAAGTTTACCTGTCTTTGGAGACAGGGCCAACCTGTCCATTTCGTGCAGATGTGGGCAGCAGTAGAGTACACAGATTTTAGGCACACACCCAAAGATGTTTATCTTTATGGTTCATATTGGTCCATAACATGAAAAGACAGGCTCAGATTGTGACACATCCTGGCAACTGCGTCCATGTGACAGCAGCACTCCTTGGATGGTGTGGTTGGGGAGATACATAGGTACAAGAGGGGAACGAGGGTTGCCTAATTTGCTGCTGTCTGAGATCATGTATGAAGTGCTACCTCCTCATTTCTCTTCAATGTGGTATTAAAATTCTTCCTCCTGGACACCTGTAAGTGTTGGACCCAAGGCCGAAACCTTGGTCTAGCTGTATCAGGGGTCAGAAAACCATTAATCTATAGAGTAAGATCAGGGTATTCGTGGATCCAATAAAAAAAATAAAACCAGTCCCCAAAAACTCATAACCAATATATCACTGCTGTCTGTGGAAGCTGAGTAAAGACTGGTGCTATTAGCACAGAGAGCCAGAGAGGAAAGCAGAGGACAGAAGGAGAGGAAACTCGCAGAAACTCTAGCATGATGACCTACTTCCAGAAGAATGTTCCTTCAAGATCAAATCTGGGAACTTGTCAGGAAGTCATAGTAGAGAATAAAACAGACGCACAGCCCACACGAGGTTTAGAATCTAGAACCAGATATTTTAAAGTGTGACTTATAAAGCCACCAAAACACAAGTGAAGTAAACTCTTATGGCTAAAACACATCTTCAGGCAAGTTACTGAATGTTTCTGGTCTTCAAACATTAAAAAGAAGGACAACTGATTCAAGGCCAAAGTGAATTTCAAGTGATAATGGGTAGAAGAAAAGCACATTAAAACAAAACAAAACAAAACCCTTCCTTTTTCAAAAGATATCCATCAAGCTGAGTTGCTGAAAATCATGATTTTGCGTATTTGCCGATTTTAGTGTTTAATGACAGCTGAGGAACTACTGTCTTTATAGGGACACAAGAGAAGGGACTAGATTTTCCTTTACAATGGAAATGCCATTAGATATTTTAAAATATCATCAACCTCAAATGAGCCACTCTGACAAGAATGATTGCTGTACAAACTGACAACAGAAGACCGAGTGACATTCCACATGCTGTGATTTTAAAAGGGGTAGTCAAAGAGACAGCACGAGAAGCATTTATTTCTGCCTCTTTCCAAAAGAAGTTTGAGACTGCTGGCAAAAAATATAAGCAACACTACAAGACAGAAATGGATATGGAGAGCTCAAGGTGAAGGGGAAAAAAAAGCCAGGAGTAGAGTGTTACACAGGCGAGTCCCCTGCCAACTGCCAACAGGGGATGTAAATTTGGCTCAGGACTACTACTAGGAACAGGAGTCAAAATTAAGAAGGAAATACAATAATTATGAAACTGAATGCTCACTAGAATAAAAGCAAGCCCAGGACTTAGGAGAAGTTCCCTTTGTCCCAGCCTGAGGGCCAGAAGGAACTTCCTCCTGGGGTCTTCCTAAGGGCTACTACCCCCTAGCAATGCTCGGTCAGAAGAGCACCTGGAGTCTGAGATTCCCCAGTGCCTGTGTGCGATTCTGCAAGGGCAAATAGCTATGTGGTTCATGTACTGCTTACTCTCCCTGATGACTCTGTTGTATCTAGGGATAAAATTCACACTCCCTGGAACAGTGACTATCAAGTTAGGCTCTTGAAGAGATGCTTTAGGAGTTCCACCAATTTTCCATTTGAATTTTATTATCTTAGCGCTGAAAAAAACCAAACAGGAAATGCAAGCAGATGTGCGGCACAACAACTTTAAAACACAGGTAACAGCCTTCATGTTAAGTCGCTCCAAATGGAGACGCTGGGTCAATGTGTCTCCTGCCATCTCTTTGTGTACATTTGAGCTTCTTCAAAATGAATCACTGATTAGGAAAGCTATAACTCTGCATTGGCATTCTGGAAACTCAAGTCTGCACATGCCCATTCATATAAAATTATACAAGCAACCTACACACACATCACGCTCAAACAAATGACAGACCAAGAGCAGGTACAACTAGTTGGCATACACCCTCACCATGACCTAACAGCCAATTGTATAATAAAGCTGCCTACCATGTTGACTCAGGATGAAGTGACGTCACTACGACTGGTACTGACTCTAAGTTTTAGGTGCTCCTGGTTGGACTTTTCGGTCTATCATGACGCATTTGAATAGCTGTATTATTAGGGATTCAACATAGAAACAAAACATTTCTAGTTCTCTCTAGCTTCTGGATCAAATTAATTCAAGAGGGTACTGAGATAAAATGCACTGTTAAGAAACTGTCACCTGTGCAACTGCTTATGGGTATAAGTAAGCATTTTCCTGAATGCTATACAACTAAAATGGAACATAGAAATAAATGAAGTATGTTAGGTTAACAGAATGCTGTTCTGCAACTGTCAACCCGAAGTCTCAATCTCAAATTTTTGAGTTCATCAAAACTGCCTCATTGTTTTCCCTGGTCAATTTTATAAACGTTATAATTCTGTATTTACAAAATATATACTTAAAAAAAAACCCATTAGTTTGAAACATTTTTACTGTTAAAGATTTCATTTGACTAAGGGGCTTTCCTACTAAAGAAAAATGTCTAAACTTCCCTTGCTGGAGCAGTTCTATTACAGATGTGGAGATAGTGACCCATCAGTCCCTGGAGACTGGGTGAGGCCTATCATTCCAGAGGACAGACGAGCAGCCTCACCAATTGATGATATATTAATCTAATCTGACCTAATCCTAATAGAATTGAATACAAACATTACTCTTTTCTGTGTGTGCCATGACAAGGTTGGGAAGCTCGGTGATGCAAAAAAGAACTACAAATCCTTCAGGCAATCCTTCATAAATCTAATTTCTTCCAATAGCTTTTGACAAGAGCTGGCAGTGGAGAGGTTAAAGTTAACTTTTTTGGCAAGACAGTGAAGTACAGATATTTCCTACTCATAAGTAAGGACAGAGTTGAAGGTAGAGTTTACATTCGCTCATGAAAAGAGGCAATCAGGATGGGTGGGTGTTTCAGGAGCCAATGGGATTTATCCTAGGACTGCCACCACCTAATTTTGACTCAAAGAAAGTCACTTAATCTTCTCTGAGCCTCAGTTTTCTCAATTTTAACATGAAGAGACTAAAACAGAAGCTCTTAACTGGAACTGAATATCAGAAATTTCTAGGAGTTGGCAGTAACATTAATACATGCCAGGGTATGTTCTGAGCAGTCCACATGCACTAACCCATTTAGTCCCCACACGAACCTGGTCTTAGTATCCTGATTTTGTACGTGAGGAAACTGGGGCACACAGAGGTTGAGAAATCTGCCTAAGAAAGTTGCAGAGCCAGGCGGAAGGCTCCAGAACCTGTGCTCTTCAGTATAATTGTACGTTACACTGCCTCTCTCTATTTCTCCGAATCTATTTCTCCGAATCTTCTGACTCAATCTCCTGAAGAGCCTGGGCATGCAATTTTTAATTCTGGTGAGTACTCCTTGTTAACAGCCTTGACTAGAGGAGATGTAAAGTTCTGTGATTCAGACTGGAGATTGATTAAATAAATAAATAAATAAATAAATAAATTTTTTAATTAAATAAACGCTCATATTTTTTTGTCTCAATCTGACTCAAAATTAAATGGCCTTTAATAGCTAACTGCATTGTATCAAACAAAAAAAGATAATGAATAAAGGGATAGTAGGAAAAACTGAAGAAACAAAATGTTAGCTAGCCAGCTAAGCAGGAATGACTTACACAGGGTCATTTAAGTAGATGAACTATTGGAGCAAAAGCTATGCCTATAAAGGGGCCATAACAATATTATTTTCATAATTTATGGCTTAGATTTGGGGGTGACGATGAAACATTTTGGAAAAACCCCTGGAAAGGATCTATGCTCCTATCCAAATGGGCTGGCAGCATAATTTGTTTCCAGGATCACAAATGATTGCCTCTTTGCTTCATCTCTAAAGAAACAGTCCTTATGTTATCAGAGACTGGCCTTTTTGCAAAGTTGGAAGTCTGAAACTATGTATGTAAATGTGGATACTCAAATGGTTTCTCATAAAGGTTCTCTCACATTTGACACTTAATAGAGGCAGGAAGAAGCTATGGCACAAAGACAAAATAAAGCAGACAAGTGATGCCGGTCTCATAGGCAATTTAGAGAAGCTTAAACCTGGGCTAGCCAGGTCAGTGAGTACAAAGACAGCCAGGAGAAAGAGCCCATGTCCATTGGCAGAGCCATGAACTTGGTCAGGTTTGTTTGTGTTATGAGTGTACTTCCTCACTAATTCTAGATGCCCCATTTAAGGAAACTCAGCCTCTTCTCCTCCTACTCAGTCCACATCTCTCTTAAAAAATCTCATCTTTAAAGTCTCCAACATGAAACCACATGATCCTATCAAGGGCATGGCAAAGCACGTTATCAAACAAAAAGCAACCTTTTAAAAAGTTTAAGCCCCTAATACTCAACTAGAAAAATTTAAGAAAACAGTTACATGTTGCAGGAATATATATAGACCTTATTGTTGACCATGAGGGCTGTATCAATTGAAAGTTTCTATTATACTCGATTCCACTGATGAATAAACATGTTTAATCACTAGTATCTCTTCTGCACTGAAGATTCACTAGTTTGGAACTGATGCACTGTTTATTTCCATTTAATAACCACACCAAAAGCACACAAACTCATAAAGCAAATGGGCACTCAATCTGAAAAGCTTCCTGTGAGTGGATGAGAATTTCCAGGCAAGAATAAAAATAAGCTCTTTCTCCTGATCCCCTTATCTGCAGTGGTACCAAACTCCCAGTTTCCTACACTCAAAATCTTACACTCAGCTTTGAATCATCTTCCTCCTTGGAGCCACTCCCAGTTTTACATTCCATCAAGGGCAAATCCTAAGGCGGCATGTATCCCCTACCTTCCCAGTGAGGTACAAGCCTTCCTCTGGCATTAAAATCCCCCACCGTACGGTCCTAGTGAAAAAAAGGCAGGCAGCCAGGCTAGTTCTGGCTTTAAACCTGAGTTTGAGCTGCTCATTCCCACCCTGATCAAATGCCAAGCTTTTCCTGATGCCCCAAACCACATGCAGTCACTCCCTATTTTATAATTTCTGTAGCACTTTCTTCTCTCTCTCATGACACATCACATTCTGGCCCATATGATGTGTGAAGTTTATTTTCTATGTGAGACAAGAACCTCCTTGAGGGCCAGAAATATGCCTGGGGCACCATCTAGCAAAACCAAAAGCATGATGCTTAATAAATAATGGAATTTCCCACTCACTTCCAATTGTTTAATTTCGCCTCACAAGTAGCTTGGTCTTATGTTTGAAAGAGGTTTATACTTGTAGCAAAACTATAACACTATGTTGTGTCCATTATTATCTAAAACAATGTTGTTTGGATTTGTCAGACAGTGGTCCCTAAAAGAATGTTTCTTTCTGTATGTGCGCTAACCCCAGGCATCAAGCAGATGACAAATTACATACCTCCTCTGTGCTGTGTGATCTTGGGGGAGCTGCACACTCTTCAGCTAACCAGGAGCTGAGTTTTGTACAGCTAGCTACATTAAAACAGATTACTTGGTTAGATGTCAAGAAAAACGAATTTCTCCTCTAAAAACGAATTCCTCCACTATTCCTCCTCTGCCTTTACTTTGAACTTTGACCCTCTTGGCTATTCATGTGGACTTAAGGAAAGCTGATTTTTTTTTTGAACAAAATCTTACTACAACTATCACAGCTGTGTATTTCGTTTAGGGTTCTGGAGAAGGGAGCCCTTTTTGTAGCCTGTGGTAAACAGAGGAACATGGATGCTAAGGAAGGGAGGACAGAGATGATGAACTGGCCTTTAGAGCGTATCTGGGGAGGGAGGACACACAGCGGTTCAGAGGATGGGCTCTGGAGTGAGACTGAGCGCAAGCCATGGCTCCACCAAAATCCACTGTACTCCTGAGTCATAAGAGAAAGAACCCTCTTTCAACTTCATCTTTAAAACAAGAATACTACTACTGCTCAGAGAGTTGTTCTTACAATTAAATAATCAAACTACTTGGCACAGTTCCTGGCACACAGTAAGCACACATCTGATTAGCTGCTGGCATCATTCAGGTGTTTACACACTGTACAGGGTTTTTTTCATGGACATTTGTGGAATGAAGATGAGGAAAAGTGAAGAAAGAGGTTATAAATTTCTAAGATCCGTGGTAACCCAATAAAGAAATTCTAAGTCAAACTAAGCACAAATGCCAAATCAAGATTTTAGAGGCTTTTATTCCCAATGATACTATCGTCACTTTCATATAATGTTTAAACACCCCAGCCTACTGCTACAGAAATCTAAGGTTCCTATAAAGGAACATGGAATGAACATAAAGCAAATTCCATCTGCTCACAGAGAGAAGGAGTGGTTGTTCTTTCAAAAATTATTGTGGTTATGGCCATTATCTTCAGTGCTGGCTTCCCAATTAGATGCTGCTAAAACTAATATTAAAATAGGTGTGCCGACAGCTTGTGCAGTATTTGGGCAATGCAGGGGAGAACGGCTTTTAATCATGTGTAGGAATAACAAAAAGAAATCCTAAAGAAAAATGTCAATTGACAATAAGGAGGATTGGTTAAATCTTTAAAGATTCATGCTTACCAAGCCAATGTTACACTGGAGATAAATTTGAAAACAGACATCACTGAGATTTTCTGCCGAAATATCAAACATATGCATACAGTAGGTACTTGGCAATAATTAGCATCTGCAGTTTCATGTACTCATGACAATGAAACTGGAAGTCTCTTACCTATAGTTAGTTTTAATTTGGCTGCAGTGTGTATTTGAATCATGGAGGGGTTAGGCAGAGGGAAGTGAGTCATGTAGTCTATCACCCACAGTCCATATTTCAAGATTTTTGTTCTAATTGTGTAGCAGTAACTCTCAAGAAGGGATTAAATACTGTGTTAATTTCTGAACATTTTCCACCACCCAATAAAAACCAACTGATAGTTCTAATGATAAAAGTGAAGGGAGAGCTAAGAGGTCTAAGAAAGACATGGATCTCTACTAGAAAGTAGGTACCTGTGTGGAATTTTTTTTTATGCTGAAATTATTTTTGTGAAATTCTGGGATTTCCAAGTCTTCAGACTATGTCTTGGTATGTCAAAGATCTACTGTGCATGCCAGAATTCTTTCATACCATGAAAGGAAATCAAACAGTTAACATGCTGAACAAGAAAACCAAGAGATGAATGAAGACGGAGATGATTCAGTTAAATACACTGTTGGTCTGAAACTCTCAAATCTGTTTTGACTGCTGTTTTTAGAAAAAAAGATCACAAATATGAAATTTGGCTCAGTCTCCAATACATCGTGTTTTGCTCTTTGAGTACACAGAACCTTACGGGAATTTTGACCATAAAGAGAGACTTAGATTACAATTAGTAATGCAACATTTTGACTAAGTAATTTGGGATGCCTTTAAAAGGACGAGACAAAGTCTGAAAACTTCACATCTTAGATCACACTTTTCATCAAAAGGCCCAAGTTCCTCAGCATAAGTCCTCATTGAGTTATTCATTACGTGACATCCTACTACGCTAGCAATAATAGAAAAATGCCAAGTCCCTGAAACTATTGCTATTGGTATTTTATGTTTTAAGAATCTTTTAGGGGCGCCTGGGTGGCTCAGTCGGTTTAGCGGCCGACTTCGGCTCAGGTCATGATCTTGTGGTCCGTGAGTTCGAGCCCCGCGTCGGGCTCTGTGCTGACAGCTCAAGGCCTGAAGCCTGTTTCAGATTCTGTGTCTCCCTCTGTCTGACCCTCCCCCGTTCATGCTCTTTCTCTCTCTGTCTCAAAAATAAATAAACGTTAAAAAAAAAAAAAGTTTAAAACAATCTTCTAGACCAAGAAAGAACCCTTGAGAGGATAAAAATTAGCTGCTTTATAGCACAAAAACATTTAAAACTTAAAAGAAATTCTGTTATTCATAATACAAATAAAATCTGTATATGGTCAAGAAGCTATACAATAGTAATAAAAACAAAAGTGGCATGCATTTTCTATGATTAACTTCAGAAAACTCGTCATAACTCAATTTCACTTTTTGGGAAGATTTTACTTTAAAAAGTGTACCAGTGAATAAAGAAAAGGTTTTTTTGTTTGTCTGTTTTTAAAAAGACGCACTAAATGAGAGAACAAGTATTTTTCTACTGCTTTCTTTCTGCTGACTTTTCTTTTTCGTTCCTCGTCTTTCAAAGGAATGAGAAATAAAAATTTGCTAGATAACAGTTTTCAGTACTCTTGTAAAATGCAATTAAAAAAATACTAAAAATTCAGATGGCTTTGGAATACAATACAGCTCAACGAATACAATACAGTTCAACAGGTCCAAATCTCAATTGTCTGACATAGACAATACCAAACAAAAAATGATCTGTTCGTCTTTCATTCTCAGTGTGTGTGAGTTACATAAAACACCACCACAATCACTAAGACACTACTTCAACTTGCTTGGAAGACAACACTTAAAGAGTAAATTATACATTAAAGGAGATCATCTCCTTGTATCAGCTTCTAATTTAGCCCTACATCAAGAGCTTTGCGTTTGGGAGACTCACACGCCTGACTTTAGAATGATGCTTAATGTAGGCAATAAAACCTTTGGTCTGGGTCTTTCATGTCTGTATAGCTATCGGAATATTCCAGTATAGAATCCATATGTGGAGACAGAGGGAGAGAGAGGGATAGAGAGGAAGAGAGAGGGAGAGACAGAGAGAGAGAGAGAGTGCACCGCGTGAGCGTTTCTTCTCTTAAAAAATGCAGTAACTCGGTATGTTCAGGCTTCTTGGACTGAGTCATTTGGGAATACCTGAATGACCTTGGATCACCTGGCTCAACAGTCTCTCCTCAATGTGGAAATGAGAACCAGCTCTCTTTTGAATGGAATGATTTTTCCTACTTCATCACAGGATCATCGTTTTGAATTTAGGGTCCTTCTCATTTCATGTCATTTCTATAAATTTCAGAAGATTTCATATTTACCTGGGATTTCAGGGTATTAGATCTAGCAGGCCCGTTGTTACTTTCAGAGTAAAGACCAAAGGTAACATTGTTGGGTAAAAGTTGATTAATATTCATCACAGAATGAGTTGCTTTTAGTTTTTACCCTAAAAGTAACCTAATCATTTTGGATTAAAGGGATGATTACTCCATTTGTAGAGGAAAAACACCTTTAGCAGATAGATTTCTAAAAAAAAATTTCGAGTTACAGAGATAAAGATGTATAGGGAAATAATATAAAAGTTTCAAGTTGCCCATTTTCCTGATAGTTGCCCGAGTTTTTTTTCCCTGTGCTTTTTCTCTCACTTAATACAACTCAAGTTTTCCCTTTATTCAGAGCTAAAACCTTACAGTCATTTTTAATCATGCTCAAGTCCCAATATTCCTATCTCCTATGCAGTTCCAGTACCTTCTCCTCTTCTCATTTCCTACCACTGCCCTAAGTCAGGGTTGCATCATCTCTCACCTATAAGAGTCTCCTCCTCCAAGCCAACCTTCCTACTTCTGGTAGAATTATAATTCTGAGAGAGGGAAAAAACAAAACAACTCACTGGATTATGCTTCTCTTCCATTACATGCACTTTGTAATTGAAGAATAAACACCAAACTTTTTAGCCTATTATTCAAGGTCTAACAATATGCCCCCAACCTGTACTTCCAGCCCCATTTTTGTCTTTACCCACACTCTCCACTCTGGTCACCAGAAGCCTTGCCAACTAGTAATTGTTGAATGACAGCTACACATTGTGCTCTTTTTTTAAAATTTTTTCAATGTTTTATTTTTTATTTTTGAGGGAGAGAGAGACAGAGCATGAGCAGGGGAGGGTTAGAGAGAGAGGGAGACAGAATCCAAAGCAGGCTCCAGGCTCTGAGCTGTCAGCACAGAGCCTGACGCACGGCTCGAACTCACAGACGGTGAGATCATGACCTGAGCCGAAGTCGGAAGCTCAACCGACTGAGCCACCCAGGCGCCCCAGTGCTCTCTTAAATTTTTTTTTTTTCCAACGTTTATTTATTTTGGGGACAGAGAGAGACAGAGCATGGATGGGGGAGGGGCAGAGAGAGAGGGAGACACAGAATCGGAAACAGGCTCCAGGCTCTGAGCCATCAGCCCAGAGCCTGACGCGGGGCTCGAACTCACGGACCGCAAGATCGTGACCTGGCTGAAGTCGGACGCTTAACCGACTGCGCCACCCAGGCGCCCCCCCAGTGCTCTCTTAAACACCCAAGTGCTGTCCTACCTCTTGGGCTCTTTCTGAGGCCTGGAGGACCTATTATTCCACGCTGCATGAAATCTTCCCTGTCCTTTAAAGTCGAGACGCCTTCTACCTGAAAGCAATCCCAATGCCCTGGCAGTAAGGTGAACAAAGCCTTCCTCTGACTTCTCACAGAACACCGCACTCATTACAACATTAACTTTGTTCTGTTTTCATTAGGGTTGGTTGTTTATGTCTACCTTTGTGGACCATCTTGCTTCTCTGTTTTGCCTTTGTAAAAGTTATATTTGAAAAAAAATACGGCAAACTTGCAGAAAACAGAAAACAAAGGGATGGGAAATAAAAAGTATTGGGTATTACAACCAGGGACATGGATGACATTAAAAAAAACATTTCCTTTTAATTAGTAACAGGCTATAATATTGTAAGTTAGACTTAATTTCACATTTACACTGAAATCATGTTTTGTTTTTTTTTTTAATTTTTTTTTTCAACGTTTTTTATTTATTTTTGGGACAGAGAGAGACAGAGCATGAACGGGGGAGGGGCAGAGAGAGAGGGAGACACAGAATCGGAAACAGGCTCCAGGCTCCGAGCCATCAGCCCAGAGCCTGACACGGGGCTCGAACTCACGGACCGCAAGATCATGACCTGGCTGAAGTCGGATGCTTAACCGACTGCGCCACCCAGGCACCCCTGAAATCATGTTTTATTGCACTTTGACATGCATTAGATATCTATTGAAAGAAAGGACAAAAATAATGGCTGACCAAGATTGGTTTGGGAATGAAAGAAAGGATACATAAGAGGAGTGGAAATATCTTTTGGTTTTTTGTTCATTTGTTTGTTTTGTTTTTTTTAATAGTATATTTGCCTTTATTTGCAAGGCTGCTTTATCATTTTTTTAATGTTTGTTTATTTTTGAGAGAAAGAGCATGAGCAGGGGAGGGGCAGAGAGAGAAGGAGACACAGAATCTGAAGCAAACTCCAGGCTCCGAGCTGTCAGCACAGAACCCAAAGTGGAGTTTGAACCCACGAACCACGGGACCATGACCTAAGCCGAAATCTGATGCTTACGTGACTGAGCCATCCAGGCACCCCAATACCTCCTCTTTTGTTTTAGTATCAACAGACTCTTTCTCCTTCAAAATAAGTTGTGGATACACTGAGTTATCCAGACCTTTTCATGAGATGTCATACCACAGTAACCTCTAAGCTACCTAGCCACAGCCAACAGAGACTCACACATCTATTCCTGCTGCAAACCAGGAAGAACTATACCAAAGCTTACATACAAATACTGTTTCTAAATCTTAAAAAAAGATAGTTTGGACACAATGGAAAATTTTACATGCTATAGTCATTATTAAGTCAAGAAATAAATCATGAAACCGAAACCAGTCTTTTTTAAGTGCCAAAAAAAAAGAGCCTCAAGAAGGAGGCGGGCAGTTATGTTAACTATGTTAACATAACCCACTTCCCTGGCTTTTGCAGACTTCAGGATCAGAAAAGCTGTTTGTCGTTTTTTTTCAACCCTTAGTTTTAAATGTAGGATTACATATAATTTAAGTTTATTCTACTAGTTAGGGTTGTGAGGAATAAAGACATGGGCATGAGGGAGACTAATATTTGTTCAATGACAACTGTGTTCTAGGCAGCAGACCAGCTCCATTCCTCAAATTACTTGATTTAATCCTAATCACAACTTCGTGATATAAGCCATATTTGACCCATTTTACTGGCTCCTAACTGAGAATTAGGTACTTGCCTACCACTGTGGTTGGGAACTCTAGGGTACCAAACACTTGCCATGCTGACCTCCATGATTTTATAACATAGGTGAGAAATCTATGAAGATGACACACTGGGGTACATGGCTGGCTCAGTTGGTAGAGCATGTGACTGTTGATCTCAGGGTCATAAGTTCAAGTCCCATGTTGGGTAGAGAGTTTACTTACAAAAATAAATGAATAAAATCTTTAAAAAAAGATACACTGTCAGCATCATATCTATAATAGATACACTGCTAAACAGTGGAACAGGCTCTTGGAGAACAGAACAGTATAAAGATGGCTGACTGTGAGGAAGTGACACATAAAAGGAAATAAGGAGAGTTTAGTATGGTCCAAGCATGAAGGAGGCAGGATGGGCTTGGACTTAGCCTTGAAGAATCAAAAAAGGGAAACGGGGAGGCCCCTGAGGTGAGGCAGCAGCAGGAGCAAATCATTCTCACTTGTCACAATGTGGGGGTGGGGGGGAGGGAAGAAAACATTTAATTCTTCTGGCAGTGAGAAGGAAGAAGAAAGGTCATAGAATCTGCAGGACTTGGTGACTGAAAGGGTAATGGGAAATAGTCACCACTGCTCCAAAGCTTCAAGTTGAGAAGAGTAAATTTAGAAATGTGATAGCTTGGAGAGGAAGGAGATAGTGTTGAATCTGAGGTGATAATATGAGAGTGGAAAATGTGTAGAAAATAGTGGCCTTACAAGAAGATGAGGCTATAGAAGAATGAGCCAAAAAATAAAATCAAAAGAGCAAAAAGTTGAGAAGTGGACAAGGGTAGAAAAGAGCCAGAGAAGATAAGATAGATAGAAGATGCCGGTGCAGTTTCCTTGGAGAACGTGAAGGTAAAATGCAAAGGGTTAAGGTGGCAAGAAAGTGGAAGCGACAAGAGCCCTCAGCCCATCTGTCTCGAAAAATCACCTGAGAAGTCTGAATGAGAGAAATAAAATGGTAACAAAGTCAGGCAAAGTATTTGTTTGGCTGGATGTTAGAGAAGGGAGGGAATTAAGACCGTCTGAAGGTCACGGGGTAATAGATTAATCCCTTCTGTTACTCAGATCATTCCATTTCCTAAGCTTGCTTGTTAACTGTGCTGATGTACTTTCCGAGCAGATAACCTTTCAGAAACAGAAGCAAAGTTGCAGCAGTCTGCAAGAGTCACGAGGCTCCAACCAGATTTCCTACACACCTGCCACAATTTAGAAGTTACCTGGTCTGCTTTTCTCATTTAATACTCCTGGAAAATGTATCTACTTTCAACCCCTATCGCCTTACCACTATGGCCAGGCACATCTCCGCCTGGTTCTTGATGCAGATCTCCATCCGTAACCAGTTCCCTCCAGTCTGAGCCCTGTCCCGTGACCCTAACCATGTTGATCTATACTTTCCAGGGTCAGGAGTCTCTCTCTGACTAGGGTGAGGCTGCTTTCTTACTCTCGTTTCTTCTAACATAGCATGTATATATTCGACTCCAAACATAGCTTTTTAAAAATATTTTTTGCTTTCCTCTCCTGTTCTCACAGCCCTTGTATCATTCTTGTCTTAGACTTGTGCATTGTTTGTATGGAACTAGGTCACTACTACAAACATTCTTAGATATCTTTTCCCATCTTTCTGTTGGATAATACTCTAAAATAAGCCCCCCAAGTTACTTGTTTCAATTGTTGCCCCTCCTGCAGTTCATCCCTTAGGGTCAATTTATAAATATAGTGCTAAATTTTTAATTCTAAAACATTTTTTCATTTTTAGACTTATGAATTTACACCCATCTTTTCTGAGAAGTTTTGATACCTACTTTCTAAAAAATCTCTAATTATGTCCACTGGGTTTTTTAGGCTGTGGATGAGTCACTTTTCCCATAGGATGAGTCACTTCCATGTCACCAACTAGTATTCTTTATTGGAAACAATTAAATCCAGAACAGGAATGCCCTTTTTTCTCTCTCTACATTCTAAGACACAAAATCGTCAGCAAGTCAAACTGGTACTTTTCAGAGGCTCTGTGGTAAATGGAATGAAGCTCTCAGCAGATACTGGCGTATGTATGTCTTGCCTCTGTATAAAACATATCAGGAGCACTATCATCAGAGTTAAGTATCAAACCAGGGGTTTTGCCGATAACAGGAAGGAGTGACAGTGGCAAATGTTTATTGCTGTTATTGATAATAGCGAAGAGAGTGAACCACATTAAGATAATTCACACACATTAAAGAGACCAAGAACAAAAAAAAGGAGTGAATTGTCTAAGAAAAGTGAGAAAATGATCTTCTACTGAACTTGGAATATGATTTGACTCAATTAAAAAAAAACTACTGGCCTAATTTTTCAAGTACATACTTACTGTGCATAAAACATGGCATTCCTCTATTATTTTATGGTTATTTAACCTCTGTGTCCTTGATATTAAAACTCACCTTACATGATTCAAAACTAGCTGAGGAACTATTTGTCTTTTGAAGTCCTCTCTCCTCTTATACCTCAAGAACTGGAGGCTAGCTTCATTCTTTTGTTTCCTCCAGTTATATTTTTAGCTCCTTAGACTTTATGGCGCTCTATCTACCTGTAATTATGCTGCAAAAGCATAAGAAGACGCCAGTAAAGACGAGCAGCAGACAAGATAGCAAAAGGCCTATTTGTGGTCTCGAACAGCTGCAATGGGGCAGGGCACGCCTGGCCAAGTTCCCTCTGACTCTGGCCAGGAATGACAAACCCCACAGGCTAGACTGGCCTTCGGAGGAGTCCCTAGCACAGGACATTATTTCATGATTTCACTGCCCCTAAAGCAAAGGGCTTCAGTCAAAGTCCAAGAAGGCTGATCAAAAGGGTAACCCAGGAAAGGCACAGGGAGGGTGCTGGGAGTGGTGGCCTTAGAGAAACCCTCCAGACCCTGAAGAACTACCACCCACCACCCCACCCTCCTCTCTAAAAACAAAACAAAGCAAAACCACCACCACCACCTCCTTATGGAAGGCCAGATGTTACTTTTAGTTCCAGTTTGGAAATACTGCTCAAGTTCTGAAACATTTTTTTTTTCTTAAAATGATAAGTAATATATCTGTATTTTACCCAAGACAACAGAAATGAGATGCCATTAATCAGATGTTTAGAAATGGGAATGTTTTTCAGGGAACAGAAACCATTCTCAAGTGGACATTTTCTTCCGCAGTTATGTAAAACTCCTTTTTTGTAAGGGGACATTACTGTCTTTGGGTAAATAAAAGATGTTGTTTGTGTAGGCTTTTATAGCTCAAAGTGATTAGTCTTTACACAATGATCCCTGCACTCTGTATACTGCTTCTGGCTCCTTGATTTAAATTAGCGCTTTCTTACTTAGTGAGTTAACGTAATTTGCAGCAAAGCAACATATTTATATTCTGTTCATCGACCACATTAGCATATAATGCATATTTACTTCGGAACTTCATGCACACGAACACATTTCTTCACAAGACTCAGAGAGGGTGGCAGCGAGAAGGGAAATTGGAATTCTGGAAGCAAGAATTCCCAAAGAGATAAGGGTGAACAACCCAGACCACAAAGCTGCAGGTGCTAGTGAGAACACACTATTATTTCCTGGCCAAAATTAACTCTTACACACGCTTAAGATACAGTTAGATGGTAACTACCTTCCCGACAAACAGTAACAGCTGAAGTTTCTCTTGTTATGGGATAGACCGGCCTCCACAGATGCTTCCTAAAAAAATGAGCAGTCCTAAAAAGGATCCAGCCATACGTTTTGAAAAAAATTCTCATTTTACTTCTCATATGCCAATGAAGTCCAATTCTACTGCGAAGGTGTTCCAATTTATTTTGTTACACAGGCATTTTGCTGATGTTAATGCTGTGTCCAAAGACTTAGAACTTGGAAACTGTGAGGATTTACACTTGTACTAAACCTCTCCTTTAACACAATTGATGTGACTTTAGAATACGATAAAGGATCAAAGAAATATCTATCAGCTAAAAACAACCAAGAGTAACCGGTACTTACGGCTGGCACAGCTTCACCAGGTCCTGGTCCGTGGTGTTGGGAGGCAGTCCCCGGATATAGAGGTTCGTTTTGCTTAGCTGGTCCCATCCTGAGTTGCTGCTACTGCTGCTGTTGTTATTACTGCTGGTGGTGCTGGGGCTGGGAGGGGCCATGGGGTGGGCTGGGACCAGAGACTGCTGAGAAACAAAGATGAGGACCATTCAGAGGCTATAAGAGCTCCGCAACAGAATACACATACAGATCATCTTAAGCGACTTTAATACATATATTTTAATTTACACCTTAAAAAAGGTCTGTCCATTCTACACAAAAAGCCCTCTCCTTCAACATGCAATGAATTGTAGAATTTTATTCAGTAGAATGTTCTCCATGTGTCCCTTGAATAGGACTAAATTTATGTAAGATTAACGTATTCACACATTTTAAGGAACACATCTACTGAGACTCTAAATTAACTTGCATGAAGTTATATGATAATAATCATTTTACTGTACCGTAATTTTCTAGTAATTCTGAAATCACTAGACTTTTGAAAAGGTTTTCAAATTCTGAATAACAGAAATTGATTGAAAGTTGCCGATAATTTTATTAAGACTCTTGGGGGAAAAAGATGACTCTTCGAGTGTAAGAAAGTTTGAGTTCAATCACAATGCTGAAATAAGGAAGCCTGCACCTCGTTCTAAGTCTGGCACACAGCTCCACTGAGACATTTGGATTAAGATTCACAGGCATGCTGCCTTTCGCTCTGTAAGATTCACAGGCATGCTGCCTTTCGTTCTGGCTAAGCCTGTGAAATTTAACCCCTGTGAGAACGGTGTGGTAGCTGGAAATCTTCCCAAGTCGCGCAGCAAGGAACAGAACTTGGGTAAAGCCTGAACCTAGGGCTCAGTGTGGTTTCACAGTCAGTAGGCACCTAGGAAGACTGTCTGAAACCACTCGCACCAGATAATTCTCTGTCAACCAATCAAAAGACACCACACTTCTCTGCCCCTGTGCCACACACATGACTTTTGAGGAAGTTAAATGGTTCAGTCTGAGACGGCAGTGAGCACACCCCGAAGTGTCCTCAAAGCAAATGCTCAGCAGTTTCAGACCCAGAGAGGAATTTTGTCACCTCACATCTAAATAATAAATAGACTAACCTAAGG
This sequence comes from Lynx canadensis, assembly GCF_007474595.2. NCBI lineage: Eukaryota > Metazoa > Chordata > Mammalia > Carnivora > Felidae > Lynx > Lynx canadensis. Next base: position 149,453,350 of record NC_044310.1, read on the forward strand.
ACTTTACTTATACTGAGTAACAGTTTGAAAATATAAAATTAGTCCCTAGATATTAAAAATATTTTCAAATCTTACAGCTTGATTTTTACAACCACAAACAAAAATTTTAGGCACACCTCTAAGACACGATTAAATCCCACCTTGGAAAGTTCGAAAGCAGAAGACTCCTTGCGATAAATGTCACCTTGCTACCTTGTCGGCAATCTCACCTGTTCACTACAGGTATCTGGCTCTGCACCGAGTTTCTGCCATGACTGTCCTAACTCCACAATATCCCATACACCAGGGTCCTCATTAATCTACACATGTAACCGTTTCTTCATTCCCATACTATGTATTTTTTTTTTCTTCTCACTGCCCAGGGGCCTTGCCAAGATTTTTATGAAGTCCAAACACCGCTTGATCTCAAGCGATTCTCTTTTAGAAGGACAACAGCAAGAAGGGTTAACAATAGTCAGTGTACAAATGAAGGCTGAACTTGAACTGGGAATATCCATGCTGCCTACCCCAAGAAAAAACATACCCGAGATCATATCCTATCAAATGTATTTGAGTTATGCCCATAAGAAGCAGTTGAACTCCCATCCTTTTCTCTCATCTCTGGTTTTTCTCTAGGGGATAAAGACTCTGCTTTCTAGAAGTAAAACAAAGAGTAAGCCTGTCCCTTGCTCTGCCTCAGGTGGCACCTCACATCTCCCAGGCGTGCCACACAAAGGCCTGTGTTCCTTCTCCAAAATCACTCGATACAACTTGCGCGAGCTGCTACTTGCAATTAGCCAGGCACCCCCTATTTCTCACTTCAGTCAAGTACAGAGGTGCGGGGAAGTGAGACACACATTTGCCTCCCTGTCCTGAGCCTTTGATTTGCACAAAGAACTTTTAGCTAGGCAAGGCTGAATTTTTTCTTCAATCGTCTTTGATCAATGTCGGAGAACCTGTCCTTGCCACAAAACACACGGTCACTCACAGTAGGACCCAGTATGTTCAGTGCAGCTGGTGGGGGATGAAACATGGTCACCTGGGATCAGCCTTGGACAAGTCTGCGAGAAGCCGTGGATCCGCTCCACCCCCACCCCTCTGGGGCATCACACCAACATGAAGCAAATGAACCATCAGATGGTTTAAGGACTGCATGCCAAGTCTGCATCGGCTCTAACCTCTTCTCTAGGGGGGAAAGTGGAGTGCCAGGTGTGGACTTGCAGAAGTAAAAGACACATTTGGGGGTATGATTTAGTGAGAGATTATTTGGACATGAAAGGAGTAGGTTTTTATTTATGTATTTATTTTTGGCAGAAGCAAAACCATAATTTACATCTTGGAATTTACATAGCTGATTTAATATATCTTTGACGGGCCTCCCTATTTATTACAGTAATATTTTCTCACTCTGGGAAGTCGGTGTGGAGCCTATACAGCCTGTCCCTCCCTGCTTCCCCCCTAGTCTGTCCGGTGGTGGAAGAAAGTTTCTAACATTCTGATCCCAGCTGGGAGAAGGGGGTTTCTGAATGCGCCCTGAGGGGGAATGCCCTCTGGTGAATCTTATACAGAACAAGTTCAAATTCAAACGTTATCCTGATATCAATTATTTCTCAGAACTAGCTGAAGACAGACCAAGATACCCGGAAGAGAGAAGCATTCAATTGTTCTAGGTTGCCAATGTTCTATTTTCTGGTGTAGAAAATTTTAGATCAAAGATTAGGTTTATAAAACGCATAGAAATTAACAACTTAAATCCTAATGACAACTGGACACATGTATAAAGAAGAAAATTCAAACATAAAAAAGCTGGGTTTATTTGCAGAATAGGAAACTTGAGTCTCAACAGGGGTTCGACGTCAGGGCTAGAATGTGAACCCAGGTCTAATGGACAACAAAGCCAGAGCCCTCAAACAGTACTCTTCATGGTACACCAGAACCGTCTATATCCTAAATGTGCTATTTGTATTATTTCATTTCTCTGTGCCCATCCTTCCTGCAATCTAAAATATTAAATTCAAGTTTCTAATACCACTGGTGGCCATATATATATATCTATATATATTATATATATTTCTTTTTTTTTGAGAAAGACAAAGGTGCCCTTAAGTTAATTTAATGAGTGCACAGGTAGCTTGTGTGTGCGTGTGTTTAACAAAGTCAGCTTCTAAAACGTTAGTTTTTAAAATTCTACTTTATATTTTCATTAACAAAAGAATTCTGCAAAAAAATTTTTGAAAGTTACAGCACATTACAGCTGAATACCAGAGTCAGCATTTTAGAACAGCTAGACTTAACCAGGGAAGACTTAAATTCCGACTCCCAGATTAAAACGCAATTGAAATGTAAACACTGATAAGTCTTTAAGCACAACTTCAGAGCTCTGATCAATTGAAAACAGTGACACTGTAGCTATGTGCTCAATCACACAAAGAGTAAACTTAAAAAGATATATTAAAAAAAAATGCTTACCAACAGATGGTATTTTACCAAACTCCGTTTTCATTACTGGTTGTCTTTTTATATTTTGCCTCTCAAAACCCCCAAAACTTCCCTGGAATTTGACAAGGACTCTGTCCCCATCCCCTGTCCCCTTGGATGTCGCTAATTTATACAAATTGGACCTAATTAAGGAACCGGGTGGGTGGCTGGCTGACCACAGGTAAGCGCTGACCCATCCCACAAGAGCCTTGCCGTCTAGCTCAGCCTTCTCTGGCCTAATTTCACTGCTTCACATCAGGTCAACAAGCTACCCATCAAGTTCTCTATCCAAGAGCAGGGAAAACAAACTAATTTAGTTTTCACAGCAACATTACCTGGGCTTAATTTGCATGCCAAAATTGAGAGAGAAACAAAGTTGGTGAACAAGCGGAATGGCTGTGCATGCAGACCCTCACTGCACTCCCTGCAGGAGTGAGCGTGGGCACCAGTGGGAAGAGTGCTTGTCAGCAATCAGGGAGGACTTCCTGAGTGGATGGCTCTGAGGCCGCCATCCCGCCAGGAAGGCCCATTGGTCTCCCACCCTCACACAGGATGATCAACAACAGGCACATGGCAACTACACACAGAGCAAATGAATCTATTTCCCTTTCCATCACATCACCCCCACTCCAATGCCACACTAAGTACACTCTTCTGTATATAAAAAAGTCTAAAGGGTGTTTACAAAAAAAAAAGGCAAAACTCACCATGTGTGACCTAAAATATTTAGTAATCATGCATTGTTGTAGATTTCTGCTCAGCAAAGATAATGAATAAAAATGAAAATCTGACATTATAATTCTATTGCCTCGTTTCCTCCCTAATACTAATAGGCTACAAGAATTGTGCTCCCACCAACCTCACAATTGCAGTCATCTTCCCTTCCCCCTTATTTTCTAACTTCCCTGGGGACTCCAGTATATTCTGAAGGGAAACCTAGACTCTACCTCTTAATTGCCTTCAAGGCTTCTTCTTTTTTTTTTTTTTTTTAATTTTTTTTTTTCCAACGTTTATTTATTTATTTTTTTGGGGGGACAGAGAGAGACAGAGCATGAACGGGGGAGGGGCAGAGAGAGAGAGAGACACAGAATCGGAAACAGGCTCCAGGCTCTGAGCCATCAGCCCAGAGCCTGACGCGGGGCTCGAACTCAAGGCTTCTTTAAGGCTATCATCCTTATAGCTTACGGAGGCTATGATCCAAAATCCATAAGCCCCATCTCCATCCTGCCACCCCCTGCACACACATGCTCACAAATGCACACAACACCACCACCATCACCAGCCCAAACAACACATCAACTACAATCCAGAAGCAGCATAACCATTACAGTTGCTCCTGAGAGCCGACAGAAGTTATGGAACAGTCTCATTTTCCACCAGGAAACAGCACATTATCAAACCTGACGTGAACTGAGTACCATGTAAAGACACTACATACCACACCAGCTCCACACACTGGTTCTGCTCCTCTGCTCCATAAGCTTTCAAGGTATAAAAGAAACTTAACAATTTAAGGGAACTATCGAAGGGGGAGGAGGAGCATCCAAATGGGCCAGTTTCACCAGTTAGGGTATTTTCTCTGTTTCCTTTTAGACATCTGAGTGGCTCAAAGAGGGCCAGGAATAGTGGCTGTCAGAGATAAAGTTCCTGGCACAGGGAGCTGGGAAAGTACACACAGCTGAGAAGTGGGAGGTGAATTAGTGAGAGATGAGAAACTGGCCAGGAAGCAGATGCTCTTCCGGGTAGGCCAGGATGTGAAAGATCACCTATATTAATGAACAGCGATAGGGCCCCTTCACACACGCAGGCTCTTACTTCTCCATAATGTGGGAGAGACAGCCAAAGGGCAAATATCAATTAGTCCCATTTGATGCCAGGATATCAGGGCTTGAAATCACATGGCTAATTAGTTAATGAAACTGGTTTTCCTAGAGCCAGTGTCCCTTCTTTGAAAACAAGCTTTGTAGCCTCTAAGACTATGAATCTGAGCAACAGATTTATTCACTAGTTCTTTCTTGGATTATGGTTAAAAAGGAGAGGGCCATGTTTTTGTGTTAGCTATTAAAATAAAATCTAAAAATAAAAATCTCCAATATACTTCACAATTAGTATTCTCCAAGACACTAATCAAACTGATCCTTGCATGTAAAGCCCCGTTCTTTGCATAGAAATCTCCTTATCTAAGTCCATGAATAAAGCATCGTTTCCTTAGGCTTCGGATAAAAGACACAAATTTAAAACTTGCATTGAATAAGATAAATATCTGTTGTATACAACATGACTGAATGAATGGACAGAGACCATGTTGCAAAGTGAAAATAAACAAAGAGAAAAGTACTTATAAATAAACAACAACAACAACAACAGCATAGAAAGGCTTTTAGGGGTGGAGTTGGTGTTTGTGAAGGAGGTTAAGAAGAAGAACGAACAGGCAGGTGTTGAAAATCCACGGTAGAAAACATACCTTAGATATGGTGTGTGAATTCTGAGGTCATATTTTCTTTCAAGATCTCATTGAAAACAAAACAAAACAAAACAAAAACTAGCTTCCTTATCATCCAAATATCTCTTAAAGATCTGGTTTGTGCTCCAGCATGCAAATCAGCTCAGTTGTTTGGTTCTCTCCAAGGTTCTGCCAAGAACACCACAGATGCCCCAAGTTGCCTACTGAGAACTCTGGGCCAAGGAACACACCAGAGTTCTTGTGCTATTTGTTCCTTCCAGGGTTTGTAACAGTGTTTATAAAGGGGGAGAATGCTAAAAACCAGCATGAAACCCCCGTAAATACAGTCAACAAATCTTTGACAAAAGAGCAAAGGCAGTATGATGGAGCAAAATATAGTCTCTTCAACAAATGGTGCTGGAGCAATGGGATGTCTGCATGCAAATTAGGGATGCCTGGGTGGCTCAGTTCGCTAAGCGGCTAACTCTTGATTTTGGCTCAGCTCATGATCTCATGGTTCATGAGACGGAGCCCTGCATCCATCTCTGCACTGACAGAGTGCAGCCTTCTTGGGAGCCTGCCTGCACCTCCCTTGCTCTCTCTCCCTCAAAGTAAACAAACATTAAAAAAACAAAAACAAAAACATGAATCTAGATACAGACCTTACACCCTTCCAAAATTTAAAATGCAAATCTGTAAAGCTCCTAGAAAATAACAGGAGAAACCCTAGATGACCTCAGGTATAGTGATAACTTTTTAGGTATTATATGAAGACAGACTCCATGAAATAAGTTAACTGATAGGGTAGATTTCATTAAAATTAAAAACATCTGTGCTGCAAAGAAAAATTCAAAGAATGAGAAGACAAGTCACAGAATGAGAGAAAATATTTGCAAAAGACAGATCTGATAAAGGACTGTTATCCAAAATATATAAAGAGCTCTTAAAATTCAACAATAAGAAAACAAACAACCCAGTACGTGGGATGAAAGTCTTAACAGAAACCTTACCAAGGAAGATATATGAATGGAAAATATGCATATGAAAAGATGCTCCACATCTTATGTTAACAGGGAACTGCAAATTAAAACAATATAAAGATACCAGCATATAGCTATTAGAATGGCAAAGATCTGGAACACTGACAACACCAGACGCTGGGGAGCACATGGAGAAACAGGAATTCTTGCACAGGCTGGCAAGAATGCAAAATGGTATAGCCACTCTGCAGACAGTTTGACAGCTTCTTACAAGACTGAACACACTCTCATTATACCATCTGGCAATTGTGCTTCCTGGTATTTACCTAAAGGAGTTGGAAACTTATGCCCACACGAAAACCTGCACCAGACAAATATAGCAGCTTTATTCACAATTGTCAAAACGTGGAAGCAATAAAGAGCCCCTTCAGTAAGTGGAAGGATGTACCTGTGGTACGTCCAGGCAATGGAACATTATTCAGTGCTAAAAAGACATGAGTTATCAATCCATGAAAGACATGCAGGAACCTTAAATGCATATTACTAAGGGAAAGAAGCCAATTTGAAAGGCCACATTTTATATGGTTCCCCCTATGTAACATTCTGGAAAAGGCAAAAACAATGGAGACAAGAAAAAAGATCTGTGGTTGCCTGGGGTTGGTAGGACAGAGGGATATACAGGCACAGAGGATTTTTTTGGTTAATGAAACTCTTTTACATGATAGTAAATGGTGGAAACATATCATTATACGTTTGTTCAAACCCATAGAATGTACAACACCAGCAGTGAACCCTAAGGTAAACTCTGAACGCTTTGAGTGACTCTGATGTGTTTATGCAGATTCACCCTTGGGGAAAAAAAAACAGTACCATTCTGGTGAATGATGCTGATAATGGAGGAGGCTATACATTTGTGGGGGCAGGAGTATACAGGGAATCCGGGTACTTCCCTTGCAATTTTGTGTAAACCTAAAACTGCTTTTAAAAAAACAGTCTTTAAGACAGACTGGAGGCATTGGACGTAACTTATTCACCAGAAAACTGTAGGGACAAGAAAGTAAGTGAGGAGCTTAGGCAATCAGCTCAAAACTTCCCTACCAGAAAATATATTCATCAGGAAGGGAAAACGTTTTTTATAATATTTTTTTTAATTTTTATTATTGAGGTATAGTTGACATTCAACACTATATTAGTTTTAGGTATGCAACATAGTGATTTGACACTATACAATGCTCACCAGGATAAGTGAGGTTACCATATGTCACCACACAATGTTATTAAAAGATTGCTGGTTATATTCCCTATGGTATATCTGTCATCACGATGTATTTACTTTATAATGGGAAGTATGTATCTCTTAAATCGCCTTCACCTGTTTCACCCATCCCCCACCTGCCTCTGATCTGGTAACTAACACTTTGTTCTTCATATTTATGAGTTTTCTTCTGTTTTTTGGTCTATCTGTTCATACGTTTTGTTTTTTAGATTTCACATACAAGTGAAATCATGGTGTTTGTCTTTCTGACTTATTTCCCTCAGCATAATACCCTCTAAGTTCATCTATATTGTCACAAATGCCAAATTTTCATTCTTTTTTAAGGCTGAATAATATATTCTTGTGTGTGTGTGTGTGTGCGCATGTGTATCACATTTTCTTCCATTCATCTACTGATGGCCACTCAGCTTGGTTCCATACCTTGGCTATTGTAAATAATGCTGCAATAAACACAGGTGTGCAAGATATACCTTTGCAAGTTAGCATTTTTGTTTTCCTCAGGTAAATATCCAGAAGCAAAATACTGGATCAAATGGTACTTCTACTTTTAGTATTTTGAGAAACTTCCAAATGGCTTTCCATAGTGGCTGCACCAATTTACATTTCCACTAATACTGCATGAGGATTCCCTTTTCCCTACATCCTCACCAACGCTGGTTATTTCTTGTCTTTTTGAAACCAGCCATTCTCACTGATGCAAGACACTATTTTGTGGTTCCGATTTGTATTTTCTGATGATTAGTGATGTTGAGCAGCTTTTCTTGTGTCTGGGAAGGAAACACTTTTAACAGTGGGCTCCTAGCTGTATAACCTGCCTCACATATAATGGTCTGGTATGGAACAATTTCTAAAAGAAAAAACTAAGAGTTCAACAAATGGAAGATTGAGGATGAAAGGGTCTAGGACAGAAATGTTGAGGAGGGCTTCAAGAGGGGTAGATATGGCTGAGTGAGCTGAATACTGGTGGCAAATGGCAGTCTATAAAGAAGGGGGTATTTGGGGAGAGGAGAAGAACCAACAAAAACAAAGACAGGAAAGATCATTGTTTGCGAAAGTGAAAAGACCAACCTTGGTTGGCTGAGAGGGCATCTAGGACAAGCTGGTGTTTGGGGAAGGGAAGGGACAGGAAGATGGTACAAGAAAGGCAGGAGAATAATCTAGAAGTTGAGAGAGAATATGGACATGATATCACAGATTATTATTCAGAGTGTCCCAGGTAGAAAAGAAAATTTAAAGATGGTCAATGAAGAGGGTAACTCATGGGGAAAGTAAAATGAGGAAGTTCTTGCCCATCCTCTCTATGAAAAGGTATATAGTAAAGGGGAAAAAAAAGTGAGTGGATGAAATAGTCTGAATATCTGGATTCGAATCATGCCTTGGCCAGTAACTAGAACATCATCTGGGAGCAACTCTGTTCCTCATCTGGGAAATGACAGGTGAGACTACAGGATTCCCATCTTCCCTTCCAGCCTGAGAATTTGAAGGCTGGGTAATGTTGCTCCAACTAAGACATATCAAAACAGAACCCAGTCAGACCCTTGGAGATACCCTGCTCCATCTGCCCAACAGCCAGAGAAATGGAGGAAGCTAAACAGGCAGACCCCGGAGGGAAGTCTGGAAGACTTCTTCCAGTCATGCAGCTGGAAGACACAGCAAGCACCCACCTGGCTGCCATTTTTCCTACCCTGCTCAGGCCAAGCACTGATTCCCTGTTTAGTCACACATGATTCTGAGAAAATATTATGAATATGTAAAGCTATACTAAAATTAAACCAAAGCGTAAAGGAACAGTTTTGTTTTTTTTTAATGCCATAATATTCAGAGTTCCCCAAACCAGGGTGTTCTTAAGGTGAAAATATTACAGCTGAAATCGCTTTAAAATTTTTTTTTTCAACATTTTTATTTATTTTTGGGACAGAGAGAGACAGAGCATGAACGGGGGAGGGGCAGAGAGAGAGGGAGACACAGAATCGGAAACAGGCTCCAGGCTCCGAGCCATCAGCCCAGAGCCTGACGCGGGGCTCGAACTCACGGACGGCGAGATCGTGACCTGGCTGAAGTCGGACGCTTAACCGACTGCGCCACCCAGGCGCCCCTGAAATCGCTTTAATAACACCTCTGTCAAGACTTTATGCTGGTTAATGGGCCGGCATCTTTTTGTCTCAACATGTCATTGGTACAAAAAGTTGCATTTCAATTCTGTTTAATCTCTTCTACAGAAAAGGGTCATGCAATAGCTCCAAGACCATCTTAAAAGAAAATTCAAAACAATAAACAAATTACACCCCAAAAAACCAGCTATTAGAACTCGGTAAACTTAAAATCCTCCCCAACTTCAGGTGTGAAATTAATTACCCTTCTGGATTCTGAATGCAGGTATGGAGGGTGGGGTTTTTTTCCCTCCTTCTGAGCCCCAAATGAGGAATTTTCAGATCTGTACCAGTTTTCTTCCTCAACACAGAGCCTTGTGAAAAAGACAAGAACAAACTCTTCTTTTCCTTTTTACTCAAAATAACTTGAAAAACAGAAAACTTCCTAAGGGAAGTGCAGCATTGCCTTTCTCATGACAGTTCAGAACACCTCTGCAATGTTCTGATTTCCTGCCTCACCCCAATGGAGTTAGGATTCCAGCATCGACAACTTCCTTCCAGCTGTTTTTAAAAATCTATGTACAGTACAGTTTGTATTTCTTGTAAGTAGAGACGTACTGCTGAGATTGCACAGTTCTCAGGGTGGGAAACATTTTAAAATACTCCTTTTTCACATTAAACAATACTTATTGAAAGTATTGTAAAGTTGTTAACGGAACATTAAAGTTAGAAAAATTATACAAGTCAGCTTACCCCAGGAAATCCCAATGAATTTATTCACTTTTTTTTTTTTTTTTTTTAAGATGTGAATTGCCATGTGAATGAGCATGCAGCATCATGGGTTTCATAAACTCAGCCCTAGAGAAAAAAGCATTATCTGTACTTTCAGGAAACTACACAACTAGTATTTGAAATCTCATAACAATTTTAAAAATGAAATCTCACACTGTTGTCATCTATGTATCGCCAAAGTAAAACACCATCACAGGAAAATTTGAGTTAATACAAATTTTTTTGAGTTGTATTAACTCAAAAAATTAATGAATATTCATTTCTTTCTCATGATAAAATCCTGCAGCTTATATCTGATACACAGTAGGTAATTAGTGTAGAACAGCTCTTTATTATGTTTCTCTGTGTATCTCTATGTAAATGTCTGTGTATATATGTGACTGTGTGGGGGTACACAGAAGGAAGGAGCCGGTTGTCTCTAAGATACATTGTCTCTGATGTATCTGAGATATACTGTCTTGCTGTCTCTGAGATACCTAGTCTCTAATACAAAGCAGCGTGGCTTTAAAAAAAAAAGAATCTTTTTTTGCCTGAATTCCACCTCAAAAATGAAATTTTTGCCTGAGGCGAAACCATATAAAAATGAAAGAAAAATTTTGTGAAAGTTATCTTCCTTTACCATTGTCAATGCACCTTCATGTTCTCTTTTCTCGTCTATTTCCCTAAAAAACAAATGCTGGTAGTGACCTACTAAATTAATTTGAGACCCCACTAATATAGCCCCTAGCAGGTTAAAAACCAAGGTTGTGTTGCATTTCTGAAACCTTGATGTACTTTCGAACCACTACTCAGTTATTTCAGGTGAGGTCAGGATTGTGCATTTCTACCAGGCTTCTAGGCAATGTCCGTGCACAAGGCAGGACTCAAGACCGTGCTCTTGGTGTGTGAGGATGAATTTTAGAAAGGTCTCCTTTTGGCTTTAAGAAGGAACAAGCTACATCTCTTCACTAAAAGAGATAAAAACTTTTGATTTCCAATTCAGTATCTGCTCAGGATCACAAATGTTAGAGTTGAGAGAAGACATCAGAGATAATGCAATCTAGTAATTCTCAATTGGAAGCATAACAGAATCTTGAGAAATGGTTGTGGGGGTTTACAGTATTTTAATTTTTATCAAAGGGAGCTTGGCTTTAATAACATTGAGGAACAATGATCTAATCTAACCCCTCAACCCAGAGAAGTCAAAGCATACATCCAAGGTCATACAGCTAATTCAAGGCAGAACTAGGTCTCCATTCCCACCACTACTGTCAAAAGGCACCAGCCCTTCTTTGTTCCAAGGATTGTACAAAAAATGATGGCACATGTCAAGTTTTCTTAATGAGTTTTAAAAAGCGAAATTGATATGGTAGTCTTATTAAGGCATCACAGAAAAAGTATGTATTTTGTATGGCCTCTTTTATCCCTCATATTTCATCTGTCAACTTCTAGATGACTTACTTGGATGCCCATGTCTGTGTTAGACATTTAGATTCCCGTTAAAAAAAAGAAAAGAGAAGGAAAGGAAATTCACAGCATCTATTACATTTATAATCCAAAACTCCTAAAAAATTATGAATGGCACCATTTCTATCTGTACATATTAAAACCTTGTGAATAGCATGCATCACCATTATCTGACCATCTATCTACAAGAAGATACAAAAATCAAACAGATTAATTACAGCAGCTTGTTGCCTTTCTGTCAGAGAAGTGTATTTAGGGTCAACTGGCAATTTAATAGGCTTAGATTAGAAACCTTTGAAGAATCACCAGAATTGTCCCCTCACTGTCTGATTTCCTTATATATTCACAGAATTCATATACTTAAAACAAGTAACTTCAGCCTCTCAGTTTCCTTATAAAGAAAAAAGAGAGATCTGTACAACTTTTCCTTTTGTGTATTCCAGCGTTGGCTTTTATCCTGAAGTTTGCCATGATTATGTTCATATTATTCTCTAAGGTGAGCTGATTTTCCTCAACAGTCCAAAAAGGTATGCAAACCTTGCTCCCAGCAGCTCATTGGTATACTCTGGAAAGCTGTTACTTACTGTCTTGATCTGACTAAGCATTTCCCCATTTTTGCAGGTACAAGCTTTCAGACATGTCCTATCTCTCTTTATCGATACTGCATATTCGGACTGAGTACCCACAGCTACTTAGAGCTTGAGACCGGCCCTTTTTTTTTTACAGAGCCAGCCCATGCACTACTGTCTAATCATTTCAGGAGTGATGCTATCAACCTTGGAGTAACCAAGACACGTTGGAATCTAACCAACTCCTGGCAAGGTTCACCCCTCTCTTCATCTTTCCTCAAGCAGATAAACTGAAGAAGAAGTGCATTCTGCGGTAAGTAGAATCTGGGAAACGGTTTCAGTATTTACAAAAACCAGATGCAATTTTGTTTTTCTTTCAGTCTCAAATTGTTTCACAACACTCTTTGTTTACAGTAGGGAGTTATTACTCAAGATGAAAAAGAGTGAGGCTATTAATCTTCCTGAACACCTTTTTCTGTTGCTAAAGTTAATCACAATGCACCAGCTCCATCACTGCTACCAAAATGAGCTAAATGTACATATTGCTAGTCATTACATTTCCAGAGGAAGTTTCTTTTCCAAGGAACTTGGGCAATCAAGTTACAGCTCTCTGGCATGGAGACCCAGAACTTCCACGTGTGTGGCGGGGTCAGATGTGGGGATCACATGCCCCACAGCAGCACAGCACGTAGACGTTACACTTGGGTTCTACAATCCCTTTTTCTTCTCATTATACTTGGTTTCATTATAATAGCAAATAAAACATCTTTTACCTTTGAGGCACATAATCAAACATGCAATCTTTCACTCCAGTCATAATTCCAGGTTAACCTAATTAGTGACAGGTATCCATATTGGGTCTCACAAGTCTCTGGCCTTCCAAATGCACAAAACAAGAAAACACCACCACCCATTCCCACCAACCACAAAGAAACATTTACGAAGAAAATCGTGTCTAAATGGAAACTGACTTAAGAGACTCACATTCAATGACCAGTGACAGGAGACCAGCTCTCCTCACCTCCCCACCTAATCCAAAGCAGCCAGCGAGCATTTCCAGCACAGGAAAGGGAAAAACAGGCCAGAGCCCAAACACCGCTGTGGCCCCCTGCCCAGACAGAGCAGAGAGGAACAAAGGCCCAGGTGTGGCCTGCAGCTACACCAGATCACTGAATTCAGTGAACACTGAGCAGTGGAATCAAAACTTCAGAGCACTCCTACATTATCAAATCATTTTCCTAAAAAAGAAATAAATGCCAGAGGGGAACACAATTTTTAATTTTCTCTTGCTCCACAGAGACGTCACAAGCCCTAAAATTCACGTTCTTTGGATGTTTTCTTTACATTTTGGATCCAGATCTAATCTCAGAATGCTACTCTCTTCCCAATTTAAAAATCAGAGCATAGAGCAAAAGAATGAACTAAGAAGAACGGTGGATTTTATTTTAAGGATCAGCATCAGGCAATGTACCTTCTCACATGGAAGAAAAATCAGGAACGAACAGGCAGCCTTCCTTGCCTGCACCGTGGCCAGGAAGCTGATGCAGCAGGCCCACACCTCAGGGCAGTGGAGGACTACAGCAGCTACCCTGTGCTCCTCTCTTGCAACCCAGCAGTTGGTTCTAGTACAGAAGAACCGCTCAAAGTAAAACGTCACCCTACTTTCAGAAGAACTTCCATCACCACGGAAACTGAGAAGATACAAATCTAAAGGAGAGTTTAGTCTGGCTGGATATGTTTTTTAAAAGGCAATTCTGTAAATTATAAATATCGGGGTCAGAATGTATCCATCAAACCTTGGACAGGTCACCTCACTCTGAGGTCCCTGGAAATACATGTGGGAACCCTGCCTGAATTACACACTAGCTACATCTCCATTCTTCCTTACTGCAAAACCCAATTCTTACCTTGCAGTGACAACTGATGTGCAAATCCCTGCTAGCGGGCTTTCCAGAAATAAATAGCCAAGACCAATGTTTTCCCCTTAACTGAAGGGGGTAGGTTGTAGCCATTTGCTTACTCATTTTAGTTGGAGCTATACTATTTTATCTTTTTCTTACTCTCAAAGTAATCTAGGTAATCTTTAAACATAGCTAGATAAGCAAAAACCAAAGGGGGGAAAAACCATTTTAAGCCAAGACAACTTAACTGAAAACATTTTTTCCCCCTAGAGAAATGTGTGTTATTCATAGTACTAATCATTAACATTGTTGACCATTTATCACGTTTCTGGTACCAAGCTAAGTGCTTTGTATATATTATTTCATTTAACCAAAACAGGGTAGGTATGATTATCACCATTATACAGTTAAGAAAACAGAAGATAAAGGACTTTCCCAAGGTCACTGAGGAGGTAGCAGTCTGGTAGTGAGATAAGGTCTGTCTGACTACATGTTTAGGAGCTAAGCAGAAGGGAAAATGGTAATAAGGGACGTATGCCATTAAGTTTCACTGTTTCAGTGGCCTGGTTGATACACAATTGCTCTAATTAAGGCTTTTGGTCATGGTTACTGTCACAGTTACTAAAAATCTTCCTAACACCCATCAGTAAAACAAAACCAAAAGGTTTGGCTCAAGAAAGTGGTTGCCAAACAGCGAAACTCAGTGACACGTCCTTCTTTACTCCAAAACTAACAGTAGTACAACATTACTGTGAAGGAATATTGCTGGAAAATACTCAGGCAACTTGCTTTCCTTTAGATCTTCTCAATAGAGGATATGTAATCTCAATACATGTTTAACACTTTCTAATATGATATTTCTACGTTTGAATTAAAGAACAAATCTCCCCCATTACCCTGTAAGCCTTTTGAGTACACATGGTCATGCCCTGTCTGATAATCCCACTCTGCACCTCGGACCCAGGGCTTTGTGCATTTGATGAGGAAATAATAGACTGTGGCATGTAACTGTGGCAGGGATTAAAACACTGTATGCTGAACAGCTCTCTGGTACAAGGAGGTAAGAGGAGTCAGCAAGAGTAAGATGGGGGAGGAACCTAAGTATTTTGGAAAGGAGTCTGACATCTAGGCAGAAATACATCAATCATATCATTTTTTTTTTAACTGAAACAAGACCTCTACTTACACTGGAATTCTGTTCTATTTCCTCTCTAGACTGAAGCATCTCGGGAACAATGGCCCAACTCTATGACTTTTAAAATTCCTAGTTTAGACTTCAAGACACCAGGGACAGTAGACAAATTATGATTGATAGTGAGAATTATAATTCAGAGAAAAATAGGAGTCCTAATAATCTTAATCGTATTGCCTCTGGATACATCAGATCTGTGGGAATCTGTCTTTTCAAAACAGATTAATCAGAATTACTATAAACCTTCAAGAAGATGTAATCACTTTGGGATCCTACTGCCTTTGGTAATGGCCACATCTGGTCAGGCAGTTGTTATTCATTCTTGCCAGGATTCGCTTTATTAGACTCTCAATTGAAAAATGACACCTTCGCTCCAATCCTTTTAATTGATTTTTAACCTTAGAGAAGTGTAAGCGAAAGAGTTATTTAGAAGACTAACTTCTTAATGGAGTCATCTAAGTGGTCTGGTAAAATTCTTTCGGATGAATGATACCCCCGCCCCTTCCAGCAGGGCTCTAAAAAAAAAGAAAGAAAGAAAAAGAAAAACGCTACTCCTTGAGATGCACTGCACCTCTTTATATAAAGTTAATTCAAGTGTAGCCATGCTAATACAATTTAATGTAATTAGTTTCCATGAGGAAATTTAAAACTCAGTTTGTACACTAACTACAACATTATATACCTGCATTAAGCTATTCAAAAGTTAGAAGATAAAATAGAAATGGAGAGAAAGTGGGAAATGGCTGTATTAGTTTCCTAGGGCTAGTGTGGCTTACAACAACAGATATTTACTCTCTCACAGTTATGGAAGCCAGAAGTCTGACATCAAGGTGTCAATGCTCTCTTGGAAAGCTCTAGGGGCAAATCCTTCTTTGCTCCTCTGGTTTCTGGCAGCTCCTACTGTTCTTTGCCTCTTGGTGGCATAATCCCAATGCAGCCTCTACGTCACATGGCCATCTCTTTGTGTCTCTCTGTGTCTTACCCTCTTTTTATAAAGAGACTGGCCACTGGATTTAAAGCCTACCTTAAATCCACTTTGATTTCATAGCAAGATACTTCAACTAACGACATCTGCAAAGATCTTATTTCCAAATGAAATCACATTCTGAAGCTCTTGTTAGATATGAATTTGGGGGCACAGTATTCAATCTACTACAGCAGCTTTCTCTAAAGGTCGATTTTGACTCTCTTAACCTTACTTTTAAAAACTTGGGATACATAATCAAAACACGTAAGAGTGCTGCACCTGGCTGGCTCAGTTGGGAGAGCATGCAACTCGTGATCTCAGGGCCATGAGTCTGAGCCCCGTGTTGGGTATAGAGATTACTTAAATAAAACTTAAAAAAAAAAAAAAAACAAAACAACAACAAAAAACGTGTAGGGGTGCCTGGGGGTCTCAGTCGGTTAAGCGTCCGACTTTGCCTCAGGTCATGATCTCACAGTCTGTCAGTTCCAGCCCTGTGTCGGGCTCTGAGCTGACAGCTCAGAGCCCGGAGCTTGCTTCAGATTCTGCGTCTCCCTCTCTCTCTGCCCCTCCCCGGCTCACACTCTGTCTCTCTCAAAAAATAAATAAGCATTAAAAAAAAAAAAAGTGTAGAGGATTATTTTACATAAGCACCCACCAAGTTATATTACCAATAATTCTTTAACCATAATTAGATCCAGAAAGAAACTTATGGGTCATCTTGCCCAGCCTCATATCCAAACTAAGATGTTTTCCTATGGTGTAGAAATTGGGGGTGAAGGCAGGGCATCATTACAGACCAGCAGATGCCCCAATTTGACATTTCTAATTGCTACAACATATAAGTTGTCATAATTTAAATCTTTAATGATAGCTATTATCCCTCCAGTGATACTCCTTTAAGGCTACAGACAAATGACAATAACCAACATCTCTGGTCAAAACAACTTCTAAGGAGGCAATATAGCAATTAGAGTTGAAAGGATGGATTCGGAAATCAGACTGCCTAAGTTCAGATCCCACCACTGCCATTCACCATGACCCTGGGCAAATGATTTCACATCCGCACATTTCATCTCTTCATCTGTTAAGTGAGAACGATAGCATCTATTCTAGCTTGCAGAATGGTTACAAAGATTGCACAAGTTCATCAGGGTAAAATGCCCAACCCACAAGGAGTGCTCAGTAACTGCCAGCTGCACTTGGGTTCATCTTTCTCAATATCCAGATGGCCGTGAGGGCTCAGCCCAGTGCAGGCACCCCTAGACTGAATCTTAAAACTGACTAATAAGTAGTTTTCTCAGTCCTTCTCCTGCTACTCTGAGGCTCTTTCACCCATAAAAATGAGGGGAAAAAATGGAGAAAACTAAAAACAAAAATGAGTTCAAAGTGGAAGTTGCTGCAAAAGGCAGGTAAAATGGGGGGTGGGGAAGTTGGGGAGGATTTCCCAGGAAAGGCTCCCTGGAAAAGCTGGCCTGATCAAATCTGATCAGTCCTCATATTCCCTGGACTTTTTTACTTAGGTTAGTTTTACCACTTGAAATTCTAACTAGGGATGCATTAAGTTACGGCCCCTCTTTGAAATACCAGAACTTCCAAGCTACAATGTGGGGAGAGAGTCATCACTTAGGACAGCTGAGAAAAGCATCGGCAAGACAATTTAAAGGCGGGCCTATGTTCCGTTTGAGTCAACTTGAATAACTTCTGTTATTCTCAATCTTCGGAGAGAGAAGAGGAAGAGTACAAAAGGCCATCTGATTTACATTTTTCATTATGATTATTAGAAGTGAGAAAGCGATTTTTTCCCTCTACTTAATGTACCACATGACAATGCTTTGCTCACAGAGATGCATAACTGGAGCTGTCACTACCAGTTCTGAAATTCCATTAGAACACTACGGGCTTTGAAGGTAACCTGGGGTTCTAACTACTATTAATAATACTTCAACAGGAAAACCTGAGAACTAAACTACCAAATCCAACGCTTCTGTGAAAACAAACAAAAAAAACACCAGTGTCCAAATGAAAAAAAAAAAAAAAAACTCACCGTAGAGATGAACTTTTGGATTAGAACTTTTAATGTCTATGCAGTAGGATGATCTCTTTTTTTTTATCTAAATACGTACTTTTATTAAATGTAGGCAAAGCTATATTAATGGTCTAAGCAGCGAAGTCAGTTTGTTGGCTAATACTCATTTATGGCCAAACCAACCACACACGCCTTTTTACACACTTAGTTATACTCCATTTCCCTCAGTATTTTTCACTGAACTGTTAAGACTTTGATTATTTATTCCTTTTAACCCTCCTTTTGTTAAACTGCGCCTATTTTCCAGTGTGCTGGTATCTTCATGCTAATTGCTATTCTACACAGATCACCATGCCTCCTAGCTGGACATCATCTGAAGAACCGAGAAGCATGTTTCCTACATGGCATACAAGTTGCTGTTTTCAACAAATTTTATCACAGGATATTCACTGTCTGGCTTTTCAAATCCTAACACTGCCCTCATCTCTTGATTTTCCTGGTTGCTTTTCCTTTTCTAGCTACTCAATAAACCTGTATACAGTTGTCGATACAGAAGTTCAAATTATCACAATCCTGTCACTCGCTACAGTAAGCAGGGCTGGGGAGGTGGTTAACAGTGGAGAAAAGGCTGAGGCAAGTAAAACTGCACTACAGTAACCATTCTTTTTATCACACTGATTCTCTTTGTATTCTTTCCCTTAGGAGGGAGGAGGAAGAATTGGGAAAATCTCAAATTTTAGCAGGAGCTTTTTATTAGTAAATGTTATTTCCTAATATTAACAGTAACTGCTAAGTTTTGTGGACTGTGCAGGTGCCACTGTCCCTGATGGGACAGTCCTTCACCTGGCGATGATTATACATCCATCCAACTGGGGCAGGAGATGGGGGTGGCGGTGGGGGTCTCTGCAGTGGTGTCAGCCCCGTCTGTGATGTCAATGGCAGTCTTGCCCACTCGGGGTGTAGAGCAGAGAGGGTAAGGAAAAGGGTCAAAGAAAGACAGAAAATGGAAACTGACTCTCATCACGCACTATATTTCGGGCTCTGAAATGTTCAGAATTTCTCCTCCCCCCCCAACAAGGCAACAGACAGAAATGGTATCTACTTCCCCCAAGCCCCCAACACACAAACACACCACAGGGAGTTACTTTAAAGAGAAGAGAAAAGAAGAGGAGAGGAGAGGAGAGGAGAGGAGAGGAGAGGAGAGGAGAGGAGAGGAGAGGAGAGGAAAGGAAAGGAAAGGAAAGGAAAGGAAAGGAAAGGAAAGGAAAGGAATCCATGGCAAAAATTTGACAGGAAAAAAAGAAAAAGCTTGTCTGTATCCTGAATTTCAAAGATTTCCATCTGGTCCTTACAGCTTCTGCTTGACCCTGGAATCCTAGTTGGCTCAACACAGTAACAGACGCCTGCGAAACCACTTCCAGTTTCTTATAGAAATTCAGAACGGCTCAAATGCATCAGCCCAGCTAAGTCCAGTACTCTGGCCAACCAAGTTTCCAAGGGACACGCGTGGTTAGTTTTTCTGACGTCAGTCTTAAGAGATGTATCCCAATTTTTCTTTGGACCCAATTTTGACTTGGTTACTCATAAATTTGTCATTCTCTACTTGGCACCCATTTACATTTCCTGCCTGCATCATCTGTGGACTTAAAAGATCACTGCTTTATAAGACAGCTCATTCTTCATCACTGAAAGATTCAAACAAGCAGAGCTTCTCTGAAGATTATTTTACCCCAGTGGTCCTTAGATTTCAGTGAGCTTCTAAATCACTTGGAGACCTTAAAATAGCCCCACAGTGTCTGAGGATGCCTGATGCAGTGGGACCCCAAAATGTACATTTTTAATGAGAACCCCAGGAGATTCTGATGCATGTAACCCTGGGACCACACTTTAGGAAATGCCTCTAAAAAGGGTAGAACCAAGATAGTGTGTCTTTGGAATTTAGAGTCCTGATGTTCCTCCTACTGGGGGGTGGGGGGAGAAGTCTATTCTATGGTCTCTACAGCTGATCTGAATCTTCCAGGCACTGGGGCTCTCCTACTCCCTTATGCCCCAGCACCCTGACTTTGTGACTATGCAGACTATGCCACTGCCAAAGTGGCCACCATCTTGTCCCCTGCTCTCCACAGTGTCTATCTTTCAACTCATCCAAATGGCACTTGATCCTTTCACTAGCCAACAGGAAAAGGCGTCTCCTGGTTCTAAAACTGCACACTCTCTGGCCACACCCTCCAGATCCTCTTTTGCATCAGCTGATCTGAGCAATTTCCGGTTCCTTGATCTGACAGTTCTGACCAACCCTCCCTCAGATGTGAGAGGGTTTCCTGGCTCTTCACTAATTGACATGCAGAGTTCACTGTCCAGTTCTAGGTTAACGACTCTAGGTATGTACTTCACTGGGTACAAACAAATACAAACCCTCACCTTGGATGATGCCCCTAGAGGAGGTCTTCCACAGTGCCCCTCCTACACAACAAGACCTTTCTGTTCCTATTCAGTCATGCAGTGAATTCCACACGTGTTCATTTTACAAGCCGTCTCAATCCTTACTTTAGTTTTTGTGACTGTTTGTGGCCAAAAACCTCAGAAGGTGGTTGCTTTTGTAAACCCAACAACCTCATTTTGGGCAGAAATGTACATTCCCTGACACA
The DNA here is from genome assembly GCF_007474595.2 of Lynx canadensis. NCBI lineage: Eukaryota > Metazoa > Chordata > Mammalia > Carnivora > Felidae > Lynx > Lynx canadensis. The sequence continues at coordinate 149,474,137 of NC_044310.1, forward strand.
CAGCACTGCAGTCACTGATAAATTCTTGCTGAAATAATGACTAATAAGTATGCTCAACTTCACACACTGGATGTGTTGCTGAAAAATTCTACATGACCAAATCCAAGCTTTAAATGCAGCAAGGAAACAGGACTTTGAAAGAAAACTTGAGAAGAAAACCAGCAAATGTTGTGCCCCGAATATATATTTAAAATGCTACGCTACAGGGGCGCCTGGGTGGCGTAGTCAGTTAAGCGTCCGACTTCAGCCAGGTCACGATCTCGCGGTCCGTGAGTTCGAGCCCCGCGTCAGGCTCCGGGCTGATGGCTCGGAGCCTGGAGCCTGTTTCCGATTCTGTGTCTCCCTCTCTCTCTGCCCCTCCCCCGTTCATGCTCTGTCTCTCTCTGTCCCAAAAATAAATAAACGTTGGAAAAAAAGAATTTAAAATGCTACGCTACATAGACTGAATGTTACAAAGAAATACAGGTTCCAGTGCTCACAAATATGAAGTAAACTAGTTGGTAATGAGAAACACACTCAAACAGAAGAACAACTCATCAATTAAGCAAAATTCATATATAATTTACAAAAGGAAGAGAAATAACTGATTTACTGTTTTTGTAAAGAGAAAAAACTAATTTATTGTTTTTTAAAAAAACTGCTGGCATTCAAGATGTGTCCTAGGTTTCAAAGGGAAAAGAAAAGAAAAGCAAAAAGAAAAAAAAAGAAAAGAAAGAAGAAAAGGGGCATCTGGGTGGCTCAGTCTGTTAAGCATCCGACTTGGGCTCGGGTCACGATCTCATGGTTCGGGAGTTTAAGCCCTGAGTTGGGGTCTCTGCTGTCAGTACAGAGCCCATTTGGGATTCTCTGTCTCCCTCTCTCTCTGCCCCTCCCTGGCTCTCGCGAGTACTCTATCTCCCTCTCAAGCAATAAATAAACATTAAAAAAAAAAAAAAAAAAAAGAAAAGAAGGGAGAACAAGAGAAGGTTGAGAATAACCAAAGTGAGGTACCTCTAATGGAGCCTATGAACATCTTTAAATTTTTGTATAAGACTCAAGAGGCTTTAATATCACTTCATATTTCCACAGAACTACAGCTCTATAATAGCTTTCAAAACAATACTTGCAAATGACAAGAACCTTGCTGTTATGAAGGACTTACCTCATAACTACAGTAACTCATTCCCATTCCAAGTCCCTAGAGGTAACCTGATGCCTTAATGGGTAGTGGTGCAAATCATCCTCTCCTCAATAGAAAGGGCATTACTGCTTCTCCACTCCGCCTACACACAAACCCCAACTGAGATGTAGTTGATAGAAAACCATCTCATCAGAATTCTGTCTTAATGTAATAGCAGGAACTGAAAAAAAAGGAGACTAAGCACAGTGATCATCTTCCTGGAAAAGGCAGACCTTAAATTTCAATTTAAAGAAGAGAGTAATGTGAACTTGAAGAGGAGAGAATAGAGTTCTGTGGCCATTTGTGATAGCTTAACGAAAGCTTGGAGGAGAGGAAGGAAAAACAGACTGCAAGAAGCAAGGAAAAGACTTTTGGCTGGAATGCCAGGTACAGACTTGGGCAAAGCCAATCAGAGGAAGGAGCATGTTAGTTACTCAAGGTCCTTGAAGACTATGGTTCATAATGGACATTTCCATAGCTATTTTACATGGTTAATTCTGTAAAGAAATTTCTTTTATCCTGTAGGTTGAAAACAACAACAAAAAGTTTCCTTATATGTTGTGCACAACAGGGCCACCAGTATAATACTTCTTTTTAGTCATGAAGCATTCTGGCTTTATCTTGGGTGCCCAATTGATGAGTTTTGACTAAGATGAATGAATGTCTGGTACCAGGTTGTTATGAGATGAATTGCCGCTCCCCCCCAAAAGATAACACTGGAGTTCTAACCCACAGTATCTTAGAACATGATCTTATTTGGAGATAGGGTCTTTACAGAGATAATCAAGTTAGGATGAGGTTACTAAGGTGGACCCTAATCCAATGACTAGATCCTTACAAAAAGGGAAAATCCGGGCATAGAGACAGACACATAGGCAGGAGCATGTCATGTAAAGATTGGGGTTAGGAGAGAGGCCTGGAACAGATTCTTCCCTCGCACCTCCAGAGGGAGCATGGCTCTGCCAACACCTTGATCTTGGACTTCTCTTTCAGGCCTGTGAGAAATAAATTTCTGTTGTTTAAGAACTCAGTTTATAAAATGTTGTTACAGCAGCCCTAGCAAACTAATTACACAAGTGCAACAGTAGTTTTGCTTGGACCAGGTTGTTCTGATAATAATTAGTAAAATACAAATTTAGCCAAAAATTATTTTTAAAGAAAAAAATTAACATGTTACTCCCTAGATGCTATTTCTATTTTACCATGGCTCTTGTCTCATCACTTCAGAATTACGGCCAAGCCTTAGCGATTCAAAATACAAAAAAATGACTAAGGAAGTATTGATGACACAGATACATGAAGGATGCCTACCCAAACAGAATCAAATAAAATACTTAGTCAAGACTGAGCCTTTAATCTAAAACCTTCTGGTCAAAGCTATGAATCAGACCTACATTCACTTGGTTTCCTTTTTTGTCTAACCTGTTTTGATGGTGCAAATAAGTATCATTATTATCTGGTTTGAGTTTCATTTTCTTCCAATTCCTTCTGTGTACTTTTTGGTAAAAGAGCCAACAAAGGATTCTATAGATGAGGGGTCTGCAAACTACTGTCCACAGGCCAAATCCCATCTGCCACTTGCTGGAACACAGCCATGTCCATTTGTATATGCATTATCTATGGCTGCTTTTGAGCTACAAAGGCAGTGCTGAGTACCTGTAAGAGAGACCTTATGGACTGCAAAGACTAAAATATTTACTATCAGGCTCTTCACAGAAAAACATCTGCTGAGCCTGGCTACCCACAGTGCTATGAAATGTATGAGCAACTCCTATGTAAACCTTTCTTGACTGTTTACCTTGATTGTCAACAATCCCAATTCCACTAATATTTTCCATTCCTAATCCACACATTGAACTAGAGAACAATGAAAAGAAGATCCCCTTTGAACTTGAAATAGCATCTTTTTTGCTTGAATTTGTCTTAATGTTCTCTAGTTTTCCACATCCCTTTTAAAGAATTAAAACCAAATTTGGCAAGGAATTGATGCCAGGAAAGTGGAAGATATACTTTCTTTCCTTCTCTACTCTGCCTTAGTACCCCAGGAAGCAGCTCAATATGGTCAGTTAAAGGGTAGAAGAAATCTAAGGTGACAATCAACACAATGACAAAATTGATCAGCCAACTCAGAATCTTATTTCTACCATGGAATCAAATCAAACGTACCCAGAAATCAAACAGTCTAGATTCAGGTCATCTGGAACATGACAGCTGTAGGTTAAACATGTTGTTACTATGAACTTCTCAAATACCTGCCCTTCATATGGCATTAATTCCCACCTTATATACTTATTTATATACCTGCCCCAGAGCCCCTATTGGACTGTAAAGTTGAGAATAGGACCGTTTATGTATTATTTTCAAGGCCTAACATAGCGGTTGGTCCATAATGGACTCTAAAAAATTAAATGAATGAATAATGATCCAGGCTGGATTTGTCTGAAAAGATCCCAAACTGCACTGTCAGGATATAGGGGTTCTAGTCCTGGTTTTGTTATAAATAAGCGGTGTGATATTGAAACATTCTGACCTCTAAAATAAGGACTGGGAAAAGCTGGTATCTTAAGATTCTTTTAGCACTAATAGTCTACGTTTGTTTTTGTTTTTTTGTGGTACACGTGATATAACAGACATCATTTCATATCACTTCATCCAAAACACTAGTATCATCACATCACTGGATTCATTGAGGGTTAATTTTCATGCTGTGGACACAGAAAGAATCGATGATGGTCTCCGAAAGACACCTGCCCACAAGGCAACTGAGAACCTTAAAATACATAAAAAGAGAAATGTTCCACGTGAACTACTGTGACTGAAATATCTTAATTATAAAAAAGGGGAATAAATTGGCCGTTCACATTTTTCAAGAACACAGAGAAGCATGTCCTGGAGGGGCCTTCCGCACAGCGGGGTTGTAAAGTCTTCACTGTGGTTTCTTCTATACAGGAACTTAACCTAGAAACCACAGAGCAAATTCTGCATGCTGTAATAAGTCAGGCAGGAAGGGGCTAAAAATATGTAAATTTGTCTACCCACAGCCAATTATACCAAAAAAAAAAAAAAAAAAGAAAGAAAGAAAGAAACGATAAAACAAATTTAGAGGGCAAGGGAGGGCATTAATAATTAGAATGTGTGGGTTTTCTAGATCACTGATATTTTAAACTAGATTGATTTCCCAAGTCAGTAATCATGATTTCATAAATGCTTCAAGAAGCAATAAAATAGGTGGAAAAATGAACCCTAAGAGACAAGAAATTAAAAACAAAAGAGATGATAGCCGGTAGATTCCAGTTTATTTTGTCCGAATGTACTGTGAAGCATACCATCCCTAAAAGCCCACTTATTCAGAAAATGATTTTTAAAAACCTCATATGAAAACACAGTTATAAGGATGTGCCACACTTGGAACAGCCAAGACTTTTAAGGTAAGGTGGTGGAGAACTAAGAATCAGAAGACTGAGACTTTTCAAGCTGTGAGACATTGGACAAATCACTCACTGTCTCTGGATTTTAATTTCCTTGTGGGTCAGTTAAAGAGGTTGCACTAGACAGCATCTAAGATCCTTCCAACTCCAAATGCAAAAGGCTCCTTAAATAAATGTCTCCTAAACATTCCCACAGAATATAGGTAGTAACTATTCTAGGACAAGTGGTTCCAAGATCAAGTAATTCTAGGAAATGATGAAATGCACAAAGCTGGACAAATGTCTTTATTGCAGGACTTCTCAGAGACTTTTTTATGCTAATTTATACCGTTACTCTCCCAGACAATACCATATAGTATGTAGTATTTCCCAAGTTTCTTTGAACACTGAATATTTTAATTCTTGGAACACTTTCAACATTTAATAGAATCCGAGTATCTTAGTGAACACAATTTGGGGAAAGCAGCTTTAAACTAAATACACTTCATGAATTTAAAATCAGACGCTGAAAGAAGCAAGATGGTCACATAATAGTTTAGGGCATCCGTTTCAGAAACCGTAATATCACTACAGTGTCGACATGTCACAAAGCACTTTATCTTACATTAACTCATTGACCCTTCACTCTAGAAGTCAGGGATGGAGAGAAGAATCATTTCCATTTTACCAATGAGCACTCAGTTTCACTTCTAGATCTTTCTCATCACAAAGTATTTTCTGCTAATGAACAGAATGATCCATCTTCCACCACTATTATCATTCCAGGCTTTCCTTGACCCATCTTCCAACGTCCTCTTGTGTAAACTGATTTGTTAGGTGACACTCTAAGGAAAGAGAGAAGCAGACAGAGCCCCTGTGCCAAGTACTGTGCTAAGAACTGTCACATACACGATTCACCTAATCATCTCAATAACATTAACTATTACATCTAGTTTTGCCTTTGAGGAAAGTAAGACCAAGAAAGTTTAAGCAATGTGTTCACAGGGAGCCTGGGTGGCTCAGTCAGTTGAGCATCCGACTTTGGCTCAGGTCATGATCTTGCGGTCTGTGAGTTCGAGCCCTGTGTCGGGCTCTGTGCTGACAGCTCAGAGCCTGCAGCCTGCTTCAGATTCTGTGTCTCCTTCTCTTTCTCTGCCCCTCTCCTGCTCATGCTCTCTCTGTCTCTCAAAAATAAATAAAAATGTTAAAAAAAATTAAAAAGAATTAAAATAAAAAAGAAATGTGTTCTTTATAACTGTGAACTAATAAAGGATAAAGGTCCACACCCATATCCACTTTTTTTCTGTAAAAGCAATACATGAGATCCTTCCCGCTGATGGAATGGAGAGAGAAGCCCTGGAAGCTGGGTAAGGATCCAGGTTATATATCCATTCTCTCAGGGATTTGGAGTGAACAACTGAAACTATCCAGGTTCTGTGAAATGAGGACAAGAGGAAATACCTCACAGAGGTGTTGTAGAATAGAGACGATGAAATGTAAAAGTACTCAGCCATAGGTCCAGTGCACAGAGAGTGCCCAATAAATTTAGCCCCTTCCCTTCAGAACTCACATGCTTTGTGAGAAGAAATAATTAGATAGTTCAGATGCTAAGACACTAAATAGAACGAAAGGCAGAGAAAGACATATAGGTGTATCTGGAATGGTGTGTAAAGGCTCCTGGAGGAGAGGTCTTAACAAAGCGGTGATGGTGAGAAAGAGCACTGACAGAGCCAGAAATCCACCTGACTTTCTACTCTGAAGTGAAAAAGAATCTAAGTTTGGACCCAGGAAGGAAGGAAGGAAGGAAGGAAGGAAGGAAGGAAGGAAGGAAGGAAGGAAGGGAGGAAGGAAGGAAGGGAGGAAGGAAAAGGAAAGGAAGGAGGGAAGCCGGCCGGCGAGTTGGTCCAAGAAGTGATGGAGTTGGGATCCACACCCATTTCCACCTTTTTTTCTTCAAAAGCAACTCAGATATTCTGAAACAGTTTGACAGTGTATTTTAAAACTTAAGCTGGACTTGTGGTTCAGTTAAAAAAAAAATCAGTATTTTATTTTGGTTTGTGGTTCATGGTTCGTTGAAGTCTGTTTGAAATATGATTTGATTTACACAAATATTATAACAGTAGAGATAGGGAGGTATAAACTATACAAGAGCCACATCTGTATAATTATAACCACCTGAGCATTTACTGCCTGCCAGACACATTATCTCATTTAATCCTCCCCGCAGCCCTACAAGGTAACATCCTGAAACTGCTCCACCTTCAAGATCTTGACCCCAGAACATCCTCTCAAATTTCTCCTTCCTTCACTCCAAAGGACTTGTCTTTTTATCTTATTACAACCTGCATGCCCTTCCCTGTTCCCAAAGTTTATTATGTCTTTTCATTTCACCTGTCTCTTTAACCTCCATAACAGTGCTTTCAATTTTTGTACAGATTCACCTTAGCAATGCCAAACCCTCTTTACCCAGATTCTTTTCCCCCATTTATTGCTGGAAAAGGGTCAAAATATCTTGCCAACTCAGACTATTGAACTCCCAGAGGCCCTCACTACAGCACAGTCACCTTTTTACTTGATTTGAATACTCACCAAATTCCCAAAAGTAATTATTCCAAATCTTGTCATACTCTTTAAGCCTAGAATTACAATCCCTCCCCCACCATCTCTTTTTCAATCTTAACAGATGACCTAGCCTCTTTACTGAAATGTAAGCTTTTTAAAGGACTGAGTTTCACTGTTCTTCCTACTTCTCCTTGACATCCCTAGCATTCCCAACCTCCTCCTTCCAGTTATCATTGACCTGAAACTCACTCAGATCCCTTTCCTTTAAGACTAACCTTGCGTCAATCTTTCTTAAAGATCTATTTCCACCTATTCCCTCTGTTTTCTATTACCTTGCTCTACCCTACATCCATAGTCAGATACTAAGATAACCCTCTCTCAAGGCGGTCTGAAGGGACTCTTTCCTTTGGACACCTAATTTCTCTAAAGACACAGCCTCCTCCCTTATTCACTCCTTAAACCCTCTGGAATGTGCTTTCTACAACCCTCACACCTGCCTTCCCTTCCCTGCCCCACCACACACATACTACTCTATTGAAACTTCTGTTTCAAAGGCTTTCAAAGACCTCCCAATAGATTATTTCCAATAGCCTTTTACTCAGCCTCTGTCTTCCCTGACCTCCAGGAAACCTGTTAACAGAGCTGACCATCTTTTCTTGAAGCTTTGTTCTTCTTGGGCTTTTGTGACACTATGGATTCCCCCAACATTTCCCGCTACAGAATCTTTGTTTCCCCAGGTCCATCCAGACTCCTCTGGACATACTGTTTCCCCGGAGTGCTTTAACCTATACGCAGTGCTCCACCTCTTAAGTTTCAGGAGGTTCTGAGTATTGTGTCCACAGCTCCAGTTCTACCTGGGGAGGGTAATGTGTGACAGGGTGATGGGCAAACCGAGCTCACTGGCTTTCCTCAGAAATTTTTAGTGTGGTAGGATGAACATCCTAACCCCTGAAGCACCCTATCTGCCCATCTTCCGTACTTCTGTTGAAGTGGTTGAAGTGAGAGATCTTTTAACAAAATGAATGTACTTGCCACGCTATAGATGGTATTGATGACTCCACAGCATAGATGACATGTACCATCAAGAAAAAGATTTGCTGTATAAATGCTGCACTCCAGAGAATGTGGGGGTCTAGTCAAACATGAAAATCCATGCACCCATGTGACACAGCCTCTATACCGACTTTAGGGCAATCCCAGGAGGAGAGTAGTAAAAAAAAAAAAAAAAAAAAAAAGTTTACAACCATCTCCTTGATGCAAAGTGTGTTCGTACAGTGGTTCACACTGTGGGCGCTATTAGCCCTTGAGGCTGGACGATTCTTCCTTAATGAGACTGACTTGCACACGCAAGGGCCTTTTGCATCCCTGGTGTCTGAGCATTGGAATTTAGCACACCCCTCCCCGTACTTATTTTAACACATAAAAAAATGTAGAAAATCTCTGTATCAGAATGGTGGGGTTCTTCCTTACCACTGAGACCAAAGCAAGCAAGGCTGCAGTGACTTTTCATTTTCCTAATCATCTAAAACTAGAAACCTAGGATCTTTTACTAAGCAACCTCCCATCCAGTCACCAGCCATTCTCGTCAATTTTTGTGTGTGCAGTATCTTAAATCCATCCCATCTAATACACCCACACTGCCACTACTCCCTTTTACAACTTTATTTCAACCAGGGCCCCACCTGCTCAACTCAGGCTCTCCTATCCAGCCATTCTAGCAAACTAGACCCTATCCCCCTCTGCCCTCCAACCTGTACCCTGCAGTCTGGCCATCCTGAAATGCTCACTCTTCCCCTAATAAAGCCCATGCTTTCCATCTTCCATCTTTGCTGTAATGTTCCTTCCGCCTGAAATGTCACCGTCCGTGATGTAACCAACGATCCCATCTCCTGAGTTAGAAATTTGGCATCATCTTTAAGTTCTTCTTCTCCTTCCACATGTGGTCATAAAATCTTTTGGAGGACACAGATCCCTTTGGCAAGCTGATGAAAGCTGGGAACCTCTCCCCAGGTTTTACATTTTACATACAATTTTAGGGGCTTTATGTACTCAAATGTCTATAAAATTTGGTTGTTCCTCTTGTCTACAATTTAACTGCCTTCTTCTGGGTCCTCACTATCTCCCATCTATTTTAACAGCTAGCTGACTGGTTTCCCTGCACAGCCTCTCCCCTGATGCAGTGTATCCCCTGTATGCCACCAGCTTACTTCCTACAGAATGATGTCTGTTCCCAAAACCAATTAAGTTAGGTTACATACTCAATAATTATTTAACTCTATGTTTTGGAGTCTGTTAAACTTCCAGTTAAACTAAAGAACATATCCACTCCCTTGGAATTGGTCTGACGCATCTGACCTATAAAACTGAGAACACACAGAGAGAAAGTAAAGACAATGTCATTTCTAGAATCTTTCACTAGGTAGGATTGGTTTGATCATGAATGGTCTTCCAAAATGGCCATTTGGAGGCAGTTGTCTGAAGAGGGAGAGACAGAGAGCTTGTCTTCGAACACAGCTGAAGGAAATTCTACGTGATGAGAATGACATGAAAAAACAACGTGATGTAATAATCTGAGATAATACAAAACACAAAGCTACATATTTGCGCTCGGCCTGCGTACACAGCACCGAAACAATGAGACTTGAGCAGATGTTGTAAAGTGACCTACCCACTAGCATGGTAAGAACCAGACAAGGCAATACTGCTTTCCTTCTCTCTCTCAGCCCCCACCTCTTCCTTCCTCCCTCAGACTCCCTCCTCCTCTCACTCTGGAACCTCGCAGCCTCTACACGGTGCACATCTAAAACTCCCCTGATATACTGAAAATCCCCCTGGGTTACACAGTAACAACAGCTTCTAAAGTGCTGACATTATCTGAACAGTGTATTTCTTACTGAAACCTCATGTTCCATTATAAATTAAAGACGACTGTAAAGAAGCCACACCTCCCACTCCACTGCCCTTTCAAAAAGCTAAAACTAAAAAGGAAGTATGTGATGAAGATAGTCATGAGCATTCATAATAAAATAAATCCAAAGGATTCTGACATAAGTAGTAGAACAGTCTCGTTTTTCACATTTTACGTAGAAGTTAAATGTGGGGGAATCTGCCCCCAAAGCAGCTCTGTTTAAGTGCAACTATAAGTCAAATGAAAACAGAGACGATAATGGTCAATTCCTCAATATTTAGGATAGCTATTTTCTGGAAAAATAATCTAGGATAAGAAATTTCATATATATAGCTACATTTTCCCCTTACTGACTCATGTAGATAAACTGGTGTAGATAAATGTTTTTAAAACATCAGAACATACAAAGCGTATTTTAAGTGTGTTTAAAATAGGAAAATATTGGGGTGCCTGAATGGCTCAGTCAGTTAAGCATCTAACTCTTGACTTCAGCTCAGGTCATGATCTCATGGTTTGTGGGTTTTGAGTCCCACATCGGGCTCTACACTGATAGTGAAGAGCCTTCTTGGGATTCTCTATCTCCTCTCTGCCTCTCTCTTTCAAAATAAATAAACTTAAAAACAAAAAGAAAGGAGTCAGTTAAAAAAATAAAATAGTTGGGCCCCTGGCTGGCTCAGTCAGTTAAGCATCCGACTTTGGCTCAGGTCATGATCTCGCACCTCGTGAGTTCAAGTCCCGCGTCGGGGTCTGTGCTGACAGCTCAGAGCCTGGAGCCTGCTTCAGATTCTGTGTGTGTCTCTCTCTCTGCCCCTTCCCTGCTCTCTCTCTCCAAAATAAACATTTAAAAAATTACAAATAAAAAAATAAAAATAAATGAAACAGGAAAATACTAAGTTCATAAATATAAAAAAACTATCCATCAGTAAAAGTGATTTCCAAAAAGATGCTATTAATAATTTTCAGTAAAAATAAGAATAGAAATTCATAAAAAATAGGAAAGGACCACATCTCAAGGCTCAGGCACAGAAACAAATAATGCCTATATGCTACTTGCTGAAATTCTCAATGACATCAATTTCTTGGATGTTCACAAGTTTTAGACATGAAAAATAATACAATTTTCTAAGTTTTTTTCATTTTTCATTTATTTTTTTCTTGACAACCAAAGAATTATATATTTATTGTGGGAAGCAAGAAGGACTGGAAGGTTGAAAAAAATGTAAACAATCTCTCAAAATAAGTCACTAGTGATTCTGCCTACCAACAGGAAAATATTTGTTAATATTTTGGCAATTTCCCTCCAGTCCTTTTTTTAAAATTCATTTTTGAGACTGTAGCGTATGTACAATTAACAAATATGAATATAATCTTATACTATAGTGTTTATACTACAGTGTTTTGAAATTCTATATGTTTAAATAAATAAGGTGGAACCAAAACATCATTCTATTTACTAGGGTACTACTCTGTATCACATCAAGTTTTTCTGTCCCTGATGCCATTTAATAAGTGTTAAATAACAATAGCTATATTGATGCTAAGTGAAATAAGTCAGCAAGAGAAAGACAAATATCATATGATTTCACTCGTGGAATTTAAGATACAAAACAGATGAACATAAGGGAAGCAAAAATAATATAAAAACAGAGAGGGAGACAAACCATAAGACTCTTAAATACAGAGAACTAAAGGTTGCGAGAGGGAAGTGGGGGATGGGCTAAATGGGTGATGGGCATTAAGGAAGACACTTGGGATGAGCACTGGGTGTTATATGTAAGTGATGAATCACTGAATTCTACTTCTGAAATTATTATTTCACTATATGTTAACTAACTTGGGTTTAAATTTAAAAAATAAGCAAGCTTAAAACAAAAACAATAGCTATATTGATTCATTACCTGAACACAGAATTTAGTTTGCTCCATTTAATTTTTCACCTTGTCTTTACTCCAGAAAAAGCTTGCTTTCTTGCTCATGGTATGTCTATCCTATTTCAAAATTTACTAAGCTTTTAGAATGTGTTAAGCAAAGCATTCTCTACAGATGTGAGTTTAAAAACAAACACCCACCAAACACCTACAGACGTCCGAGGACAAAAAAAAAAAAAAATGTTTATTTTTCTGAGTAATGCAGAGATGGCGTCTTTGAAAACCAAATATACAAACAAGACAAAGGAAAGAATTCAGGAAATCATCATGCATATACTAATAATCAAATCTGTTCTCAAATTAAAAGGTAGCAATTCTCACTGATAAAAGTGATCAATGCTTTTTTTTTCCTTCTCCAATCATATATTTGCATAAATAAAGACATGAAGATTGAAGGCTTTCTCTCCCAAAGAGAAGGCAAACTCTGCTAATAAGAGCACAATACAGAAATAGTTGTTTTAAAATATGGTGGAATGCACTTTTCTACTTTTGTGGTTCCTTCCTTCCTTCTTTCCTTCCTCTCTTTCTTTTTCTTTCCTTCCAGTGGTTAAAGAATCTCATCTTCAAGCTCCAGGTCCTTACCATTTTGGAGGCTATCCCCACTTTCTAAACATAGTCCATTCTTAGAGGCTGTGTCAAGGTCTCCCAGATCACACAGAGCCTCTCAGGACCACCCGCTGTTGCTTGCTCTGTGGGGACATTAATAATAATAGCACCTCCCAGAAGGATTGACAGCAACAACCCTGTGGAATGGGCACTACTCTCTCCTTAACAGAAACAGAGACGTAGACAGGTTAAGGGGAAAGCATTCAAGTGGGAGAGCCAGCACATAAGCCAGGGTCTTTCAATTAGGCTGAGCAACAGTTAAAGAAGTTACAAGGGGAAATCTGCCTTATCATCAGGGTTCAAAGTATAGGCTACGAGGCAAAATTTTAGTGGAAAAAGTAGGAATAATAGGGCTTATCATTATGATTTTTTATATTTATACGATTTATATGATATTTTATGAATTTTAGTTGTAAAGTCCAGGAGACAGGGTTGCTGGACTGAGCGAATAAAAATACACAATACTACACAATATTTGGGACATACATATACTAAGAAATTATTCATGGTTTACCTGAAATTCAAATTTAACTTGGCATCCTATATGTTATCTTACAACCCCAGAGTAAAGGCCTTTATGAAACAAACAAAAAAACACGAATAAATTACAGAGCTACACTTCCCAAAGCTGAAATCTGGGACGCTCTGTGTGCCACATGTCTTTGGGAGGCCAAGTAAAGGGAAGTGTAGTGGGGCTACAGCTGGGCTTCCTTCTCCTTCTCCTGGTGGCAGACACAGCTTTGATGGCAGAGACCTAGCTTTCACCAACTAGGCCACTGAAATTCACTGCCTCCAAATTCCTAACCCTTCTCTACTTTCTATGGATGTTGTGAAGATTAAATATAGTTGAGGTTGGGAGGGAATATCATCTATATATCTTTAAATACTTATTTTTGGTGGAGTGCTTTGGAAACATATTCTCAGAAACGTGGGAAAGACAGACTCCTCCCCATCCCCCCACGCACACACACCACCAAGAAAGGGCTTGACAAGTATTGCCAATAGATGGGAAGCCCAGTTGACATCAGTCTCTAAAGGGAAGAATGAACGAAAACAAGAGATGTGTTCAAAACCCGAAGTGAACTACAGAAAATGTAGTGAGCTGCCAAAAGGGATGCCCAGCAGAAAAAGTGGGTGATCACAGATGGAGAATTCTGTAATTTTCAAATGGCTATGGATACATGTTTAAAACACAGTTCCTTGATTCATAAATTCTACTGAATCACCAAGATGCTGAGATAGCTTAAAAAAAAAAAAAAAAGTGTAGGACCTTACTTATGCACGCCAATTTAATTTTCTGCTACCTTCCCCTAAACTGCCAATCTCTAGGCCTGAGTATGTTTACCTTCTTCTCAAAGCAACAAACCGGGAGTAGCTGAGTGTTCATTTGAATATTTCTTTTTTTTTTTTAACTTAAGTATTTCTATGCACAACTTTAATCTTCAAACTTAACAAAACCCAATCTACTACACATCGATTGCTGTGAACAGAAAGTGCTTGAAGAGGATTAATCAACAGCTTTGTATGTCATCCTCCAACAAGGCCAAACACTGAATCACTGTTGGATTCTTCACGTGCAGCTACACCCAGTTAATCTTCAAGAAAGCAGCAAACTATGTAAATCTACTTAAACTGGGGAGATAAGCACTTCACTCATCAAAAGTTAGCAACACTTAACAAGTACAGCTATTTGCTGGCAATATCATTTGTAAAGAAAAAGACACACACACACAAATTCTTGTGTTCACCCCTCTACCTCAAAGGCCCCAATGCAAATCACTAGGGCATACAGCAAGAAAGGAATTGCTACCTGCCAGTTTGTAAAAGCCAAATTACAGGACATAACTGAGTCAACTACCCCGAGAAGGCAGTTCTAAAGTGGAAGTCACAAAACATGGAGAGAGAAGTGGCTAATAAAAGAATTCAAAGAAAAATCGAAATATTCATTTTCTCTATTTCAAGGCTGTAGCATAAAGCATTTTCTTTTTTTTTTGAAACACAATAAAATAGGTTCACAGCTACAGAGGTCCTGATAAATGTTTTTTGTTTAGACTGTGGGGGCACTTTCATACAGACTGGATATGCTTAAGAAATACTGTGTATCTGAAAGTCATAGGCAACAATAACAGGATGTACACACTTCTCCACCGAGACTTGAATAAACCATCTTTGTCCACATACTGCCTACTGGGTTATCACTTCACTCAAAGCCTCTCACTTTGACCTGAGCCAAGCAGGTGTACTTCTAATGCGCTCCTAGGCCTGCGATGCAGGAAAATCCTGTTTATCCGAGATGATGACAGACATCAGTGCTTTTTGATGCCCTCGATATACAACATGGGGCAGGAGGGAGATGAGCACTGAACTAAAACTGCCTGACTCCTATACATGTCAAATACAAACTTTTTAAAGACATTGTACAGTCTCCACTGAAACAATACTTTGACACAAATGCTGCTTTCAAATATCACGAACCCATCATCCATATCATCCATTCACCTCATTCTTTGCTTCCAACCTCACAACCTCCACCCTTTCCCTTCAAAAAAAAAAAAAAAAAAAAAGAGGCAGGAGGAATCCCTAAACTGAACTTTGGAGATGAGAAAGGCAATAGGCAGTGATGCAGATGAGCTCCGTGTGAGTTTCTATTGACATGTGCACATAAGCAGGCAGTTGCAGTGTGGTGGTTTTAAGAGCTTGACTGCCAGGGTCTATCTAAATCCTGCCTTTGGGTTGTCCAGACTGGACAAGCTACTTAAGCTCTGCCTCAGTTTTCTTAACTGCAAAGGAGATATTATTACCCACCTCATAGGACTGTCAAGATGACTAAAATTAGTTAATCCACCTAAAGCACTTAACACATTGGCCAGCAGGCAGTGAGGTGCTCAATGATGGTTAGCTACTACTAACATATATGGAAAAAAATGATTTTCATATCATTTTCCAAAGGTGACTTTTAGGTATTCCTCATATTCAATTTTTTCTTTAGGCAAATTATTTGAAATCAGCTATATTTCTAGATTAAAATCAAACCACATTAGACACCTAAAGTTTACCTATTCTTTCATCAGAATGAACAAATTAATGTGAACTGAAAGGTGCAAGCTTAACATCGCAAAATCTTACAAAAAGCATTAATTGCACTTCTCGTTTAGACGAAGCCAGGATGAGATCACAAAGTCACTCATGGTAACCAGGTCCCCACGCTGGAAGTGTGCTTTCCCAGTGAATGGCTAAATACTGACAAAAGAAACCTTTGACTCAAATACCACTGGTACCCGGGGTCTTGTGTCTGTATAATGCCTACACATTCATTTCTTTCTTTGCCTATAGAAAAAAGAAAGTCTGTTTGTTTTTCTGATTCAGTCAGCCCTTTTAGTCTCTGAATCTAAGGAGAGCCCAGTGAAAAGAAGAGCATCTTATCAGCGTGCTCCAGACCAGCAGGCTGTCCCCCTCTACACACAAAACCTCCAGCCCCTCACAGCAAAAGGGCCTCGCCCTCAGAGCCTTTTCCCCATTTCAGAGCTAACACCCCGCCGGGTTTTGACAATAAATAAATGAATACACAAGACCTTTACATAATTAGCCATCTTTTCAGGTAGAGAGGGGTGGGGGGGGAGGGTTCAGGAGAAGAATATTTATTGTGAATTGGCATCATGAGTGAAGCTGATGTAAGTGTGCTAGATCCCAGTACATTTATTTTAAATGAGGCCACACGAAATGAGTTTAGAGATGCCTGGTTTTGAATCTCGACAATTTTAGCATTATACTTCAGACAAATCAGAAATGCACTTTTTTTTTCATGGAAAAAAAAAAGAGAGAGAGCTTTTCTTAAACCAGGTAAAAGTTACATTGACTTGGGCAACCAGGGCATTCAGACAAGGGTGTGTTTACTGCCTTTTCAAGGGAAAGCTAACAAGTAAAAGAACCAAAGACTGGAAAACAATACTTTGTGACACCATAACTGTTTGATCAAATCAGCCCTACTTTGACATGTACTTATGCTAAGACATACCCCCCCACCAAATGACTTTGAGAACAAAAAGGACTAAATATAATCAATAATCCTGTGAATGTCTTTAGGAAAGCCACCAGGCATCACCAGGCATCTGTCATGATCTTAACAGAGCCACGGTCTGGATGGAAGGATAGAGTTCACTTGTATCATTATTGGGATAATAACTTAATTGATTTGTCTCAGTAGCTAAGGATGTAGACAAGAGATTTATTATGGAAGAAAAATATCTGCAATCGTGTTTTTGTTTTCTCAACAAGCCTCTTGCCACTGACCTCTAAATCAGTTTAACCTTTTCTAAACAGACCTGCACATTTTTTACATAATTTAAAGCTAGGTTTTGTTATTGCTGCTGCTGAAAGGCTCTGTGAGATTTATCACAACATGGCTTCAGTAACCTTCTTTTAAAAACAAAGATGAAAAACAAAACAAAAGGCCAAAACTATAAGCTCCCAGCTCCACTCCTATTTCCCGGCAGGGGATTTCGATCTAACCACTAAAGTGCCTTTGGAGTTCAATCTGTTAAAAAATGTATGAAACGGTATTAAAATAGGAAAAGGCATGTGTATGACTCAGGCTTATCCAAGTATCTCTGCAACTAGGATGTCACAGGATTTCCCTGTGCTTCTGAAAACTGAAAACCTTGAGAAAGTGACAGAAGTTCCTGTTTCGTCTTTTTTTTTTTTTTTTTAATATATATCGGGGGGGGGGGGACGCGCGCGCGCGCGCACACACACACACACACACACACACACTAGTCTTCCGGGTTTGCTATGAATCAGGCAGGTTCTTTCAGGTTCCGAGTGAAGACTGTTGCAAACCAATGTTACCACTTATTATCGTACTCTTCTACACACAAAGGTTTCAGGGGGGGAAAAAAAACCAAACTTGTTGCAGAGCTGGGAGAAGCCCCTGGCCCCGCGCTCTCCGCTCCGGCTGCCTCACCGCCCCTTCCCCTTCCTCCTCGTCCCACCCGGCCCGGCGGAGACGAGGGCATCTCCCCTGCTAAGGTCACCGGCCCGAGCCGTCCCCGCGGGCCGCCTCCTTCGGAAACAAGGTCACCGCCCAGTCCGGTCCCTCCGAGGAGGAGAGCGGTGTCCGGCCGAGCGCTGGCGCCCTTTGTAAAGCCGGGCGGCCGGCCTCGGCGCGGCATCCCGGCCGCCGCCTCACCTGCTTGCGATAGGGCGTCCTGCAGTTGCTGCTGCCCCCGGGGTTGCCGCTGCTGCTGGGGAAGATCATCGCGGCGGGCGCGGGCGGCGGGCGCGGGCGCGGGGCAGCCTCGCCGCGAGGGGGAGGGCGCAGGAGGGGCCGGCCGGGGCCGCGGCCGCTCTGGGAACTCCCTCTCGCCGCGCGGCGGCGGCCGGCGGGGGCTGCAGCTCGGGGCTGACTTCTCCTCCGCCCTCAACCTCCGGACTCGCCTAAAAGTGAGGCGCGACGGCGGCGGCGGCGAGCGAGACTCGGGCAGCTCCGGCGGCCGCCGCCCTGCGTGCCATGGACGGGAGTTCGCGCGCGGAGCTGGCGGCGCCGCGGACTCTCCCGGCGGCAGCGGAGGAGCAGCGCCGCCGCGTCCCCACCTACCGCGGCCTCAACCACCGCCCCGAGAGCGCGCCGGCCGGGGGCGGGGAGGCGGCCGCGCACCGCCTCGCGCCGCGCCCAGGCCCACCCGCGCCTCCCCGCCCGCCCTCTGGGCGCGGCGCCCGCAGCCCCGCCGGCCGATCGGCCCCCGCACGCTCCCTCCCGCGCTTGGGGCCGGGGCCGGGGCCGCGCGGCCAGGGTAGCCGCCGGCGCCCCCGCTCCGGTGCAATGGTTGGGTCTGGCTCCCCGCGTGCCGCACATTCCTTGGAGTAGCCACCCCCCTCCTCTTTTCTTTTTTTCCCCTCGGCTCTTTGCCTAAGCACCAGAGGCAGCTTTGCACCCCTGCTCGAAGCCCCTTTTAAGGGTATGGCTTCGGAGAGCACAATGACACCTGGGTAGGAACTGAACCAGTCCCGGGTCTCTCTTTTCTTTCATCCTTCCAAACTACCACCCACCCCCGCCCCCGCCATCTCTCCAAAGGGTGCGGGCAGTCCCTCGTACTTCAACAAACCAGCCTTCCACCAAACCTCTGCAAATCCGCGCTTCCCCAATTCACAACGCTAAAATTTTAGCACGGGAAAACAGGTCTACACTCCCAACCCTCTTAACGCAAATACGCACGGTAAAGTTCTGCCAGAGTTTACAAGCTTACCTTCAAGATGACAATATCAAATAGCAAAAATCACTTAAGGCCAATGGTTTGGTAAGCCTTCCTTTAAACTGGAATAGTGTAATCCTTCTATACGTTAATTACTAGATGCCACACAAACGTGCTCTGAGAGGGCACAGAAACTGTAAAAGAGGGACGGGGTGGGGGGGGGTAGTTTCCTTTGTTTCCCTGTTGAAATTATCTAACTCGTCTCAAGATGCCCCTTTTCTTGATCACTTTCGCTTTGGTGTATCAAGCCTAGAACCTGTGCATTGCAGAAGGCTTCTACAGCAAGTCCTACAGGCAGAGCCCGCAGGCTCTGGACAGGCCACTGAAGTAGGCTTGCCATCTGTCAGGATGGCCGGTTCAGCTGTATTACAGGGTAGTATCAGGGTGGTATTACAAAGTCCTTCCTGGCCGCTGATCTAACGCCTTGGAAGGGGCCATCTGCCATGAAAATGAAAAATCCTAACTCCTCTAAGAAGTGAAGGCACTCAACTTCTGGCTGCCATAAGGAAAACAAAGTGAGTCTACTAGCAAAGCTGTGGCTACTGAGCCCCACATTGTGTGTAGAGATACTACATTAAATAAATAAACTTAAAAAATAAAAAAAAAAAAAACTGAGGCCAAAGGTTTTTTCAGCAGCAAAGAACTGAAAGTATCTATCTTCAATAACCTGCTGGTGACTTAGCTACCTCCGTACTCCAAGATGCTCCCAATGCTCTCCAGCAGAAGTGATGACTCGCAAGTTTAACCCAATTTAAAACAACCATATACACAAAATACACAGCAGCAGCAAAGGACCTTATTCTAGACACAGTACTAGGTACACCATAGACAAGTAAGAACTTGCTAGATAAAATTCACAGAAACATATCTGTCCTTTTAAAGTGCTTTAAAAAAACAGCACAACTAACATTCAATTGCGTGTTAATATATATGCTAGAACTATTTCCTCCTACTCCATAAGTTTATAATTGTCTCAGCCGCTGCTTTGCCGTCACCTGTAACTAGGACACTTTACTGCAAGTTATTAACCACAGGTATAAAATATAAGGTTTTAGGTAGAACTGTTCAGGTTATAGGTACCTTTTTCCTGAGAACTTAATGCCCAGGACCCCCGCAGTTGAGGCAGGTCATCTATGGAAAAAATTCCATGTACAACCTCAGTTGTCATGATTGGTCTCTTAGGAAACCACAATCTAAACCACAAAGAACAGCATAGATTAATTTTTCTATGGCTCTGCTCTAAGGTATTTTTGATGTTGTGCTATTCTAGAATGCTAAGATTTGATTTGAAACCCTGCAGTAGTTTTACAGGGATAAGGCAAAATTTCAAGTGATAACAAACTTTAAATTAGAACACTAAAATATACTTAGAATATTTTATACTAAGTAATTAAAGAATACATTTGTATTCTTATTAAATATAAATAACATTAAAAGGACTGTATTTCTAAGAATGAAAAGGATATCTAAATATCAAAAATACATAGCATCTTATAATGATGAATGGCATACAAGGAGAGACCATTTTTTAAAACGGTGTCTACCAGCCAGGGTTCAAAAGTTTCAGACTTAGGTAGGTACTCTTAACTAAGCAAGGCATTATAAAGAAAGGAGAAGATAGCCCCAAAGACTGTAAAATGTAATGAAGTGATACTTAAAGCCCAAATGATTCCAATGTAAAAGAAATAACAGATATATGAAACCATGTGTATATACATAATCAGTTATAGATATTTACAAGTGCTTAGTTGTAAATGATTACAGGGATAGATCCTAGTGAGCTTCATCTGGAAAAGTTTATTGACCTTTGAAACAAATATGTTTTTTTTTTTTTTTTTTTTTTTAAATTTTTTTTTCAACGTTTATTTATTTTTGGGACAGAGAGAGACAGAGCATGAACGGGGGAGGGGCAGAGAGAGAGGGAGACACAGAATCGGAAACAGGCTCCAGGCTCCGAGCCATCCGCCCAGAGCCCGACGCGGGGCTCGAACTCACGGACCGCGAGATCGTGACCTGGCTGAAGTCGGACGCTTAACCGACTGCGCCACCCAGGCGCCCCAGAAACAAATATGTTTTAAGACAGACAAATCAAGGAAACATTCCAGAGAAACTGCAAGTTATCATGGGAAGAACATTGGAATCTGTCCTGTAAATGCTCATTCTCCTGAAAGGGAAACTGAGACTTTGCTACAACACCCTCCACCTCCAGCTCAGCTGGTGGGTAAAGTTATGAGAATCTGACCCAGGAGCAGCCAATCCAGAGACAGGCCAGTGACCTATGACATGGCTTGGATTGAAAAAAAGGAGCAGAGCCAATCAGATTCTCACCCTTGGGAATTTGATTCAGAAAACTCCAAAGGCTGAACTAGTGAGGAAAGGGGCAGAAACTGCAACAGCGCCAGGGGGTAGAATTGAGGCGACAAAAAGCCAAAGCCATATGTAAGCCAAGGTTATGAAGCAGCAGAAACTATGAGTAAACAGGAAGCTGACTGGCAGCAAGCAGAGTAAAGCAGATGCCAGGAGCGGGTGAGCACTTGGCCGTGAGATGATGAAGGGAGCAGCAGTCCCTGGAGCTGCTGTGGCTTCCAATAGCCAGCCCCTCCGTGTGTATACTTTAACCCCACCCCCCTTCCTCAGATGGCTTAAGTGAATCTGTATTTCACAATCCAAGGAAGAAAATTTAAACAGCCAGACAGATCTGGCTTCCCATTTCAGCTTCCCACTTACGAGCCACATGGCTTGGGACAAGTTAGTTAACCTCTCTGAGTCCCAGACTCCGAACAGATTGTCTTAAGTATATATACATTATACCAACAAAAGGGCCAAACTCAATAAATGCCTGTTGTTCTTATTGTTTTTCTAGGTTTTATAGTGGTGGTTTGTAGATTTAAGTGGGTGTACTGTATAAATAACTGATGCTTAGCAAGTCTGGCTGACCATCAAAGAGCCGGAGCAAGGGTATATAGCTGGAAAGGACAACAAGTAAAAAGAGCTTTCTTATGACTGTGTATACCACAGACTTCACTTTTAGAGGTTAAAAAAAAAGTGTGGCAAAGGTCTGTTTCAATAGCCGAGGTGCCCTGAAGGTTTTCTCCTACATTTGTTTTTGTCCCATTTCCTTTAAAGAAGTTCTGTATGGGACAAGAACGATTTCTGTATGAATGGGGAGACTGTGAGCCAGCATCAGAGATCACACTCTGTAAGGCAGGAGGAGTCTGCAAATGAGGACAATAAGGATAGAGTCATCCATCAGTAGAGGCAGAAGCCTGCAACCTCATGGAAGACATAGGACCTGTGACTTCCAAGCATTTATATAACTAGAATTTGAGAATCTGAATTTAGGAGACATTTGTCCTAAGAAACAATCTGAAAATGTGACTTTCATTTATAAAGCTCTGACAACAACCCTATTAAGTGGGAAGGGTGACTAGGCTCCATTTACAGATGGCAGGGGAAAAAGAGTAGGACTGACTGTCCTACCCATAGCTAGTAAGCAGCTAGCAAGTGTTAAAATCTAGATCTGGCTAGGGTTAAAAGACTTCATCCTGTGCTCCTTTAACTCTATAATGCTGTATCTCCACAAAGCCTTATAAGTAATGTTCCAGTTCCCAGGTGAGTACTTGTAACCCCTACAGCACCCGAGTTGCTCTACACTAATAATGCAAGGCATTAAGTGGTAAGTACCAGCCAAGTGGTCTAGACAAGTATGTGCTATGGGAGTCCGCCAGAGAGAAAGATCAATACAGGATACATAACATGGGTGTGGGAAGCTCAGATGTATAAATGTTTTGTTTGAGGGACATTTAGAAAGAAGCACTATGCAGATGGTCTGAAAAACAGAACTTGAGACAAACAGCTTGTATGAGAGAGGATGCAGATTTGGGGCAATCGCTGCTGAAATCATTGCTAATCGATGAACTCCCTGAAGGGAGCAGATGACAAATGATCAAAAGGCTAGGGAACCCCCTCATTCCAACATGCACATTACTGAGCCCCACAGCAGAGAGGAGCCTTTGAATGAAATTACTACAAAGAAAGTATAGTGAAGAAGCTAAGCTTTGCAAGAAATAAAAAAATGGGGACAGAGAAGATGTCCAATGAGGTAAGAAAGAACACCTCTATCAACAAAAGAATAGATTTATAATAGATTCTATCCCTATATCACTGCTTAAAGCACTTCAGGCACCTTTTTTTATTTGGATCACATTAAAAACAGAAAGGAATTGAGGGAAAATTCACCCAACATTATTTCAAATTACAATCTTTAATGAATAAAATATAACCACATGGTATTGGTTAGCATAAGCAGTTCACACTAAAAAATTATTTACATTTGAGAGTCTCTAGGTTTAAAAGCTCACAAAGCCTCTGGCTCCCAGCAAAAGAGAAAAAAAAAAAAAAAAAAAAAAAAGAAAGAAAAAATATGAGGTCAGCAGATTCTTTAAATTTCTTTTCTTTCCTCGTACAAAATGGAGTTGATAAAGTACCCAATTTCTAAAGTAGCTGCAATATTTTCTATAATTTACTATTTTGCTTTTTAAAAACCTATGATTCTTATTCTAGATTTAAAGCCTCCCTAGACATACATAAAATCATATGTATATAAAAATGAAACCACTCTAATAAAATAAAACTATAGCTCTACAGCTATAATCCTAGAAGGTATACAGAACAACATAAACATAGCCTGATGAGTCTGACCACAAGCAATAACCTGACGATTCTTAAATCTGTTCTGGGGAACAAAACAGAACAGTCCTTGCCCTACTACTGCTTCTCTGCATGGGCTAATAAATAATAGCTGTCATTTATTGAGTGACTACTATATTCCAGGCACTCTCTCAGCATGTCCTCTGCCCCATCTCTCTGTAACACACACGCAAACACACACACACACACACACACACACACACACACACACAGAATCATGAAGAAAGAATGATTATCCCACTTTACTGAAGAAAAAATGGAAGTACTGAAGCTTAGAGGTTTAAGTAACTTTCCCAAGGCCACAGATCCAATACGTAATGGAACTGAGGTTTGAACTCTGGTTTCTTTGACTCCAAAGTCCTCTGCCTCCAACAATACTAATGATGGTTATTAGCTAAGGATCAAGTGCAAACCCCATACGGGAAAACTTAAGAGCCCACACCTCAGCGTATATTGAGGCTTCCGCAATTACCATCTATGTGACCTTGTGCAAGTCACTTAAAAAAAGCTATGGAAAAGCATAAGAGACTCTTAAAAACTGAGAACAAACAGAGGGTTGATGGGGGGGTAGGAGGGAAGGGAGGGTGGGTGATGGGTATTGAGGAGGGCACCTTTTGGGATGAGCACTGGGTGTTGTATGGAAACCAATTTGACAATAAATTTCATATATTGAAAATAAATTTAAAAATAAGTAAATAAATAAATAAAATATAAAAAAGGCTATGGAGGGGCGCCTGGGTGGGCTCAGTCAGTTAAGTGTCTGACTCCTTATTTCGGCTCAGGTCACGATATCTGGGTTTGTGACTTCAAGCCCTGAGACCCGTGTTGGGCTCTGTGCTGACAGTGCAGAGCCCACGGGGAATTCTCTCTCTCTTCTTCTCTCTCTGCCCTCCCCTGCACGTGCACGCTTTCTCTCTCTCAAAATAAATAAATAAACTTTAAAAAAAGGCTATGGAATAATGTTGAGTTTTCATTCAGTTAAATATGTAGGCAAGCTTTTCAGTATTAGAATATACAGTAAATGGTACAGATACATACTCTGACATAAACTAGCTCCTAAACCTCTTTTAACTGATGATTACTGGGGCACCTGGGTGGCTCAGTCAGTTAAGCGGCCGACTTCAGCTCAGGTCATGGTCTCGTGGTCTGTGGGTTCGAGCCCCACATCGGGCTCTGTGCTGACAGCTCAGAGCCTGGAGCCTGCTTCAGATTCTGTGTCTCCCTCTCTCTCTGCCCCTCACCCCCAGTCTCTCTCTCAAAAACAAACATTAAAAAAATCAAACTGATGGTTACTAAGATGTAACTCCTCTCTTGAACCAGTTTTATTTTCTGGGATAGTTGGTAGGAAGGAGTTGGAAGAGATACAGGAAGAACTATCTTCCAGAAGCTAGGATGGTATTTAGGTGGAAGGTACTTCCGGAAACCTGCACTGGAACTGAAAACAAACTTTCCCTTGAAAAGTAGTGGGAGACAATATTAGTGATTAGTTTCATTGTGGGATTCATAGATGCTTCTAGGTCAACTAAAATCCTCATCACCATTTAGGACCTTCCTCTCTATGGAGAAACATCCTGAAAATCTGAAGCAAATCGTACATTAAAAAACTTTTGGATATAATCTGTTCATAAATTAGTTACTGCCTTGCTCTTATAGAATAGTTTAAAAATTCAAAGCTTACTCATATTTCAGGAATAATGGTTCTCTGTGAGTTAGATTTCTTTCCAAAGTTTTTCTATAAAAATAGGTATATGGGTGGGGGGGGGGTGCGCCTAGGTGGCTCAGTTGGTTAAGCATCTGACTTTGCCTCAGGTCATGATCTCACGGTTCGGTTCGGTTCGTGAGCTGGGAGTCCTGCATTGGGCTGCCCCTCTCTCTCTGCCCCTCCCCCATGTGCGCACGTGCTCTCTCTCTCTCTCTCTCTTTCAAAAATAAACATTTAAAAGTTTCTTTAAAAAAACAGGTATATGGGTTCTTATTCTTTTCAAAAAAAAATACAATCTGGGACAGGGGAAGGTTATACAAATTAAAAATTAAGGATTTTTGTTTTATTTTGTACTACATTGAATTTGCATCAAATTCTATAACTAAATAAAGGAGAGTCAACTATTTGGAAAACCAGGACAAAGAGCTCTGTTCATTTACTGTGGATTACTGTTTTCCTAAATTACCTGGATGGATGCCTCAATCCTCTATATTCTTGCACTGTGGAAATGTAGAATTGGGGCTATTATTCTCCATTCTATAGCAAGCCTATAAGAAAACAAGTGTTTGTTTTCACAATACTTCAATTCAATGAACTGTCCATGAATTATAGTAAAACATACAAATTATGAAGGATATTAGATGATGTCTGAAGTTACAGTTTTCCTAAAGAGATGTAAGTTAACATAATCATTTACTGTATGTCAGCAAACTATGGTCAAGGCAAAGCACTGAGGCGAGGAAGGGAGAAGCTTCTGTGCTGTGGAAACAGCAATCACATCCACCTCTTGCTACTTGGGAAGAGACAGAAAGGACTTAGGGTATCAACAGAATTTGTAGAAGTAGGGCCAAAAAAAATCTCTAAAATAATGAAAAACAAAGTTTGAACCTGGAATGACCATATCCTTTCCATGAGTAAAAATCAACTGCTGAAATGACAACGTGGAGAGTACAGAGTGAACAACTGTACATGGGACAAACAAAATCCTTATGTAAGCTCAGATTCACAAAAGGTTATCCTAAGACTTCCCCAAGTGTCTGGGGGACATAACCAATGTTCATCCAAAACCTGGGATCCATAGCGCAAAAGAGGTTTTCAAGCCTTTAAAACACAGAAGAAAAAAACCCAATGAAACAATTTCCTTTCTCCTCTGTTGCTAAGATTACCATTAAACTATGTCTAGAGGATGAGAGGATAATTAATTATGTCCAAATAGAGATGCTGAAAAGCTTTTCATTCTCCACTGAATTATAAATGTAAAGGTTCAAATAAGAAAATAAATAATTAGAAATGAATTTCTATTCAGTTGAATGTGTACGATGGCAAACTTTTCAACATTACAGTATTTCGTTAAAAGTTCTGGAATGGGCTACATACAGAGCTTATAAAAATTCCCCACCCTAATTGTCCTTAAGAATGACTAGTTCTGGGTTATCTAATACATGGGGCAAACTGATGACAAACCTGTCACAAATTGATACTCCCCAAGCGAAGAGAAGGCGAATGAGGAAATTCTGATGTTGTCAGGACAATATGACTGATCATGACATCAGCAATTCCTAATTCCAAACTATAAAGAACACTCCCAGAATGCTGACAACATATTAAATGGATCCTCCCAGAACCACCCTCCTTTCAGCTTCCCACCTAATACTTGATCTCATAGCAAATACGATAATGTTTCAACTAAAGGATTATTAATTGTTAAAATCATGTTAGATTCTTCTAAGCTGGAGGAAGCAGATAACTTCTGAAGACATTCTGCAAATTCGTTTTATATATATATATATATATATATATATACACACACACACACAATGTATACAATATTTTATATATGTATAAATATATTTAACACTTAAAGAAAAAATGAATATATAAAAATGTTACAATTTACAAAATGCTTTATTGTATGTAACCATATTAAAATCTCAGGGAAGGAGACAGGGCAGGCATTCTCTACTTTTTTTGAACAGGTGACACAGCCTCAACTAGGTTAAACAACATGCCCAAGCTCATGAAGCCCGGAAATGTAGAATCTCAAGGTAGGAAAGGATTATTAAGGGTCAGTCCCTGTGCCTGGCATATAATAATCATTCAATAAATATTGCAATAATGGAAGGAATTCTACGGTCTCTTCTTGGACATCCTGACCAATAATAAACTCATTCCATCTACTCATATTTAGCTGTATCTATTACAAAGTTCTATGTTTCATGGCCTCCAAATCTGAACCTACCCCAGGACTATGTCTTCTATAAGATGGTATAGTGTTTTTTCTCTGTATTCCACACTTCCCTACCCATAAAAGTGAGGGCAGAGTCATCTTACTTTAAGCTTTAAGTCTTATAAGATGACTTAAAGAGTCTGTAAATTTCTGATGAGTTTCTTAACCCACTGTCCTGTATATAGTAGGTTTTGTTGGAGTCACGAATGGATGAGGCAAGTCAGCCTTTTTATACACACACATACACAAGTAGCAGAAATAATGATTTTCAACCATTTTTCAAAACCATGATTATCTGAAGTTAGAAAGAGCTGAATGTGAAAAAGGGAGTGATCAAATCTTCAAAAAAAATTTTTTTAATGTTTACTTATTTGGAGGGGGTGGGGCAGAGACGGAGACACAGAATCTGAAACAGGCTCCAGGCTCTGAGCTGTCAGCACAGAGACTGACACAGGACTGCAACTCATGAACCATGAAATCATGACCTGAGCCGAAGTCAGATTCTTAACCAACTAGCTAGCTACCCAGGTGCCCCTGGAGTGATCAAATCTTAAAGAATAAGTTTTATATGGGCACCTGGGTGGCGCAGTCAGTTAAGCATCCAATTCTTGATTTCGGCTCAGGTCATGATCTTACGGTTCATGGGATTGAGCCCCGTGTTGGGCTCTATGCTGATTGTGCTATGCCTGCTTGGGATTCTCTTTCTCCTCTCTCTCTCCCCATCATCCACTGTCTCTCTTTCTCTCTAAATAAACATTTTTTAAAAAGAATAAGCTTTACAAATTATGATTAAACACGATGAATTTTCTTTTTTTTTTTCTTTTTTTTTTTAAATTTTTTTTTTCAACGTTTATTTATTTTTGGGACAGAGAGAGACAGAGCATGAACGGGGGAGGGGCAGAGAGAGAGGGAGACACAGAATCAGAAACAGGCTCCAGGCTCTGAGTCATCAGCCCAGAGCCTGACGCGGGGCTCGAACTCACGGACCGCGAGATCGTGACCTGGCTGAAGTCGGACGTTTAACCGACTGCGCCACCCAGGCGCCCCAAACACGATGAATTTTCATCCTAATTTTTAGATCACTTGGGATTATAAAAGGGGTTGTAATAAATGATGCATTTTGCATTTGTGTGTGACTTATTAAGGAAGTAGAAGTCCATAACCAAATGGTTTCTTTTGACCTAAACTGTTACTGTCAGAATAAATCTTCTTGCTTTACTTCTTGGGGAAGAGAAAGGTCCTACTCATCTCTCTCAGATCAGTGTCCTCGAAATACTTGGATATAAACAGTATAGCGTGCAATCTAAGATGCAACTGATTGTAAGATGCTTGATAATTACATGTCAACATTTGAAAAAAAATGGACAACAGTAATTATAAGACATCATAAATTATAAGATGGATCCTGACTTCAGAGACGTTGAAATGTGAAAAAGGCGAGTCTCAGACTCTGTAGAGATGGCATACAGGTACATGAACACAATGCATGCGCATGTTCTTTTTATTCATAGCCTAGACTGGAGAAATCTATTTTTTCAAACACTCATTTTTAACCTTCATAAGAACACAGAGCTACTAAGAGGTTACAAGTCAATGACGAACAGACTCCGTTCTTCCAAGGCGATCTGACAGTATGTCTTACAAGCGGTGAGCAGTCTCCCAGTGTCAGATTGAGAAACTTTACCCTTATCTCACAAAGGCATCCATTACAAAAGAACAAACTCAACTGTCTGCTCCTCTCCTCAGCCATCTCCCTACAATCATTTCAAATTACGCCCACAGTGTTTTATACCATGCATTTATGTAATAAGAAAGGGTAAATGGAGATGAACCTCAATCTGTAGATATGTACCAGATTTCTCCATTCCACACTTCTTGCTATTGGTGGTGCTTTAGAGTTGTCAGTTGCAAACAGGACTTCAGACCATTCATCCTGGACTGTTACGTCTTTATCAGGTTTTACTCACACAGATGTATACAGAGACATACACACACATTCCCAAGATTAGGCATCAGTACAGTTTTGGCACACGGCATCAATTCGAACCTACGTGTCTTACAAATGGATTTCCATCTTTTTGCAGGACCTGGAGTGCCAGTTCTCAGTCTTCTTCGGGTTTCAGAAAAGTAATTTTATGTGAATCAGGTAAGTCAAATATAAAAAGACATATATTTAAAATGGTTGTCATAATCCTTAAAATTGATATGAAATTACAACATGAATTGAAAACAATAACTTAGCAGATAAGATGACCCAATTTTAGAAAAATGTCCAAATGGTTTACTCGGAGCAATGACTACTAGTAGATGCTACTATCTGATTTCGTATGTGTTCAGGAAGTGACTAGTCACCTTGTATTTCCTTTTTCCTTATGCAGCTTTCCTTTTAGTCATTTCACTGCTGGTGTGAAGATAAAGCCAAAATGAAAAAGTGAGACAAACTGGTCAGTCTATTATTTGTCTCCAGGTTAAACTAACCTGTTGTCTGGGCCAACCTACAGTCTCCATAAGCTTGGGAACCACCTATGAATTTCACTTATCTGTAATGTTTCCCTTGTAGTAAGAGAAAACTGTAATTGATTTCACAATGAAAATCATCTTATAGGAATTATTAACACATCAAACTGCTAATATATCCTAAGCCCCTAATTCGGGGCCTAGAACATATCAGGCATTCAAATATTGGTTCAATGAGCGTATGAATGAATGAATGAATGAATGAATAATGTCTTCAAATGCAGGTAAGTCCTATTCGAACAGACACTATAATTTCATAAAAGTCCAACCACCTTATAATTTTGAGACATGTTAATTCAATGACAAATTATAAATTCTAATTTATCAGCCAAACTTCTTAAGTATTAGAGAATATCATTCCAGGATCTGTAATTCATGATCTCTTGAGTGATTTGAAAATATATGCTATTTTAGGGCCTCTTTAAAGAAGACTTAGAATTAACTTAAGCAATACTGAGAAGTATATCAGGTTACAAAATATTGCAACTCACTGAAGAAACTGATTTCTCCTGTTTCTACATCTCTCTGCCCCCTTTATTTAAAAACTCATAATTTAAGTTTTTGATGATTACCAAATTTTTTAAAAAATTTTATTTTACTGTCTATTTTTTAGAGAGAGAGAGAGACAGAGACAGAGACAGAGAGAGACAAAGCACAAGTGGGGGAGGGGCAGAGAAAGAGGGAGATACAGAATCTGAAACAAGCTCCAGCTCTGAGCTGTCAGCACAGAGACTGACGTGGGGCTCGAACTCACAAACTATAAGATCATGACCTGAGCCCAAGTCGGACACTTAACTGACTGAGCCACCCAGGCACCCCTGATTACCAATTTTTTTTTTAAAGGTAGGTGTACAGGCTCTTGTAATGGAATATCATGTGATTCTTTTCATTGTGTCACACAGCATTTTTAATAGTTCTATCAGTACATAAGAATGGACAAATTGTTAATTGTTGAAGCTAATGTTTCTACTTTAAAGTAGGTTTGAAAATTCCCATAACCAGAGTATTTTTGGGTGATATCAGTGTATTAAAAGCCTGTGAGGTTGATTTTCAGAGGATCCAGAAACCAAAGCAAATGGATTTTGGGGGCTCCAACACCCTAGAAAGGACTTTTAAATAACTATTTTATCCACCCATTTTACCCTTTCCTCCATGAATCGCTCCTAAAAAAGAAAAAACATTCAAAAGTTGAGATATGAGACTAAATCTAGATGGTACAGAGGTAATACTGAATCTGTTAGAAAAATACTACAAATCCAAGTGATTAAACAGGTAAGATTCAGCCAGTTTCTACACTTGACGGTGAGAACCCATGATTTCTAAATTAGCAGCATTTCTTCGGTTCTTACTGACTCTTCTTTTTTTGTATCTTTTATCTATTAGTTTCCTCAAGCTAGAAATGCTGGGATGTCTTCTGTTTCTCCTCCTGACTGGTCCCTATTAATTCCAAATTGTTACATATATTACTTCCAAATATCTTCTTTATGACCCCTCTGGTCCTCTCTTTCTACTTCCTAAAATCTCCACATCCAATGCAAATTTCTGAACATCACTTATAAAGCACTCTACTTCCAACTCCTCTCCGCCTTTACCTCTCTTCCAATGACTGTTTGTGTTTTGGCTGCCCACGAACTCACTCTGTTCTGGTTCTGAGTTTTGCCAGGAAATAGCCTCTGTTTTTCCATCAGCCAAACCACATTCATCCCTCCCTGTTTACTCTGTTGAAATCACAGCTCATGGTTCACCCCCTCTGAGTTTTTCCTACTCTCATTTATTTTCCAAGATCTCTCACTATATTTTCTAACGATCGTAGTAATGCCTGAATTAGGTCAACTTAGTGTCTTTACATTATAAACTCCTCAGCTGATGAAACTATGGCCGAGATGTGCCATGTCCTCTCCACTATTTACTATACTGAAAGGCATTTTTGGAGAGCTCAGCAAGTCCTTACTGACCTGGCTTCACCATAAGTCAGCTGTTCTCAGCGTCTTTTCTAGTCCAGCACACCTGAAGAATGCTATATATACTCCCATCAGTCACTGTGTCTTACTCTGCGCAATTCAGAGTCAGAAATGATGAGGACACACACTCCCATCCTTATCTGAACAGCATTGTTATAAAGAATGAAACAGAGAGTGGTTACAGGAACCCAGAAAAGATAACCATGTAACTTCAGCACTCGTGTGCTCATGTGTGTGCATTCGCTTACTCTCTCTCTTTATTCCCCTCCCTCTCTGCCTCTCTACCTCCCCCGCTTTGTGTCTGTCTGTCTCTGTTTCTCTCTACATACACATGATATATAACAGATGTATCTATGTACAAATATAACAATACATATAGCAATTTATATAGATATATAAATATCAATATAATAGATACACCTATAACATACTATACATATAAAGTTTTGCTATGAAGAGAAAGAAGCCTTCCTATAAAGTGTATGAAAATTACAGCCTCTTGACCTAAGAAGGCTTAGAGATGACTGTTTTCTCAAGCGAGCTTGTATTTATTAAAACCCAAAATGGTACCAAAATATGTTTTAGAATGATTAGAGCAGCTGGGAAGGACTTTCCCCTGATGACACAATTTTCCTTGAAACTCCAGTGGCTGATTCCTCTGACTTCCCATACCAAGAGGCACCTGCCTCTTCCTTGCTCCTCTTCAATGCAAAACAGCACAGCCCTCAAAATGCACTCCATCTCCACCTATCACCTATAGGTTGCCATTGCCACTTATAATATGGAGTAGTGGACAGGCATTCACTTCCAATAAAAATTACCACGTTCAAAAGATCATTCTACCACTTGCTAGTTTAGCAATCTTCATCTCAATCTAACTGTAAAAAGGGAAAAGATAACAGTATCTCCTTTACAGTTTTGGGGAGAAGCAAGTAAGACACATCAGTTTGTTAAATTACAAAGACTAGTTATCATTTACTTACCTTCAGAGAATTTAGCACATAACTAAGAGCTTTTTGTAGGTGATACCACATCCTCTAAAACCCCAACCTCACAGATCCTTGAACTCCACTCCAGCCACACCTGCCTATCCACTTTGCCTCAAGGACTAATGTCATCGCATGGCATCAAGGTCTGAAATTACCATTCTTCCATCTATCCTGTACTCTTAATAGAAAAATATGGTATTAGATAACACTGTTTGAGTGCACAATGTGCCAAACATTGTTATTAGTATTTTACAGGCATTGTTTCTTTACTGTCCATAACACCTGTATTTTTTAAATCCCAGATGTAGAAACTTCAGCTTCCTCTTCATTCTGTTTATCTCATTCCTCTGCTTTATCATGTCACTCCTGTCACCAACAGCACCCTTCCCCACACTTCACGTACTTCCAACCAATCTAGATCCCCAAATCAGGTATCCCAAGTTTGTTATTTCTAGTACCCAGTATCCACAGCCCTTTTAATCTTTCAGATGAACACTTTAACCATCAGATTTTTCTATTCCTTCTCCTGAGTTGCTAACAACTACAAATCATAACTACGCCTATAGGCTTCATTAATAATTCACTAGCATTCATTTTACTCATTTCCAAGGGGCTCCCTACCCCTTCTCACAGAGAATGAATCCCAAACCTTTTCCTTCTTTCCCTCAAACTCTCAATCTCACTCTTCATTGCCAAATGATAAGGTAGAGATCATTTAACATTATTTGCGTGAACTTCCCTCGTTCCTTCTCCAGTGTGCATGTGTGTGTGTGTGTGTGTGTGTGTGTGTGTGTCCTTGATTTCAAATGAATTTCCTTATTACCTGCTCTCCCCATCACCCTCACCTGTCTCTCCAACTCAATTTCTGTAATGGTTTGCCCTTTCTTTCTTTCTTTCTTTCTTTCTTTCTTTCTTTCTCTCTTTAATTTTTGGGGGGCTACTTAATGTTTATTTCACTATAAAAGTAATACATTAATATATTTTTCTTTTAGAAAGAAGAACAGCGCATGCAATGGCTTCTTTTCCCTGTAAAGTAACTTGCTTGTGCCTTCTTTACCTTAAAAGAAGAGAAATGCTTCCTTGGTTAAGCTGTTTTATTCCTTCTCTCCTTCATTGCCAGAGTTCTCTGAAGACTGTTCATCAGTGGATGTTTGTTTGTTTTCACTTCCCATTCTAGTTACAGACTACAGTAATTTGGCTCATGCCCCCCACTACTCACCCACCATCACCTCTTCATCCTCTTATCCAACGTGATTTAGTTCTGTCACCCATCTTCAAGGAATTCCAAGATGTCACCCCTTTTGGTCATCCTCCTTGGTCCTATCTGTTACCTTGCTCTAGACTTTTTTCCATATACAAGTTGACTCACAACTAGTGCTCCAGTAATCACCCTGGACAAAGGAGTCCACACCTAGAAATCCAATCTTAGCTTTTCTCTAGGGATCCAGACCCATGGTTCAGACTTCCTTGAGCCTCTATTTCCCCTAGTCAGCATTCACTGCTTTAATCTGGTGTCACTACTGAAATCAATATGCTCCCTCCTATGGCCACTTGTGCTGTACTTTGATTATATCTGTGTGTTTCGCTGGAAAGCAAGCTTGTCAAGAGCTAGGGGTCTATCTTAATGCCTTGAACACAGTTGCAACTCTATAAACCAAACTTATTTTAAATGTATTGACTTATGAATATAGGAAAAAGTACCGTTTTCATAAAATTAAAGAGAACATTTTCTTCATATGTATGTGGCACTTTTTATTATTTATTTTGTTTTTGTTTTGTTTTCACACAGAAAACTTTCAGAATCTGAAAAGCACCTTTACCCTAATGAGGGAAAATACTCAAATGCATTTGAGAATGCTGATTGTTTCCAAAATGCAGTGGGGATGGAAGCCCCATTAACTGACAACTTTGGATATTCATGCTCTAGGAAAAGATAGCTGAGCAACTAAATTTTAAAATGCTTCAACCCAACATTTAGTTGAAAACCTTTAAATAAAAAGAAAAATTACACATTTGGGTCTAATTATATTTGCTGTCCACTTATACTATCATTTAAATGGCAGAAACTAGCAACGATTTTATTTACGGAAGGAACTTCAAAACCATTCTTTCCTATTTAAAAAGAAAAAAAAGCAAGCAAAGGAGGGAAGAATTGAGAACTCCTTCCTGGTGTTTACTGTGGTACCCTGAGCAACCAAAAGTTAAAAGATGAGTAGCTATAGGTAGGCATGGGATTTTGAAAACTGTCATAAAAGGGATGGTTGTGTTAAGGCAATAGGGAATTGAAAATCTATCTATTCACAGACAAATAATTAAGATTAAGATCTGAAGCCCCCAATTATCTCCATTCCAAACAGTTAGGCGTTTAGCTACCTAAATGGGGCAACACAGAAGTAGGAGAATTTAAAGTATCTTTTATAAATAAACAAACATTGAAAAAACACCAGCGGGGGGGGGGGGGGTGGCGCGCTGGGTGGCTCAGTTGGTTAAGCATCCAACTTTGGCCCAGGTCATGATCTCACCCACATTGGGCTCTGCGCTGACAGCTCAGAGCCTGGAGCCTGCTTTGGATTCTGTGTCTCCCTCTCTCTACCCCTCCCCTACTTGAGCTCACGCACTCTCTCTGTCTCTCTGTCTCTCTGTCTCAAAAATAAATAAATAAATATTTTAAAAATAAAGTATCTTTTAATGTGATAGTCTGGACTCTCGAGCTTAAACATATAAAATCCTTCAGTGCCTCTGTAAACAAGTAATTTTTTACTATTATTACAGTGAATATTTTTTGAGCCAAAGGTCTCTTAAAATTTTCAAAATATCTTAGGGCACCTGGGTGGCTCAGTCAGTTAAGCATCCAACTTCGGCTCAAGTCATGATCTCGCAGTTTGGTTCATGAGTTAGAGTCCTGTGTTGGGCTCTGTGCTGACAGCCTGGAGCCTGGAGCCTGATTCGGATTCTATGTCTCCCTCTCACTGCCCCTCCCCTGTTCGTGTTCTATCTCTGTTTCTTAAAAATAAATAAACATTAAAAAAAGATTTTTTTTTCAAAAAATCTTTCCCCTTCCAGCTGCCTTTTAGTTATTTGGTATATTGTTAGCTCATTATGATGAGTTACTCTTTAAATCTAATGATGTTCTTCGTCTGTTCATTCAGAGAGAATATATACAGGGAGCCAACCATAGTCCAACTGCGGGGTGCTGGGCCTACGGAGGGAGGCCATGAAGTCGCTGGGGGCCGTGACTAAGCTGAAGTTGGCAGGATGCAGAAACAATGAGACAGAAGAATAGTGACTCACAGGGCAGGGGTTTTCAGCAACACTGAGACTCACAGGAGTGGAGGAATGAGATGCCGGCAAGAAGCAAAATAGCCAGACACAGAAACCAGCTGACAGAAATGGTGGAATTCGAAGAGGAAAACTTTAAACCTGCTGTTCTTGAATTTGTGCCTTGAACTGAGAGCGGTCATCCAGTTGGTCTCCATGAGGCCGTAGCTACTATGGTTCCTGCCCTTCCTGAGGCCCAGGAAGGCAGATTTCCAGGGTTCACGTGAGGTCTGGTCTCAGAGCTGAGATTCTGATGCCCTTACGTATTCTCAGAACCATCACAACCCTATTACTTAACACAAACAATAGTGGGTCTCTATTACTTGCAATCAAAAGCATCTTAGTAAATGAACACAAACAACATAGTTGTATAAGAAATTGCTTCTTGGAAGTTACCACTTAGCAATATCAAGTCATTTCAAGAGGGAAATAATATGATGTCAGGCAGTACCAGCTGCTTATTAAATACCTAAATTATTTCCACTTTCTTTCAAATCATTTATTACTAATGGAATTGCCCTAATTTTACCTGTATGATCAGCACGTATCACATTCATCTTTCTTATCATCCCAATTAAAGTGTTGCCTGGTGTCCAAAACAAAACAAAACAAAAGAAAACAAAACAAAACAAAACCAAAAAAAACAAAAAAAACCCAGAAAATCTGAGTTATCTCAAATTCTGTAAAAGAATTTTACACCCCTCCAGCCCCCCCAAAACCCACATACAAATTAGACTAACCTTCATCAAACTTAAAATATGTCTTCAATGTTTATATATTTCAATGTCTCAAGAGATAATGTTATTTGCTACAAATTCTTCTAAAAAGTGTATGTACTATGTATTGTTTAAGTAAGTCAGTCTTGGAGATTCTATTTTGGTTTTAAATCTATGTTTTAAATCAAAGGAGACATCTTTTTGCTATTAAAAGCCAACAGATTTTTGATAAGATGGTCTTAAGGGTCGTGTTATATTTTGGGAATGAGCACTTCCTTTCCAGATTTCTGCTGCCGCCTCATTCCCTGGTGACTTCTAAACAACCTAGGGTCACAGTGGCCTCTCTTTAATTAGTATCTCACTAGAGGGAGGGGAGCATGTCCAGAGGAAGAGAATGCACAAAAACATTATAAACAAAGGTCTTCAAGGCAACTTAGTGATTTTGTCAGGGAATGAAAAAAGCCTAGTTCCTTCTCTGTTACCAAAGTAAAGTGGGAAATGGTTTTGATTCCTACAAATTGACTAGTCCAGAATTTTTATATATGCTTATTTGTTAATTCTAGCTTAATGTGTTAGACTTTATCTCTACTTTGATGGTCTTGATTGAAACCTATACATTCGTGGTTTAGACAGCAAAAGAGTGATCTATGACATAAACAACTGACTCAAGTAAAAACTTTCCATTTAAGGCATGATTCTATTTGGGTTTAGCTATATCCAAGTTATATTCATACAATATTATCTTTTTAAAAAAAATACAAAAAATTAAAAAAATTAAAAAGTACATTATTTAAGAGAATAAAAGTCAATAATATCTATCCAAAAGATACTTTTAAATGGATATTAAATATCTAAAGCTGTATCTCTTCTATTTATGTATAATCAATTAATCTTATAAGCCAGGAACAAAGATTCTATTTAAATTAGGCTTCATGAAACAAATGAATGAATGAAACTTAATCAAAAATAAATTTGGCCTGAAATTCATGAAAAACACAATTTAAAAATTCTGAAAAGCCTAAATATGTACGTATGTGCGTGTATGTATATGTATGTATATCAACATCTCTATCTATATATGTATATATGAGTGTGTGTAGATACATAGGTAAAGATTCCATATAAAATAATCCTACAAGGAAATTATATTTTCAAAATACTAAAGGGTAAAGTTTTTGAAAATTAATATGGTTATGTGTATGAAGAGGCAATGCTTTTAAATTATTAAATTTTTAGTTAAAAACACGGACTCTGATTAATGGTTTCTATTGGGTACCGTTTACAAGAAATCACCTCAGCAGGGTGCCCGTGTCCAGTTTCATAATCACATAGTACACTCGCCCTACAGGATTATGTTCCAGGCAAGTTCGCATGTTAAGTTGAATTTCATTCTCTTCAGGAAGTGACTTTTACTCAAGATTGAATACAGCTGTTAGCACAGACCACTGTTCCAAAAACACTTCTATGAGAACTGGAAGAAAACACTACTTTAAGAATTGCAAATTCACTTTCATTATTCCAAATCTGTGCAACTAAATGGGAGGAGAATCTTTGGTCTCTGTTAGTTAAATTAGGTTTTCATAAATATTCAGAAGAAAACATGCAGGGTGGTTGGAAGATGGCTATAAGACTTACCATGTACTTTGTAGGCTATGTATTTTAATAACCAGACCACCACTTTGTTTATAACAGATTTAGTGCTTCATTTTTTGTTTCAAAAATCAATGTTATACTAACACTTAATTTTTTCTCAAGTTTCACTCTCTAATACAAGTTGGTTTTCTCTCTTTATATTCACAGAAATGAAGTCTGGCAAATAAAGTGGGGCCTCAACAGAGGAAACGCTGCCAGCTAAAAACACCGGATGTAATCGAGACCACAAGAGACACATACTGGGTTATAAATGTCGAACTAAAAAGAGGTATTGGAAAGAAACAAAGTCTAACTTTTTATTGGATAGTTTAATTGTTTTTATGAAACCTTACTAGTTCATAGTTTACTCCCAAACTAAACAAAATCTCTGGGAATTATGATAATCCTGGGTTCCACTTTCTGAAGTTTTAAAAGGAAAAAACAAATCTATGGATTCTTTTTTTTTTTTTTAAGATTTTATTTTTAAGTAATCTCTGCACCCAACGTGGGGCTGGAACCCCCAACCCTGAGGTCATATATATGATCTACCGGCTGAGCCGGCCAGGCACCCTGAAATCTCTGGATTCTTACCTCCCATCCCTGGCCTGGAAGAAGAGAGGGATGAGGGTCTCAGCCTGCCAGACAAGACAATGCAGTAAAGTAATCTGGATCAGCTTCAGCAAATAGTGGAGAAAACAGCATTTTGTAAGAATGTCTTTGCTGACAGCATTACAGAAAATGTCCTTTTAAAAAGAAATTGGAATTAATCTGCCTGTGAATGGATAGATAACAGAGTAAGTTAATGAGCATTATTAACTCTGGTGAGGGGTGGGGATAGGAAAACTTCATGTACAAAGTCCATAGTAGCTGTTTTTCTATTCCCACCCTTTGACATGCTTCCTTTAGGTAGAGTGATGGCGATAGCTACGTTGAATATTGTTTCCCAACTGGCTATGAAAATCTAAACGTGAAATTTATTTAAGAGGGAACCATAAGGTTTTGACACCTCTATTTTTTTTTTTAATTTGGCTATCAGTGCTTTCCAAGCTCCATATTTTAATACCTATCTATTGCTCTTTTTCTAAAAATGTTTGCAATTAAATACATATATCTGTTCAAAAAATATTCTTCAGACAAAAATTAAAAATTCAATTTACTTTCTAATCAGGGATCAGGATATTTTAGTTGTCAAACTATAATAATTTTTACTTCAGACTTTAGTTTTTATACTTCAAAAGAGGAAATTTCCTTTCCATTTTTTCATAAAATATGATCGAAGTTTCTTAGGAAGGTTAAAGTTTCTCATAAGAGATGAAAAAATCCTATCATAATTTACACAGGAGAAAGCATACATCTCAGTAAGAATCAGTCATTCTTGAAACTGTGTTCTGTTATATATGTCAGCCATCTTATTATTTCAAGCAAGCTCTTTGGGAAAGAAATGAAATCTTTTGCCACTAGAGGGAGATCAAAATTCCCTTTGTATCAATAAACGTCTAGAATGAATTTAACTTCTGAAACAATAAAATGTAGGATTGTAGTGCATTTCTTCTTTATTAAACAATAAGACTAAATCAGGAATTACATTTTTAGGGGATATATTTTCCCCTTCAATTAGAATAATTACTGTGGATTTATTTGATGGTTATTATGCATGGCACATTTATATTAAAAACGATGTTGAAACGTTAATCTCCAGGAGTAGTACAGCCCAAGAGTTTGGTTCTAATTTCTTACCCATCGAGTATGGAATCTTTTCATCTATCAAGCTTCAGTCAATAATGGTTGTGATAGTGGCACAAAAACAGACACTCAGATCAACCGAACAGAATGGACCCACAAACGTATAGCCAACTAATCTCTGATAAAGCAGGAAAGACTATCCAATGGAATAAACACAGTCACTTCAAGTGGTGCTAGGAAAACTGGACAGCGACATGCAGAAAAATGAACCTGGACCACTTTCTTACACCATACACAAAAATCAACTCAAAATGATGAAAGACCTAAATGTAACACAGGAAGCCATCAAAATCCTTGAGGAGAAAGCAGGCAAAACCTCTTTGACCTTGGCCACAGCAACTTCTTACTCAACACATCTCCAGAGGCAAGGGCAACAAAAGCAAAAATAAACTATTGGGACCTCATCAAAATAAAAAGCTTCTCAACAGCGAAGGAAACAATCAGCAAAACTAAAAGGAAACCAACAGAATAGAAGATATTTGTAAATGACGATATCAGATAAAGGGTTAGTATCCAAAATCTATAAAGAACTGATCAAACTCAACACCCCAAAAATAATCCAGTGAAGAAATGGGCAAAAGACATGAATAGACACTTCTCCAAAGAAGACATCCAGATGCCCAACAGACACATGAAGAAATGCTCAACATCACTCATCGTCTGGGAAATACAAATCAAAACCACAATGAGATACCACCTCACACCTGTCAGGATGGCTAACATTAACAACTCAGGCAACAACAGATGTTGGCGAGGATGCAAAGAAAGATAATTTCTTTTGCACTGCTGGTGGGAATGCAAACTGGTGCAGCCACTCTGGAAAACAGTATGGAGGTTCATCAAAACATTAAAAATAGAACTACCCTATGTCCCAGCAATTGCACTACTAGGTATTTTTCCAAGGGATACAGGTATGCTGTTTTGAAGGGGCACATGTACCCCAATGTTTATAGCAGCACTATCAACAATAGCCAAAGTATGGAAAGAGACCAAGTGTCCATCGATGGATGAATGCATAAAGAAGATGTGGTATACACACAATGCAATATTACTCGACAATCAAAAAGAATGAAATCTTGCCATTTGCTGAGGATTTCGGCTGAGGTCATGATCTCATGGTTCATGAGATCGAGCCCCGTGTTATGCTCTGTGCTGACAGCGTGGAGCCTGTTTGGGATTCTCTCTCGCTCCCTCTCTCTCTCTGCTCCTCCCCTGCTTACAACTACGTGAATGAAGCTAGAGGGTATTATGCTAAGCGAAATTAGTCAGAGAAAGACAAATATCATATGACTTCACTCATGTGAGGACTTTAAGATACAAAACAGATGAACATAAGGGAAGAGAAGCAAAAATAATAAAAAACAGGGAGGGGGAGAAAAACATAAGAGATACTCAAATATGGAGAACAAACAGAGGGTTACGGGGGGGGGGGGTGTGGGAGGGGGGATGGGCTAAATGGGTAAGGGGCACTAAGGAATCTACTCCTGAAATCACTGTTGCACTATATGCTAACTAACTTGGATGTAAATTAAAAGAATAAATTAAATAAAAATAAACAAAAAATAATGATAATGGTTGTGATAGAATGTTCCAAAGATGGCTGCCACAATCCCTTCATTCTGCATATGCTTTCCCAATATGAATTTGCCCTCTTGAGTCAAGACTTGGAACCTATTTTTAACCCCGTGAAAGTGGGATGGTCCTGTGACTAAAACGAAAGAGTGCAAGTGACCTGAGTGACTTGCAGGTCTAGGCCTTAAGAGCCCTGAGCCAATTGCCACGTAAGGAGGTCAAGGCTAGTCTGCCATCCAAGAAAAGAGCCTACATGGAAAGAGAAGCCCTGCAGAATGAGAAGCCTGGCAGAGGAGAATGGAGGCACTCCAGCCAAGAGCCAGATAACTATAAGGTATGTGACTATGGCCATCTTGGACATTCCATCTGCAGCCAAGCTCCCAATTACATGCGGCTGTGTGAGTGACCCAAAGTCATATGGAGCAGAAGAGCCACACAGCTGATCCCAGTCAACCCAGGGAACTACGCAAAATAACAGATCATGTTTTAAATCTGAGATGGTTCGTTCCTTAGTAACAGATGACTGAAACAATAACACTAGTAAATACATTCCTATGGTTCTCTATAGTTTTTCAAAAGCCCTTTCACATCCATGGTCTTCTATGAGCCTGACCAGAGGCTCTGTTTCCCAGCATGAGACTGTGTCAGAGATTAAATACCCTGTCCAAGAGCTGCGAGTGCGAGAAATTAAATCGAGTTTACATTTAAAAAAGATATTCTCCTCAACACATGTGACATTGTGTGTCAACTACACGTCAATAAAAACAGAATTTAAAAAAAATTGAACTGGATGTATTTAAATATGAGAAATCATGAGGCACACCTAAGTGAAGGAGATAATAAAAAGATCTTTCTCATAAGAAAATACAACACCTCGGGGAGTCTGGTAGCTCAGTCAGTCAAGCGTCTGACTCTGGATTTCGGCTGAGGTCATGATCTCATGGTTCATGAGATCGAGCCCCGTGTTGTGCTCTGTGCTGACAGCATGGAGCCTGTTTGGGATTCTCTCTCGCTCCCTCTCTCTCTCTGCTCCTCCCCTGCTTACACTCTCTCTCTCTTAAAATGAATAAACTTAAAAAAAAAAAAAAAGAAACTACCACAAACACACCTCTAATTTTCTATTTTCCATCTAGTATACTAGTAATTATCAAATAACCCAGCACTGACTTAAAACTATTCTTTCGAGTGTTTCTTTTTAGTAAGAACTGATCAATCCAAATAATTTATGTATTTTTACTTGCCCAAAGGATTCAAAAAGCAGAAATAACCTTTCTGAACCTGTGCCTCTTTATACACACTTCCCTTTTTGTTTCCATGTTTAAGAAATGTTAATCATTTAAAAGTGCTATGCACAAAGCACTGGCATCTTCAAGCACTATTTATTAGAAACTGGATTTTTAAATCTGAAATAACTCTTTAAAACTCCTTGCCTTTTTGTTCTCATTACATTCAGCTGTCTGCTTGAGTTCCAGTTCAACAAAATAATCACTGGCTATCAAGCCCAGCTCCTTTGCATTTTGGTCCCTCCACCTCTTCCTTTGTCTCCTCCAGACTTACCGCAGAGACTGCTCATACAAGTGATATGGACACACAGCTCCAGCGAGAGAAAAATACTGGCATTTATCCTTTGATGGTTAAGTGTTGGTGGGGAGGGGGTTGTTTGTGGCAGGAGGAATGGTTTCAGAATTCAAGAAAGGCCTAGTTCACTTAGGCAAAAGTCTAAGAGTAAACTGAGAGGAAGATGATTGCTAGAAATCAGTTTTTCAGAATAAACTGAGTGGTCCATATCCAAGATAGAATAAGATTCAAATTCTGAAAACCCTGGATCCAGACTGATAGTCCTTCAACCTACTAGTCAGTTTCTTTTCCAAAGAGGCATCCTGTTATCCTTCGGTAGAGAGGTTCCAACTGCCCGTATAACTTATGCCTTTTCCTCTTTTCTCCCAACAGTCAGTGCAGATGAGATTGAGTGCAAATGTAACTTACAGAAGCTGGAAGCTGGAGGCTGTTAGGATTTAATTGACTAAATGTAGATTAAGCATCTTCCACTTTATACCTTTTCTTGATCTTACACTAAAGACTCAAATCCTTCACATGGCCCACAAATCCCTGGGAGCTTTGATGCCTATCCACTCCTCCTCCTGCACCATTCCCTTCCTCACCCACTTAGTTCCAGGTATTCTGGTCTTTCAGCTCTTCGATCTGTAAGGCAATCTATCCAGCAACGTGTTTCACACATGCTGTTCCCTCTGCATAGAGTCCTCCTCCTCTACTGCCTGGTTCATCCTTCCTATCTCAACTTACAGCGCTCCTACCAGAAAATCCCCCCCACCCCCGGCCCGCAGAAGAGGCTAGACCCTCCTGTTGCATAATCTCACATAGAGTACAGGGTACAGCTCCTTTTCCGGACTCATCAAGTTGTAATTTAAATTATTATTTCAATATCCATCCTCTGTTGAAACCTCCTTGAGAGAAGGGATCATATCTCTTTTGTTTGTTGCTTTTTTTTCACCAGTGTCATGTATAATGTAGATATTCAATACTATTTATTGAATATGAATCTATAATATTTAAGAAACTAATATATATATATGTATATATATATGTATGTATAAACATATATTGTTATAGGTGCTTCTAACGGTACAAAAAAGAATCTGACAGTTTCAATAAGAAAGAGACATGCACAGATGGCCAAGTGGCAAAGCAGAACCTGACCAGTAATAGATGGAGATCTAGATAACATACAGTGGGAGAACAGGGAAAAGGAGATTGACTCCAAATGGTGACTATAAAGAGCTCTGT
Source organism: Lynx canadensis (assembly GCF_007474595.2). Lineage (NCBI taxonomy): Eukaryota > Metazoa > Chordata > Mammalia > Carnivora > Felidae > Lynx > Lynx canadensis. Next base: position 149,518,847 of record NC_044310.1, read on the forward strand.
GGGACAGGTTCTCAAAGGGCCTGTGAGAATAGGTAAGATTTACACACATTTTTCTGGCCCACTAGAAACAGTAAAATTCACAAGCGTTTGTCATTCTCACAAACACTTTTCTATTCTCTGCTTTTTCTTAGCACCTGGTGTCTCAAATGCCTTCTAAACTCTAGGAAATATAGAAAATGGTAGTTTCATAGAACATTGGCCATGATTAACTCAAAGAAATGTCATTTTAATGCCACACTATTCGACAGAGGTGTAAAGACTGATTTAACCCCTTGCAACAATGACAGTGTGGCATCTGTGGGGGAATTCAGATTAGGAGCTGCAAATCAATCCTGACCAAGAAAAGTTCTTAGCTAGATCCAGATCTAGGGATATAAAATGTTTGTGAGAGACAGCATAGCATGTAGGACATGCAGGTAGCCTAATGGCAGTGTGTCCAAGAAAGAGCCAGAGTTTTGAGGAAAGTTAGGCTTGCTGCAACACTGCAGGGAAATCTCTGTGACTCCTTGATGAGTCATGACAGTGATTGGGAAACAGGACTAGCATTTCATTTAATTGTTTGGAATGCTGGACAGATATGCTAAGTAGCCTGCCCAACTACCTAGAACAAAGCAGATTTAGACCTGGGACATCACCCTCATTGCTCAATACTCAAGCAACTCACATCATGAAGGAAATCTAATGAGATAAGCTATGAGCTATTCTTCCCTTCTGAGATTCGAGGTTCCTGGCTAACTGGCTGGATCTCCTGGGTGAGTATCTACTCTCACGGTTTTGATATAAAGATAGGAAAATATGCTTAGAACAATTCTGTTGACAGAATTCAAGTTTTCAGCAACCAAACTTCATTTTTAGCTTTACAACTAGAATTACTAAAATCTGGTCTATGTAGCAAATGTTAAGTGATATTAAGGTATACTTTGTTTCCAGGTTTTACATAAATTATGTCAACATTAGATAGAAAGCAGGCTTCCTTTACAGAAGATCCATTTGGCAAATAACACGACTTAGACCAATTTTTCTGGTTCTGAATCCTAAGAAATGTGGCTTGGCTTTGAAGACTGTTCTTTTTTACACCACAGCTCCACAGTGCTATCTTAAAGCCTTTTTAGCAACTATTCATCATAACTGAATTTTAATTCCCAGGATATTTCAATATCAATCTCTCAACATGAGGCACTATAAATTTAAAAGCAGTCTGGAATATCCAGGAGCATGCCTGTGCAACTGAATCGTGTTTCTTACGTACAGAATTGTGCAATCCTCGTTTACTTTGGGTTTTATGATAAGGACTCAGCTCCTAATCATTTTAATCTCACGTTTTTTATGACCCCTTTGTTTAAAGTCAATATTTTAATTGGTATATATCAAGATCTGAACATACCCTGAATTAGAAATTTTTGTTTAAACTGAGAAAAGGGCACGTATTACTTCAAATGTCTTAGATATGAGCATAGTGACCTAATTTTCACCTAGTAAAGGAGTTTGTAGTCAAGCGAAATTTTTAGAAGTAATGAAACAATACTCATAAGAAAAGTGCAGTCACTAGCTCATGAGAAGTGTTTAGCTAACACATGATTTTTGTCCACTTACCACCACCTATAGCCACCTCTGTGATCACTGCTGCAGGCAATAGATATAAATTGAATTCAAAGGTACTTCAAAAACCTTACTCTAGTCAATAGTTCCAGTCCACCCAGTTATCAACTATTTCATCAACGCTACTAAAAACCAGACATATTGGACACGAGCTTGATCTTTTTCACTGTTGCTCACCCCAAACAAACAAGCACAAAAGAAAGAGCCTTTGAAGGAGACAGCAAGAGAAGAAAAACAGCAACGTAAGTTAGGAAAGTCTACAATAGTGTTTTCCATTAAAATTTTCTATGATAAACATGTTCTACCTGTTCACTGTCCAATATGGTGGCCACTAGACACAGGTGGCTACAAAGCACTAGCAGTATGGCTAATGTTAACTGAGAAACTGAATTTTGTATTTTAATTAACTTTAAAATGTCACACATAGCTAGGGGCTTCCATATTAGACGGCAAGGGCCTATAATTTACTAAATCCCTGAAAAATGAAGAAGCAAACTATTATATACCATCAGATAAATGTGGCAATTACTTTATGGCCAGCAGCAGTCTAGAATTATTTTTATCTGATGATTAACTAATGATCCCTTCAAATCTTTATTACTTTAGTCATGAAAAGGATCTTTGACAAAAAATAAGGAAAACTATTGTCAAGGAAGGCCAGAAGTGATGGAAGCAGGGCAGAAAGGACAAACTCAATCCTGAGTCCTGTGGTTACTGTTCTGCCATACTGCCCAGCTTTTAGAGAAAAGATATTTAGATATTAGATATTTAGATATTAGATATTTAAAGGGAATTGACAGGAGCGCCTGGGTGGCTCCGTCGGTTAAGCATCCGACTTTGGCTCAGGTCATGATCTCACAGTCCATGAGTTCGAGCCCCACGCCAGGCCCTGTGCTGACAGCTCGGAGCCTGGAGCCTGCTTCAGATTCTGTGTCTCCCTCTCTCTGACCCTCCCCCATTCATGCTCTGTCTCTCTCTGTCTCAAAAATAAATAAACATTAAAAAAAAATTTAAAGGGAACTGATATTTTGGCCAGGACAGTTTAGCCTGACCCAGACTTTCTACATAACCAGCAGAACCAAACAGAACTGAAAAGAAAAGTTCTGTTCTTTCTGGAAATAATTAGGATTATTTTAAACTATCCCTATGCCTTAACTAGATATCCTACCGGAAATACTCTAAGGAGATGCAAGTCTTGTGGGGCAGGGATATGTATATGTAGGTATACATATATATAAATATATATACATTTGAGTTCTTTCTCACTTTTTTTGGTATCTCAACACTTCTTTTATTATCATACCCTAAGTATGGCCCTGAATGCTTTTCCTCATTTAAATTTCATAAACATTCCCTGAGGTAGGTAGGTGGAGTAGAAAGTATTCTCAGAATAGCCATCACAAATCCCGTCCCTTCCCGTAGTCACCTGCCATTCCACCCATCAAGGGGTGGACTTTATCTCATTTCAACTCGAACGTGGGCTGGCATGTAACTGGCTTTGGCCAACAAAATATGGTGGAAGTGACACTGTGCCTGGCAGCTTCCACTTTTCCTCTTGGGAGTTAGCCACTATTAAGAAGTCCAGGGGTTTTGAGACGACCGTCCTGTGAGAAAAGGCCAAGCTATCAAGACAGAGAAAGGATAAGAGCAAAGCAAGAGACACTAGCTATTCAAAGTGAAATGTTCACAGCTTCCTAGCTCATCCGAGCCACCAGTTAAATGCAGCTGAGTGAGTGAACCCAGTTGAATACACAGCCCAGTGCCCCACCCAGCTGATAACACGTAGAAGGGCCAACCCTGACCCTGTCCCAATTCCTGCACCACCAAATCATGAGAAAGAATAAATTACTGTTGTTCTGGGTTGATCTGTTATCCACTCCATACTTTAGTACCAAACTTATACTTCTACTTTTTATTCTGAATAAAAGAAATATCTTGAAAATTTTGGCTGTCCACTTTCACCCATGTTTAAATAAGGCATATCTATGAGGGTGTTACTGCCATCACTAAGTTGATGAAAAAAGTAAAGAAAAAAAAGTAAAATTAAAAAGGAGCTAACAGAGTAATGGGTTTCTGGACAACTTAGCATACATGTTTATACTATTCAGAATGAATGTATTTAGCAAAAGGATCTTCAGCTAAGACCTTTAAACTGAAATTTGAAGGACGATGAAGAAAAAAAGGCCAGGTTAACTGAGATCAAGCAGCCAGGCTGTCCATCTCTGGAGTACATCCTAGAATCTCACCCTGCCCTCACTCTATTTCTTATCTTTTCCTTTTTACCATGAATATTTACTTCGATGATGGGATTAGAACTTTATGTCATTAAGAGATGTAACTAGGTAAGTGCTAAGTTTAAACATTAATCTCATTTCCACTTTGTTTCCCTTTCCCTACAATGAAATGATGTTGGGAAAATATTTTTAATAGGCAAAATCAGTATGAATGGTATGAAACAAAATAGGTGGAGAAGTCTAAAATGCAAAAGGAATGCTGGCCAAGGCAAAACCTGCTTGAGAGTTCCCAATTCACTTAGACTGAATCCTGAAACAGTGATGTTAAAGGGGGAAAAAACTTACATAAAAATAGAATAGCAAATTGGCAGCTACTATCCTAAAGGCCATCATCCCAGACTTTTAGGGTTATTCTTAGTGACACTGATTTAACTTTACCACAACGACCCGCTTAGTTCTTTGTATAGTTTGTGGCTCCCACCTGAGCCCTTCTAAAGGCATTCTGGGAAGGGAGAGGTACAGAGCACAGCCTGATCTCATTTCTCTTACAGTCTCTCTGAGTTTAGCACAATTAGCAAGAATAGTATATAATCCATAATAAAGTGATATATAATCCATAAAGCAAAGTCTACCCTAATGCCTCACTCAATTTGAAAAATTGCCAGATCTGTCAGAAATGCCAACACTCCAATCCAGTATTCACTGCACAGAATCTTCATCTTTCCATCAGTATGTGCCAGAGTAACAGATGTTGAAATATGACCAATTCTGTGGCTGACAAATGAATCTTGAAATGTCTATATCCACATGAACAAAGGCATCCCATGAATACACTTCCTCTAGGTCAAACTCCCAAGGGTTTTTGGACAGTGTCTCACAACATTTCTGTACCTTATAATATATAACAGGAAAGATTCAAATTTTGAGGGCTCCAGGTACAAAGGAGCAGTCCATACCACATGCAGTACATACTGCTGTCATTCAGGAAAAAAATGACAGGCATTGATTATTAAGGGATGCAAGTGATACTTTATAGTTTTTCTAAAAACAAGTTCCAGACCAAGCCCTGTGAGATACTTCTCCATTTAAGGGATTAAGGACACATAAGTAAATTTCTCTGACAGAGTTTTCAAGAGCTGACTCCAAAAAATGCAAGAGAACCACCACTTTCACTCCTGTGATCAGCTGAGACTTTTGACGGGACCTGGACAAGAAATAAGAAATGCCTTAGGGTCCTGCTGTTCCTACCATTACAGAAAAGGATAAGCTACTGTGAAGTCAATGCCCTCTCTGACTTCCTATCAAGTCCTTTTTGCTTCTCAGCAGCATTGAAAGCATTCAGCACTCAAGAATACTCTTTGCGATCACTGTAAGGGACTCTGTAGGGGAATCGAGTTATATAAAGCCCATTGTTTATGCAGATGGAAGGCAATCTTTGGAGAATCAATGCTTTCCAGTAACTGGCAACATAAAGGAATTTTCCTTCTTCATCAGGAAGGCTGAGCACATGGATCCAGCCTCATGTCTGAGGAGGAACCCAACATTTCTGGCCTGAAGAAACTGGGTCCAAGAGGGGGTGCCTGGGTGGCTCAGTCGGTTAAGAGTCCGACTTCTGCTCAGGTCATGATCTCAACGTTCATGAATTTGAGCCCCACGGTGGGCTCTGTGCTGACAGCTCAGAGCCTGGAGTCTGCTTCGGATTCTTTGTCTCCAGTCTCTCTCTGCCCCTCCCCCGCTCACACTCTCTTTCTCAGAAATAAACATTAAAAATTAAAAAAAAAAAAAAAAAACACAACTGGGTCCAAGGTATAATTCTGATACCAAAACCAATCCAGCATCCCTAACTTCCGGATGCTTCTACCTCAGTTCCACCTTCCACATACACTGACTAATTGATCTTTCAGTCAATCGGCTCTTAAGCCAAGGAACACCAGAGGTATCTTCAGAAGGATTCCCATTTACCATAGTCTTCTCTGGGTGAAACACAATAGTCGCCATCTTTACTCCTGGCAAAGCCCACCCCTGCTCCCCACTTAATCCCCACCAAAATCTGTTTGCTTTAAAACAGCCTGTTCTATGATA